>NC_092099.1:15776180-16446180 GCF_045679555.1 Salvelinus alpinus | reverse complement strand
ATGTGGACACCTGCCTGTCGAACATCTCATTCCAAAATCATGGGCATTAATATGGAGTTGGTCCCCCCTTTGCTGCTGTGATAGCCTCCACTGTTCTGGGAAGGCTTTCCACTAGATGTTGGAACATTGCTACAGGGACTTGTTCCATTCATCCACAAGATTATTAGTAATGTCGGTCAACCATGAAAAACAGCCCCAGACCATTACTCCTCCACCAAACTTTACAGTTGGCACTATGAATTTGGTTAGGTTGCTTTCTCCTTGCATCCACCAGACCCAGATCCATCGGACTGTCAGATGGTGAAGCATGATCCCTCACTCCAGAGAACACGTTTCCACTGCTCCAGAGTCCAATGGCGGCGAGCTTTTACCGCTCTAGCCAACGCTTGGCAACGCTGATCTTAGGCTTGTGTGCTGCTGCTCGGCCATGGAAACCCATTTCATGAAGCTCCTGACGAACAGTTCTTATTATGACATTGTTTCCAGAGGCAGTTTGGAACTCAGTAGTGAGTGTTGCAACCGAGGATAAACAATTTTTTCTCGCCCGTTCTGTGAGCTTGTGTGGCCTACCACTTCGCGGCTGAGCCGTTGTTGGTCCTAGCCGTTTCCACTTCATAATAACAGCGCTTACAGTTGACCGGGGCAGCTCTAGCAGGGAAGAAATTTGACAAACTGACTTGTTGGAAAAGTGGCATACTATGACGGTGCCACGTTCAAAGTCACTGAGCTCTTCAGTAACGCCATTCTACTGCCAATGTTTGTCTATGGAGATTGCATGGCTGTGTGCTCAATTGTATACACCCGTCAGCAACGGGTGTGGCTGAAATAGCTGAATCCACTAATTTGAAGGGGTGTCCACGTACTTTAGTATATATGGTGTATATAGGGTGGCAGGTAGCCTAGCAGTTAAGAGAGTTGGGCCAGTAACCAAAATGTTGCTGGTTCAAATCCCTGAGCTGATTAGCTGACAAATCTGCCGATGTGCCCTTGAGCAAGGTACTTAACCCTAATTACTCCTGTAAATCGCTCTGGACATGAGTGTCTGTAAAACATGTGTGTGTCTCTGAGAAAGGCAGAGATACAGTGGGGAGAACAAGTATTTGATACACTGCCGATTTTGCAGGTTTTCCTACTTACAAAGCATGTAGAGGTCTGTAATTTTTATCATAGGTACACTTCAACTGTGAGAGACGGAATCTAAAACAAAAATCCAGAAAATCACATTGTATGATTTTTAAATAATTAATTTGCATTTTATTGCATGACATAAGTATTTGATCACCTACCAACCAGTAAGAATTCCGGCTCTCACAGACCTGTTAGTTTTTCTTTAAGAAGCCTTCCTGTTCTCCACTCATTACCTGTATTAACTGCACCTGTTTGAACTCGTTACCTGTATAAAAGACACCTGTCCACACACAATCAAACAGATTCCAACCTCTCCACAATGGCCAAGACCAGAGAGCTGTGTAAGGACATCAGGGATAAAATTGTAGACCTGCACAAGGCTGGGATGGGCTACAGGACAATAGGCAAGCAGCTTGGTGAGAAGGAAACAACTGTTGGCGCAATTATTAGAAAATGGAAGAAGTTCAAGATGACGGTCAATCACCCTCGGTCTGGGGCTCCATGCAAGATCTCACCTCGTGGGGCATCAATGATCATGAGGAATGTGAGGGATCAGCCCAGAACTACACGGCAGGACCTGGTCAATGACCTGAAGAGAGCTGGGACCACAGTCTCAAAGAAAACCATTAGTAACACACTACGCAGTCATGGATTAAAATCCTGCAGCGCACGCAAGGTCCCCCTGCTCAAGCCAGCGCATGTCCAGGCCCGTCTGAAGTTTGCCAATGACCATCTGGATGATCCAGAGGAGGAATGGGAGAAGGTCATGTGGTCTGATGAGACAAAAATAGAGCTTTTTGCTCTAAACTCCACTCGCCGTGTTTGGAGGAATAGAAGGATGAGTACAACCCCAAGAACACCATCCCAACCGTGAAGCATGGAGGTGGAAACATCATTCTTTGGGGATGCTTTTCTGCAAAGGGGACAGGACGACTGCACCGTATTGACGGGAGGATGGATGGGGCCATGTATCGCGAGATCTTGACCAACAACCTCCTTCCCTCAGTAAGAGCATTGAAGATGGGTCGTGGCTGGGTCTTCCAGCATGACAACGACCCGAAACACACAGCCAGGGCAACTAAGGAGTGGCTCCGTAAGAAGCATCTCAAGGTCCTGGAGTGGCCTAGCCAGTCTCCAGACCTGAACCCAATAGAAAATCTTTGGAGGGAGCCGAAAGTCCGTATTGCCCAGCGACAGCCCCGAAACCTGAAGGATCTGGAGATGGTCTGTATGGAGGAGTGGGCCAAAATCCCTGCTGCAGTGTGTGCAAACCTGGTCAAGAACTACAGGAAACGTATGATCTCTGTAATTGCAAACTAAGGTTTCTGTACCAAATATTCAGTTCTGCTTTTCTGATGTATCAAATACTTATGTCATGCAATAAAATGCAAATTAATTACTTAAAAATCATACAATGTGATTTTCTGGATTTTTGTTTTAGATTCCTTCTCTCACAGTTGAAGTGTACCTATGATAAAAATTACAGACCTCTACATGCTTTGTAAGTAGGAAAACCTGCAAAATTGTCAGTGTATCAAATACTTGTTCTCCCCACTGTATATGATGATTTTTCTACATCAATGCAACAAAAGCAAACAAAATCATTTGTCCAGTATATCCTCAGTTAAGATGGTGCCATACCTGAAAACTCAAAGTCCATCCAGAGAGTCCGACTGGGACACTTGGCTGGAAAGGGATAGAGGACTAAGGAGAGGACTGAGTAGTGGTGCCCTTGACCTGTTCTCCCTGTTATATTTGGAGATGTGGACGAGCCCATAGCAGCCAGGCTGCACTTCTCTCCTCCCCTCTCCCCACCCATCAGTGTCATAGAAAACGTCAGCTTGACGTTTATTTTCCCCTACAAACTGAACTGCTCAATATCATTTCTCCTCGTTGTCCGTTTGATAACGGTTTGGTTCACTCCAGCTCAACGTAACCTATGATCAAATTGTTTTTAAAAGCAAACCTGTGTCCGAATCCCTCTGAGATGAATAGATACAGCGTAGAACCAAACGGTGGGAATGAATGGAGGGTAAAGTAGAGAGACGGAGTGATAAAGGAGGATGAAGGTGAAGAATAAACACTTCGCACGAATGTCATATATCCTGGTCTTTATCACTTGACCTGTGTCTGTAACCTGGCGCCCTGGGTTAGGGGAGAGCCAGTAAACCCGCTTATTGGGCTACAATTTGAACCCTATCTGTTTTCTATAAAACTGTTTCCAGAGCCGTCTCTACCAGCTGGATGTGGGGTATTAAAACTTTACGAACATATGAAGGCTTGTCCCGGGTCTGTCCAGGGTCTCACATGACACAGATGTCCCTGGATAGAGCAGCAGTAACACTAAAGAGTAAGGGAATCTGATGGAATATATGTGTATCTATTGCTTTAGATAAAGAGAGATAGTAGAAGAGAGATTACTTAAATCTACAGTAAAAAAAGTGTGTTTGTGTGTTTTTGTGCGTGGAAACTAACATGTGGGTTGGTGTGTATGTGGGTGTTTATGTCACTCGGCTCCCCGTGGCCTAGCCTCTCCCTGTGATTTGGACTGATTTCCCTGTAATAAATACACAGTGTGTGTGTGTGTGTCTGTGCGTCTCTGTGTGTGTGTGTATATGTGAGTGCATGTGTTTATGTCACTCGGCTCCCCGTGGCCTAGCCTCTCCCTGCGATTTGGACTGATTTCCCTGTAATAATTACACTGTGTGTGTGTGTGTGTGTGTTTGCGTGTGTGAAGAGATAACCCAACAGGGACCTGGTGGAGTAATTCAGCATTTAATTTATTTATTTCCCAAGTCAGATCGCTGTGATGGCCTTCAGTAGGCTAACGTTAACTCCGCTGCATATTAAACATGTGGGCCCCTGTGTACCATACACCCTTTCCTCTGAGATGATAGCTCACTTTCATAATTACATCTAATACTGACTTAATCTGATACCATAACTGCATGCTTTCAGCCTCCGCTGCAGTTAATTACTACTTGCTATCATTTGTACATGGTAATGGTCCACAGACCGGTTTTTGTTTTGAGGATGATCATTGACTTGATGTGGGGGTTTGTGGTTCAGTGTTAGTGTGTGTTTATGTGTGTGCAACATTTAATGTGTCTTTCTGTGTGGCATATCAAGGGTTGGATGTGTCAAGGAATCCAAAACAAACAAGTTCACGACCCGAGCTTTGAGTCTTCTGTAATCATCTCTCCATCTCCCTCTTTCTTCTCATCCCTCTCTCCTCTTTCCCCTCTGCCTGTCTCTCACCCCAGCAGGGTGTTGGTGGGGGTCAGGCCAGAGGGAGGGGTGGAGGGAGGGGTGGAGAGGAGAGGAGGGGAGGGGAGGGGAGAGGAGGAGGGCCAGGTGTTGTGAGTTAGAATGTCATGGCCGGAACACGGCTGTGATCAGAACCCTACACACCTGGCCCAGCAGGACCCTGCATCCCTTGAGATGTGTGAACAGCCGGTCAAATGAGTCCCTCTTTTCGCCTCATCCATCATCCCTCTTTCACAGTCTCCCTTTTTCTAATTATTTATTTCCCTCCTCCGTCCTCAGCCCTCTCTTCAGCACGTCTTGAACTGCGGCCAAGCCACAATCAGACCCTGGACCGCTGGAACTAATGGTCAATTAATGACCTGCAGAGAAAAACTAATTCAGCCCCCCTCCTCCTCTCTCTCTCTTTCTCTCTCTCTCTTTCTTTAACTCTCTCTCTCTCGTTCTCTCTCTCTCGTTCCCTCTCTCTTCCTGTGAGGGGGTATAGCTGGGTCGCAATTACCGCTTTGATTAAGAGAGGAAATTGTAGCCATATCAAGTGGCAGTGTTTATAAATGAGGCGTGGATTCATCAATACTGTGGGTAAAGCGCTTGTCACTTGCTTTAATATGACAAACACTACAGAACCTGTTAGCTGTCACACAATCGATGACCAGGGTCACAGAATCATTCAGTGATGGGTTTTACATTTGATTGGGAATGTAGACTAGTGTTTCCCGAGGTGGGCGGGGACCAGTTGCCTGGCAACCCATCCACATCGCTCCATCCAAACACCACACCCACTAACGTTCTGACCAAATGCCACACCCACTAATGTTTCTTCTCCAGTCTGGATTTGATCTCCTCCCTGACAACTTCTCGAATGCAAACACATTCAAACCGTTCTGATTGGTCCCAAAAATTGATGGGTTGGGCCAGAGCACACATGGGTCAAGTGGAATTTGATACTCTGATTGATTAGAGACAAGCCAATCGCTGATGACTTGTTTTATACAACACCCCTCACTTTGACGTCAGCAGAAATAACCTCTGTGATGGCAGTCTCAGAATGTTTAATAAATCCTTTTTTTACCTTTATTTAACAAGACAAGCCAGTTAAGAACACATTCTTATTTACAATGACAGCCTACACCAGCCAAACCCAGGCGACGCTGGGACAATTGTGCACCACTATGGGACTCTCAATCACGGCTAATTGTGACACAGTCTGGATTTGAACTAAGGTATCTGTAGTGACATCTCAAGCACTGGAGATGCAGAACCTTAGACCGCTGCGCCACTCGGGAGCCTGTGTTTATGTAGTGATAGATAAATAAAAAGCTTCCAGTCTGCGATTGATTTTATGTTTTGATTGTGTTGTGTGAGTGACTTTATATACTGGGTATACAAAACATTAAGAACACGTGCTCTTTCCATGACATAGACTGACCAGGTGAAAGCTATGATCCCGTATTGATCTCACCTGTTAAATTGTTATGATTTTTATGAATGATGACTAAATGATGTATACATTTAATGTAGAACTATAACTAACAGAATTCTACCCTGTCTCTGTATAATGATAAATAATGTTTGTCCATTAAAAGAGGGACTGTTAGCAGGCAAGGGACTGTGGCAGACAACTTGTGACCACTGTGGAACTGATAACAGGGAAGGAAGTCTCCCCACCCAGGGAGGGGAGAAACCTTGGGCTTGCAGTAGATTGTATAACAGGTGGCAGGCAATGTATGAGAAGGAGAAGACTTGTGAACTATATTGTCATTGTCTTAGAGGAGGAGGGACAGTTATGACAAAATGAGAGGTATATAAACCAATGTACATGTAAGGATGGGCAGAGCTCTCGTAAATAAAATTTGCTGACTATTGTAGACTGGCCTCTGTCTGTTTCATTTTAATAAGAACCTTACAAATTCTTAGTAACAGACAGAGTACTTTAATTGAAGTTCAGTTTATGAACATTGAGAACAAAATTCTCATGACATAAATCCACTTCAATCAGTGTAGATAAAGGGGAGGAGACAGGTTAAAGAATAATTTTTAATCCTTGAGACAATTGACACATGGATTGTGTATGTCTGCCTTTCAGATGGGGATAGGGAAGACAAAATATTTAAGTGCCTTTAAACAGGGTATGGAAGTAGGTGCTAGGCGCACCGGTTTGTGTCTAGAACTGCAACGCTGCTGGGTTTTCTTGCTCAATAGTATCCCGTGTGTATCAAGAATGGTCCACCATTGAAAGGACATCCAGCCAACTTGACACAACTGTGGGAAGCATTGGAGTCAACATGGGCCAGCATCGCTGTGGAACGCTTTTGACACCTTGTAGAGTTCATGCCCCAACTTATTGAGGCAGTTCTGAAGGTCTGGGTGCAACTTAATATTAGGAAGGTGTTCCTAATGTTTGGTTTGCTCAGTGTATCATAGGAGGAAGGTGGCAGTTTAATTGGGGAGGATGAGCTCGTTCTCATGGCTGGACCGGAATGAGTTGAATGGTATCAAACACATGGTTTGATGCCATTCCATTTGCTCCATTCCAGACATTATTATGAGCCGTCCTCCCCTCAGCAGCCTCCACTGCAGTGTATGTTAATGTAAGTGTGTAAGAATGTGATTTTGTTGTGTTTACATCTGTTACCATCCATACATGTATTTGTTAGTGGTTTTCTCCTGTGTGCGTGTGTTTGTGTGCTCGTGTGTCTGTATCTATCTATGTGTGTGTACGTGTACGTGTGGTCATGTGGTATGTCACGCGGTGAGAAGGGATAACAATAACGGAGGAAACAGCCGTGTAACAGCCTGTTCCGCCATGTCCTATGAGGCTGGATGCATTCACTCATGATCCATTCAAAAATCTATAGAGTGTGGAATTCAGTTTTGGAAATACACCATAGAAAGAGATTTGTGGTGCTAATGCATCTGAGATGCAAAAGGCTCAAATATCTATTTCCTGTTAGAAGAAGGGATATCTGTTACGTCCGTCGTTGAATGAATGAGACCAAAGCGCAGCGTGGAAGGTGTTCATGATATTTAATACTGAAACACCAACAAAACAACAAAATATAAACGAACGTGAAGTTCTGCAGGGCTAGACAGCTACTGTGCAAAAACAAGATCCCACAAACTAGGGTGGAAAACAGGCTGCCTAAGTATGATTCCCAATCAGAGACAACGATAGACAGCTGCCTCTGATTGGGAACCATACCCGGCCAACAAAGAAATAAAAAACTAGAATGCCCACCCAAATCACAACCTGACCTAACCAAATAGAGAAATAAAAAGGCTGTCTAAGGTCAGGGCATGACAATATCACAGAGAGAGACAGAGAGAGACAGAGACAGAGAGAGATAGAGAGAGGGGGGGGCAGAAGAGGAGATAGACAGTTGTTGTGGATGTTGTTACAAAGTACACTATATATACAAAAGTCTGTGGATACCCCTTCAAATGAGTGGATTTGGCTATTTCAGCCACACCCATTGTTGACAGGTGTATATAATGAGCACACAGCCATGCACTCTTCATAGACAAACATTGGCAGTAGAATGGCCTTACTGAAGAGCTCAGTGACTTTCATCGTGACACCTTCATAGGATGCCACCTTTACAAGTCAGTTCGTCACATTTCTGCCCTGCTAGAGCTGCCGCGTTCAATTGTCAGTGCTGTTATTGTGAAATGGAGACATCTAGGAGCAACAACGGCTCAACCGCAAAGTGGTAGGCCATACAAGCTCACAGAACAGGACCATTAAGTGCTGAAGGACATAGCGCATAAAAATCGTCTGTCCTCGGTTGCAAAACTCACTATCGAGTTCCAAACTGCCTCTGGAAGCAATGTCAGCACAATAACTGTTTGTCAAAAGCTTCATGAAATGGGTTTGAATGGCCGAGCAGCCGCATACAAGCCTAAGATCACCATGGGCAATGCTAAGTGTCGGTTGGAGTGGTGTAAAGCTTGCCGCCATTGGACTCTGGAGCAGTGGAAACACATACTCTGGATTTATGAATCACGCTTCACCATCTGGAAGTCCAACGGACAGATCTGGGTTCGTTAGATGCCAGGAGAACGCTACCTGCCCCAATGCATAGTGCCAACTGTAGAGTTTGGTGGAGGAGAAATAATAGTCTGAGGCTGTTTTTCATGGTTCGGGCTAGGCCCCTTAGTTCCAGTGAAGGGAAATCTTCACGCTACAGCATACAATGACTTTCTAGACAATTCTGTGCATCCAACTTTGTGGCAACAGTTTGTGGAAGACCCTTTCCTGTTTCAGCATGACAATGCCCCTGTGCACAAAGCGAGTTTCATACATAAATGGTTTGTCGAGATCAGTGTGGAAGATCTTGACTGACCGGCACAGAGCCCTGACCTCAACCCCATAGAACACCTTTAGTATGAATTATAACGGTGACTGCGAGCCAGAACTAATCTCCCGATATCAGTGCCCAACTTCACTAATGCTCTTGTGACTGAATGGGAGCAAGTCCCAGCAGCAATGTTCCAACATCTAGTGGAAAGCCTTCCCAGAAGAGTGGAGGCTGTTATAGCAGCAAAGGGGGGACCAACTCCATGTTTATGCCAATGATTTTGTAATGATATCTCCACCTCTTTTTCATCCTCCTCTTCCTCCCCCTCATTATCATCATCACCACCACCAACATTCTCATTTTGAACACTATTCTCCTCTTCCTAGTTGACAGGTGTAATTTATGCATCATTCCAACCCCACTCAGCTTGAAGTTGATCAGAAACCATGACGTGTGTGTATGCATCCCAAAAGAGTTACAGCTGTGCCTGAACCTGGATTCTCTTTGTAAAGCCCTCTTTCACCTGGAGTCTGAATTCTATTATGTTTTCATACGTTAATCTCTCTCTCTCTCTCATCCCTCTATCATCCCTCTTTCTCTGGTTGGGAGGATGGAGTGGGAGAAGGCCTGTAATTCACTGATCAGTAGAATTAACAGCTGTGTGTTTATCTCTATGTGTGTGTGTTTATAGAGGACAAGACTGTCCTGCTGCTGTTCAGGTAACCCACGGATCTCATAATCCAAACATACTGCAATGTTATGATCATTTCTACACCGGTTATGCACCATATTAGTAGAAAGTATCACTTTTGATCATAGTATGTTTTCTGCATAAATAATGTTGTGCATGTGTCTGTATGTAATGTTATGCTGCACATGATGTGATGATGTACAGTACTGTACAGTATAGACATAAGTGACTGGAGGGAAAATGTAAATTGCACGTTCGTAAATAACTACGATTAGGTCAGTACATTCATCTCTTTCATGGTCGCCACAACCCCCTTGATTTGTGGCACGCGAAATAGCAGTCATAAACTATGTAACCAAGGTGACACCAAGCTATAGCGGCACTCCTCTCCTCTCCCGGTACGTAGTACACTCCGAGTCTGTATAAAGCTCTTATGACATGTCGAAGGCCAGGCCCCGGGACGGGCTCCACTCCACCTATCAGACGCGCTGGGACCTCTCCTGTCTTTGCGGATCATAAATAAATAAGTGGAAATCTAAAACAGACCTCTTGTCTGGGGAACTCTTGATGACACCTTCTCAAGTGGTGCGGCGGAGTGATGGGGCCATTGCACCGCCTGGCAGGGTTTGTTTGGCTAAGAACGCAGGCAGCCATCTCACTTTCAGATAAGCAAGGTAAGCCAGGGATACTGGGGGGAGAGGGAGAAAGAAGGGAGGAGGAGAGAAGAGGGAGGAGAGAGAAGGGTGGAGAGAGGAGGATTGCTTTATGGCCCAATGCAGCAGTTTTTTATAGCAATATCAAATACATTCTGGGTAACAGTTATGTACCTTACTGTAATAGATTTTCCATAAAATGGGCAAAACTAGCTTTTTAGCTATTTCTCGAGCAAAAATGAGATAGGAGTGGTCTGAGTGTTGAGGGGGAAACTGAATACTAGCCGTTATTGGCAGAGAGGTTTGGAACTAAAGTAGCATCGCAACCACAAAAAGGCTTGCTAATTATTTTTGCACCTGTGCAAATTGTGTGTTTTGAGCGTGATTCCACTTACCCCTAGGGCTGTTGCGGTGGCCCTATTACCACCACACTGGCACTCATGAGTCATGACCACAATAAAATTCCACGTGTCACGGTAATCTTATGCACACAGAACATGTGTTGGTAGTACCCAACTCACTAATAACCATCAGGTCACTAATGGTCTGGTACTCAGGGCTCTATTGTCCCTCTAACCACTCTGACATCAATGCAAATGTCATCAAAAATAACATCAAACACTTACCATCAAAACTCTATCGTGCTTTTAAAACTCACCTCACTGTGATGATCAATTTGAAGACAGAAGTTCAACAACAGTTTGAAAATGAGTGGGAAAAATGGTAATTGTGGACGTTGCGTCAAAGCCTTACAACAAAATGGACAGTGATTTTTAAAGTGATGATTAATTCAAAACACCCATATGAATATTAAAGTTTATGCATAGGCCTGTATATGAGCCCAAGCCTGAAAAAAAACCTGAATTAAAAGAACTATTCTGCCTTTATACAATACATAGCCTACCGCATATTACTCACAGAAGAAAAACATAACATCAAATCCGGATTAATAGGCTGACATTACCTTGAGCTATATAATATCTCACCACTGTGCATTTCCATCTCACCCTCTCTCTCCTTCCTTTTTCAAGCGCACAGAGAGAGGGGCTGTCATCAGTTTAATGAAATATGTTTCATTGTGAAAACATGCTACTATTGATGTTCCTGAACAGATTTCACTTGGTTTCCCAAATTAAGCACTGGGTAGCTTCAGGAACAGGGTTGGAAAGCTCATGGCATACAGAGTTTTGGCAAAATGTTCACTGTCGCGCAGTCTTCTTGTGTCTATGGTTACTGTTGTGGTTCCCAACTGGGGCTCTCGAGTGGCGCAGCGGTCTAAGGTACTGCATCTCAGTGCTAGAGGTGTCACTACAGACACCTTGGTTTGATTCCAGGTTGTATCACAACCTGCTGTGATTGGGAGTCCCATAGGGTGGCGCACAATTGGCCCAGTGTCGTTAGGGTTTGACCGGGGTAGGCTGTCATTGTAAATAAGAATTTGTTCTTAACTGACTTGCCTAGTTAAATAAAGGAAATGTAAAAATACTACTTGAACCTTTAAGTCCTGCTGTTCAAACCCCCCACCAGGTGCAAACCTGCTGATTAGAAGGTCCTGTGTAGATTGTATTTTTTTTACCAGCAACTCTCAGGTATAACACTGATCAAATTTGTTCACACTTTGTTAGCTTCATCAGCTGATATACAATATGACATAAAATAATTTTAACTGCACTGAGCCATTAAATATTTTTGGTTGACTACAAAAAAAGTAACCAGTTTGTCTACAAAATAGAGGAAGGGGTGTGAGAGTGTGTATGCCCCTGCGTGTGTGTACGTAGGTTCTGGCTGCCTGCACGCTTGTCCTTCCAGGTTGACTAGGGGAGAGTGTTTGAGCCCAGAAAAACAGGAGACCGGGCTTTAACGCACATTTTACAACCACATCTCCCATAAAACAATGCATGCAATTATCCAAGCACCCCAGGCCATTTCCTCTCCTAAAGCATTTCTCATCCGAGAATCCCCTCATTTTCTCTTTTCCTCTTCATTCACCCCCTAGTCGCTATTCCCTTCCCACTCTCCTTTCCTTACAAATATGTTTTATTCCTCCTCTCTGCTCCCTCCTCTTTTAAAGCACTCATCTATCTTTATTATTATTATTGCCTTATTACTTATTTTCTGCTCTTCACCTTTATTCTCTCCTTTTCTCTGTGATGGCCGTGTGTAGTGGTTGTCGAATGGTTGTGTAGTGGTTGTGAGATAGTTGTGTAGTACTTGTAGGATGGCTGTGCGGGGGTTGTGTGATATTTGTGTGAAGGTTGTAGGATGGCTGTGCGGGGGTTGTGTGATATTTGTGTGAAGGTTGTAGGATGGCTGTGCGGGGGTTGTGTGATATTTGTGTGAAGGTTGTAGGATGGCTGTGCGGGGGTTGTGTAATATTTGTGTGAAGGTTGTAGGATGGCTGTGCGGGGGTTGTGTGATATTTGTGTGAAGGTTGTAGGATGGCTGTGTGGCTGTTTGGTGTTCTCACCCTCTGGCTATCCAGGTCTCACCAGGGCTGGGGCCCTGAAACTGGAGCCCTTCATCCACGGTTACACAGCTGACAGGACTGTGTGAAAGAGAAAGGGTGTCTGTAAAACAGAGAGAGAGAGAGGGACGGGAGGGAGTAAGAGGGTTGAGTTGTTCTACTTTACTGTTGGACAAAAAAACGGGGGAAAGACAGAGAAGGCGAGCAAGGTGATGATAGAGAGAGATGGGACATTGTCCGAGTGCCGGTTGGAGTATCCTCTGCTGTGTGTGATAACATATGAGGAGGAAGAGGAGACCGGAAGAGAGGAGGAGGAGAGCAACAACCCCTCCCTAATTGCCGATTACTCTCTTCAACACCCTGGTGTCACTTTCTGAAAGTCCTCTACCCTTCAGCTCTCTCTCTCTATCTCTCGCAATTCAATTACATTCAATGGGCTTTATTGGCATGGGAAACATATGTTTACAATGTCAAAGCAAGTGAAATGGATAATAAACAAAAGTGAAATAATCAATAAAAAATTAACAATAAACATTACACTCACAAGTTTAAAAGAAATTTACACATTTCAAACGTCATATTATGGCTATGTACAGTGTTATAATGATGTGCAAATAGTTAAAGTACAAAAGGGGAAATATTTACAATGGTGTTTGTTCTTCACTGCTTGCCCTTTTCTTGTGGCAACAGGTCACAAATCTTGCTGCTGTGATGGCACACAGTGATATTTCACCAAAATTGGATTGGTTTTGGAATTCTTTGTGCGGCTATGTAATCTGAGGGAATATGTGTCTCTAACATGGTCATACATTTGGCAGGAGGTTAGGAAGTGCAGCTCAGTTTCCACATCATTTTTTGGGCCGTGTGCACATAGCCTGTCTTCTCTTGAGAGCCAGATCTGCCTACGGTGGCTTCTCTCAATAGCAAGGCCATGCTCACTGAGTCTGTACATAGTCAAAGCTTTCCTTCATTTTGGGTCAGTCACAGTGGTCGGGTATTCTGCCACTGTGTACTCTCTGTTTAGGGCCAACTAGCATTCCAATTTGCTCAGTTTTTTGGTTAATTCTTTCCAATGTGTCAAGTAATTATCTTTTGTTTTCTCATGATTTGGTTGGGTCTAATGGGGCATCATGCGGTCTGTTTGTGTTTGTGAACAGAGCCCCAGGACCAGCTTGCTTAGGGGACTGCTCTCTAGGTTAATCTCTCCATAGGTGATGGCTTTGTTATGGAAGGTTCGTGAATCGCTTTTAGGTGGATGTAGAATTTAAAGTCTCTTTTATGGATTTGGATAATTAGCGAGTATCGGCCTAAATCTGCTCTGCATGCATTATTTTGTGTTGCCCCCCCCCCCCCCCCCTCTCTATGGAACCACATCTCCACTTGCTTGGGTCTAGCAGCCCAATACAGTATTATTATACATATTCTCCTCTCAATCTCTGTTTTTTTTCACTTCCTCAGTCTTTCTTACAAACACTCTGGAATATCTTGCACAAGTGTGTCTCTCCCTGCTCATTGTGAAGGATTGGCTTTGGCCTTGCAATCTGCCAATTTCTCCACCTCATGTTTCTTCCTGTGAGCCCCCACCAACCCCCTTCAGTCTCAGTAGTCTCAGGCCTTTATCTGAAACATTACAACCTCTCATGAAAGAGGAAAGTGGAGCTCAACCTTGAGTGGCTTGAATGGAGTTCAAATATAATTCTGTGTAACACTTGAACCAGATCCCTCACCTCCTGGAGAGAGAATGAAAGGGGAAATAAAAGAGAGAGGGCTCAAAGGAGAGAGAGATAATACAACATACTGTATAGAGAAAGAAATAAAAGGAACAAGAGAGAAAAGAGAGCGAGTTCAAAGAAGAGAGAGGGGACACATTGACAGTGTATTTATCTGACTGTAATCTCAGTGGCTATGGTGTCACTGGTCTCTTTGGCCTGTATCAAACACCTCCATTAGCCTAACTGGCTTTGATTTTCTAGACCAGCAGTGATGGAGATGGTCCTAGAAGGGGAGGGCACTCCCAGGTCAGGGGAGTTAACACATGGGTGTCTGTTTGAGTGAGCATCTGATAGCCACATGCTCTGGAAGGTTACACAGCTACATTGTTTCAGGCAAGGTGATTTGTTGCTTCGTTCACCAAACCCCCACCACGCTATACAGAACATTATGCACACACAGGCACACACACACACGCACACACACACACACACACACACACACACACAGCTCCCTGTTCATCTCTCTAATCACCTTTACACTCACTCTGGAAGACAAGTATAACCACAGCAGTTCAGTGATATACGTACTCTACTTGTGTCTCTGGGTAAGGAAAATGGTCTTACATAACTTAATTTTTGTCGTAATTTTCTTGAAACTCTTAATCCAAGTGTAATGCTGTCTGAGAACTGCTACCTTCATTAAATGACCATTTTGCTGTGTTAGGTACGCATGTTTATCACTTCTTGTCTTTCTCCTCTCTCCTTTCCACTCTCCCTAGTTGTGCTTATTTTCAAGTGCTATTTGAGTCACCCTACAACTCTCCAGAAATCCTGGAAAGTGAACAATTTCAAAAGAGATGACATCTGACAGAGTCGACGGAGCTCCTCTTGGTGTGAGGAAGAAGAGATTCTCTGGTTCTCGTTCCCATCAGTCTGTGGGAAATAGAGGACGTGGCTGGCAGCTAGCACGGAATATCAGCACCAACACGGATGTAGCCTAATTAACACAGCCAGTCCTACAGACAGACAGCCAGACTTAAAAGCGTTAGCCTTACGAAGTGCCCCTTGAAGATCTCTGGAAATAGTTCGGCATGTAGACGGGTGTTGGCCTATAGGGGGAGAGAGAGGAGGAAGGCACTTTGAATGGCTCACTGGCTGTGGCTCATCTGTTCGACAGAGGAACAGTTGGTTAGAAGCACGGTGGACAGGAGGCCAGGTCACTCTGGTTCTAGCGAGGTCACAGACCCAATCTGTTACGGCACCAGTTGGATGCTTGTCAAAACGCGGAACACGGTACGGCGCGCCAGGGAGCGCTTTCCTCTGATCGAGGACACCCCCATCTTTGGCAGAGAGAGAGAGAGAGGTGTTCCAGTACAAGGAGAGACAGAGCAGTCAACACAACACACCTTGTTATTGATCAACAGGTAATACTGGAGAACAATAGAGAAGTTAATGTGACACCGTTAGCATTGTCTCCCGCTATAGCCTCAAACTCGAGCAACGGACAATTATCTCTGATCATTTGTCAGATCAATAGCTATTGCAGTTAATGCCCATTACTTCTCATTCCTACCATAGACGTTGAGGATCATTACAGATATTAAAAAAAAGAGCTTTCAATGGAGAATCAACTTTGACACGGTCTTATAATTGTTTGGCCTCATTTTTCTCTCTACCAATAGAAATCATATTCTTTGAATAGGATACGGGTACATTTCATCTTCACTGTTTTTCATTCTAGGAAGACATTGACTGGAATGCATTAATGGCACCCAAATGACTGACATTAGTTAATGGTAAAAATGAAGGAGTCAGCATTTAGACCAAGTTATTGATATTCTATCCAGTTCTAATAGCTGTACGCAGTTATAAATCATTCTCTTGACAACCCCTAATCTAAAATCGGATCCCTGGCGTGGCTCTGTGTGATTTATTTAATTCCTGTGTTCACATGGACAAATGATTGATGTCATTCTGGATATAGCTACTGTAGGATTGTTCATTGTTCTGAATGGTTGAGGGGTTGAGTGGTTAAGTTAACACACTGGAAGTGATCTGCATGTGACCCCTGACAGGCTCGTCCCATGTAGTGATTTTTCACTTCACAAATGCCAATTGGATATACACCGTTACATGCATTGATGTAGTGGTAAAAAAAAATAATAGGTGCGTAAATTGCTGATCAAGGTGAAACCAGTAATGCTCCCTATACTTTCAATGCATTTTTCTGCAAAAGGTGGGTAAACTAACATGCAAAAAAAAAAAAAGTGGGTCACTTTTGTTACATGACAAAGACAACCACAATCAACTAGCTGAACATGCTGCCTTCATGTTACCAATGAAAAACAATCATCTGCAATGAGGCCCTAAACCTAATTCTAAGTCAACATTGGCCCGTATCATGTGGAATTCCATTGTTTATACTTTCCAGAGTGTAGACATTGACTACCTTTTTCCCCCATTAAAGAAATGTGCACTATCATCATCAAACAAGCGAAACGCAGGCTGCTGGCAGAGTAAAGCCCTCTGAGTAACGTTCCTTAGCTTGGCTGGCATTCTCCTCTGGAAACACTGTCGTATGTTTCATTTGATTACAGCTGATCAATGCTAGGGCCTGCCGTGTTAAAACAGCCATGTTAATTGCGTTTTGGCCCAGGTTCTTTCCACCGTGGCATAAGCTCCGGTTTTTACCAAAGTTATTAAAGTATGTTGTTTGTCTCGTCGGGAGTGACGTACAGTAAATAACATTGATCCTGTAATCACGTGAAGATGCCTGTTTCCCCGCAGGATTGTATTAAGGGCGTAATGTTCTTCCACGGCTGCCAAATGCAGTGGTTAATGGCATCAAACACATTACCACAGCAGCAGCATCGCGTTCCTCAGCCTCGCTCATGGAGAAATTAGCATCACGCTACACAAAATACGCCTCCATGGCCCGTGACAAATGCCCCGTGCCACACAGAGAGAGACATCAGAGGATTTGTGGGGATAGCATTTTAATAGCTAAATAGTGTTTTGTTATTAAATGTATTATTCAAGAATAAATATTCAGTCTGTCTTCTCTGTATTGTCATTGTTTAGATATCTTTAACTGAGTATTGGGCTAACTGCTGCAGTAGAATATGTATGTTTTTGTTTCTCAGGTGTTTAGTGAAGATGATCTTAGCCCAGGCACTCAGGCCTCAGACAGGGGACTTGAGTTGAGAGTCCCCCCCAGCATGTTGGTCTTAGAGGGGGGATTACTTTCATCTCACCCCCTGCTGACAGTCAGCAGATATGGATCCATAGTACAGTCTCTCCTCAGTGCCCCTGTGGAGAAGGTTGAAGTATGTAGACAAATCACACACACACACACAGAGAGATACACACACACACACACACAATCTCTTAGACACACACGCGCGCGCAAACACACACACACACACACACACACACACCCAAACAGCTGGTTGAACCCCATTGTCTACCTCTGTAGGAGAAGCCATGAGGTATAATAGTAGCGAAAAGGCTAATGGCAAACAGGACAGTAATGACCCATTCCCTGCCTCATTCTCACCATTAGTGATGCAGCGATAGATAGCACGGATAATTACTGCACAACTAATGGGCACCTAATTAAGAGAGTGGAACCATCATTGGTTATGGAAATATAAAGTGGACTGCAGGTGGAACAGATGCCAAATGACCTCAAGGAACCCCCTGTTGTCTCTCTATCCTGTTGTCTGTTTACTCTCTCTTTTATCTCCCACCCCCATCTCGCTCTCTCACTCTCTCTCTCTCTCTCTCTCTCGCTCTCGCTCTCTCAATTTTTCATTTTAAGGGCTTTATTGACATGGGAAACATATGTTAACATCTCCAAAGCAAGTGAAATAGATAATAAACACAAACGGGAAAAAAACAATATATTTTTTTTACAGTAAACATGACACTCACAACAGTTCCAAAACAATAAAGATCATATTATGAGCAAATAGTTAAACATAAATATGGGTTTTATTTACAATGGTGTTTGTTCTTCAATGGTTGCCCTTTTGTTGTGGCAACAGGTCACACATCTTGCTGCTGTGATAGCACACTTTGTATTTCACCCAATAGATATGGGAGTTTTTCAAAATTGGGTTTGTTTTCGAATTCGTTGTGGATCTGTGTAATCTGAGGAAAATGTGTGTCTCTAATATGGTCAATATGTGTCTCTCCATCTCTAATATGGTCATACATTTGGCAGGAGGTTAGGAAGTGCAGCTCAGTTTCCACCTCATTTTGTGGGCAGTGTGCACATAGCCGGTCTTCTCAGGTCTGCCTACGACGGCCTTTCTCAATAGCAAGGCTATGCTCACTGCGTCTTTTATTTAATTTTTTATTTGACCTTTATTTAACTAGGCAAGTCAGTTAAGAACAAATTCTTATTTTCAATGACGGCCTAGGAACAGTGGGTTAACTGCCTTGTTCAAGGGCAGAACGACAGATGTTTACCTTGTCAGCTGTACATAGTCAAAGCTGTACATAGTCTGTACATAGTCAATGTCTGTACATAGTCAAAGCTTTCCTTAAGTTTGGGTCAGTCACTGTGGTCAGGTGTTTCCTAATAAAGTATTTTTAGCCAGATCCTAATTGGTATGTAAAATTGTATGTTCCCTTTGATGGCATAGAAGGCCCTTCTTGCCTTGTCTCTCAGATCGTTCACATCTTTGTGTAAGTTACTTATGGCGCTGATGTTTAGGCTAAGGTATGTATAGTTTTTTGTGTGCTCTAGGTCAACAGTGTCTAGATGGAATTTGTATTTGTGGCCCTGGCAACTGGACCTTTTTTGGAACACCATTATTTTGGTCTTACTAAGATTTACTGTCAGGGCCCAGGTCTGACAGAATCAGTGCAGAATATCCAGGTGCTGCTGTAGGCCCTCCTTGGTGGGGGACAGAAGCACCAGATCATCAGCAAACAGTAGACATTTGACTTAAGTTTGTAGTACGGTGAGGCCGGGTGCTGCAGACTGTTCTAGTGCCCTCGCCAATTCGTTAATATATATGTTGAAGAGGGTGGGGCTCAAGCTGCATCCCTGTCTCACCCCACGACCCCGTAGAAAGACATTTTAACTACACACTTGTTTGTGGACATGTATTGTATAATGTTGTATGTTTTTACCACCAACACCGCTTTCCATCAATTTGCATAGCAGACCCTCAAGCCAAATTGAGTCAAAAGCTTTTTTTTAAATCAACAAAAGCATGTTTTGGTTTGTTTGTTTGTCAATAAGTGTGTACAGGGTGAATACATGGTCTATCGTCCGGTAATTTGGTTAAAAGCCAATTTGACATTTGCTCAGTACATTGTTTTCACTGAGGAAATGTACGAGTCTGCTGTTAATGAGAATACAGAGGATTTTCCCAAGGTTGCTGTTGACGCATATCCCACGGTAGTTATTGGGGTCAAATTTGTCTCCACTTTTGTGGATTGGGGTGATCAGTCCTTGGTTCCAAATATTGGGGAACATGCCAGAGCGGAGGATGATGTTAAAGAGTTTAACTATAGCCAAACTGAATTTGTGGTCTGTATATTTTATTCATTTAGGACATCATCAACACCACAGGCTTTTTTTGGGTTGGAAGGTATATATGTTGTCCTGTAGTTCATTCAATGTACTGTAATTGGAGAATCCAGTGGGTTCTGGAAGTCATTAATAGTTGGTTCTAAGATTTGTATTTTATCATGTACTGTCTATGTTTTTTCTGTTTGTTCTTTGTTAAAGAGACAAAAAAAGTGATTTGTCCAGACATCTCCCTTTTGGATAGATAACTCTTTGTGTTTTTGTTTGTTTAGTGTGTTCCAAGTTTCCCAGAAGTGGTTAGATACTATGGATTGTTCAATTACATTGAGCTGATTTTTGACGTGTTGTTCCTTCTTTTTACGTAGTGTATTTCTAGATTGTTTTAGTGATTCACCATAGTGAAGGCGTAGGCTCAGGTTTTCTGGGTCTCTTTGTTTTTGTTTGGATAGGTTTCTCAATTTCTTTCTTAGGTTTTTGCATTCTTCATGTTTAGATTACATAGCGAAGCTGAGAAGTCAAATATACTGTTTAGGTTTTCTAATGTCAAGTTTAGACCTTCGCTATTACAATGAAACGTTTTGTCCAGAAAGGGACAGAATTTGTTGACTAGTTATTTTTTTTAAAATTGGTAGGTTTCTACACTAATTTCTTTCCATCTATAGCATTTCTTATTATTATGTAATTTCTTTGGCTTTGATGCCTCATAATTGAGTATTGCTCCGTTCAAGTAGACTGTGATTTTGCTGTGATCTGATAGGGGTATCAGTGGGCTGACTGTGAACGCTCTGAGAGACTCTGGGTTGAAGTCAGTGATAAAGTAATCTACAGTACTACTGCCAAGGGATGAGGTGTAGGTGTACCTACCATAATAGTCACCTCGAAGTCTACCATTGACTATGTACAGACCCAGCGGGCGACAGAGCTACAAGAGTTGTGACCCGTTTTTGTTGGTTCTGTTGTCGTAGTTGTATTTAGGGGTCATATGGGGAGGGATTGCTTTTCACCGCCAGGTAGGTGTTTGTCCCCGTGTGCTGAGGTTGTCAGGTTCTTGTCCAGTTCTGGCATTTAGGTCGCCACAGACTAGTCCCTGGCCCTGGAAATGATTGCTCTCCCCCTCCATGATGGAGAAGCTGTCTTCAATAAAGTATGGGGATTCTAGCGGGGGGATATAGGAAGCACACAGGAGGATATTTGGACATTTCTTTTGAATTTCTAGCCAAATGTAAAATGTTCCTGTTTTGATTAATTTAATAGTGAGTTCGGTCTGCTATATAACAAATTAGCATAACCCCTGAGTCCCTTCCCTGTTTTACACCTGGTAGTTTGGTGGGTGGGACAACCAGTGGGTCCACCTCCTCTATACCATGTTTCTTGTAGGATGAAAATGGCAGTATTTCTGATTTCTTTGGTTCCTGCTCTTTAGGCCAAAGGCCTTGGGTATCCCAGGACATGGTAGTGAAGGATTTGTGTTCCATAAAGTGTCCAATGTTGTCAGTTGTGTGGTTTGGCCTCAGACCAGTAAGTATGAGCAGAACCTGCTGAGCATCTGATACATGCCATTGCCTTGGGCTAGCGTGAGAGTGGGGCTTGGGCCTGTTTGCCTGCTCACGACTTGGGCGTATGTGTGACTTTTATGTTGAGGCCCTCTTTGCGGGAGTTGGGGGCATGGGTTGCGGAGGGGGAGCATAGGCCTGATCTGAGGGGGCTTGTATGGGGTGTGGGCATGGTTGGTTTGGTGGGGTATTGATTAGTTGGGGTGTGGGTGTGGATGTGGCTGGTGGTGCTGTGGTCTGGATGTATGTCCTCTCGACGTGGGTCCTCTAGGTGTAGGTCCAGGGGGAGAGTTTCTCGCTGGTCTGGGCGGGATGTCCGTTTATCTGTTGCTCCTGTGTGAGGTGTTGGGGCTGTGGTTGAGGGCGATATCCTTTAGGGTCCTGTCGAAGGTGGGCACTCCTGCGTTATATAGGTGGACCTGGTCGTAAAGGCTGTTCAAGTCCAGGGTGGAGTGGTGGGCCAGATAAACACTTGGTTTTGAGGCACAGTCATGTGAAATAGTTGCATTTACCTGCTGTATGGTAGCAAGGTGGAGGAATTTTCGTGGTAGCAGGGTGGAGATAACCACTTGTGCGTCGAGGAAAGTTATTCAATTCAATTCAAAGGGCTTTATTGGCATGGGAAACATATGTTTACATTGCCAAAGCAAGTGAAATAGATAAACAAAAGTGAAATAAGCAATACAAAATGAACAGTAAACATTACACTTACAAAAGTTTCAAAAGAATAGAGAAATTTCAAATGTCATATTATGGTTATGTACATTGTTATAACGATGTGCAAATAGTTAGAGTATAAAATGGAAAATAAATAAAGATAAATATGGGTTGTATTTACAATGGTGTTCTTCACTTGTTGCTCATTTATTGTGGCAACAGGTCATAAATCTTGCTTCTGTGACGGCACACTGTGGTATTTCACCCAATAGATATGGGAGTTTATCAAAATTGGATTTGTTATCGAATTCTTTGTGGGTCCGTGTAATCTGAGGGAAATGTGTGTCTCTAGTATGGTCATACATTTGGCAGGAGGTTAGGAAGTGCAGCTCAGTTTCCACCTCATTTTTGGCAGTGTGCACATATCTGCTCTCTCTCTCTCTCTCTCTCTCTCTAATCTCTCTCTCTCGCTCTCTCTCTCTCTCTCTGAGTCTCTGTATTATCCATTATTCATTAAAGAGTCCACCCCAGAAACAAAGGTTTAAGACCTGTCTAACAGAGCCTTGTTGTGTGTTGAAGCTTGAAAACACAACTTTCTTCCTCCATCTCCGTGGGCGTAGCAGTCAGCCACATGATACTACACACAGTACCCTAAATATATATCAATTCAAAAAAGACAACAAAAATAAGCTAACAAAATGTTATATTTGGTCCCATATTCCTAGCACGCAACCCGTCAGGATGCTGTCGATTGTGCAGCTGTAAAACCTTTTGAGAATCTGAGGACCCATGCAAATCTTTCCAGTCTCCTGAGGGGGAATGGGTTTTGTTGTGCCCTCTTCATGGTGTGCTTGGACCATATTCGTTTGTTGCTGATGTGGACGCCAAGGAACTTGAAGCTCTCAACCTGCTCCACTACAGTCCCGTTGATGAGAATGGCGGCATGCTCTGTCATTATTTTCCTATAGTCCACAATCATCTCCTTTGTCTTGCCCACGTTGAGGGAGAGGTTGTTGTCCTTGCACCACACGGTCAGGTCTCTGACCTCCTCCCTGTAGGCGTTCTCATCATTGTCGGTGAACTGTTGTGTCATCAGCAAACTTAATGATGGTGTTGGAGTCGTGCCTGGCCGTGCAGTCATGAGTGAACAGGGAGTACAGGAGGGGACTGAACACCCCTGAGGGGCTCCCGTGTTGAGGATCAGTGTGGCGGATGTGTTGTTACCTACCCTTACCACCTGGGGGTGGTCCTTCAGGATGTCCAGGATCCAGTTGCAGAGGGAGGTGTTTAGTCCCAGGGTCCTTAACTTAGTGATGAGCTTTGAGGGCACTATTGTGTTGAACGCTGAGCTGACAAATGAATAGCATTCTCACATAAATGTAGGTGTTCCGATTTTCCAGGTGTGAAAGGGCAGTGTGGAGCGCAAAAAAGAATGCATCATCTGTGGATCTGTTGGTGCGGTATGCAAATTAGAGTGGGTCTAGGGTTTCTGGGATAATGGTGTTCATGTGAGCCATGTCCAGCCTTTCAAAGCATTTCATGGCTACAGACGTGAGAGCTACGGGTCGGTAGTCATTTAGGCAGGTTACCTTAGTGTTATTGGGCACAGGGACTATGGTGGTATGCTTGAAACATGTTGGTTTTACAGACTCAGACAGGGAGAGCTTGAAAATGTCATTGAAGACACTTGCCAGTTGGTCAGCGCATGCTCGGAGTACACGTCCTCGTAATCCGTCTGGCCCTGCGGCCTTGTGAATGTTGACCTGTTTAAAGGTCTTACTCACATCGGCTGCGGAGAGTGTGATCATACAGTTGTCCGGAACAGCTGATGTTCTCATGCATGCCTCGAAGCTGGTAAGCTGGTAGGCTTGTGTCGCTGGGCAGCTCTCGGCTGTGCTTCTTTTGTAGTCTGTAATAGTTTGCAAGACCTGCCACATCCGACGAGCAACTGAGCCAGTGTAGTACGATTCAATCTTAGTCCTGTATTGATGGTTGATGGTTCATCGGAGGGCATAGCAGGATTTCTTATTAGCTTCCGGGTTAGAGTCCGGCTCCTTGAAAGCGGCAGCTCTACCCTTTAGCTCAGTGCCAATATTGCCTGTAATCCATGGCTTCTGGTTGGGGTATGTACGTACAGTCACTGTGGGGACGACGTACCTCGATGCACTTATTGATGAAGCCAGTGACTGATGTGGTGTACTCCTCAATGCCATCGGAAGAATCCTGGAATATATTCCATGAAGTTGTAGAAACAACTCAAGGATGATCAATGGAAACAGGATGCACCTTAGATCAATGTTAAGTCTTATAGCAAAGGGTCTGAATACTTATGTAAATACGGTATTTCTGTTTTTTATTTTTAATAAATTAGCAACATTTTATAAAAACCTTTTTTTTCATTAATCCACTTTAGAATAAGGCTGTAACGTAACAAAATGTACAAAAAGTCAAGGGGTCTGAATACTTTCCGAAGACACTGTATATACATTTTGTTGTGATTTTTTGTCATTGGCCTACACACAATACCCCATAATGTTGATGTGGTATAATGCTTTAATATTTGTACAAATTAATAAAAACCTAAAAAACTTTAGTTAATAAGTATTCAAGCTCTTTGTTATGGCAAGCCTAAATAAGTTCAGGAGTAACAATGTGAACATAATACGTTGCATGGACTCACTCTGTGTGCAATAACATGAATTTTGAATGACTACCTCATCTCTGTACTCCACACATACAATTTTCTGTAAGGTCCCTCAGTCGAGCAGTGAATTTCAAACACAGATTCAACCAGGACACCGGATGTTAAATAAAACAATTTAATTGAAAAAAAGAAGACATTGAATATCGTTTTGAGCATGGTGAAGTTATTAATTACACTTTGAATGGTGTACTAATACACCCAGTCACTACAAAGACATAGGCGTCCTTCCTGACTCAGTTGCCGGAGGGAAGGAAACTGCTCAGGGATTTCACCATGAGGCCAATGATGACTTTAAAACAGTTACAGAGTTAAAAAATGGCTGTGATAGGAGAAAATTGAGGATGAATCAACAACATTGTAGTTACTCCAGAATACTAACCTAATTGACAGAGTGAAAAGAAGGAAGCCTGTAAGGCAAAAAATATTCAATATCATGCATCGTCTTTGCAACAAGGCACTAATATAATACTGAAAAAAATGTGGCAAAACAATTAACATTTGCTCCTGAATGCAAAGTGTTATGTTTGGAGCAAATCTGAAACAACACATTACTAAGTACCATTCTCCATATTTTCAGGCATAGTGGTGGCTCATCATGTTATGGGTATGCTTGTAAATCGGGACTAGGGAATTTTTCAGGGTAAAAAATAAATGGAATGGAGCTAATCACAGGCAAAATGAGGAAAACCTGGTTCAGTCTGCTTTCCACCAGACATTGGGAGAATAATTCACTTTTCAGCAGGAAAATAACCTACAACACAACGCCAAATCTACACTGGAGTTGCTTACAAAGAAGACAATGAATGTTCCTGAGTGGCCGAGTTACAGTTTTGACCTAAATCTAATTGAAAATCTTCGGCAAGACCTGGAAATGGTTGTCTAGCAATGATCAACAACCAATGTTAGTGCTTCAATACTTTTTAACAGAATAATGGGAACATTTTGCACAATCCAGGTGTGGAAATCTCCTTAAGACTTACCCAGGTGCTTCTACAAAGTGTTGACTCAGGGGTGTGAATACATACATTTACATTACATTACATTTAAGTCATTTAGCAGACGCTCTTATCCAGAGCGACTTACAAATTGGTGCATTCACCTTATGATATCCAGTGGAACAACCACTTTACAATAGTGCATCTAACTCTTTTAAGGGGGGGGGGGGGTTAGAAGGATTACTTTATCCTATCCTAGGTATTCCTTAAAGAGGTGGGGTTGCAGGTGTCTCCGGAAGGTGGTGATTGACTCCGCTGACCTGGCGTCGTGAGGGAGTTTGTTCCACCATTGGGGTGCCAGAGCAGCGAACAGTTTTGACTGGGCTGAGCGGGAACTGTACTTCCTCAGAGGTAGGGAGGCGAGCAGGCCAGAGGTGGATGAACGCAGTGCCCTTGTTTGGGTGTAGGGCCTGATCAGAGCCTGAAGGTACGGAGGTGCCGTTCCCCTCACAGCTCCGTAGGCAAGCACCATGGTCTTGTAGCGGATGCGAGCTTCAACTGGAAGCCAGTGGAGAGAGCGGAGGAGCGGGGTGACGTGAGAGAACTTGGGAAAGTTGAACACCAGACGGGCTGCGGCGTTCTGGATGAGTTGTAGGGGTTTAATGGCACAGGCAGGGAGCCCAGCCAACAGCGAGTTGCAGTAATCCAGACGGGAGATGACAAGTGCCTGGATTAGGACCTGCGCCGCTTCCTGCGTGAGGCAGGGTCGTACTCTGCGAATGTTGTAGAGCATGAACCTACAGGAACGGGTCACCGCCTTGATGTTAGTTGAGAATGACAGGGTGTTGTCCAGGATCACGCCAAGGTTCTTAGCACTCTGGGAGGAGGACACAATGGAGTTGTCAACCGTGATGGCGAGATCATGGACCGGGCAGTCCTTCCCCGGGAGGAAGAGCAGCTCCGTCTTGCCGAGGTTCAGCTTGAGGTGGTGATCCGTCATCCACACTGATATGTCTGCCAGACATGCAGAGATGCGATTCACCACCTGGTTATCAGAGTGGGGAAAGGAGAAGATTAATTGTGTGTCGTCTGCATAGCAATGATAGGAGAGACCATGTGAGGATATGACAGAGCCAAGTGACTTGGTGTATAGCGAGAATAGGAGAGGGCCTAGAACAGAGCCCTGGGGGACACCAGTGGTGAGAGCACGTGGTGCGGAGACAGATTCTCGCCACGCCACCTGGTAGGAGCGACCTGTCAGGTAGGACGCAATCCAAGCGTGGGCCGCGCCGGAGATGCCCAGCTCGGAGAGGGTGGAGAGGAGGATCTGATGGTTCACAGTATCAAAGGCAGCCGATAGGTCTAGAAGGATGAGAGCAGAGGAGAGAGAGTTAGCTTTAGCAGTGCGGAGCGCCTCCGTGACACAGAGAAGAGCAGTCTCAGTTGAATGACTAGTCTTGAAACCTGACTGATTTGGATCAAGAAGGTCATTCTGAGAGAGATAGCAGGAGAGCTGGCCAAGGACGGCACGTTCAAGAGTTTTGGAGAGAAAAGAAAGAAGGGATACTGGTCTGTAGTTGTTGACATCGGAGGGATCGAGTGTAGGTTTTTTCAGAAGGGGTGCAACTCTCGCTCTCTTGAAGACGGAAGGGACGTAGCCAGCGGTCAAGGATGAGTTGATGAGCGAGGTGAGGTAAGGGAGAAGGTCTCCGGAAATGGTCTGGAGAAGAGAGGAGGGGATAGGGTCAAGCGGGCAGGTTGTTGGGCGCCCGGCCGTCACAAGACGCGAGATTTCATCTGGAGAGAGAGGGGAGAAAGAGGTCAAAGCACAGGGTAGGGCAGTGTGAGCAGAACCAGCGGTGTCGTTTGACTTAGCAAACGAGGATCGGATGTCGTCGACCTTCTTTTCAAAATGGTTGACGAAGTCATCAGCAGAGAGGGAGGAGGGGGGAGGAGGGGGAGGAGGATTCAGGAGGGAGGAGAAGGTGGCAAAGAGCTTCCTAGGGTTAGAGGCAGATGCTTGGAATTTAGAGTGGTAGAAATTGGCTTTAGCAGCAGAGACAGAAGAGGAGAATGTAGAGAGGAGGGAGTGAAAGGATGCCAGGTCCGCAGGGAGGCGAGTTTTCCTCCATTTCCGCTCGGCTGCCCGGAGCCCTGTTCTGTGAGCTCGCAATGAGTCGTCGAGCCACGGAGCAGGAGGGGAGGACCGAGCCGGCCTGGAGGATAGGGGACATAGAGAGTCAAAGGATGCAGAAAGGGAGGAGAGGAGGGTTGAGGAGGCAGAATCAGGAGATAGGTTGGAGAAGGTTTGAGCAGAGGGAAGAGATGATAGGATGGAAGAGGAGAGAGTAGCGGGGGAGAGAGAGCGAAGGTTGGGACGGCGCGATACCATCCGAGTAGGGGCAGTGTGGGAAGTGTTGGATGAGAGCGAGAGGGAAAAGGATACAAGGTAGTGGTCGGAGACTTGGAGGGGAGTTGCAATGAGATTAGTGGAAGAACAGCATCTAGTAAAGATGAGGTCAAGCGTATTGCCTGCCTTGTGAGTAGGGGGGGAAGGTGAGAGGGTGAGGTCTAAAGAGGAGAGGATTGGAAAGAAGGAGGCAGAGAGGAATGAGTCAAAGGTAGACGTGGGGAGGTTAAAGTCACCCAGAACTGTGAGAGGTGAGCCATCCTCAGGAAAGGAACTTATCAGGGCGTCAAGCTCATTGATGAACTCTCCAAGGGAACCTGGAGGGCGATAAATGATAAGGATGTTAAGCTTGAAAGGGCTGGTAACTGTGACAGCATGGAATTCAAAGGAGGCGATAGACAGATGGGTCAGGGGAGAAAGAGAGAATGTCCACTTGGGAGAGATGAGGATCCCAGTGCCACCACCCCGCTGACCAGAAGCTCTCGGGGTGTGCGAGAACACGTGGGCAGACGAGGAGAGAGCAGTAGGAGTAGCAGTGTTATCAGTGGTAATCCATGTTTCCGTCAGTGCCAAGAAGTCGAGGGACTGGAGGGAAGCATAGGCTGAGATGAACTCTGCCTTGTTGGCCGCAGATCGGCAGTTCCAGAGGCTGCCTGAGACCTGGAACTCCACGTGGGTCGTGCGCGCTGGGACCACCAGGTTAGAGTAGCAGCGGCCACGCGGTGTGAAGCGTTTGTATGGTCTGTGCAGAGAGGAGAGAACAGGGATAGACAGACACATAGTTGACAGGCTACAGAAGAGGCTACGCTAATGCAAAGGAGATTGGAATGACAAGTGGACTACACGTCTCGAATGTTCAGAAAGTTAAGCTTACGTTGCAAAAAATCTTATTGACTAAAATGATATAGTACTGCTGGCTGGTGAAATAGGCTAGCTAGCAGTGGCTGCGTTGTTGACTTTGTTTGAAAGTGTAGCTGGCTAGGTAACCTCTAACTGGCTAGGTAACCTCGACAATTACTCTAGACTACACAATTATCTTGGATACAAAGACGGCTATGTAGCCAGCTAAGATCAAACAAATCAAACTGTTGTACTGTAATGAAATGAAATGTAATACTACCTGTAATACTACCTGTGGAGCAAAGCGGAATGCAACTACTCGCTCCAAACCAAACCGGAAGTGCGTATCGTAGAGGGAGAGGCAATAGAAGTGTTATTTCTTGTATTATTGTCTTTTGTGTCTTTAGAGGACTGCTTCACCTTAATGTCCCCTTTCCCTTTTCTTCTGTCCTTATTTTGTCCCACTTTGTCCCTTCTTTGTCCCTTCTTCTCTTCTGCCAACTAGACACTCCTTGTTAGCTAGCTAGCTTCTTTCAGGAATGTCCCTAGCAACTGCCTAGCAACAGGTAAACAACTTAGCTAGCTAAGAAAACGGTATAATTTTATGAAAAAGTGTTACTTTTTCAAAAGCCTTTCTTCTTTGTTTGCTGCTTGTTTGGTCTCCTATTCAGTTTGCAGTTTTCTTTTGATTTTTTTTCGATGTACTTTACTCTAAAAAAACATTTAAATTTCAATATTTGTAGGAGCTCATCTTTTCAGCTGCTGCTGCTTAATTTGGAACTCCGGAACCAATGATCTGTCTACTTAGTTCATTGACTTTCATTGAATCAGAAAAAAACAGCGAGTGGGGTGCTTCCTGTTCGCTTCCTGTTCTGTCGCTGCCCATACGAGCAAAGCACGATGTAAAAGCAGGAAGTGTACCCATCAATCTGTCCTGTGATTTTTTTAAAACAAAAAAATACTTACAGTACCAGTTTATAGTAGTGAAGACATCAACACTATGAAATAACATATATGGAATCATGTAGTAACCAAAAAAGTATTAAACAAATATACAAATATATTTTAGATTCTTCAAAGTAGCCACCCTTTACCTTGATGACAGCTTTGCACACGCTTGGCATTTTCTCAACCAGCTTCATGAGGAATACTTTTCCAACAGTTTTGAAGGAATTCCCACATATGCTGTGCATTTTTTGGCTACTTTTCCTTCACTCTGCAGTCCAACTCATCCCAAACCATCTCAATTGGATTGTGGTCGGGTGATTGTGGAGGCCAGGTCATCTGATGCAGCAGCATCACTTTCCTTCTTGGTCAAATAGCCCTTACACAGCCTGGAGGTGTGTTGGGTCATTGTCCTGTTGATAAACGAATGATAGTCCCATTAAGCTCAAACCAGATTGGATGGTGTTTCGGTGCAGAATTCTGTGGTTGCCATGCTGGTTGAGTGTGCTTTGAATTCAGTGTCACTAGCAAAGCACCCCCATACCATCACACCTCCTCCTCCATGCTTCACTGTGGGAACCACACATGCAGAGATTATCCATTCACCTACGTTGTGTCTCACAAAGACATGGCGGTTGGAACCAAAAATCTAAAATTTGGACCAAAGGACAGATTTCCACTGGTCTAATGTCCATTTCTCGTGTTTCTTGGCCCAAGCAAGTTTCTTATTATTATTGGTGTCCTTTAGTAGTGGTTTCTTTGCAGCAATTTGACCATGAAGGCCTGATTCACACAGTCTCCTGTGAACAGTTGAAGTTGAGATGTCTGTTCATTGAACTCTGTGAAGCATTTATTTGGGCTGCAATCTAAGGAGCAGTTAACTCTAATGAACTTATCCTCTGCAGCAGAGGTATCTCTGGGTCTTCCTTTCCTGTGGTGGTCTTCATGAGAGGTAGTTTCATCATTGCGCTTGATGGTTTTTACGACTGCACTTCAAGAAACTTTCACATTTCTTGAAATTCCCCGCATTGACAGACCTTCATGGCTCAAATGCATTAAGGTGGAAAGAAATTCCACAAATTAACAAGGCACACCTGTTAATTGAAATCCATTCCAGTTGACTACCTCATGAAACTGGTTGAGAGAATGCCAAGAGTGTGCAAAGCTGTCATCAAGTCAAAGGGTGACTGCTATATAAAATATATTTGGATTTGTTTATCACTTTTTTGGTTACTACATGATTCCATATGTGTTATTTCATAGTTCTGATGTCTTCACTATTATTCTACAATGTAAAACATACTGTAAAAAAAACTTTTATGAATAGTTGGGTTCAAATTTTTGACTGGTTCTGCATGTAAATGTGATATTTCTGTATTTTGTTTTCAATAAATTTGCAAAAATATCTAAACATTTTTTCAATTTGTCATTATGGGGTTTTGTGTATGGAGAGGCGATTTAATCAATTTTGAATTCAGGCTGTAACACAACAAAATGTTGTATATATATATATATATATATATATATATAAATATATATACAGTATATAAATATATATATATCATATTCCTATCCCTCTGAGTGTAGGCAGATGGAGGGAGCAGAGGCTCATTAACTGGTCAGTTTAGCTAATGTAATAATGGTTGGAGAGAGAAAGAGCCCACTAATGAACACCTTGCTGGGTTTATCTGCGCTATCCAATCCATTCCAGCTTCTCTTAATAGGAGATGGCAAGGCCTGTCGCCATGGCAAGACGTCGCCAAGGTAATTGGGCTTTTCAGACAGGCCGGGTTGCCAGGATATGGTGATAGAATATGAGGAAAAGAAACTAAATGGGACAAGAAGGTATTATTTCAAAATGAGTATGCTTCAGCAAGCATATCTGGAGAATGGGTGTTCCATTAACCTATTTGTTTCACCTTTCGGGCTTTGAATGTGAGATTGGTAGTTTGATTTGGGCTTAGACTTGTGCACCTGTGGGGTTTCTGAGGTACATGGTTATAGCCTATGTATGCATATGTGCACTTATACAGACACACAAATGATCACCCTCCATCTCCTTGACACTGATAAGCAATGTGCTCCAGTGCAAAAAAAGATACAGTACATATACCTCTCTCTCTCTGTCATTTTAACAGGGAAGCACCATAACTAATGTTGCTGTGGTCATCACAAATGGCAGGCTACGCTCTCTCACAAACGCGCATACATACAGTAGGTGAGGCCACTAAGCAGTGTGGAACTCTAATTCCATCAGTGTGGTTGGGTTTATTTGGCCCCCGCTACACGTGAGCATGGCTGTCATCATTCCCCAGAAAGAGTCAAGGATTTTTAATTATAGTATGTGTAAAACGCTACAGCAGGGGACACTTTCTGTTCCTTTGTTCTTTCTTTTCTTCGTCTTCCTTTTCTTCCCTGTCCCTGCTAAAGGTTGGTAGCCACGCCACACACGCGCTAGGAAAAAGCTCCTGAAACTGGGTAATTTCAGCTTGCCGACTGTCTTGTCATTTGAAGCTAATTGCATGGTTTAGCAAGGCTCTGGCAATTACTGTTCCCTCCTTTGTGTAGTGCGATAGCTTTCAGGGGTCCGCTGGTTAAAAAGAATGGGGCTGCTGCTTTTTCGCTTGGTTGAATTCAATGTTATATTTTCCCTTCGAATGCAGATGTCTTCCCATAGAGGAAAAACACAGGGCTGTAGGAACGAGTTAGTTATAATGCCATAGACACTAAACATATCAAACAAAGCAGGTTCTATAGATGCCTGATAGTCTTGATCATGTAACTGATTGTAGCAAGTAGAGGGGGAAAGGTCTGTTAGTATTGTGCCAGGGCTAAACAGGAATTGGACCTGCATTTTCTATGGTGTTCTATTCAAGCCTGTGCTTGAACTCTCTCTCTCTCTCTCTCTCTCTCTCTCTCTCTCTCTCTCTCTCTCTCTCTCTCTCTCTCTCTCTCTCTCTCTCTCTCTCTCTCTCTCTCTCTCTCTCTCTCTCTCTCTCTCTCTCTCTCTCTCTCTCTCTCTCTCTCTCTCTCTCTCTCTCTCTCTCTCTCTCTCTCTCTCTCTCTCTCTCTCTCTTTCACACACAAACACACAGAGGGGCACATGAGCCTGTGGGATCAGGGCTGTCTGGTGTAAAAGGTCACGTGTCTGGCATGTCTGTTCTCTCCTGACGTGCAAAGTGTTTGTGAATTTATGCGTGTATGAATTCATGCAAGTGTGTGTGTGCATGCGTGTTTGTGTGCGAACATATCAATGCGTGTGTTTCTCGGTAAATTTGCGTTAGAAGAGTCTGTCAGAGCTCTACAGATAATGAGTCCTGGACAGACATGGCAAACTTCCTGACTAGACGAGGAAATATCCACCCTGAACAACACATGCCTCGACTGGGCTACACTCAGAGACCTGGCTAGAAACGTAGGTTAGACGCTAGCCAGGAGGAGGTGCCTTAGATAATTTCACATGCCCAACAGTGACCGGGACTTGTTGACAGACAGAGCATGAGCTAAAGTGAAAAGAAGGGCAGAAGGAACAAGAACAATGAGGAAGCTGTCCTACCTTGCGGCCGGAAACAGTTGGGAGTGTGAGTGGGCTTTGGTTCTAGGCTAAGTCAAACAATGCTAAAGCTAATGAGTGTGTAGCTAGATAAACCAGGCCTGATTGGAGTGTTTTTGTAGTCAGACTGCCAGTGGCGAGGGATCAGCAGGGAATGTGGCGGTGATGAGGGTGAACTGTAAACCCTGGCAGATCACCATGGCTTGTCTCTGAGGAAGAGAGAGAGAGAGAGGTCTGATGCATATAAAAGAGAGAAGTACAAGTAGAATACCATAATAACTTGCATATGAGACATACTCAAATTCATATACATGGAAAGCACTACACCAGGGATATTTAAGTGCAGGCCACCCATGTTGGGTGTAGGTCAAATTTTTTGACATGCAGGTGATGGCTGTACACCGGGCATAAGGTGAGTTTTGGTGGCATGAGACTAATCCTGCATGAGTGGAGTTTCCACAGCTATATTATACAGTTATAAAACACTCTGTCCCTTAGTGGGGACGCTAATATCCGTCCATTAGCGGGAACGCTAATAAAAGTGTGTGGGTTGGTTCATGTGCGTGCATGCATGCTTTGTGTGTGTATTTTACTGCAATATGTCAGAGCCTCTGTCAGCATGTTCCTGTTTGCCTGTGTCAGTCATTTGTTTGCTAAATCGTATTTACATGCTGTCCACCCAGTGTATCCATGTTGTCTATGCAAATCATAGATGCAGAAGGCAGAGATTCATTTCCAGATGCATCATTATCATATATTTCATGCTCAAGGAGCACCAACCAGATCACCACCCTGCATTCTCTCCTTCAGTGTGAGAAAGTAAGGCCATATAAACAGTGCATTCGGAGACTATTCAGACCCCTTGACTTTTTCCACATTTTGCTAGCCTTATTCTAAATTGGACGAAAATGTTTTTTTTCTTCTCCTTATCAATCTACAAACAATATTCCATAATGACAAAGCAAAAACTGTTTTTGCTTTGTCATGCAGAACCTGAAATCTGATGTGTTGCCCAAAAGTTGGCAAAAGAGATGATTTGATTGGTCAAAAGACCAATTAGTGGAAAAATATCAGAATTAGGCTACCTGTAAACCCAATTTGATCAAGCATATAGTGTCAGAGTGTAATAACTTGGTTGGACAGTTTTTGGTCATGGGTGTTACCTCACAAATATAGAGCAGTGGACGCCAGGCACTCTCGACAGCTATACCTCAAAAGATAAACGAAAAGGTAAGGCAGCCTTCTATGTATAGAAAAGAGTACTACATTCACTGTAAATAAACTATGTACTTCATACAGATCCTTCTCAGAGCAGCACAGCAGGATCTCTCCAGGAGACTTTCTGACTGTGTGTGTGTGTGTGTGTGTGACTGTCTCTTTCAGTATGGGGTGTATTGTGGACTAGGTGCAACCTCGCCCAGTGTCTCCTATACACTCTACACGGTTCATTCCAAGGAGTCACAGTCAGCTAGTAGTGTCCAAACGGATCGCCCACAAACATCCTGCTATCACCACTCTGTCTCCGTCTCTGTCTTTGTCCCGTATTTGTTAACTTCATATCTTCTACTTCAGCTTCAGATGTATTCTGTTACCGTGCATCACTGTAGAGAAACAGGTTAAAGGCGGAGATATGTCACAGGTTTGGTAGTAAACATATCTATTATTTAAACAGCAGTGACTCCCATGCAGAGTTTATACTCCCTCTTCTTCCCAAATTGAATTCCTTCTCTAAACCCGAGCCAAGCCGGTCTCTCTGGGCCCCACTGATCCACCTCGGCCAACACTGTGAATCAACCATCCCGGGGTCCACCCTAAGGGCAGGCTGGTCACTAGAAAGAGATGGTGAATTCTGATGTTTGAAAAGATCCTGAGAACGTCGATATATGCCTTCCTGGGCGCTCACTAAACAAACAAAAAAACTCATGATGCTCAGAGCTGAAGCGCACTGCTCAGACCACTGTACTATGGCAGTTCACAAAGCTCTAACAAACCGTGAGAATACTGTAAATACTGATGATACCTGATGTTACAGGGCATCATTTTGTTATTCTTTTCTTTAAGCCTTTCCCCCGAACGATAGCCCTAACCATTAACCACTCAGAATGAATACCTAAACTGTTAACCTTTGAGTTGGTTCTGTTTTAACTCTGTACGTTTCTGTAACTATGTTCATGTAACAGAATTCATGTTTCGAAAATAGGTTAATTCAAAAACATAATAAGTTGAATTTTGAATGGAAACTATGAGATCCTGTTGCTACGGGACCAACGGAGATGAACACAGAGTCATTTCAGTGCAGCTAGAGAATCTTGTCGGTTCAGCCACAGGATCTACACAGCATCATCATCTGGAAAGGATTGACTGGGAAGTGGTGGCCTCGCTCACTTCACGCTCTCTCTCTCTCTCTCTCTCTCTCTCTCTCTCTCTCTCTCTCTCTCTCTCTCTCTCTCTCTCTCTCTCTCTCTCTCTCTCTCTCTCTCTCTCTCTCTCTCTCTCTCTCTCTCTCTCTCTCTCTCTCTCTCTCGTCATGTAATTTTCAACATAGCAGGTGGTCAAGTACAGATAATGGAACTTCTGGGTTAAGTTTACTATATCATTTCAGAGAATAAATTAATCCACTCCCTTAGTGCTTCATCTTAACTGTTAACTAGAAGGGCTCTAGGCTATATTTCATATTAGATGTATTGGCACTGTGTATTTCGCTAGTAACTGGTACAGGTGCCTCTGTGTTACTGGCTCCCACTGTCTGTCCTAGGCCCGTCAACATTTCTCCAGCACCCATTACTCCTCCCCTGCCATTGGCACGGTGTAACGTTGCGTAGAGTGATGGGTGTGGAGTCAGGTGCAGAGGATTTGGAAAAAAACACTTTATTCCGTACAATAACCGCGCACAAAGAGGGTGATGCCGAACACAGGCGTAAAGCACTCCAAAATCATGTACTACACAGGCACATACGCTGTACAGCGGACAATCAAAAAAACAGAAACACTCTTATACCAAATACAGCAAAACATAGAAACATACAAAGCAATCTATGGTCAGGGCGTGACAGTAACCCCCCCCACCAAAGGTGCGGACTCCGGCCGCAAAACCCGAACCTATAGGGGAGGGTCTGGGTGGGCATCTGTCCGCGGTGGCGGCTCTGGCGCGGGACGTGGACCCCACTCCACCATAGTCTTAGCCCGCTTAAGGGGCGTCTTTGGAGCGGCGACCCTCGCCGCCGACCATGGACTGGGGACCCTAATAAAGGGCACCACTGGACTGAGGGGCGCCTCTGGACTGAGGGGCGCCTCTGGACTGAGGGGCAGCTCCGGACTGAGGGGCAGCTCCAGACTGAGGGGCAGCTCCGGACTGGAGGGAGACTCTGGCGGCTCCTGACTGACGGGCGGCTCAGGCGGCTCCTGACTGACGGGCGGCTCAGGCGGCTCCTGACAGACGGGCGGCTCAGGCGGCTCCTGACTGACGCGCGGCTCATGCGGCTCAGGACAGACGGGCGGCTCATGCGGCTCAGGACAGACGGGCGGCTCATGCGGCTCAAGACAGACGGGCGGCTCATGCGGCTCAAGACAGACGGGCGGCTCATGCGGCTCAAGACAGACGGGCGGCTCATGCGATTCTGGACAGACGGGCAGCTCAGGCGGCGCTGGACAGGAGGGCGGCTCAGGCGGCGCTGGACAGGAGGGCGGCTCAGGCGGCGCTGGACAGGAGGGAGACTCTGACGGCGCTGGACAGACGGGAGCACCTGGAAGAAGGAGACGGAGAGACAGCCTGGTGCGTGGGGCTGCCAGCGGAGGCCTGGTACGTGGAGGAGGCACCGGATAGACCGGACCGTGGAGGCGCACTGAAGGTCTCGAGCACCGAGCCTGCACAACCTTCCCTGGCTGGATACTCCCCGTAGCCCGGCCAGTGCGGCGAGGTGGAACAGACTGCACTGGGCTGTGCTGGCAACCCGGGGACATCGTGCATAGGGCTTGTGCCCTATACCCCGGGCCGAGGAGACGCACTGGAGACCAGATGCGCTGAGCCGGCTTCATAGCACCTGGCTCAATGCCCACTCTAGCCCGGCCGATACGAGGCGCTGCTATATAACGCACCGGGCTATGCCTGCGCACCGGGGACACCGTGCGCCTCACGGCATAACACGGTGCCTGCCCGGTCCACTTCTCCCCACGGTAAGCACGGGGAGTTGGCTCAGGTCTCCTACCTGATTTAGCCACACCCCGTGTGCCCCCCCCCAATACATTTTTGGGGCTGCCTCTCGGGCTTCCAGCCGCACTGCCGTGCAGCCTCCTCATAACGCCGCCTCTCGGCTTTCGCTGCCTCCAGCTCTGCCTTGGGGCGGCGATATTCTCCCGGCTGTACCCAGGGTACCTTGCCATCCAAGATCTCCTCCCAAGTCCAGGAGTCTTGAACCCGCTGCTCCTGGGTACCACGCTGCTTGGTCCGGTTGTGGTGGGTGATTCTGTAACGTTGCGTAGAGTGATGGGTGTGGAGTCAGGTGCAGAGAGGAGAGGATTTGGAAAAAAACACTTTATTCCGTACAATAACCGCGCACAAAGAGGGTGACGCCGAACACAGGCGTAAAGCACTCTAAAATCATGTACTACACAGGCATATACGCTGTACAGCGGACAATCAAAAAAACAGAAACACTCCTATACCAAATACAGCAAAACATAGAAACATACAAAGCAATCTATGGTCAGGGCGTGACACACGGCAACCCTCTGTCAGTCACTTAGATTGCCACGGGAGCTGTTTATGTTGATTAGCCAATAGGACAAGACCGTGGGTTATTTAACATCACTCTCCTCTAGATCCCTTCAATGAGCCCCTCCCCACCCCCGCCCCCTCACACACACACACGTGCACACCCTAGAACTTCCTCACATACTTCATCTCTCTCACACCTTCTCTCTGAGTAAATCATTTCCTAATTTCAACTCTCACTTATTCTAGTTGATGGTCACATTCCTACGTATTTCACTCTCTTCCTCTTCCTCACTGCATGCCATGTCTGAATATGGCCCGGTGTTCTTCAGTCAGCTCCGTTTTGACACCTTCCCATCCCAGAGAGAGTGTGTGGAGATCACAGACATGTTGTTCCAGATGGGATCGGGATGGCCAAGACGACAGGCCGGGGAATGTGATTATTATTGCAGACCTGACTGTACATAAACCAAACAGGCCAATAACAGACCAGCTCCATGTAAGTGACTGGCCTGTGCAAAGCTGTGGGTGTCCTATAGACCATCAACAAAAGGTTGTTGTTTTTGACCAATATGGGGTCAAAGGTAGTCTCTGAAACGATCTTCATGCCCATTATATACTTTATGTAGACATCAAAATTGCTGTGAGGTTCAACATTGATTTCTGATTCCCCACTAGAAAAATGAAGAAAGACTATTTCTCTCAAAGCATTTTCTGTATCTAATCTCCCTGCCCATCTACTCTATCTATAATGGACGCAACACAAATGCACTATTCTGCAGTGTGATTGTGTTTACTGTTTAGTTTTTCTTGTATTTTTGATGGAGCTGGTTGTTCTGAAGTGTAGTGATGAAAGCCTGAGGGCAGTTGTGTTCTTCTTCTCTATTCTAAATATGTTTACTTCCTGTGGTTATCTCTGTTGTTTACGTCCTGCCAGGGCCTATCACAGGGGATGCTAAATCACAGGACTTGAGAAACAATATAACCCACTTCCTAAGGAGAGTGTCACACACCGCACAGCAGCCCACTGCCCACTCAATGGTGTGTGATTGTGTGTGTGTGTGTGTGTGTACGTTTGCGTGCCTGTGTGTGTGAAACCTGTGATTACTGGTTGCCTTTCAGGCCCACATAAAACAATGAAAGCACCTCTTAAACACCTACTAGGCAAAATTCTTCTCAGTGGTTTTACAGACAAACACATTTAGAATAAAGGTCTACCACACTGCACAGTGAGAACACCAAGGGTAACCGAGCAATAACAGGATCTGCAGTCAACTGACCTACACCCACCCCTGCACTGTTTGTTTATGTTTTGGGATTTGTGTATATGTGCTGCATGTGGGAATATTCAACTGTTCTAGCTATGGGGCTTCCTTCTCTACACTATATAATGATGGTAGTATTATCCCCACTCTAATAAGCCCCTATTCAGTGCTCCCTCCTAGGTAGTCTATTCGCTAACTCAGTAGGGAGCATTCTGTGTAGTATTCTGTGTCATATTCCAGTCCTGGTTCCCTGTTCCTTGCTTGGGTGACTTGTCCTGACTTACAAGAGCCTCAGTGTCTCCCTTCTGTAATCATTAGACCCAGACTGTCTGTAGAGTGGAGTCACTGGCAGCCTTATTACACTAAACCTGCTGAAGACATGCAACAGCAGAGACTGGGAGGGGCGAGGAGTGTGTAATCATACACAGAGACATATAGAGACACACACACTTCCATACACATGTAGACCCTCACACATGCAGAAATGCTGTATGCACACACCTACACACACCTACACACACACACACACCTACACACACACCTACACACACACACACACCTACACACACGGTTCTCTCTTCTCTGCGCCACTCGACTCCTTTCGTCTCATCTTTCTTTCATTGTTTCTACTGAACCGTCTGCCTTCCTCTGGTTCCAGAAGTGGAGATTGCCTATTCAGGGTAAGTGCAGTATAGCTTTGCTTTCAATACCCCTCCAATCACACAGTGCTGTTCTTGGCATCAGGGCCTTGGGTGAGCCAGTGTTTTAACAAGTTTCACATAATCATCTCTGGAGGCCCAGAACGTACATGTACTTAACTAGACTCTCTTTCCTTGTGTTTCTTCTTTCACGGTCCTGCCTCAGCTCTCCTGCTTTCTAAATTCTTTACTTGCTCTATTTTTAAAGAGTGTTCATCTATAGGAGTCGTTGTGCTTTGAATTCAATGTTGTGACATATCGTTCCCCCTTGTACTTCTTCCTCAACCGCTTTCTTTCTCTCTTTGAAAGTGTTGAGGTGGTGTGTCTCCACAACTCTGCCTAAACATTTATGTTTTGGGAATCATGGGGAAGTTTTCTCTTTTCCTCTACCCAGTGAGTAATACTGGCTTTTATCTGCACTATGAAATCGATTTTTTTGGACACAAAATGTGTACCAGTGTATGAAGGAAACACTTACAGGGCCACAATCAGGAAGTGGGATGGGAGAGAGAGAGAGCGCTATCAGGTCTGAGTTGATTTACTGTGTTCATCTACCAAAATCTCTCTCTCTCTCTCTCTCTCTCTCTCTCTCTCTCTCTCTCTCTCTCTCTCTCTCTCTCTCTCTCTCTCTCTCTCTCTCTCTCTCTCTCTCTCTCTCTCTCTCTCTCTCTCTCTCTCTCTCTCTCTCTCTCTCTCTCTCTCTCTCTCTCTCTCTCTCTTCAACACTGGCACAATGGTCTATGGTGGCCAAACGTAGGCGGTGGCCGACACACAGCTAATCGCCGTAAACAAAAAAGGAACTAGCTTGACAAGCTTCCTAATCCGACGCACAAATACAGCATGTGGTAAAACTCCATGTTTTCAGGAGAGATAGCTACAGCACCAAGAGGCTTAGATTTCCTGCTTCTTAATTTCAACCTTCAGTGCAAGCTACCCTCCTTGTGTTGGCTGACACTTGTGTGGTTTGGGAGAAAGAGAGTGTAAAATAGAAAGTGAAAGAAAATGGGAAAAAAAAGGAAAGGAGCTATCAGCCTTTCATCTCACTGGCTGTCAGGTAGGGAACTACCATGGAGAGTGTTTTCTGAGGGAGATTCTTTCGAAGAGGGTCCAAATGAAAAGCCTGGGGAGGGTTGGAAGGTGTCAGGGCTGCAGCCAGAAACCAGAGTGCCTGAGAACCCCTCATCAGTCAAGGATCTTAGTCCGGCCTCACACCTCAATGAGAGGTCCCTGTCATACGACCTTTCATAATTCCATAATTAATCCATTCCTTTGCATAGGGATGAGGTAGCTAGAGATACAGGCGACGGCTGTATAAAAATAGATGTGAGGGAGTTGAACATTCTGTTGTGAGATAAAGAATCCTCACAGATGCTTTTGTGACGTTTCAAACACAGGTTTCATAGGATGGGGTGCGTTAGTGAGTCATATAGAGCTGTCAGAGTGGTGACACAGAACCAGTAGTCTATTGAGTCTGTGGCCCCAGACAAACAGGGATTAGAGCTGTCTGCCTGTCTGTCTGCCTTACTGTCTGACTGCCTGTATGCCTGCCTGTCGGCCTGTCTGTCTGCCTGTCTGTCTGCCTGTCTGTCTGCCTGACTGTCTGACGGTGTTTCTGTTTGTCTGTGTGTCTGTGTGTCTGTCTGGAGACTAGCTGGGCTATTTGTGGCTGCTTCACTACTGCAGTCAACTCAAGATACTCTTTGACAAACAGGCCTGTGCAGCCCTACTATTGTTTTGACTGCATGTTGTTTAGACACACACACACACACACACAAATAGACATGCAAGCATGCAAACACACACACACACACACACACACACACACACACACACACACACACATACACTACTCTAAGGCAACCTAAGGCATACATCCTGATCAATCACACAATTACCCAGGATACCTCTGTGGGACAAATCTGCTCCAGAGAGAAAGAATGCTTTCCATCTATACTCCACATAGCTCTTATTCCTTATTCTCTTTCCTCACTCAGCCTAACTGTACCTTACACTGTAATAAACACTCCAGGAGAGGCTGTCACAGACACACACACAGTCTTCTTCAGTTATGCTGTAGTTAATGTGAAGCAGATTATGTCCAGAGTGTGTAAGGAAGTGTGGAGGTGATGTGACACCTAGCTGGCTGTTGAGACAAGGCACAGTAAACACTGCCATACCACTTGAGACACACTGAATTCCTGCCTGATTAGATGCTGCTAGGAGAGAGATAGTGTGTGTGTGTGTGTGTGTGTGTGTGTGTAGAGGCTTTCCCTGACATCAAGTGCCACGGGAATGACAGGTTCCTCTTTCCCTCTACTGCAATTTACTCCGTCTCCATACAATAAAAAGGACTCATGGAATTTGAATGGCTTTGGTATGGAATTATATGAGGCGTCATTCATCTTTCTTGCTCTGGAATTCCTCCCAAAGTTCAAGTGAGCTTACAGTGCTGAAGTGTATTATTCGTATGAGATACATGTTGCAATGTTTTCATCATGTGAAACACATTCCCCATGCTTTGGTGCTGTAGATTTGCTTGACGTGCAACAGACTGTACCACTGACATATTGCAGCCACACAGATATCAACATTAAAGCACTTGTCTATGCCTCTCTGGGATCATTTAGAAACCCAGGGTTAGGCTCGGTTAGGGCAGCAGAATGATGCTGGTGCCCTTTTGCTTCACGCTATCAGATCATGGTTTCTGTACAACATGTACGAGTCTATGATTTATTTGTACTGCATTTACCACAGGCACCTTAATTGGGCAGGACAGGCTCATAGTAATAGTAACGGAATTAACGGTTTCCATGTGTTTGACACCATTCTGTTCACTTCATTCCAAACATTGTCCTCCCCTCACCAGCCTCCTGTGACACGTACAGTCCATCATGATTAATATATGCTCTGTATGCCTAATGTATACGTATCAATCTCAGTATTTATCTAAATGTTTAATAATAGATTTTTTTTTTAATCACACAAAAAAAGCTCAGTATTAGCCATATAGCTATATACAGTAATTACAGAGCAATATGTGCCAGGTCTAAGCTTTCTTCTTCTTAATCCAACAAGCTGGCCACATTGCAGTCGGTCGCCTCACTCAGACGGAGTCCCATTAGTGAGCTCTGTTTACGTCTCCCATCAGTTTCCTCCTCCATATCTCCAGGAGTCAGACTGTGTTATTACAATTGTCCCTGGAATACAGTACAGACAGCAGGGAACGGCCTGATCTGCCCAGAAAGGAAAGAGACTTCACTCCCAATGCAGTTTGACTTGGGGGGGTAAGGAGGGTGAGAAGGAGTACGTTAGTTGAAAGAGAAAATGATCGGAAGCCCTCACCCTAATAAAAGCTGTTCTTGCTTGTTTGTAAGCCTTACCTATTCAATCAATCGCAATTTGCCATCGTAATTGAGTCCCGGCGAAGAGGGACGAGTTTGGCAATTAAAGGTTCTGGGGGTTGCAGCTTTGTTTGACATAAGTTCACCCCCCCCCTCTCCCTCTATGTCTCACTCTCTCTGTCTCCCTCTCTCTCTCTCTCTCACCCAGACCTCTCGGACATTATTCTGCTCAATTCTTTCTGTCTCACTCTCTCGCTCTCTCTGTCTCACTCTCTCAAACCCTGCAGTCTGGTAATGGAGGGAGGAAGGAGAGGAGGGGATACGGGGCAGAGGAGAGGGGGCATTCCAAATGAAAACATCTGGACTCCCATGTTGAAACAAGGGCCCTGTACCATCGGCCCATTAGGAGACTGATGAGTGAACAGTTAGCTGGATCAACCCAGCGCGTCTGGTTTTCCTGAAGGCCTTTAATCATAGCTTATCTGCACTAACATTACCACGTCTCCCTCTCTTTCATTCTGACCCTTGCCTTCACTCTCGCTCTTTCCTTCTGTCTCTCTGCACATTGTTCCCGGGTATGGTTGTGTTTTGGTTTGGCTGTAGAACAACAGTGTTGGGCAGCGTGTAAGCTAATGATGAAAAGACTTGCGCAGAAGAATGTCCGAGAGGTCTGGGTGACAAATGCTGGGTAAACATGGGAACCAGACCATAGAGGGCTATGGTTGGGTTTGGTTTGCGGTGCTGTTCATACGGTATTATGGATGGGAATAAAATTCATAATATATGCCATTTAGCAGATGCTCTTATTTACAGAGATAGTCATGCATGCATACTATACATTCTATATACAGGTGGAATCAAAACCCTATCCTGGCATTGCCGGTGCAATGCCATACCAGCTGAGCTACCGAGTACCACGTGTGTTGGCCTAGATGTGTGGGCCTAATCTGCCTTTGATACTTGCATGTTTGTATTGGTTACCTGCATTCAACCATAGCCTGATGGAATCAGGCTGATCGCTGCGTTCACCATTCACATATCAGTCTGACATTGCTCCTCGTTGAAACAGTTTGAGTCTGTAATGAGGGGCATTATTCGAAACTAACTTGTTAGTGATTGGATCACCTTGAACCAAACAGAGGGCGGCCTCATTCAAAGCACAGTGTTTGGCCCAAGGGGCCAGGGTTCCGGTCTAGAAGCTCCGTTTCGACTGCTTTCTACTGCAGTTTGACTGACTCACGGCCCAGAAACAATTCCCACAGACGGCCACATAGAGAAGTCAGATTAGAAGATTCTGAATAAGACACTTTAGGCATCACCTTTGTGCACAAAACGTCCATTGAATTACTCAAAATAATTGTTGCTGAGGCTGATTTTTGTTTCCATCACTCACAGCCAAAGATATTAACATGTTATACTCATCCAATGTCTGCCATGTTTTTGGATGATGTTATGGCATTGTCGATGCTCACGCTGCTCCGTCTGCACACTGAATGCTAGTTTGCATGTGATGTTGGTCCGTATAAACTGGATGCAACCCGGATATAGACGGACCAGGAATCGGATGTGCGAACGTTGAAAAGAACGGTCGGACATCTCGGACGCTTTGTCTTTAACCCACCCGTTGTTTCTGAGAGGATGATGATCGGACGGTCCATTTTCGGGCTAATTCCAAACCCCATCTATTGGACACAGCCCAGACTGTATGTGAAGTGGAATAGGATGTTGAAAGCAGGTTCCACCAGGCTAATACAACCAGGTACATTATTGATAAAACATTCTCATTTACAATAATGACCTGACCAAGAGGGTTCAGTGATATAGTACTGTCTACGAGAAACCAAAAGAATACTCCCCACATACATCAAGGCTAATTGAATGTTTGGCCTTGGTGTCCACAGGTGACAAGAATCAATGATATTTAAAGAAAGATTGGTTTTTGATACCAGTGATGAAGAAAGCATGAACATGATATATGATTTATCATCAAATGAGATCTCTTTGGTCCTGCTTTGTTCCTAATTAGACAAGAGAGAATATCTTTGCTGTATGTTAAAAACTCTCTGATAACACTTTTAGTACATAATAATATCCTGATAAATATATAATTTATCACACGCTACTCTCTTTTTTCTTTGTTTTATATACCATTGCTTACGTCTTTGTACTGTGTAAGTCTCATGTGAACGGACACTCTTTCTTTCCCAGCCTTTCTCTCTGTACCTTTCTTTCTCTCGTCTTTCTCTCTCTCAGGAGAAGGTTGTCATGAGTTTAATTGCTGCAGGTGACACCGAGGTAGGAAAAACAGAATTAACCTTGTCAGCCCAAAGCCATTCTCTCCCTTCTTCTCTCTTCTTACCTCCAACACATCAATTAGAGTTAAGCCACCATGGCCCGTGGCTGCAGCCAGCTTAGACTCAGGTACCCCAGTCTCTCATGAGAGAGGTCGAGGGAGAGAAAGAGAGAGTGTGTGAAAGAGAGACACAGAGAGAGAAAGTCTGTGTGAAAGAGAGAGAGAGAGTCTGTGTGAAAGAGAGAGAGAGAGAGAGAGAGAGTGAGAGAGTCTGTGTGAAAGAGAGAGAGTGCGAGAGAGAGAGAGAGAGAGAGAGAGAGAGAGGGCCCAGAGGAGAGGGTAATCACTGCAGGCTGTGTAACATGATCCAGTGTATAGATCAGTTGTGTTTGGAAAGCACTTCTGTCTGTTTGAAGGTCATGCTGAAGTACTGTGCTGAGGCTGACTGAAGGGGATGCAGAGTGGGCCTATGTAAAAAAAAAGAGCTATGTGGAGTATAGCCAGGTCACCCGTGATACAAGTCTGTATTAGACGTCCTCAGACATGGATGGACGTCGGGAGATGATGTGGAAACCGGCCACTAGGGGCAACAGTGAGCACTATTACCTTCAAGTAGGTTTCGGTTTTGCTAAAGTGTTGTGGACGGGGATGGTGGATGGGCATATTCAAGATATTTTTGTTTTAAGCAAATCCAAAACCTTAACCCTGACCTTAACCATTTGGAGTTAATGCGTAAACTTAACACCAACCTTAACAATGTGGAGTTATGAATTAACTTTTACCTCAAACACTTTGAAATTGGACATTTAGAACAACTTTGAAATTTGACGTTTGAGAAAAATGTCTAATTTTCCCCGTGAGACTGTGATGGCTTGCTATGTTTCTCTCTGGAGCAGATATATCACACAGAGGTATCCTGGGTAACTGAGTGATGTATCATGATTTACACCTTAGGTTGGCATTCATCTGGTAAAGAGTGTGTGTGTGTGTGTGTGTGTGTGTGTGTGTGTGTGTGTGTGTGTGTGTGTGTGTGTGTGTGTGTGTGTGAGGTTCACCTGCCCTCACAGTGGTGTCTTTGTGTGGTGCTGTAGACCCATGACGCCAGGCCTGTACACCCTAATAGAGTGATAATGGAACTCCCAGCCCTCCACAACAAGTGCATCACAAAGGACCTAAAAGCTTTCCCCTCCACTCAGTTATAACCCTCTCTCCTTCTGATCACTCTGCTCTTTCTCTTAGTCTCACATACAGTACAACTACAAACTACAACTACAACTTTTTTGCACTTCGCTAAAATGCTGCATATAGACCAGTGGTTCTTAACCTTGTTGGAGGTACTGAACCCCACCAGGTTCATATGCGCATTCACCGAACCCTTCTTAATTGGAAAAATAAAATATGATTTTTTTCAAATTCAAAACATAGGTATATATTTTACTGGTGCACAAAATGAACCGTGCATCAACATCAACACCGTGTGTTCAAAGAACAAAATCATCAAAACATGATTTTCACACAAAAACAAAAACATAATAATGAATATTTACTGCAAATCAGTGTGACTTCTGCTGTTGCCTTTCAGAGACCAGTTCAGAAATGCGCGGCTTCACCTTGGCAAGTGCCACTCTCATGTCATTTTCGCAACAAAGTCTGTTCCTTTTCTTCGTTTTTATGTCCAGCATCCTCGAAAAGGATTGCTCGCAAAGATATGTTGTAACAAACGGTATGAAAATCTCCAGAGCTTTCTTAGCAATAACAGGATACGTTACCATTTGTTGACACCAAAACGTTGAAAGTGTTGTTGTTCTGAAGAGTTGCTGCTGAACCTGGCTCTGCTGAATTTCAATGATTTCATCGAGGTATTCATCATTGACATCTGTTGTCTCAACGCTAAACGTGAACGGCTGTCTCACCCATGCTGGATATGACTCTCTTGTAGAGAAGTATCCGTCGAGAGACTTTGCAAGCTCATCTAAGTGCGTGGCAATTGCTTGCTTCAGTTCCGCGGGTACAGAAATGTCTCCGATTCCAGATACATCTTCGATCTTACTTACATAGTCGTCCAGCAGGGGAAAGTTTGCGAAGTTATCGTTCTCTGTTCGTCGTTTCCATAACGGTAGCTTTTTTTGAAAAGCCTTCAGGTTTTCCTTTGCTTCGATGATGTTGACTCCACCGCCCTGCATCTTTTGATTGAGATGATTGAGAGCTGCAAAGATATCAGCCATGTACGCTAAAATGAGAATGAACTCAGAATTTTTGAAGCAATCTGCATGACAATGTTGGTGCTCTTGCAAAACCAGGGCTAAAAACACGATTCAGCACCTGTCCCCGGGATAACCACCGAACGTTAGAATGGTACAGAAGTACCTCGAATTCAGAGCCCATTTCTTTACACAGCTCACTGAAGATGCGGTGCCTCAGAGCACTAGTTCGCACATAGTTCACGCATTCTACTACAATTTTTAAAACTTCTGCCAGTTTTGGAGGCAAGGTTTTTGTTGCCAACGCATGCCTGTGCAGAATACAATGCGTAACAATGATGTGTGGTGCATCGGCTTTCACTAGCGCACCAAAACCAGACTTTCTTCCCAGCATGATTGGAGCTCCGTCCGAACAAACTGCAGAAACCATATCCCACGAAAGATTGTTGTCTTTGAAGAAGTCATCCACAAGTTTCTTCACATCGGCTGCCTTAGTTGTTGTTGTAAGAGGCTTACAAAATAAAAATCTTCCTTTATCACGTCGTCTTTCACATAGCGCACGAATAGAGCAAGCTGGCTTAGATTGGAAACGTCTGTGGTCTCGTCGAGTTGAAGGCTGAATTTTGCCGGGCTTGAAATCAGATCTGCAACTACTTGAGCCAAGATGTCTTTGCTCATGTCCTCTATTCTGTCGCTGATGGTGTCATTTGAAAGAGGAATTTGGGATAACTTAACTTCAGCCTCTTTTCCCAGCATGATATTCGCCATCTTCAACACAGCTGGTTTTATGAGTGTTTCACCAATGGTGTGTGGTTTGCCCTGCTTTGCGATCAGGTAAGCAACTTCGTACGATGCTGTGAGGATCGGTTTGTTGATGGGTACAAAGCCGAGAACAGGCAGAGTAGCCTTTTCATCGAATCTGGCTCTCTTCACCTTGAATTCAGCGAGCGTTGTGTTCTTGTATTTTCCATCTCCATGCAGCTTAAGGAAGTGTTCTCTTAGTTTTGCCGGTGCTAGACTAGAATTGCTCAACTTGGCATTGCAAATCATGCAGTTAGGACGCTGACTCCCATCACGTTCCGTTATACATGTGAATCCATATTGTACATATTCGTCCGACCACTTTCTTTTTTTGCTTGACATAGTACGTATGAAGGGATTAAAATATTAAGAAAGAAATCACAAGACGTACCATCACGACAGTCACAAGTCGACTACTGAGCGCACCAAATTCCCTGCAGCACAGATAGACCAAGCGATGTAGCGTGATCACCTGTAGCCAATGATGGCCAAGCGGGGCGTGTCATCACGAATCATATGTGTCGGATGTGTGTCTTGACTTCCGCCGAACCCCTGAGACTGACTCACCGAACCCCTGGGGTTCGATCGAACCCAGGTTAAGAACCACTGATATAGACATAATAAGACATTTGAAATATCGTTATTATTTTGGAACTTGTGTGAGTGTAACGTTTACTCTTCACTTTTTATTGTTTATTTCACTTTTGTTTAACCATTTCACTTGCTTTGGAAATGTTAACATATGTTTCCCATGCCAATAAAGTCCTTGAATTGAATTTGAATTGAGAGGGAGGGAGGGACAGAGACAGAGAGACAGAGAGACGAAGAGGGAGAGAGCAGAATTAGGGAGATACCCGCTAATTATCAAAATCCAGAAAAGAGACGTTAAATTCTACAACCACCTAAAGGAAGCGATTCCTAAACCTTCCATAACAAAGCCATCACCTACAGAGAGATGAACCTGGAGAAGAGTCCCCTAAGCAAGCTGGTCCTGGTGCTCTGTTCAAACACAAACAGACCCCACAGAGCCCCAGGACAGCAACACAATTAGACCCAACCAAATCATGAGAAAACTAAAAGATAATTTCTTGACACATTGGAAAGAATAAAACATTTTTTTAGAGCAAACTAGAATGTTATTTGGCCCTAAACAGAGAATACACATTGGCAGAATACCTGACTTAAGGAAAACTTTGACTATGTACAGACGCAGTGAGCATAGCCTTGTTATTGAGAAAGGCCGCCGTAGACAGACCTGGCTCTCAAGAGAAGACAGGCTATGTGCACACGGCCCACAAAATGATGTGGAAACTGAGCTGCACTTCCTAACCTCCTGCCAAATGTATGACCATGTTAGAGACACATATTTCCCTCAGATTACACAGACGCACAAAGAATTCCAAAACAAATCCAATTTGGGTGAAATATCACTGTGTGCCATCACAGCAGCAAGATTTGTGACCTGTTGCCACAAAAAAAGGGCAAGCAGTGAAGAACAAACACCATTGTAAATACAACCCATTTTTATGTTAATTTATTTTCCCTTTTGTACTTTAACTATTTGCACATCGTTACAACACTGTATAGACATAATTACATTTAAAATGTCTTTATTATTTTGGAACTTGTGAGTGTAATGTTTACTGTACATATTTATTGTTATTTCACTTTTGTTTATTATCTACTTCACTTGCTTTGACAATGTTAACATATGTTTCCCATGCCAATAAAGCCCACTAGAGCTACTATCTTATCACCACTTCTATCACTTAACCCTCCTCCCCTTACTCGATGACCTAATACGTTAATTAGTTAGTAGTTCTTCACTCCACATTCCTTTTTTTAATCGGTGGGAAAATGCTTTTCAACTACTCTACGCCACTTTTTTTGCCATGTTTTGGGGCGGGGTCTCTTAGGCCAAGGGGCATTGGAGGCAGGTTCAGTCTGTCCCCTCTGCACCACCCATCAACCTCTTTCTAAGTAACTTTCACAGGCTGATAAAAAAATAATTGCTGCCCCTGGGGTGGGGACTCCAAATACATTAACACCACAAAGAGAGGCACTGGATCGCATTACTCAGCCCGCACTGACACAACTCTGGAGTCTGGAAAATTGGGGTCAAAGAATGGGAAACGTGTGTGTCTCTCTGTCTGTGTGTGTGTGTGTGTGTGTGTGTGTGTGTGTGTGTGTGTGTGTGTGTGCGTCGGTAGGTCTGTGTGTAGCCATTGACCATGCTGTGTTATAGAGTTGGGAGGGGACCAGAGAAAGGTTTATTTGTATGTGATCCTCTTTTATTTCTGTCTCCATGTCAGAGGACCTCATCTGCGGCCATGCTCCATTGCAACCCAATAACGCAGGCAGGGGTAGAGAAAGGCTGGAGGGAGGTAGGCAAGCATGACCCCACTGGAGAAAAGCTCTCCTAGTGAAAGGAGAGATGAAGAGATGGGGAGCACTGAGTGGCCTGTAGCTAAGCTGCCAATGACTGACTGCCGTGTGTGTGTGTGTGTGTGTAAATGTGCGCGCGCGTTAGACATAGACAAAGAGAGTGAAAACGACGGCTGTTGAATTTGAGTTTCTGCTCAGACAAAGTGCCTTTCCAATCCAAAAATGATCCATTTAGTCAGATATTGTGAAGTCTGTGAAACAGTTGTGTCTAGATGAATACTGAGTCAGATTGTCTTTTAAAAGGAGGAGGTCAGGAGATATGGAGGGGATGAGTGCAACATAGTTTTACAACCCGTGGAGCTCTTAAGAAAATGGCTGTGTTTTTCTCCCACCTTTCCAGTAACTGCAGCAATTTCCTAAAGTCATAGACTGCACTGTGCCATCACCAAAAATAGAAAGAGCGGAAAAAAGGATGAAGTTGACATTTGGACTGAATTACAATAAGTCATATCCCACTGGGCACAGACGTCAATTCAACGTCTATTCCACATTGGTTTAATGTGTATTCCACTTTGGTTCAATGTAATTTCATTGAAATGATATGACATGGCAACAACGTTGTTTCAGTCTGCGCCCAGGTCAGAGAATCTTCTTCTTCACCTTTAAAGGCAGCTGTTGGTGTAAGTCCATCACTAGATTCTCTAGGTACAGTCCATCTCGACATGAAAAAAGGTTCTACCTAAAAGTGTTTGGTTCTCCTATGAGGACAGCTGAAGAACCCTTTTTTGTACCCATACAGTATTGTAAATACAGTTAACAGCAAGCTGATCACTGTCTCTAATTAGCTCCATGTCCATTCACTCCTCTCCCATGCTCCATATGGACAGAAAACAAATGCTGTAAAATTAGTATACTGAACAGGCTTTACATTGTCTTTCACAGAAATCTTTTGGGTCTGAGGGAAGGTTGTCTGTTCTGTGTTTTCACCACTTTTGCAGAGCTGTGTGTACATGCAGTGTGTGTGTGTGTGTGTGTGTGTGTGTGTGTGTGTGTGTGTGTGTGTGTGTGTGTGTGTGTGTGTGTGTGTGTGTGTGTGTGTGTGTGTGTGTGTGTGTGTGTGTGTGTGTTCTCATCTTGTTGCCCTCCATTGCTGAACACCGAGCTCAGGTTGCTCTGCTTTGATCCAGTGGTATTGCCAATCAAAGTATAGCCGTTCTTGTTTCCAAATGAGTTACTTGAAAAACAACCATATTTCTCTGACTGATTCAGAAGATGTAATGAAATGTTTTTCAAGGTGGTAGGAGTGGGGAAGACACAAGCATCTTTGGAAAAAGAAGACAGTAATCTCGTTGTTTGTTTTACAACATCAAATATGAAAAGACTCAGTTGTTACAAATATGCTTCTGTAATTTTTACACTAACTCGGGGTAGAGGTCTATCCAAACTGCGTACTGTCTCCATTATCCAAAAATAAATAAATAAACTGAAAACATAGTATTAGCCAGCTTAGTGCCAGCACGCCATCTTCAATCACAACACTGGCAATACATTTCTCCCCAATCACAACACTGGCAATACATTTCTCCCCAATCACAACACTGGCAATACATTTCTCCCCAATCACAACACTGGCAATACATTTCACAACACTGGCAATACATTTCTCCCCAATCACAATTCATCTTATATTTTTGTACATAACACAGCATTTCATATTACCGCTCTAATCTGTACTGCCTCAAAGTACTTTCCACTGCATTGTCCCCCTGGCCCCAAACGCAGTCCAGATAATTATTTTTCTTTCCTTTTGAGCAAAGTTTGAATGAAGCCAGAGACGCAGCAGGCCAGCGTTGTGTATGGGCCTCTGTCCTCCAGGACAGCAGAAAGCTTACCTAATGTATTGTTTACCCAAGCAAACGCTTAATTACCTGTTTCAATTAATTACTTCTCCACACCAGTCTGACATTACTCATTCCCCTGGGGGCGGGGCATAGAAGAGGACAGGAACAGGAAGAGGGTAAAGAAAGGAGGGTGTTGGTCGAGGGACCAGGGGAACCCCCACTTCGATTGGTCCTCTTCTAGTTTATTTTCGGGAAGTGGGGTGTGTCCGGCGGGAGTAGACAGGTTAACATCCCTCTAAGTGGAGAGGGCAGGACTGCGGCAGTGCATCCCTCCCCCATGTGCTTAACCCTTCCTCCCCCTCTTCTCTTATCTTCTCTTCCCCTCTGTCAGGGGAAACTCGTCCTCTAGCAGAAATGCCACGGAGGACAGATCTAATTTACTGGCGGGACTAAACTAAGTGTGATGTGGGAAAAAAGGAACTACATACATGGTTTGTAGTGCTCTCTGAGGACGCCTTAAAATGCACTCTCAGGTATTGTGACTGTGACCTAGCAGGGCTCTCTCTAACTGATGCTTGCCATTTAAACCAAAGACGTTTGGGAGGGCCAATGTTCATAAAAGTCGGATGATGGTCAATTTGATGTTGTTATCTTAGTGAAGTCCACTTTGCACTAGAGCTGGGATAAAAACTGAAAAGGATCGACACTGACCAAACGACCACTTATCGTGAACATTGAGCTGATATCGTTCATTATGATAAATAACCTTTAGGGCCTACTAGAGAAATGTGAAGTTTGAAGTTATTGCCGATTGTTAATGGAACAATTGATAGCTACAACATTCAAATTAGTAGTGGTAGTTTCAAGGGCAATATAATTCAAATACTGTAGTGCACATTAATGTTCCACATTTATTGTTCAATTTAGCGTTATCTTGATAATTCAGTCAGTTTATCGTGATATGGATTTTTGTTCATGTCGCCCAACTCTGCTTGGCCCCCAATTATTTTTAGGGCATATTGTAAAGTTAAAACAGTACATGTCCATCATCCACCCTCTCCATCTTTTTGTCGTTGAATAACACCTTTCTCAACCTCTATACTTCTCCCTCCCCTGCCCTCTCCTTTTCTCACCTAGTGATGGGTAGTGGTCCGCTGTCCCTGTCCCTCAGGCCGGGAAAACAGAGTCCCAGTAGCCTGCCCAATGATCCCTACCTCTCTAGAGAATACACTACTAGGCCACGGTCACAGGGACTCCCCGAGGGCCCACTGAGTTACAATGACCTTGTCCTTAAACCATGTCTGCTCTAACAATAGAATATCACCTCTATACAGTTCTTCTCTTCCCCACCTAGAAAATCTATGATTATATGTACGGTGTTACCATAAACCATGCAGCTTTTCAGGAATATCATGTGAATTTGATCAAAAAAACAGTGGATGCCCTATTGTGGGCCAGCTGGTGCGGTAAACAGGGCTGCGTGTATTCAACACACGATCCCAAACAACCCAACATTAAAGCAATGGAATTTAAACCGCATCATACAAAATGTATCGCGCACCCTGAACATAACGGGTGGAACACGATGGTCTAATCGTGCGTGATGCGAGGCAGTAGAGTGTAACACTGGCTATCTGACAGGTTCATGACCTTGTTGGTCCCCGGTGGTAACCTTGTGTCTCTCAGCCTGTCTTCCTAGCTGGCTCGCCGTTTGCTTCCTAACAGATTTAATGGAGGATGCAGATTAAAGCGTTACGCTCTCATTAGTTTCTCATTGTGCTCTAACAAGACACAAGGGGCACTGTGTGTTTTTATGGGCCATGTATCTTCACCTGCCAATGAAAAGACGGGTGCGAGTGGTGCATCGGAACTAGAGAAATAATCAAAACTAATGACGAGAACCTGATGCAGCTTCGTTTTAGAGGATCCGGTAAAGCTGCCTGTTATGATGCTAATGAGAGGTGTTTTTATTGTGATGATGCAGAACTGGCTATGTTACAGGCTTATGAGCCTTATTCATACTGACAACAAAATAGTCACCCCACATAATGTGGGTGGTGTTATAATAATATAATATATGCCATTTAGCAGATGTTTTTATCCAAAGGAGCTTATCATGAATGCATGTATTTTTTTACATGTGATATATCATTTTAAATTTTTTTTTACGTATGGTTGGTCCCTGGAATCGCACCCATTACCCTGGCGTTGCAAGCTTCACGCACTACCAACTGAGCTACAGCGGACCAATGTTATGGAGCTACTGTACTGGTAGATGCTTACTAAGGAGTGTCCATTTGATGTGACGTGCGCTAAGATGTGAAATGATAAGAGGCTTGGATATGAAGGTGATCTAGAATATTCTCATACCGAGAATATACAGCAGAACATAATCGTAATTTCTTTCAGCCACATAAGTGCTTAATTGTATGAACCCCTCATGGACGTTGTTTTGGAGCTCCTACCTGGAATAGTAACATGGAACACTGGGTCTTTTCAGCAGACAACCTTCTAGAGGCAAATCATCTGGAGCAGACATCCACGATCCAGATACAAGATACAGGCTGTTTCATAAAGCAATCATGTCAAACCATGGTGTCAGCGTTCTAAAGTGAGATCTAGCAACAATGGCCTGGCTTGAGGTTGGGTCTCTGCTCCAACACCCTCTGAACATACAGGAAAAGGTCATGGTAAACACAACACTTCAGTCTAAAGAGGACGCTGGTCTTGGTTTGAGAGTCAGTTAACCCTTTTTAATGGGAAAAATCTTGCTATGCCATATTCAGTTGAAAAATTCAGTAAAAAGGAAGTTTGAATTACAATATGTGCGTCCACATTGAGTTGGCAATGAATAACATACTCTGTGAGGTTCAGATTCAGATTCAATATTTTCTCTGATTTTCCCAGATTGTAATCTTATAAAAGGCGCCTCACATCATGGGGGAAAAAAGTCAATACTGTATGTTGACACAGCCCTTAAAAAGATCAGGAAAGTGTCTCCATCGATCCTATGCCTTATTTAGCTCTCAGCTTCATTTCCATCCAGTAGTTTGCTCTCCGTCACACAAAGTGGACTTCCTTTTCCCCTGAAGATGGCAGAGTGTTTACTTAACTCGACGAGATAACGCGGCAAGCCTGCCGTCACCCTGGTTAGCGAAACGAGCACGCTAGCAGCGTTGAAACACGCACATGTTGACATTGAGCTGCTCATGGATGTCAAAGTCAATGAGCACCCATTAATCTGAAGAATATTTGGGCGTGTGATAGAGAGGGAGAAGAAGCGAGAGAGAGAGAGAGGGGGAAAGAGTGAAAGAAGGAGAGTGAGGGAGAGACAGCGAAAGAGATTGAGGTAGAGGCTTAATTTTTTGAGGCGATAAAAAATTAATACACATTCAGTGGCTAACAAGGCTGAATCAGAGGAGGATGTGCAGCAATGATGGGCATAGTAGAAATACATCTATTTATTTCTGATTTCAGGGGGTTCAAAAATACACTCATCACCTATCACCCCCCACCGCACCCCACACACAGAGTACTTAAGGTACATTCACGTTATACAAATACAATCACACATCATCAGTCCTTGCAGCTAAGACTGAGAGACTGTCAAGTGCATTTCACATTAAGTAAGCCAGAAGTGTTTTGTTTTTCCCCTCTCCTCTCTTCACCATGTTTACTGTGCTTTTGAAAGGCATTTCTCCCCAGTTCATCTTGTGTTCTTTATGTTATTTGTCCCCTGCAGAGTCTCTGTGGTAGAAGGCCCCAGTTGACTCACCTAATGTTTATCTCCTCTACTGAGCAGAACCCACGGTCTCAGCCCTGATGGAGCCCTAGTGCACTTCACACACTAGAGAGCCCTCTATTCTTACTCTGTCTCACCACTCATTGTGTTGCCAATGGTAACAACCTTCAGACATGGGTCTGGTGGCCTTGGATATTTTTTTTTTACAGTTATTATGCACTGTTCAATGTGCACTGTTCACATGCAAACACAAACACACGCGCACACACACACTAGGGGTGAGTGTGAACTCCTTGTGATTGTGAAGTTTCTATTGCATTTGAGATTAACACAGTTTGTATTGCCTTTGATTATTATCACAGTTTCTGTTGCCATTGAGATGAACACAGTTACTATTGCTTCGAGATTGATACATGTAATCAACTAAATGTAATCAAAAATGTAATCTATGTAATCCCCAAAAGTAATAATTTATCATGAGATGGCCATAAACAATAACTAGTAATGCTGCATATGCCAAGGTTAAAATCTCACCTTTCTGGCATTTTTTTTTTATAAATTGCTGAGGTGTAGTCACTTTTGACGACAGAAGCTCAAGTACACAAAATAAACATAATAAAAATATGAAATATTTGATACGATGTATTCGCTATTCAACAAAACTTTATAAATAAGGCTTGGAAGTACTTACATTTTTCTAAGTATAGCAGAATACATTTATTAACCAACTATGAGATTTAACCTTCCTTATAACTTTAAAATACATATTTTATATTTGTGTTTGAGAAAATGTGCAAATCTTGTAAAGGTCTCTTGATCAAAATGTCTGCCCCCATTGCTGTGGACATCTCACAGAGCTCTAGCTTGGCTTCCTGAATTTGTTAGGTACTCGCCTTTCGTCTCATATTAATACTGTCTGTCTATGAAAACCAGATTACTGGATATAAATCTCTGAATCCGCTACAGGGACGAAACCACTCTCTCCTGCTGCATTACAATGTAAGGATTCCAGGCATATGCGTTGTCAGTGGCTGTGTAGTAAGGTTCAGCCAGGAGTTGGACAGTTGGAAGAGCAAATTAAATGGTAGGAGGGACATCCAAGCTTCAAGTGGTGTCAGATTTCACATCCTGCATCACACAGGCAGAAGAGACATACTCCTGTTTCCATGTGAATCAGGGCTACCGCTCAATGCAAGAAATGCAAACCACAGAGAAAGTAATGCATTCAAGAACCAGAACCACACAAGTCCCCAAAATATCCAACAGCAGATATGTGAGCTTGAAAGATATATGCCCACAGAGTTATTGGCAAGAATGCATTTCTGCACTTTGCTAAAATCTGCCCAGAATCAATTATCACCACCAACGTAACACTAGCAGAACTCAACAACACTTGACGTAGAGCAAACATGAATTCTTTGAGGATTTGAACTTGCAACCTCTTGGTTGGGAGTATATTGATGTTTCTGCAGTGCTACCAGGTTCATAGTTATTCATGCTATACCGAACAAAAATATAAAGGCAACATGCAAATATTTCTACGATTTTACGAGTTACAGTTCATATAAGGAACTTAGTCAATTGAAATTAATTCATTAGGCCTTAATCTATGGATTTCACATAACTGTTGGTCACAAACACCTTTATAAGAAAAAGTAGGGGCTTGGATCAGAAAACCAGTCAGTATCTGGTGTGACCACCATTTGCTTCATTTAGCTCGACACATCTCCTTCACGTAGAGTTGATCAGGCTGTTGATTGTGGCCTGTTGAATGTTGTCCAACTCCTCTTCGATGGCTGTGTGAAGTTGCTTTATATTGGCGCTAACTGGAACATGCTGTCATACACGTCAATCCAGAGCATCCCAAACATGCTCAATGGATGACATGTCTGGTGAGTATGCAGGCATTGGAAGAAATAGGACATTTTCAGCTTCCAGGAATTGTGTTCACATCCTTGCGACATGGCGGCGGATGAATGGCACAACAATAGTTCTCAGGATCTCATCACGGTATCTCTGTGCATTTCAAATTGCCGCCAATAAAATGCAATTGTATTCATTGCCCGCAACTTATGACCACCCATACCGTAACCCCACCGTCACCATTGCGCAATCTGTTCACAATGTTGACATCAGCAAACCACATGCCATACACGTGGCCTGCGGTTGTGAGGCCGGTTGGACGTACTGCCAAATTCTCAAAACAACGTTTGAGGTGGTAGAGAATCATTGTCCCCAGCACAAGGTGCACCTGTGTAATTACCATGCTTTTAATCAGCTTCTTGATATGCCACACCCGTCAGGTGGATAGATTCTCTTGGCAAAGGAGAAATGCTCATTAACAGGGATGTAAACACACTTGTGCACAACATTTGAGAGAAATAAGCTATTTTGTGTGTATGTGTCACGTTCGTCATAAGGAGTAGACCAAGATGCAGCGTGGTATGTTTCCTTCCTTTATTATAGAATAGAAAACTTCAAAGAACAAAAACAACAAAACGAACAAATGAAACGTGAAGCTATAATAATGCTCACAGGCAACTAAACATAGACAAGAACCCACAAAGCACAACGGGAAAATGGCTACCTAAATATGATCCCCAATCAGAGACAACGATAAACAGCTGCCTCTGATTGGGAACCATACTAGGCCAACATAGAAATATAATTCACCTAGATAACCAACCCTTAAATCACACCCCGACCTAACCAACATAGAGAATAAAAGCTCTCTATGGTCAGGGCGTGACAGTACCCCCCCCAAAAGGTGTGGACTCCGGCCGTAAAACCTGACTCAATAGGGGAGGGTCCGGGTTGGCATCTACCGTCGGGGGCGGCTCCGGTGCGGGGCGAAGTCCCCACTCCGCTCGTGGACACGTCATCGGAGGAACCAGACTGTGGCTCGTTGCCAGAAGAACCGGACCGTGGGTCGTCGCCAGAGGAACCGGACCGTGAATCGTCGCCGGATGCTCCGGACCGTGGATCGTCGCCAGGGGAACCGGACCGTAGACCGTCGCAGGAGACTCTGGACCGCAGACCGTGGCTGGAGGCTCCGGACCGCAGACCGTCTCAGGAGGTTCCGGACCGAGGACCGTCTCAGGAGGTTCCGGACCGCGGACCGTCTCAGGAGGTTCCGGACTGTGAAACGTCGCCGGACGCTCTGGACTGGGAACTGTCACCGGAAACTCTGGACTGGGAACTGTCGCCGGAAGTTCTGGACTGGGAACTGTCGCTGGAAGTTCTGGACTAGGAACTGTCGCCGGAAGCTCTGGACTGGGAACTGTCGCCGGAAGCTCTGGACTGGGAACTGTCGCCGGAAGCTCTGGACTGGGAACTGTCGCCGGAAGCTCTGGACTGTGGAGGCGCACTGGAGGCCTGATGCGTGGGACCGGTACAGGTGGCACCGGGATGATGACACGCACCTCAGGGCGAGTGCGGGGAGGAGGCACAGGATGCACTGAGCTGTGAAGGCGCACTGGAGACACAGTACGCATTGCCAGTGCAGAATATCCTGGACCGAGGAGGCGTACTGGAGACCAGGAGCGCTGAGCCGGCACAATCCGTCCTGGCTGGACACAGTGCTAAATTCCCACCTGCCACATGGTTAGAAACTCACGATTAATATTTAATACACTGAGTGTATAAAACATTACATCATAAACAAAACGCTCCTAATATTGGGTTGGCCCATGTTGACTCCAACACTTCCCACAGTTGTGTCAAGTTGGCTGGATGTCCTTTGGGTGGTGGACCATTCTTCATACACACAGGAAACTGAAAGAGCATGAAAGACTCAGCAGCATTACAGTTTTTGAAACACTCAAAACGGTGTGCCTGGCACCTACTACCATACCCCATTCAAAGGCCCTTGTCTTGCCCATTCCCCCTCTGAATGACACACATACACAATCCATGTCTCAATTGTCTCCTCCCCTCATCTACACTGAATGAAGTGGTTTTAACAAGAGTCATCAACAAGGGATCATAGCTTTCACCTGGATTCACCTGGTCAGTCTATTACATGGAATGAGCAGGTGTTCCTAATGTTTTGTGCACTCAGTGTATATCGCATAGAACATTTTACCGTTATACTAGATTTTCCACACATGTACCCTTCCACAAATACTTATTTACGTAAATATTCAGACACTTTGCTATGAGACTCGAAATTGAGCTCAGGTGCATTCTGTTTCCATTGATCATCCTTGAGATGTTTCTACAACTTGATTGGAGTCCACTTGCGGTAAATTCAATTGATTGGACATGATTTGGAAAGGCACACCCCTGTCTATACAAGGTCGCACAATTGACAGCGCATGTCAGAGCAAAAACCAAGCCATGAGGTCGAAGGAAGTGTCCGCCAAACTGAGCAATCGGGGGAGAAGGGCCCAGGTCAGGGAGTTGAACAAGAACTCAATGGTCATTCTGACAGAGCTCTAGAGTTCCTCTGTGGAGATGGGAGAACCTTCCAGAAGGACAACCATCTCTGCAGCACTCCACCAATCAGGCCTTTATCGTAGAATGGCTAGATGGAAGCCATTCCTCAATAAAAGGCACATGACTGCCCACTTGAAGTTTGCCAAAATGCCCGTAAAGAATTTAGACCATGAGAAACAAGATTCTCTGGTTTGATGAAACCAAAATTCAACTCTTTGGCCTGAATGCCAAGCATCACACCTGGAGGAAACCTGGCACCATCTCTACGGTGAAGCATGGTGGTGGCAGCCTCATGCTGTGGGAGTGTTTTTCAGCAGCAAGAACTGGGAGACCAGTCAGGATCAAGGCAAAGATGAATGGAGCAATGTCCAGAGAGATCCTTGATGAAAACCTGCTCCAGAGCACTCAGGACCTTAGACTTGGGAGGTTCACCTTCCAACCGGACAATGACCCTAAGCACACAGCCAAGACAACGCAGAAGGGGCTTCGGGAGAGACCTGAAAATAGCTCTGCAGCGACTCTCCCCATCCAACCTGACAGAGCTTGAGAGGATCTGCAAAGAATGGGAGAAACTCCCCAAAAACAGGTGTGCCAAGCTTGTAGCGTCGTACTCTGTAAGACTCAAGGCTGTAATTGCTGCCAAAAGGGGCTTCAACAAAGTACTGAGTAAAGGGTCTGAGGTAAATATGATATTTCAGTTTTTATTTTTTATTACATTTGCAAAATGTAAAGACTTTTTTTGCTTTGTCATTATGGGGTATTGTGTGTAGATTGAGAGAAAAAATATAATGAGGCTTTAATGTAACAGAATGTAGAAAAGGTCAATTGGTCTGAATACTTTCCGAAGGCACTGTACCTTTGACATTTTGTACACCAGGGAACAACACTGATCCGTAACCATAATAATATTTTATTAAATGTTTGGATACATGTTCTTGGTAACTGGTGGCAAGAACACTGATGGGACATTCATGCACTCCAGACCAGAGGGTTGCAAGTTCCGCACTATCAGATCAACTCTAGCGGACAGCCACATAGTGGTTGTTTTGGAGGTGGAACTGTGTTAGAGCTGGCAAATACACAAATGTCTCCCGGCATTGTACCCAAAGCGGAAATTGTCATTGGCTACACGGAGCTGCATTAAGAGAAATCCCATCCAACTTAAACAAGGTTGCTTCACTGGAATGTGATATTTAATTTACACCTCGATTAGGCTGATTGAAATCATCATTATTTTCTTGAATGATTTTCAGTTTGAGTGTCATTATTTCTAAATACAGTAGCCTACACTTTCTGGACGGTTTTGTCTTCGTGAAAATGACTCGCCCGAGCAGCCGCTCACTGATTTGACACATTTACACCTTTTAGAAGTCCTGCTATGCATTCAAAATGTAATGAGTACTTTGGGGTGTCAGGGGAAATGTAAGGAGTAAAATGTACATTATTTGCTTTAGGAATGTAGTGAAGTAAAAGTGAAAAGTCTGTCAAAAACAGTAAAGTACAAATATCCCAAAAACTCGTATTTTTAAGTATTTTTACTCACATACTTCCAAACTCAGCCCCAGTGGCTGGGTGCATGTTTTGGCTTTTAGCCTAGCACTACACAGCTGATTCCAATAACCAACTCATCATTAAGCTTTGATTATTTGAATCAGCTGTGTATAAATCTGTGGCGGGTCTCTGTCATGTCAACAGACCTGGTGGCGAAGCAGGAAATTCAGATTGCTTTCATTTAAGAGGTTGAGAGTTAAAATCCCAGGTGTGGTTTGGGTCTCAAGTGTGCTAACCACTGTTGAGGTCAATACCATTTTGGTTCCAGTCAATTTAGAAAGTAAACCTAATTCCTAAAATAATTGAATTAGAATTGGAATTTCTGTCTACTTCCTGAATACAGTTCATTGTTGTATATTTACTGAAAAAATACAGTTCAGCTGTAGAAATATATTGAAACAAGTTGTTTTCACTATTTTTGCCAGAACCTAACTATACAATTATTTGTTTACAGTTTGTGCCATGAGTGTATTTACACTATGCTATCAGTTGAAATTTAATTTAATCTAAATGTTTATTTAACCTGAAATACATAAATTACAGAAAATGAACACATTAAAATAAAAAATAGTCTTAACGTAATGAAGTAATGAAGTAATGAAGTAGTAATGTTCATATACTGCACTCTTCCCACTTCCGGGTTGGAGCGAGCGGTCGCATTTCGCACTTCGCTCCGCAGGTAGTATAACTTTTCATTACATTTCATTATAGTACAACGGTTTGATTTGTCTGATCTTAGCAATTTCTTCTTAGCTAGCTACATAGCCGTCTTTGTATCAAAGATAATTGCGTAATTATCGTAATTCGTCGTCCTAACGTAGTCAACACTGCTATCTGGCCAGCAGCTAGCCAGCTAGCCAACGTCCACCGTCTACCGAATAGCAGCACTGTAGAAACTATTACACTCAACGGAACGACTTGATTAGTGTAGTGTTAGCTAGCTACATAGTTGTCTTTGCTGTCTTCGTATCCAAGATAATTGTGTAGTTTAGAGTGTGTAGTTTTAGAGTGATTATCTTAATTTACCGAGGTTAGCTAGCCAGCTATTTGTCGTCCTTAACGTAGGAAACACTGCTCGCTAGCCAACAGCTAGCCAACGTCTACCGAATAGCAGCACTGTAGAAACTATTACATTCAACGGAACGACTTGATTAGCGTAGTGTTAGCTAGCTACATAGTTGTCTTTGCTGTCTTCGTATCCAAGATAATTGTGTAGATTACAGTAATTATCTTGATTTACCGAGGTTAGCTAGCCAGCTATTTGTCGTCCTTAACGTAGGAAACACTGCTAGCTAGCCAACAGCTAGCCAACGTCTACCGAATAGCAGCACTGTAGAGACTATTACATTACAACGGAACGACTTGGTTAGTGTAGTGTTAGCTAGCTACATAGTTGTCTTTGCTGTCAAGATAATTGTGTAGTTTTTGAGTAATTGTCGAGGTTACCTAGCCAGTTACCGAGGCTACCTAGCCAGCTACACTTTCTAACTAAGTCAACAACGCAGCCACTGCTAGCTAGCCTACTTCAGCAGCACTGTATCATTTTTAGTCAATAAGATTTCTTGCAACGTAAGTTTAACTTTCTGAACATTCGAGACGTGTAGTCCACTTGTCATTCCAATCTCCTTTGCATTAGCGTAGCCTCTTCTGTAGCCTGTCAACTATGTGTCTGTCTATCCCTCTTCTCTCCTCTCTGCACAGACCATACAAACGCTTCACACCGCGTGGCCGCTGCCTGGTGGTCCCAGCGCGCACGACCCACGTGGAGTTCCAGGTCTCCGGCAGCCTCTGGAACTGCCGATCTGCGGCCAACAAGGCAGAGTTCATCTCAGCCTATGCTTCCCTCCAGTCCCTCGACTTCTTGGCACTGACGGAAACATGGATTACCACAGATAACACTGCTACTCCTACTGCTCTCTCCTCGTCTGCCCACGTGTTCTCGCACACCCCGAGAGCTTCTGGTCAGCGGGGTGGTGGCACTGGGATCCTCATCTCTCCCAAGTGGACATTCTCTCTTTCTCCCCTGACCCATCTGTCTATCGCCTCCTTTGAATTCCATGCTGTCACAGTTACCAGCCCTTTCAAGCTTAACATCCTTATCATTTATCGCCCCCCAGGTTCCCTTGGAGAGTTCATCAATGAGCTTGACGCCTTGATAAGTTCCTTTCCTGAGGATGGCTCACCTCTCACAGTTCTGGGTGACTTTAACCTCCCCACGTCTACCTTTGACTCATTTCTCTCTGCCTCCTTCTTTCCACTCCTCTCCTCTTTTGACCTCACCCTCTCACCTTCCCCCCTACTCACAAGGCAGGCAATACGCTTGACCTCATCTTTACTAGATGCTGTTCTTCCACTAATCTCATTGCAACTCCCCTCCAAGTCTCTGACCACTACCTTGTATCCTTTTCCCTCTCGCTCTCATCCAACACTTCCCACACTGCCCCTACTCGGATGGTATCGCGCCGTCCCAACCTTCGCTCTCTCTCCCCCGCTACTCTCTCCTCTTCCATCCTATCATCTCTTCCCTCTGCTCAAACCTTCTCTAACCTATCTCCTGATTCTGCCTCCTCAACCCTCCTCTCCTCCCTTTCTACATCCTTTGACTCTCTATGTCCCCTATCCTCCAGGCCGGCTCGGTCCTCCCCTCCTGCTCCGTGGCTCGACGACTCATTGCGAGCTCACAGAACAGGGCTCCGGGCAGCCGAGCGGAAATGGAGGAAAACTCGCCTCCCTGCGGACCTGGCATCCTTTCACTCCCTCCTCTCTACATTCTCCTCTTCTGTCTCTGCTGCTAAAGCCACTTTCTAACACTCTAAATTCCAAGCATCTGCCTCTAACCCTAGGAAGCTCTTTGCCACCTTCTCCTCCCTCCTGAATCCTCCTCCCCCTCCCCCCCCCTCCTCCCTCTCTGCGGATGACTTCGTCAACCATTTTGAAAAGAAGGTCGACGACATCCGATCCTCGTTTGCTAAGTCAAACGACACCGCTGGTTCTGCTCACACTGTCCTACCCTGTGCTTTGACCTCTTTCTCCCCTCTCTCTCCAGATGAAATCTCGCATCTTGTGACGGCCGGCCGCCCAACAACCTGCCCGCTTGACCCTATCCCCTCCTCTCTTCTCCAGACCATTTCCGGAGACCTTCTCCCTTACCTCACCTCGCTCATCAACTCATCCTTGACCGCTGGCTACGTCCCTTCCGCCTTCAAGAGAGCGAGAGTTGCACCCCTTCTGAAAAAACCTACACTCGATCCCTCCGATGTCAACAACTACAGACCAGTATCCCTTCTTTCTTTTCTCTCCAAAACTCTTGAACGTGCCGTCCTTGGCCAGCTCTCCTGCTATCTCTCTCAGAATGACCTTCTTGATCCAAATCAGTCAGGTTTCAAGACTAGTCATTCAACTGAGACTGCTCTTCTCTGTGTCACGGAGGCGCTCCGCACTGCTAAAGCTAACTCTCTCTCCTCTGCTCTCATCCTTCTAGACCTATCGGCTGCCTTTGATACTGTGAACCATCAGATCCTCCTCTCCACCCTCTCCGAGTTGGGCATCTCCGGCGCGGCCCACGCTTGGATTGCGTCCTACCTGACAGGTCGCTCCTACCAGGTGGCGTGGCGAGAATCAATCTCCGCACCACGTGCTCTCACCACTGGTGTCCCCCAGGGCTCTGTTCTAGGCCCTCTCCTATTCTCGCTATACACCAAGTCACTTGGCTCTGTCATATCCTCACATGGTCTCTCCTATCATTGCTATGCAGACGACACACAATTAATCTTCTCCTTTCCCCCTTCTGATAACCAGGTGGCGAATCGCATCTCTGCATGTCTGGCAGACATATCAGTGTGGATAACGGATCACCACCTCAAGCTGAACCTCGGCAAGACGGAGCTGCTCTTCCTCCCGGGGAAGGACTGCCCGTTCCATGATCTCGCCATCACGGTTGACAACTCCATTGTGTCCTCCTCCCAGAGCGCTAAGAACCTTGGCGTGATCCTGGACAACACCCTGTCGTTCTCAACCAACATCAAGGCGGTGACCCGTTCCTGTAGGTTCATGCTCTACAACATTCGCAGAGTACGACCCTGCCTCACACAGGAAGCGGCGCAGGTCCTAATCCAGGCACTTGTCATCTCCCGTCTGGATTACTGCAACTCGCTGTTGGCTGGGCTCCCTGCCTGTGCCATTAAACCCCTACAACTCATCCAGAACGCCGCAGCCCGTCTGGTGTTCAACCTTCCCAAGTTCTCTCACGTCACCCCGCTCCTCCGCTCTCTCCACTGGCTTCCAGTTGAAGCTCGCATCCGCTACAAGACCATGGTGCTTGCCTACGGAGCTGTGAGGGGAACGGCACCTCCGTACCTTCAGGCTCTGATCAGGCCCTACACCCAAACAAGGGCACTGCGTTCATCCACCTCTGGCCTGCTCGCCTCCCTACCTCTGAGGAAGTACAGCTCCCGCTCAGCCCAGTCAAAACTGTTCGCTGCTCTGGCACCCCAATGGTGGAACAAACTCCCCCACGACGCCAGGTCAGCGGAATCAATCACCACCTTCCGGAGACACCTGAAACCCCACCTCTTTAAGGAATACCTAGGATAGGATAAAGTAATCCTTCTAACCCCCCCCCCCCCCTTAGAGTTAGATGCACTATTGTAAAGTGGTTGTTCCACTGGACATCATAAGGTGAATGCACCAACTTGTAAGTCGCTCTGGATAAGAGCGTCTGCTAAATGACTTAAATGTAAATGTAAATGTAAATGTCACCATAGCCTAGGACCAATAGGAACGTTGAATGAATAATCTGCTTTCTATTTTTGTAGAAGAAGCCTGTTTTTATTCTCAGCTTCTAAACTATCCAGTCAATACGCTTTTTAAAAGGCAGCTTTTTATCTAACCGGATATATTTGTAAACAGGTACAGTTGAAGTCGGAAGTTTACATACACCTTAGCCAAATACATTTAAACTCAGTTTTTCACAATTCCTGACATTTTATCCAAGTAAAAATTCCCTTGTCCATTTAGAAGACTCATTTGCGACCAAGCTTTAACTTCTTGACTGATGTCTTGAGATGTTGCTTCAATATATCCATGTCATTTTCCTACCTCATGATGCCATCTATTTTGTGAAGTGCACCAGTCCCTCCTGCAGCAAAGCACCCCCACAACCTGATGCTGCCACCCCCGTGCTTCACGGTTGGGATGGTGTTCTTCGGCTTAGAAGCCTCCCCCTTTTTCCTCCAAACATAACGATGGTCTTTATGGCCAAACAGATCTCTGGTCTCATCAGACCAGAGGACATTTCTCCAAAAAGTATGATCTTTGTCCCCATGTGCAGTTGCAAACCGTAGTCTGGCTTTTTGATGGCGGTTTTGGAGCAGTGCTGAGCGGCCTTTCAGGTTATGTTGATATACAACTCGTTTGACTGTGGATATAGATACTTTTGTGCCTGTTTCCTCCAGCATCTTCACAAGGTCTTTTGCTGTTGTTCTGGGATTGATTTTCTCTTTTCTCACCAAAGTACGTTCATCTCTAGGAGACAGAACTCCTTCTGTCCTTCTGTCCTTCCTTCCTACCGCTCCTTCCTGAGCGGTATGACGGCTTTGTGGTCCCATGGTGTTTATACTTGCTTACAATTGTTTGTACAGATGAACGTGGTACCTTCAGGCATTTGTAAATTGCTCCCAAGGATGAACCAGACTTGTGGAGGTATACAATTGTTTTTCTGAGGTCTTGGCTGATTTATTTTGATTTTCCCATGATGTCAAGCAAAGAGGCACTGAGTTTGAAGGTAGGCCTTGCAATCCATCTCAAGGTACACCTCCAATTGACTCAAATGTTGTCAGAAGCTTCAGAAGCTAAAGCCATAACATCATTTTCTGGAATTTTGCAAGCTGTTTAAAGTCACAGTCAACTTATTGTATGTAAACTTCTGACCCACCGGAATTGTGATACCGTGAATTATATGTGAAATAATCTGTCTGTAAACAATTGTTGGAAAAATGACTTCTGTAATGCACAAAGTAGATGTCCTAACTGACTTGCCAAAACTATAGATTATTAACACGACATGTGTGGAGTGGTTGAAAAACTAGTTTTAATGACTCCAACCCAAGTGTATGTAAACTTCCGAATTCAACTGTACATGTTCAATATGGCCACCATCCAAAGTACATATGCTTAAATCATCAGAGTTATTTTTATGTCAAATTGCAATTGCAAGTGACACACTGAGCACACACTGGTTGAATCAACATTGTTTCCATGTAATTTCAATGAAATAACATTGAACCAACTTGGAATAGACATTGAATTGACGTCTGTGCCCTGTGTGGATGCACGCAACGTTGATGTTCAGGACGATTTGCAGTAAATATATAGCAAATCACTTTTACAGTATTCTATTATTGTAGACGTTTACCTTATAATGACTAAAAATGAAAAGCAAGGGCTAGCAGTGTACTTTTATGTTATCACATGTGAAAACAAGTTTTTGGAACACTTCACATGATCACATTTCTAATTATTTATGCTGTACAATTAATGTATGACCCCAGGTTGGATTTGAAGTCACAGCCACTGGATTGGAGGTATGCTGAGCTTTCTGCTGCGCTACAAAGTCTATAGCATCCCCCTCAATATGAATTACCTACAATACATCTCTGCACTTAGCAAAAGAATGCCATTTGCAATGCTATTTTAGTCATTAGTTATTCTGGTTATTCACTCATGGATTTAATTGACTCATTTCAGCAATTTGAGGGTTTTCTGTCTAGTTGTCTAATGTTTGTGGGGGATATTATTATGTTACTAATGTTAATGTTACTCCTGAATCCCTATGATAAATGTAATCATTTTTCTTGAGTGTATTTTTTAACAAAGCTGAGATTCCAAGTCCAAAGTGTAGGAATACAGGTGAACTCAGTTGCTAACACAGACATGTTGGTGTTGGAGGAAGATCGGAATGCTTTGGACAAAGAAGTTGTGAGTTCAAATCCCAGGTAACGACATGTTGAGTAATTATTACTCCATAAACATGCACAATGTAGTCATGTGTCAAATACTTACGTTAAAAGCCCTGTGTGGATTATAACAACTAACATTTGATTGCTGTGAAGAAGGTTATGTGAAAATCCACGTGTAGAACTTCATGTGAAATACGATCACATGTAAATTGTTCCAAAAACATATTGTTTCACATGTGCAAAACATGTGGAAATAAATCATGTGGTTTTTCCCCATAAGGGTCCCTTCAAAAAGACTGTGCAGTTTCATAGTCTCTAAAGCTTTGAGGATCTCTATTATAAAAGGACTGTGGTTTGTCTGAACTCTACCTAATGAAATATTCTATTACTGTCCTTATTCACGCTTTCTGATTCAGACAGACTTTCTCTTCCACCCTTCTAGACTTCTGCTTAGTGATATGTTTTATTTTATTCAATGTGATCCTATCAGCAATATGCATGAAGAGAATAATACATGTTAATTAATACAATACTAGTGAAACTCAATACAAATGAAGCTCAATGAAATATCTCAATTAAACTCATTGTATTAACGTATTATATTATAACTTCTGGAACGACTACGCACAATGACACATTCTGTATTATGTCACAGGCTACTACTGCATTTAGACCAACATATGGGGTGGCAGGTAGCCTAACGGTTAGAGGGTCGGACTAGTAACCGAAAGGTTGCACGATCCAATCCCCAAGTTGATGAGGTAAAAATCTGTCGTTCTACCCCTGAACAAGGCAGTTAAGAACAAATTCTTATTTCCAATGACAGCCTAGGAACAGCCTAGGCTGTCATTGAAAATAAGAATTTGTTCTTAACTGACTTGCCTAGTTGAATAAAGGTAAGAAAAATATATGTTTCATAGCATGTGGGTGGGCATTATGTCTCTGTGAAATTATGCATAATTGATACTGTAACTCCTATGCTCAGTGGTTGACATGCTATCAGTCTCCTGTTTCTCAAACCTGTGAGAAGGCAAAGTTTTAAAAGTATCAATTTCAGAGTTGAGGTTTCACTCAAAGCTCTCACCTTCTCCTGGTGTCTTTTTCCTTCTTCAGGAGTGTTGAGAAAGGTGCTGATTTTTCTACATATTTATGGCACCCAGCAACACTGTGTGACTGTCTGACAGGGTACCAGATGAGGAGCTAAAGTGTATTCTCAGCTCTCTCTGAAGCACAGATGCTAAAGCACAGACAGAGACAGCCACGTCTGGGTGGGGAGAGAGGAACCAAATGGAGCCTGACTGTGTCTAGAATGTCATTGTATGCTGTAGCGTTAAGATTTCTCTTCACTGGAACTAAAGGGCCAAGTCCGAACCATAAAAAACTTTACAGTTGTTACTATGCATCGGGTCAAGTACCATTGTCCTGGCATCTGCCAAACCCAGATTCGTCCGTCGGACTGCCAGATGGTGAAAAGTGATTCCTCACTCAAGAGAATGCGTTTCCGCTGCTCCAGAGTTACACCACTCTAGCCGACACTTGGGCATTGTATATGGTGATCTTAGGCTTGTGTACGGATGCTCGGCCATGGAAACCCATTTCATGAAGCTCCCAACGAGCAGTTATTGTGCTGACATTGCTTCGAGGCAGTTTGGAACTCGGTAGTGTGTGTTGCAACCGAAATCAGACAGTTTTTACGTGCTCCAGCACTCGGAGGTCCTATTCTATGAGCTTGTATGGCCTACCGCTTTGTGGCTGAGCCGTTGTTGCTCTTAGACATTTCCACTTCACAATAACAGCACTTACAGTTGACCAGGGCAGCTCTAGCAGGGCAGAAATTTGCCGAACTGACTTAATGACTTAAATGTAAATGTTAATGGTAATGTGGCATCCTATGACTGTGACACATTGAAAGTCACTGAGCTCTTCAGTTAGGCGATTCTGTGGCCAATGTTTGTCTATGGGGATTGCATGGCTGTGTGCTAGATTTTATACACCTGTCAGCAACGGGTGTGGCTGAAATAGCCGAATCTACTAATTTGAAGGGAAGGGGTGTCCACATACTTTTGTATGCATAGTGTATCAGTATCATTTTGGAACTTTGTTTTCTATTGAGATGTCTTTCAAGTTATGTTTGTCTAGACATTTAGGCTTTTCCATGTAAATAAGAACGCACTAGAGAACTATGTATACCATTAGGTCACATCTCTCTAAAAAACCACATGTTTAATTGATGAGTTTGGGTATGAGTGACTCCACAATGAAATTAAAATGTGCTCATTTTTTCTGAGGTTTCAAAGCTTCTATGCTTTGAAAGATGAACCTGTTTTCTGGGGGTTTTGGCAGGGCATGACAATTATTAAATGCATTTAATCTATTGAAGCTGTTCTGCATTACCTAAATTAAATCTTTATTGGGAAGCAGCCCTTCTGAATAAAGACACATGGGGGACCATGTACGCCACTAAAGTAAATGGACGTAAACAGTACCAGACACCGGCATCTGACCATTTACCCTCCCGCCCACGGCCGGTTTGCATTGTGATGGTTTAATATCGTGAAACTCAATGCTGTTTAAGTGCTTTATGTTATGGTTGCACTCAGTAGAGTTAGGCACGGACCTGACTGAAGGCAAAACCCAGCTAAATAAAGGAGGTATCACTTTGAACTAGCATACAGTATGATCCTCAATATAGAGGTGTATCGTTTAATGCTGGGCAATGCATATTTATTCTTGTGGCATCATCCTCTTGTTTTTAATATATTTCACTCTAAAATACATTGTTCTCGTGTTAAAAATGTGGCACATACATGGTGTAACTTGCTTCAGGAGGCTTGGATCAATCACTAAAATAGCTCAATACAGCTCTATATTATTCTACTTCTCTCTCCCTTGTTCCTCATCAACTATGTTCTGGTAGCACTGAGCTGAATTGCTAAAGGTTTTGCGGGTGCATTACCATTTTATGCGGATGCCAATAGCATTTTCAGGTTAGAATTACTGAGAGCCATAACTCAGTGTCTTACGGCCTGGTTTCCCCAGGCTACAGCAGCACAGTGTGTAGGTTGTGTACTAGTAATTGAGTAATGTACAGACAGGGAGTACATAGAGTGTGTCATAAACCCACTGCTGGTTCAGACGTTAAATAGATAGGTGTCAAAACAGGTTAACCTCACGGCAGGTAGGCTAGTAGGTAGGTACAAATCTGTTGTTCTGCCCCTGAGCAAGGCAGTTAACCCACTGTTCCCTGGGCGCCGAAGATGTGGATGTTGATTAAGGCAGCCCCCTGCACCTCTCTGATTCAGAGGGGTTGTGGTATTTGAGTGTTTTCCACACCCCTTTTCTATAAGTTATTATATGGTCCGGCACATCAACAAATGACCAGGGTGACTGAGTGTGGCACATACCACCTTTGCAAGGGGGATTGCATTGAGGCGTTGTCCAATAGCCCTTGCTTAGTGATGGAGATAAGATATGTCTACACACTTGTCAACAACATGACAGACTTGGTGTGTTTGCCTTTGAGAGGAATTGTCCTAATGGTGATCTTCTGTTAAGGAGAGACTGATCCCAGTCATGGCTCTGTTAGCACCTGGACCAGACTTATTGACAGCCCTGCCAGCTAGCATCCTTACACTCATCTGTCAGATTTACAATTACAATGATACTGCAGTGTTACAGAAATGCAATTGCATTAATTGCAATTACTGTTGTAAACTGAGCGTGCTGACAGATAAGAAGCCGTTGATGACATGTAAATACATTTCACTGTTGTGATCATAGCAGCGTAAGTTATTCTTGACTAGGTGACATAACCAGGAACAACCCTGGCCCATTGTCAAAGTGTCAAACTGCATCCAGTAGGTTTTTTGGGGGGGCGTGTTTTGTGGCCAGGAGGCAAAAGCTATCTCTATGATTACAGAGTTGCCAAAAGGTTAAATGAGGTAACAGATATTACTATTGGATGACAGAGCATTTCTGTTTAAACCATTTAAGCCACACTCATAATATTCATTTAGACATGTCCTCTGCCTAATCCTCAAAGCCCTATTCTGCGTGCCTGTATAACAGTTGGCCATCTACACCGCAGCAATTCCAAGCATTTAACTACTATTCCCCCGGCAAATGTGAATTTCATTCCTCATCCAATAGCATAAAATCATTGTATCTGCTTTGATATGGCTGATTAAATGCGGCCCTGTGATGGCTTAACGGAGGAGAGATGGTTTAATAGAAGAGTGATGGGAAGTCTTTCATGCTCTTTTGTTTTGGCTGATGTAAATTATGGCTGGGTGGAATTGGGCACACATCAAATTATCACGCCCGGGATGGATGGAATGGAAACTGTGTGACTGCAATGACTGTGTGACTATAATGACATATATATGAGAGATACCTACCCAGTATTTGTACAACTGAGTAGCCTATAGGCAGTGGTGTAAAAATACTTTAAAGTACTACTTAAGTCGTTTTTTGGGGGGTATCTGTACATTTCTTTACTATTTATATTTTTGACTTCTATTACTTTTACCTCACTACATTCCTAAAGAAAATATTGTACTTTTTACTCCATGTATTTTTCCTGACAACCAAAAGTACTCGTTACATTGTGAATGCTTAGCAGAACAGGAAAATTGTCAAATTCATTCTCTTATCAAGAGAACACGTGGTTATCCCTACTGACTCTGGCCTGGCAGACTCACTAAAGACAAATTCATATTTTGTAAATTATCTCTGAGTGTTCCCCTGACTATTCAGACATACAACTTGATTGGAGTCCACCTGTGGTAAATTCAGTTGATTTGACATGATTTGGAAAGGCACACACCTGTCTATATAAGGTCCCACAGTTGACAGTACATTTCAGAGCACAAACCAAGCCATGAGGTCGAAGGAATTGTCCGTAGAGCTCTGAGATAGGATTGTGTCGCGGCATAGATCTGGGGTAGGGTACCAAAAAATGTCTGCGGCATTAAAGGTCCCCAAGAACACAGTGGCCTCCATCATTCTTAAATGGAAGAAGTTTGGAACCACCAAGACCCTTCCTAGAGCTGGCCACCAGACAAACTGAGCAATCGGGGGAGAAGGGCCTTGGTCAGGGAGGTGACCATGAACCCGATGGTCACTCTAACAGAGCTCTAGAGTTCCTCTGTCGAGATGGGAGAACCTTCCAGAAGGACAACCATCTCTGCAGCCCTCCACCAATCAGGCCTTTATGGTAGAGTGGCCAGACGGAAGCCCAAATACAGGTGTGCCAAGCTTGTAGCATCATACCCAAGAAGACTCGAGGCAGTAATCACTGCCAAAGCTGCCAAAGGTGCGTCAACAAAGTACTGAGTAAAGGGTCAGAATGCTTATGTAAATGTGAAATTCCAGGGTTTAAAAAATATATAAATTAGTAAACATTTCTAAAAACCTGTTTTTGCTTTGTCATTATAGGGTAACGTGTGTAGATTGATGAGGGGGGAAAAAACAATGTTATCAATTTTAGAATAAGTCTGTAACCTAACAAAATGTGGAAAAAGTCAATGGGTCTGAATAGTTTCTGAAGACACTGTACTTTTTTAAAATCAGAGACTTCTACAACCAGGTGTCTACATTGGTCAATCAGTAGCATTAGTCAATCAGTGAATTACTGAATAAATTAAGTGTGTCCTGCAACCAGCAGGACTCAAGAACTAGAGTTGTGCACCTATGGGTTATATACTTGTGAAGGGGCATATGTGACTCTCTAACGAATTCCTAACCTCCAAACAGGGAGTGTAATTGTCATGTTTTGTCTTTGATCATCATGTCTTGTCCCTGTGCTTCCCTCTGCTGGTCTTATTAGGTTCTTTCCCTCTTGCTATCCCTCTCTCTCCCCCTCCCTCTCTCCCTCTCTCGCTCTCTCTCTATCGTTCCGTTCCTGCTCCCAGCTGTTTCTCATTCTCCTAACTACCTCATTTACTCTTTCACACCTGTCCCCTATTTTGCCCTCTGATTAGAGTCCCTATTTCTCCCTCTGTTTTCCGCTTCTGTCCTTGTCGGATTCTTGTTTGATGTTTGCTGTTCTGTGTCCTTGTTCCGCCCTGTCGTGTTTTTGCCTTCTTCAGATGCTGCGTGTGAGCAGGTGTCTATGTCAGCTACGGCCTGTGCCTTCCTGAAGCGACCTCCAGTCGGTGGTCGCGTCTCCAGTCGTTCCTCTCTACTGACGAGAGGATTTCAGTTTCCTGTTTTGGATTTTCCTATGATAATATCCAGGAGTATCATTGTTTGTTTAAGACTGGATTAAAGACTCTGTTTCTCTTAAGTCGCTTTTGGGTCCTCATTCACCAGCATAACAGAAGAATCCGACCAAGAATGGACCCAGCGACTACGGATTCTCGCAACACTGCCGTCGAGATCCAGGGAGCAATGCTCGGCAGACACGAGCAGGAATTGTCTGCTGCTCGTCATGCCGTTGAGACCCTGGCCGCTCAGGTCTCCGATCTCTCAGGACAGTTTCAGAGTCTTCGTCTCGTGCCTCCAGCTACTTCCTGGTCTTCCGAGTCTCCGGAACCTAGGGTTAATAACCCACCATGTTACTCTGGGCAGCCCACTGAGTGTCGCTCCTTTCTCACCCAGTGTGATATTGTGTTCTCTCTCCAGCCCAACACATACTCAAGAGAGAGAGCTCGGATCGCTTACGTCATATCACTCCTTACTGGTCGGGCTCGGGAGTGGGGCACAGCTATCTGGGAGGCAAGGGCTGAGTGTTCTAACGTTTATCAGAACTTTAATGATGTACTGAGAGACATGCTGAACATCTTTGTTTTCGTTTACCTTGACGATATCCTGATTTTTTCACCGTCACTCGAGATTCATGTTCAGCACGTTCGACGTGTACTCCAGCGCCTTTTAGAGAATTGTCTCTACGTGAAGGCTGAGAAGTGCGCCTTTCATGTCTCCTCTGTCACATTTCTCGGTTCTGTTATTTCCGCTGAAGGCATTCAGATGGATCCCGCTAAGGTCCAGGCTGTCAGCGATTGGCCCGTTCCTAAGTCACGTGTCGATTTGCAGCGCTTTCTCGGTTTCGCTAATTTCTATCGGCGTTTCATTCGTAATTTCGGTCAAGTGGCTGCCCCTCTCACAGCTCTGACTTCTGTCAAGACTTGCTTTAAGTGGTCCGGTTCCGCCCAGGGAGCTTTTGATCTCCTCAAGAAGCGTTTTACATCCGCTCCTATCCTTGTTACTCCTGACGTCACTAAACAATTCATTGTCGAGGTTGACGCTTCAGAGGTGGGCGTGGGAGCCATTCTGTCCCAGCGCTTCCATTCTGACGATAAGGTTCATCCTTGCGCTTACTTTTCTCATCGCCTGTCGCCATCGGAACGCAACTATGATGTGGGTAACCGCGAACTGCTCGCCATCCGCTTAGCCATAGGCGAATGGCGACAGTGGTTGGAGGGGGCGACCGTCCCTTTTGTCGTTTGGACTGACCATAAGAACCTTGAGTACATCCGTTCTGCCAAACGACTTAATGCACGTCAAGCTCGTTGGGCGTTGTTTTTCGCTCGTTTCGAGTTCGTGATTTCCTATCGCCCGGGAAATAAGAACACCAAGCCTGATGCCTTATCCCGTCTCTTTAGTTCTTCTGTGGCTTCTACCGACCCCGAGGGGATTCTCCCTGAAGGGCGTGTTGTCGGGTTGACTGTCTGGGGAATTGAGAGACAGGTAAAGCAAGCACTCACTCACACTGCGTCGCCGCGCGCTTGTCCTAGTAACCTTCTGTTCGTTCCTGTCTCTACTCGTCTGGCTGTTCTTCAGTGGGCTCACTCTGCCAAGTTAGCTGGCCACCCCGGCGTTCGGGGTACGCTTGCTTCTATTCGCCAGCGGTTTTGGTGGCCTACTCAGGAGCGTGACACGCGCCGTTTCGTGGCTGCTTGTTCGGACTGCGCGCAGACTAAGTCAGGTAACTCTCCTCCTGCCGGTCGTCTCAGACCGCTTCCCATTCCTTCTCGACCATGGTCTCACATCGCCTTAGACTTTATTACCGGTCTGCCTTCGTCTGCGGGGAAGACTGTGATTCTTACGGTTATCGATAGGTTCTCTAAGGCGGCACATTTCATTCCCCTCGCTAAGCTTCCTTCCGCTAAGGAGACGGCACAAATCATCATTGAGAATGTGTTCAGAATTCATGGTCTCCCGTTAGACGCCGTTTCAGACAGAGGCCCGCAATTCACGTCACAGTTTTGGAGGGAGTTCTGTCGTTTGATTGGTGCTTCCGTCAGTCTCTCTTCCGGGTTTCATCCCCAGTCTAACGGTCAAGCAGAAAGGGCCAATCAGTCGATTGGTCGCATATTACGCAGCCTTTCTTTTCGAAACCCTGCGTCTTGGGCAGAACAGCTCCCCTGGGCAGAATACGCTCACAACTCGCTTCCTTCGTCTGCTACCGGGCTATCTCCGTTTCAGAGTAGTCTTGGGTACCAGCCTCCTCTGTTCTCGTCCCAGCTCGCCGAGTCCAGCGTTCCCTCCGCTCAGGCTTTTGTCCAACGTTGTGAGCGCACCTGGAGGAGGGTCAGGTCTGCACTTTGCCGTTACAGGGCGCAGACTGTGAGAGCCGCCAATAAACGTAGGATTAAGAGTCCTAGGTATTGTCGCGGTCAGAGAGTGTGGCTTTCCACTCGTAACCTTCCCCTTACGACAGCTTCTCGCAAGTTGACTCCGCGGTTCATTGGTCCGTTCCGTGTCTCTCAGGTCGTCAATCCTGTCGCTGTGCGACTGCTTCTTCCGCGACATCTTCGTCGCGTCCACCCTGTCTTCCATGTCTCCTGTGTCAAGCCTTTTCTTCGCGCTCCCGTTCGTCTTCCCTACCCCCCCCCGTCCTTGTCGAGGGCGTACCTATTTACAAGGTAAGGAAGATCATGGACATGCGTTCTCGGGGACGTGGTCACCAGTACTTAGTGGATTGGGAGGGTTACGGTCCTGAGGAGAGGAGTTGGGTTCCATCTCGGGACGTGCTGGACCGTTCGTTGATTGATGATTTCCTTCGTTGCCGCCAGGGTTCCTCCTCGAGTGCGCCAGGAGGCGCTCGGTGAGTGGGGGGGTACTGTCATGTTTTGTCTTTGATCATCATGTCTTGTCCCTGTGCTTCCCTCTGCTGGTCTTATTAGGTTCTTTCCCTCTTGCTATCCCTCTCTCTCCCCCTCCCTCTCTCCCTCTCTCGCTCTCTCTCTCTATCGTTCCGTTCCTGCTCCCAGCTGTTTCTCATTCTCCTAACTACCTCATTTACTCTTTCACACCTGTCCCCTATTTTGCCCTCTGATTAGAGTCCCTATTTCTCCCTCTGTTTTCCGCTTCTGTCCTTGTCGGATTCTTGTTTGATGTTTGCTGTTCTGTGTCCTTGTTCCGCCCTGTCGTGTTTTTGCCTTCTTCAGATGCTGCGTGTGAGCAGGTGTCTATGTCAGCTACGGCCTGTGCCTTCCTGAAGCGACCTCCAGTCGGTGGTCGCGTCTCCAGTCGTTCCTCTCTACTGACGAGAGGATTTCAGTTTCCTGTTTTGGATTTTCCTATGATAATATCCAGGAGTATCATTGTTTGTTTAAGACTGGATTAAAGACTCTGTTTCTCTTAAGTCGCTTTTGGGTCCTCATTCACCAGCATAACAGTAATGTGCGGTCTGTGAGGAACAATGGGTTTGGTCCTCTGTTGGCTTGACTTCCTGACTGGCTGACTGACTGGGGCTTATAACTGAACCCTCTAGAGTGTCTGAGGGGAGAGTAATGGTACCCATCTGCAGAGAACATGTGGGATCGGGAAGATGATTGCGGCCCGACACGATAAATAATGAGAAGCCTTTGTTTTAGTGAAATGACTCAATCAGAGGGGATTTGTCATGTAAACGTGCACAATAAGCGATTGGAATCTCGCTGGCGGCCATGAGACCGTTCATCAGAGCCGCAGTAGAACACATTAAACACAAGGAAAACATTGTCCATGTGTTATGAGATTATTAACATTAAACTGGCTCTATGATAAGTAATGTAAAGAAACAGTTCAAGGTCTTAAAATGTTGTACAAGATGTGAGCCTTGGGCACTGTCCAAATGAGTTTAACCCTGCATTAAGTCATTATAGTTGGGGCATGTGCACAGATTTTTAATCTAAACTAAGTGAGTGTGTGTTCCGCGTTTACAGTATATTATGTGTGATTTGGCTCTTAGTGTTGGCGGCATCTGTCAGTGTGTGTGTTTAGGTATGTGTGCGTGTTTAGGTATGTGTGTGTTTTGGTGCATAAAACCTCATTGCCCTCTGATTACTCAAGGTCTGGAGTAATGTGATTCATGTCATGTGGGAAAATCAATGCTTTTATAGCTGTAAACACAATGAGCTGCCTGCCTGTCTATCTGTGCTAGTGATGTGTGACAGACACAGTAAAACAATAGTGTTGACGCACAAGTCAGCCTATTCCAGCACAGTTATTCTATTCCCTGACTGCCGGCTCTGCAATTTGACCTTGCAGTTTGATTAAATGGCTGATTAAACTCAGAACAGCAGCAAACACACAGACACTCACACATACACACTGATTGTATCCACTCCATCTCTCTGTCCTTTTGACTTAAGTCATCAGTCTTCTATTCTTTTCTCATTATCCCCTCCCGTGTAAATGTGATGAACATTCTAATTTGCTGTCATATTGTTCTGCAGTCTGAAAGATAATGTCCATAGAAGTGGACTACAGATATGTCTGATTAGAAATTGTATTGCAAACAAAGAAACTATTGCCCTTTCGCATATTAAGGCCTTCTGCTCTGGGCTTTGATACTGAACAATGCACCGGGAAACAAATGAATGGAAATGACATTTGATATGTTCATATGCTGCTAATTTTCCATGGAGAAGGCATGCTCACATACGTATCACTAGGAAATGGCAACCTATCAAGAGAATACGCTCCCAATGTGATTTGAAGTGTTTGGGCAGCCCACTCAACCAGATCAGAGGCAGCAGCATGACACAACTTCTCTATGTGTTCCCTTCTCTATGTGTTCCCTTACCGTAAACTCTTAGAGACAAGGGTTCCAAAAAGGTTCTTTGCAGAGGCATAGGGTTCTATAAAGAACCCATTTTGTAAGGTGAAGGGTTCTGCCTGGAACCTTTAACATCCTCAGAAACGTTTTGGAGGAAAGGGTCCTTTGATAATTTTTTGGAAGGCAATAAGGATTCATTGGAGGACAAGTAGGGTTCTTTGGAAGGCAAGAAGAGTTCTACATATAATCATATATCATATTCCCAGCATGCACTATTGCAAGCTCATTTTCAGAATTGTTTGTTTTAGTATCTGTGTTTTTGCATGTACATCGATTGGTGGATAAATTGTATGCTATACAAAGATACACTACATGACCAAAAGTAAGTGGACAGCTGCGCATCGAACATCTCATTCCAAAATCATGGGCATTATTATGGAGTTGGTCCCCCCTTTGCAGCTATAACAGCCTCCACTCTTCTGGGAAGAAGATGTTGGAACATTGCTGTGGGGACTTGCTTCCATTCAGACACGAGCGTTAGTGAGGTCGGGAACTGATGTTGGGCGAGTAGGCCTGGCTCTCAGTCGACGTTACAATTCATTCCAAAGGTCTTCGATGGGGTTGAGGTCAGGGCTCTATGAAGGCCAATAAAGGTTTTACACACCGATCTCGACAAATCATTTCTGTATGGACATTGCTTTGTGCACAGGGGCATTGTCATGCTGAAACAATAAAGTACCTTCCCCAAACTGTTGCCACAAAGTTGGAACCACAGAATCGTCTAGAATGTGACTGTATGCTGTAGCGTGAAGATTTATCTCCAATGGAACTATGTGGCCTAACCCAAACCATGAAAATCAACCCCAGACCCTTATTCCTACTCCACCAAACCTTACAGTTGGCACTGTACATAAGGCAGGCAGCGTGTGTGGCATATAATTACCATTCTATTACATTCACTGCTAGACACATTAGACAGAGCTACAATATACATCACAGAAATACTAGACATATTTATATCCAAGAAAATGCATGGATAACATTGTGACTGGGAGAAGTGATTTCAATGCAGAGAGAGAGGGAGACTGTGGTGGTAATCCACAGTGATAACGGTGAAGTAATTTAACAGACACACCAAAGTGAATAGAAAGCCTTATCCTCATGCATATGTAAAACTGTGATGGCAGAGATACGGTACTAAGCCGTATTACCTGCCCATGTGCAGTAAGTAGAGAAGGAATTACTGCAATGTGTATGTGTGCACACAGTGGCATCATGCCCATAGGGGGCACAAAGGCACATGCCCCTTCAGATTAGAGTCCTGCATCAGGTCGGATACCCACGGATCCCTGCGGGTGAGCCGCAAAAAAATCAGTTGGCAGGTGGAATGAAAACGTTCTTTCATCCCGTGGATCGGTGTGCGGATCAGAACAATTACATTGCGGGTCGGAAACATTTGAAATCAAGATAATAGACTTTTTAAAAACCCAGGAGCTTTTTGTGGCGCTTTGTATTGCGAATTCCATTCTGTGAGCGGCGAGAATGCTACCAGCATGCACGCATTGATAGTATGTGGAGCCAGGAACTGTCCCCTATTGTATGGTGTTAAAATAATATAATTTGTGCACTCGCAGAGCTTATATTCCCTATCCCCAAGTGAGAATATGACACGTTGCCAATTTTACTTTCCCTGGATAGCACGCAAAAATAGCTAACCTAGGCCTAATCAGATAAATGCAAAAAAAGGTTATGATGAGGGAATATGCTACATCACCATTATGTGAACAGGTGCTGCGGGATTGAAATCCCCAGTTTGAAAGACAGTAATGCGATAGATTGTTGCTCAAAGTGCAAGCAGGTAGGCCTATTTGTTTTCAATAATTCAGGCTTTCATTCATTAGACCGTACGCAGGCCATATAAAGTGTAAACGGCTGCTGCAGGTAAACGTTTTGAGTAGCCTACTAAATAAATGTAGCCAATTTTTTAAGGCTATATTCAATTCTGGGAACGGTTTATTTAAGTTTTATTAGGTCTAAACTATTTGATTATCTGAACAATATTGAATATACAGGTATTGTTCCGTTATATCGGCTATAGACTTTCGTTAGGTCAGAAGGCTAATTAGAAGACTCAAAGCAATTTGAATGATACAAAATACAAATATATTGTTCTTAATTCAAGGCATGGCTTCCTTTAATCCAAATGTTGAATAGACATGCAGGAAAATGTACTAATGCAAGGAAGAGGAATATTAATAATAGCCTAATAATATATATTTTTAATTATAGTAATAAAGCCTACTGCTCTGGAGATTTAAAAACAATAAATTGATGTTACATGGTGGGTAACGGATCGGCTCTCGGTAAAAAAGGACATGGGGTGTGGGGAGTTGAAGAGAAAAATCTGTCCTGATGTCGGGTATCAGGTGTGGCTCGGAATGAATGTGGCCAGCGTGTGTTGGGTTCATCTCCAAAAACTGTCACATCCAGGACTCTACCTTAGATTTGTCCTGTTTTTTTATTTTTCAGATGTTAAATGAATTACTAAACTTTATTTTTAAGCCCACGTTTAATCAGAATTATTTACAAAACAGATGTCAGCAATATTTTGCGGAGGGGGCACACTGACTGGACCAGGCAAAGAGTCCCCCCCCACCCTCCTTATTACCCCTAGTAAATGGTTCCTTCCAAGGTGCACAGAGCAAAGAGATGCCTAGGCATCATGCGTGGAGGAAGAGAAGAGGAAGAGAGTGTAGTGACACATAGCGTTCCATTTGGTTTTAGCTGCCAGTGATGGGCAGGAGGTATGTTGGTAAATTAATTTGATCAAGCTATGTAGCTTATTGATTCCATCTTGATTAATAAATTAGCCACCTAGCAATTTTATGAAGTTGGCTTTACCGAGCCAGCTAGATAAGTTCCCAATCTTCCAACTAGCTACCAAGCAATTTCGGGCTATCAATCCAGTTAGACTAGCTTTTCTAACTATCTTAGCTGGCATGCCTGCTGGCAAGGTTGCTAGACTTTAGAAAAATTATTATCATTAATTAAAATTACAACTGAACAGGTAAAGAGGTATGCTTCGATAACTTACGCAGAAAAATAGACTTATGCTGTACATAGCATTAGGCATAATGATTATGGATCTAGATTGCAGGAAAAAGCTGTTTCAGGTGTTTGAAAAATGTCAAATTCTCTAACTTCCTGAGGGGGGCACAACACCCTTTCAGACCACCCTCTAAAATAGGTGTGTGTGTGTGTAGGTGTGTTTGTGCGTGTACGTGTATTTGTTCAACAATCATCTGTTGATGGTTACGATTGAACTCAATTCCAATCAGGATAGTATGACTGTGTTTGTCTGGCCTTTACATTTGTGAAGCATGATGTTTGGTGTTGCCATATTGAATTTAGTTAACTAACTGGCTTTGGTTTGTCTTCCCTTTCTTACTCAGAGTTTCCTCTCTGGACAATGACACAAAGAGGTCATTCCTCAGGTGATACGTTGCCTTACACCGCACAGAGCGCACACACTGTACTGTACTGTAATTGGGGTTGACACAGGCCCATATACCATTCATTTTGTTGGAGCAGCCAGACATATTGGGAGCTAACACCAACCATGTGTGTTTGGGAGAAGCAGCAGTTCCAGATGGGGAGTGCTTGGCTCACACAAGCCTCTGTGCTCCCCTCTGTAGGTTTTAATAGAAATGGGAACCCCTGGGATACTGTAAAAGCCTCAGTCTCCTGTGAATAGGAGGCTAGAGAGCACTTAAAGGAAAACTCCACCCAAATACTATCTCTTGGTATTTGTTTCATTAGTCCATTGTTGACGTAGTCCCAAAATGTTTTGATTGTCAGCAATGAAATCTATCTAAAAGAGAGAGAGATGGATGGAGGGAGAGATAGAGAATGATGGGAAAACCTTGTGTGGAATTGGTGATCATCCATGAGGAGGTCGCACAATGCACATACAGTAGTGTGTGAGGGGAGCTACATACGTGAGGGTGCAAGCGTGTATGAAAAAAATTCAAAATAAGTGTGATTTATGAGGGGGTGGGACTTAAGGTTATGAAACAGGGTTCTTTAACAAATGCTGTAGGAGGCAGGACTGATATGACCACAGCACAGATGTCAACTTTGTGACCTCTTACACGTGAAGATTTGCAATGTTTAAAATATTATTAGACTACATTTTAAGCTCATTAAAGATCTCTTGTACATATGAACAGAATTCTGTCCTCTGATCAGCATTCTAAGAATTACATTGGTGATGGAAAATGTCTGATCATCACATGTGCAACCTTCTTTCACATTGTGGTCACTGAAGCTTATGTTAGGAGCTCAGTCCTGCCAGTGATTCATTGACAGGTTTTAATCCTACATCGCTCCCTGTTTAAAAAACCCTAGAGTCGATTTAGCGTGTCAGTCTAATTAGCATAATACACAACTCCCCAGCAAAATCCTTCTGTTTAAAGGGATAGTTCACCCAAATTGCAAAATTACACATTGGTTGAACAAGGTATGACAACAATCCACGCTTTGATTTCGTTTCCATCGCTTTGATTTAGTTTCCCTCCCTTCCAAATGCATTTGTGGCACAAATCCCATTTCACATTTTGCATTCGTGGCTTTAATCCCATTCAAGTCATGTGACCGATATTATCATTCTCGCTTCACAATCAATTGTACGTAATTTTGAATGATTTGGACATGATGCGCAAAAATGCTATTATCGGTCCAATGACCTGAATGGGATTTGTGCCACAAATGCTAAAACAATAGCATTTGGAAACAGTGCCAGGGAAATAAAACCAAAGCATGGATTGCTGTCATACCTTGTCCAAAGACTGCTTACAGGGTAAGGAAACCAATGTGTCATTTTGGAATGTGGGTAAACTATTCCCCTGTTTGTCGGCAATGACTGGAAGTCTTTGGGTATCTGCTTGCATGCTATGACTTCCGATCATTGTGCTACAGCTACAGTAGTTAACATTTACAAAAGCTTCTAGGTGTGATCTACTGTATCACCATGAGTGAAAAGACACATACCAAAAAGTAACACACCTCCCGTTTACCAATTCATTTCCAACCGTTCCCCCACCTCTTTGGGGAGAAGTGATCTAGTCACTTGCTGTGTAACAAGGAGCTATGTAGAATTAAGATGTGTCAATTGATCACTGGAACTTTGAGTTCCTAACATATGTTTCACTGACCAGAATGGGAAATATTGTATTTGTTATGATGTTTATCTTTGCACATCAGACATTTTCTATTACCAATGTCATTCCTAGAAAGATAATGTCTGTAGCATGTGAGGTTAGAATTACGTTCATATGTGCAAGGGATCATCAAATGTAGTCTAATAATATTTTAAATGTTACGTATCTTCATACAGTTGAAGTTGGAAGTTTACATACACCTTAGCCAGATACATTTAAACTCAGTTTTTCACAATTCCTGACATTTAATCCTAGTAAAGAATCCCAGTCCTAGGTCAGTTAGGATCACCACTTTATTTTAAGAATTTGAAATAATAGTAGAAAGAGTGATTTCTTTCAGCTTTTATTTCTTTGATCACATTCCCAGTGGGTCAGAAGTTTACATACACTCAATTAGTATTTGGTAGCATTGCCATTAATTGTTTAACTTGGGTCAAACGTTCTGGGTAGCCTTCCACAAGCTTCATACAATAAGTTGGGTGAATTTTGGCCCATTCCTCCTGACAGAGCTGGCGTAACTGAGTCAGGTTTGGAGGCCTCCTTGCTTGCACACACTTTTTCAGTTCTGCCCACACATTTTCTATAGGATTCAGGTCAGAGCTTTGTGATGGCCTCTCCAATACCTTGACTTTGTTGTCCTTAAGCCATTTTGCCACAACTTTGGAAGTTTGATTGGGGTCATTGTCGATTTGGAAGACCTATTTGCGACCAAGCTTTAACTTTCTGACTGATATATTGAGATGTTACTTCAATATATCCTCATCATTTTCCATCTATGTTGTGAAGTGCACCAGTCCCTTCTGCAGCAATGCACCCCCACAACATGATGTTGCCATCCCTGTGCTTCACGGTTGGAATGGTGTTCTTCGGCTTGCAAGCCTCCCCCTTTTTCCTCAAAATATAACGATGGTAATTAGGGCCAAACAGTTCTATTTTTGTTTCATCAGACCAGAAGACATTTCTCCAAAAAGTACGATCTTTGTCACCCATGTGCAGTTGCAAACCATAGTCTGGCTTTTTTATGGCAGTTCTGGAGCAGTGGCATCTTCCTTGCTGCGCGGCCTTTCAGGTTATGTCGATACAGGGCTCGTTTTACTGTGGATATAGATCATTTTGTACCTGTTTCCTCCAGCATCTTCACAATGTCCTTTGCTGTTGTTCTGGGATTGATTTGCACTTTCGCACCAAAGTACATTCTTCTCTAGGAGACAGAACGCGTCTCCTTCCTGAGCGGTATGACGGTTGCGTGCTCCCGTGGTGTTTATACTTGTATACTATTGTTTGTACAGATGAACGTGGTACCTTCAGGCGTTTGGAAATAGCTCCCTAGGATGAACCAGACTTGTGGAGGTCTACAATATTTTTTCAGAGGTCTTTGCTTGACATCATGATTTTCCCATGATATCAAGCAAAGAGGCACTGAGTTTGAAGGTAGGCCTTGAAATACACCCAAAGGTACACCTCAAATTGACTCAAATTATGTCAATTAGCCTATCAGAACCTTCTAAAGTCATGACTTCATTTTCTGGAATTGTCCAAGCTGTTTAAAGGCACAGTCATCTTGTATGTAAACTTCTGACCCACCGGAATTGTGATACCGTGAATTATAAGTGAAATAGTCTGTCTGTAAACAATTGTTGGAAAAATGACTTGTGTCATGCACAAAGTAGATGTCCTAACCGACTTGCCAAAACTATAGTTTGTTAACAAGAAATGTGTGGAGTGGTTGAAAAACTAGTTTTAATGACGCCAACCTAAGTGTATGTAAACTTCCAACTTCAACTGTATGTGTAAGAGAAAATATATGCTCTACAAATGTTGGTCTAACTATAATTTAAATGTTACATAGTACTTGTAAGTACACACACCCTTCTCTAGAAACTGGCCCCTATTCAGAGTTGACATCTGTGGTCATATAAGTCCCGCCTCCTGGGTCAGGTTCTACCTGACATTACAGCATATGTAAATAACCCTGTTTCATAACCCTTAAGTCCTGCCCCCTCATAAATCACACCTTTTTGACAGAATGTATTACTCATATGGACCACTCGAACATGTCCTGGGCACTTCATGTATGAAATTATGGAATATGTCCAATCAATATAGTAAAAGTTGCATTTTCATAAAACCCTGAATTTGAGTGTGGCGCAAGGGACCGAAGAGATACCTACAGTACTGTTGTGTCGTTCAGGCCATGGCTGTCGTCATGTTTACCGACGGCTGTTGATGTCTTGATTCTGACTCGTTCTCATCATGACACAAGACTCATCAGAGAGGCAGAGACGGAAATAAACAGACTGACTGTTGAGAAACGGTGGAACGAGGAAAAAATAAGGAAGAGAGAGAGAGACTCAGAAATGTCACCAGGACTTCCTGATCAGGATGTGAAGGGATGAAATAGATAAATAAGTAGTGCAACAGACTGGGGAGAGAGGAGGACGTGCTAGTGCTTACCAGATGGTCACTGCGTCAGTGTAACTTGTCTCCTCTCATCCCTCCTCTCTCCCCATCCCTCACTCCTTTTCACCCTCACTCATCTCCACACACTCCGGTCCCGTGGGAATGAGAGTTTGATTAGCTGCTCTGTGGCGCGATGGGAAGGGACGTGGAAACGGACTGTTCTTCCTCTTGCCAATGTGACGTCTCAGCTGCCTGCTTGCGGATCAGGTCCAGTCGTGCAGCCGCGGCTTCGTCAATTCCCTCTGACACACACTCCAGCCGCTAATTGAGCATTTCCACCTCTCTGGCCCCCAATTATACACCCGTCCTGAGAGGAAATAAATACATGTGCTTCTCGTGTGTCTGTGTGGCTGGTTGTCTTTAGACCTTCTGTTGGTTTGTAGTACTTTCAGAAAGTACACAGACAAAATAGTGGATGTTACTGTTACGGACAGTAAAAGAGTTGTGATACTGGTAGGCATGGTGCAACAACTAAAAACGATCCAAACAAAGTTCTGGAACAACCTCAAACATTTTGATGAAAATCTACTGTCAAGGGATACTGAAATCTACAATGTTTTTTTGACTTGGGTTCCTGAGAAAGCTAAACAAAGCCAGTTAATGACTTCACAATTCCTTTGTAAAGAGTCAAACTCTTCGCTTCCCAGATGTCCCGTCTGAGGATGACAGACCACAAAAGACAGAAGTCAAGGACTGAGACGGAGTTACAATGAAACAGGAGAAAGCTCCCTCTACACACAGAGAGCAGTGTGACCGGAGACCTGCTCAGTACGTGACCGAACAGAGAAGCACACAGTCACACTAACATCAACACAAACCTGATATGTGACAATCGGTGAGGATTTCATCCCAATATCACAAATGAGGCAGGAAGAGGAAACCAAATATCCCCAACTTCAAACAGTGTTATGACATGGGGGAAGTTCAGGCTAATTTAGAAGAGTGATGAAGCCTCTTCTTTTCTACTGTGTAAGTGTGCGAGTCATGTATGAGGTCACCCTTGTTTACAGTAGGCTGCGAAGTTATGTCACTTGATCTAACATAAATATAGGACATGTGAGATTGTCTTCTTTATCATTTGCTGTCAAAATTTGTCATTTGTCACTTGTCAACACTTTATGAAATTATTTTGAGGGGTAAATTTCACATCAAATTTTATTTGTGACCTGCTTCATGAACAACAGGTGTAGACTAACAGTGAAATGCTTACTGATATCAATTTCTTTTTACGTCAAAATATCAGTTCTGACAACTTGGCTACCTTATACAGCGGCCATTCACTTTAACTGAGTACATCACTAAAGCAGTCATAAGGAAGCAGTAGCCCAGCATGAAACACTGAGGCAAGACTAATCTGACGCAGTAAACCACAAGTCATGTTTAGTCAGGGTTATTGTGTGAAGGGGTCAAAGGTCATCCAAACTAATAAGAGAATGGGGAGAAAACAACTTCTTGTGATGGCGAGAGGACGAATGAGAAAGCATGAAGATGAGAGGAATCTAATAATAATTGCGAGCTGTGGGGGGAAAAACGCTGACTTGGTTCATTAAGGGAGATAGATGTGTCTGCTCTTATGTCCGTTCAGCCCTAAACACTGTAATTTCTTAATGGGAATTACCTTTTTGTCTGTGTTTCTCTTACCGGGCTTGTCGAGTCCTGGAGATTGTGCTCACCTCAGCAGAAAAACAGGGAGAAAGACTCTGCCACAGGGCCCCACCATACAAACATGACTTTTATGTTGGCTAAAATGTACGGATGGAGAATCATGAGCCTGGCTCTTAAATGACTATTACCATCTTTTGGGAATTCATAAAGTCTATGCTCGTATAGACTGTATTATAACAGTGTGTGTTTGTGAGCCTTCATGCATGCATATGTGCGTGTTTGTATGTTACTGTTTTCCTTTTGTCTTTGAAAGCTCTCACCCTCACTGTGCTCATTAAACAGACAAATGTGAAAGGAGCGTAACGCTACCAATTGAATACCACTCTTTTGTTATTTCTCTTTAATATCCCTGTTGGCAGAAATAATCAGTTTGTTCAAGAGCAAAAGCATTGTAGCACGGCAAGAAATAAAGTAATTTAAGGAGATCAAACTCTAGTTTGCATTGAGATTGAATACAATAAAAACAAGGACACACACACTCACACAAATGGTACACACACTCACATGCACGCACGCAGGTTCACACACACACTTGCGCACGCACACACGCACCCACGGACAAACGCTCCAGCACACACAAAGCAGTGGAAATGAGTTACAGGGGGAAGCGTATTAATGGGGCTGGGTTTTATGAGAACTAAATTCAGTTTTAAGCATTTCTCCCCAAGCCTCAGGAATTCCAGTGATTGCACCATTCATCTTATTTAGTGTACGTCTCTCTTATTCTGTCCCTCCACCAAACAGGTCTAGAGTGAGTCAATGCGCACATCATTCAGATGTACCAGTGCTATTCTCTCAGATCATATCAGTCACATTTTGAAGAATGCTTTGGGAAAAAAGTGATGTCACCAATGACCAATAATGTGTCTTGGAGAGAGTAGAGTACATTAACGTCGAGCGAGAGAGCAAGACATAACACAGAGGTGTGAACACGGAGGGGGGATGGCTCTTGCTCATTACACCCCTCACGTCCCCTCCTCCTCTTTCCCTCCCCTCTGTGTCGTCGCTCTTCTCTCTCTTCGAAGACAGGCTGGAATTACAGCCAATAAAGTCGACCTCACAACACATCCATAATGAATGAAGGTCTATTTTAATGACCGTGACCTGTCGGAGGCTAGCCTGGCCTCCCTCTGCTCAGTGCACAGACACGGGCCTCTGCAGGCGGGATAATGACTTCACATCTGGCCTTTGGGGGTCCAAGGGCCATGAAGAAGACCCATTCACTGTTAGAAATAATTATGCAGATGTTAAATGCTCTGATCAGTGATATATAACACAGGTTAGGATGAGATGCACAGGCTGGATGTTCACAGGCTCATAAAAAAAAGCTAGAGAGAGAGAAAAGTAAATATTGAATTCAGATTTACAGAGGAGCGATGAGGTTTTCCAGATTCAATATTATTATAATACACCGCGGTGGAAGGAGTTTGTGCTTCAACAAACAGGTTACATAATGGCAAAATTTCACTGTAGACCCAAAGACTTTTTTAACTAAAATACTTCTATTAAGTTTAACTCAAAGTCAATGAAAATAAATAGTTTAACTTCTTTGGGATAGGGGGCGGTAATTTGACGTCCGGATGAAAAGCGTGCCCAAAGTAAACTGCCTGTTACTCAGGCCCAGAAGCTAGGATATGCATATAATTGGTAGATCTGGATAGAAAACACTCTAAAGTTTCTAAAACTGTTAAGATATTGTCTGTGAGTATAACAGAACTGAAATGGCAAAACCCAGAGGCCAAACCATAAGTGGCTGGCACTTTTATAATAGAGCGAAATTGTCCCCGATTGCAGTTCCTAAGGCTTCCACTAGATGTCAACAGTCTTTAGAAAGAGTTTCAGGCTGGTTTTTGGAAAAATGAGGGAGAAGTTGTAGTTTTTCTAAGTGGCTCCCATTTTGGCTGTAGTATTTCCGAGCGCATGGCCGAGAGAGCTCATTATTTTTGTTTATCTCTGGTAAAGACAATATCGATTCTTCGTCTTAAATTTTATAGTTTATTTGCGTATTAGGGTACCTAAGGTTTGATTATAAATGTTGATTGACTTGTTTGGATACGTTTACTGGTAACGTTTGGGATTCATTTTGTATGCATTTTGAAGGAGGGAAACTGAGTGGATTGTTGACTAAAGCGCGCCAGCTAAACTGAGTTTTTATGGATATAAAGTCAGACTTTATCGAGCAAAAGGACCATTTGTAATGTAACTGGGACCTTTTGGAGTGCCAACAGAAGAAGATCTTCAGAGGTAAGGCATATATTATATCGCTATTTCTGACTTTCGTGTCGCAACTCCCTGGTTGAAAATGATTTGTTATGCATTTGTATGCTGGGCGCTGTTCTCAGATAATCGCATGGTTTGCTCTCGCTGTAAAGCCTTTTTGAAATCTGACATGGCAGCTGGATGAACAACATGTTAAGCTTTATTTTGATGTGTTGCACTTGTGATTTCATGAAAGTTAAATTTTTATAGTTATTTAAATTAATTTGAATTTCACGCTCTGCAATTTCCCCAGATGTTGGCCAGATGGGACGCTAGCGTCCCAATGATCCACAAGAAGTTGATTATGTATAATGAAAACATAAGTCTAGGAACTCACTTAGTGAAGGGCTGACGACTGATAAAATGAACAAATTCAACAACCATGTCACTAACATATACAGTTATGGGTGGTAACTCTACAATTGACTCGAAAAGGCAAGGAACACTGGGAAATTATAATAAAATCAAATCTAATTGCATTTGTCACATGCGCCGAATACCGTGAAATGATTACTTACAAGCCCTTAACAAACAATGCAGTTTTAAGAAAATAGAGTTCAAATATTTACTTAATAAAAAAAAAATAACACAATAAAAAAACTATAATGAGGCTATATACAGTTGAAGTCAGAAGTTTACATACACTTAGGTTGAAATCATTAAAACTCGTTTTTCAACCACTCCACAAATGTCTTGTTAACAAACTATAGTTTTGGCAAGTCGGTTAGGACATATACTCTGTGCATGACACAAGTCATTTTTCCAACAATTGTTAACAGACAGATTATTTCACTTATAATTCACTGCATCACAATTCCAGTCGGTCAGAAGTTTACATACACTAAGTTGACTGTGCCTTTAAACAGCTTGGAAAATTCCAGAAAATTATGTCCTGGCTTTAGAAGCTTCTGATAGGCTAATTGACATCATTTGAGTCAATTGAAGGTGTACCTGTGGATGTATTTCAAGGCATATCTTCAAACTCAGTGCCTCTTTGCTTGACATCATGGGATTTTTTTTTTAAATCAGCCAAGACCTCAGATTATAATTTCTTTGACCTCCACAAGTCTGGTTCATCCTTGGGAGCAATTTCCAAACGCCTGGAGGTACCACGTTCATCTGTACAAACAATAGTACTGAAGTATAAACACCATGGGACCACACAGCCGTCATACCGCTCAAGAAGGAGACACGTTCTGTCTCCTAGAGATGAATGTACTTTTGTGTGAAAAGTGCAAATCAAACCCAGAACAACAGCAAAGGCCCTTGTGAAGATGCTGGAGGAAACGGGTACAAAAGTATCTATATCCACAGTAAAACGAGTCCTATATCGACATAACCTGAAAGGCCACTCAGCAAGGAAGAAGTCACTGCTCCAAAACTGCCTTAAAAAAGCAAGACTGGTTTGCAACTGCACATGGGAACAAAGATCATACTTTTTGGAGAAATGTTATTTGGTCTGATGAAACAAAAATATAACTGTTTGGCCATAATGGCCATCAGGGGAAAAAGGGGGAGGCTTGCAAGCGGAAGAACCCCATCCCAACCGTGAAGCACGGGGGTGGGAGCATCAGGTTGTGGGGGTGCTTTGCTGCAGGAGGGACTGGTGCACTTCACAAAATAGATTGCATCATGAGGTAGGAAAATTATATGGATATATTGAAGCAACATCTCAAGACATCAGTCAGGAAGTTAAAGCTTGGTCGCAAATGGGGCTTCCAAATGTACAATGACCCCAATCAAACTTCCAAAGTTAAGGCAAAATGGCTTAAGGACAACAAAGTCAAGGTATTGTAGTGGCCATCACAAAGCACTGACCTCAATCCCATAGACAATTTGTGGGCAGAACTAAAAAAGCATGTGCGAGCAATGAGGCCTTCAAATCTGACTCAGTTACACCAGAAGGAGGAATGGGCCAAAATGTACCCAATTTATCGTGGGAAGCTTTTAGAAGGCTACCCAGAACGTTTGACCCAGGTTATTCAATTTAATGGCAATGCTACCAAATTTTAATTGAGTAAACTTGTAATGTAAACTTCTGACCCACTGGGAATGTGATGAAAGAAGTAAAAGCTGAAATAAATAATTCTCTCTACTATTATTCTGACATTTCACATTCTTAAAATAAAGTGGCGATCCTAACTGACCTAAGACAGGGCATTTTTACTTGTTAGGGATTGTGGAAATCTGAGTCTAAATGTAATTGGCTAAGGTGTATGTACACTTCTGACTTCAACTGCACAGGGGGTACTGGTACCGAGTCAATGTGCAGGGGTACAGGTTAGTCGACGTAATTTGTATATGTAGGTAGGGGTAAAGTGACTATGCATAAATTAAAACAGCGAGTAGCAGCAGAATAAAAACAAAGGGGGTGTCAATGTAAATAGTCCAAGTGGCTATTTTAATAATTGTTCAGCAGTCTTATGGCTTGGGGGTAGAAGCTGTTAAGAAGCCTTTTGGAACAAGATTTGGAGCTCCGGTACCGCTTGCCATGCGGTAGTAGAGAGAACAGTCTATGACTTCGGTGACTGGGGTCTTTGACAATTTTTGGGGCTTTCCTCTGACACCGTCTAGTACATAGGTGGATGGCAGGAAGCTTGGCCCTAGTGATGTACTGGGCCGTACGCACTACCCTCTGTAGCGCCTTACGGTCATATATTTGGAGGCAGGTCTTAGTCAGGGCATTACTTAAAATGTCTGGACCCCCTACAGGGTCACAGTGACTCTATCGGTTTGAGTAATGACTACAAAATCACTTTAAGTAACTGTACTCAGATATATTCAGTGCCACAGGTTTCCTCAAAAGTTTTGAGTAACGACAGCACATTGGGGTTTACAGTGAGGGAAGACTGGAGAGGGAAGAGAGGTGAGAGGGTGGGGGCACTGATTATATTTACTGATTATATTTGATGCCAAATATAATGCCAATTGTTGACATATATTTAATCAGTTTCTTAAAATTGTTTAAGTAAACTTACAGTTACATTTGAGTAATGGTACAATATAGTTAAATTATAGTTTTAAAGTAAGGTGGACTTTTCTAAACTTATACTTATTAAGTGACTTCACTATATTGATTTAATTTAACTAGTGTTTTTATTTTATATTGAAAAATCTAAATATCAAAGTTGATTTACATGAACATTTGATGTATACCTTACTCAAAAAGCTGCATTTTTATTACTAATATGAAGGTATTACTGCTCACTTCAGCAATTTAAGTTTCTTTAAAAAAGTTTCCTCAACAACAACAAAAAATAGTAGCCAGAATTTATCCGGTTTCACAGTGTGGCTTATAAGCTGCCAACTCACTCACAATTGGTGGGCCCAAAACTGCTCATACCAAATATGGCATAAACATGATGTTTAAGAGAGCACTAACATGGTACTTAAACATACATGGTTCAATCTGGTCAACAACTCAGGTTTCAGAATGTATTGGTCAGCGACTTCACAGGTCCAGAATTAGCAGCTAGAGGAATTTCTCTGTCAGCTTGTCCATTTTCAGTGTGGTTTCTTATTTCTGAACAGGAGTGAGGATTCCAACACAGTACATACATTCACACTGCATGCATATAATTTATAGAAAACACTGGGAAAAATATATTGAGTTATAGTAATTAAGGATATATTGCTTCAAATCGCGGTCTGTGAGAGAGAGAGAGATCTCTCTACCACTAATGGCTATGGCCCATCATCTCTCTTGTTATTTACCGGACATTTATTCCAGTGACCTGTTAGCACCATTAGCATCTGTTGATTAGACATGTAGGAGTTGACTGGCTTTGACATGGACCCTTTGCCCAGGGTCCATGTTCATCTCAGAGTAGGATTGCTGATCTAGGATCAGTTTTCCCTGTTAAATCAAAATAAGTAACATTACATGAATAGAGGGGACCTGACCCTAGACCAGCACTGTAGATAGCAAACAAAGTGCTAATTAGAACCTAAAAAGTTGTTTTGCCTGTCCCCATAGGAGAACCCTTTGAAGAACCCTTTTTGGTTCCATATAGAACCTTTTTGGTTCAGGATAACCATTTTAGATTCCATATAGGATCCCTTTCCACAGAGGGTTCTACGTGGAACCAAAAAGGGTTATTCTATGGGGACAGATGGAGAACCCTTTTGGAACCCATTTTTCTAAGAGTGTACTCCGAGAAGCTTTATGAATACAGGCCCAGGTGCTAATTTAGCCTCACGAAACAAAGCGTTATTACTTTGAAGTGAATGCCATAATTTGAGGTCAGATGTCAACCCATAGCAGTGATACTGTACATAAAAAGTCCAAGCAGTTGTTTACACTCTTAAAAATAAAGGTGCAAGTTGGAACCAAATAATGTTATTGAGAGAGATGCCATAGGGGAAACGTAAATGGGATGGTTCTTTGGAGAACCATACAAAAAGAATTCCGCCCTCCAGGATAGTAATCGAATAGCCCTGCTGTAGAGTTTTAAGCCTTATTTGCATATTTCCAACTGTACCTTTCGAGTGAATTTTAGAGTTACCAGTACCACCCATGACTGTATTTGCTGGTGACATGGTCGTTGCATTCATTCATGTTTAACTTCCTTTACCAAGTATCATTTAAGACAATACAACACATATTTTACCCTATTACAGTGGTCTGAAATTCATAGTTTACAGACCACACCAGGCCTGCAAGTCACATTATGCTGGCTTGCAATGTCATGTGTAACTCTTAATCGAGACAGTTTGGGGACATCAAAAATGTATGAATTTTTTTTTTAACCTTTATTTAACTAGGCATGTCAGTTAAGAACAAATTCTTATTTTCAATGACAGCCTAGGAACAGTGGGTTAACTGCCTTGTTCAGGGGCTGAACAACACATTTTTTTCCCTTGTCAGCTCGGGGATTCAATCTTGCAACCTTGCGGCTACTAGTCCAACACTCTAACCACTAGGCTACATGCGGATTGTTTATTCATCTGCAGCCTTTACAGTGTTAATTTAACTATTTAATCAACACTAGAAATGTTACACTGAAAAATCAACACTAGTTAAAACTGCCCAATTTGCTGTGTGCTATAAAGTGGACACATCTGCATGCTTTCATTCATTTCAAGAACTTTTCAGAATTCTGAAGAACCGGAGATGCCATGTCAAGAACCTCGCACTTAACTCAAAGGTTATTTATCCAGTGGCGGCAGGGCAGCCTAGTGGTTACAGCGTTGGACTAGTAACTGAAAAGTTGCAAGTTTGAATCCCCGAGCTGACAAGGTACAAATCTGTCATTCTGCCCCTGAACAGGCAGTTAACCCGCTGTCATTGTAAATAAGAATTTGTTCTTAACTGACTTGCCTAGTTAAATAAAGGTAAAAAATCCTGCAAGAGTTCTCCAAGGAACCATAAGAGCAAAGGAAGAACCTTTATTTTTTCAGTGTACAATAAAACCACAGAAGGTACTGGACACCAGGACACCATTTGCAGGTGCCGTTGGACGTCTGTTGAAGCTCATCAAAGCGTCTTAATTTCTGTTAAAAATTTCTTAATTTCTGTCCTGCGTTGTCCCAGGTGTTGCTGGTTAAATGAAATTACACAGCTGGTTATGCTGGAGTGTCTCCTGTGAAAAAGGCCACATAAGAGGGAATCTAATTGACTGATTGGCGGGGTTAAGCAGGTCATCATTATGACATGGACTAGCCTGTCAGTCTCATTATGACATAGCCAGCCTGTCAGTCTGAGGCCTCAGAGGGAGATGGATGGGTGATGAACCTCCATTACTTTGACAGTACTGGTATCTGCTATTACACAATGTTACCATCTGATCAATGGACTGAACTTAAGCAGCTACTTAACCTTGTTGCTTGGCAATACCTAATTAGTAAATCAAATTCTAACCAACTGCCCACAAAAGACTACTTAAGATATTGTATATGCCTGATTGTTTATGTACTTATGTACTTATGATACAAATTAAACATTAAACTAACAACTAAATGTAACATGTATCCTGTGTGGCTCAGATGGTAGAGCATGGCACTTGCAATGTCAGTGTTGTGGGGTCAATTCCCACAGTGGAACCAATATGAAAACGCACAAAAATGCATCCACTCACTACTGTAAGTCACTCTGGATAAGACCTTCTGCTAAAGGGCAATGAAGACATCATCTGCTTCAACCCTGAACAGAAAACTCTATTTACCATGCTGTTCACACTCCAAGTAGGCTATATCTGATTGATTCCAACAGGGTCACTATTGGGCCATGCTGGTATTCCATGAACTGTCTTCTTCACTTCTCCTGTGATGATAAACGGGATAGGCAGGTGGACCATCTGACCCTCTGGAAGCCAAGACTTTGAACACAGACATGATTGCCCTGAACATACAGACCCTCTAATCTCAAAGGATGTAGCCTTGGGGGAAATGAGGACGGGCAAATCTCTCGCTCTAGTCTTCTCCCCCCAATTGGAACAGGTGTGCACTGCAGCGGAGCAGCCTAGTTCATCTGATCTTGATCAGAGGGGCCAATAACATCCATGGATGGGGCAAAGGAAATCAAGTGCACACCATCAAAATGAAATTTGCCTGCTCCACAAATTGTCTTGGAGACAATCCTTTTTATATCTCAAGAGAAATACAGATGGGGAGAGTATTTTTATAATTAACTTGGCAAGTCAGTTAAGAACAAATTCTTATTTACAATGACGGGCTACCGGGGAACAGTGTGTTAACTGCCTTGTTCAGGGACAGAACAACAGATTTTTACCTTGTCAGCTCGAGAATTCGATCCAGCAACCTCTCGGTTACTGGCCCAATGCTCTAACCACTAGGTCACCTGCCACCTCATTGTGTACAGGAGGAGAGTTCTATGATGATGCATTACCCGTTACAGGTATTTGAAGTAGATATTGACAAGCACCATATGTAAGATGCGCAAAATAAGAAAGAGAATCAAATGCTATAGGATGTAAAATAGCAACACCATTTACCTTTGCGCTGAACCCATTGGCTACGATCATAGGGAGAGCACAGGAATGGCATCTTTGACACCACTGAAGCATCTCTTATCAATGATAAAGTAGTGTAAGCCTCCTTTATTTGCAGTGGCTTGCGAAAGTATTCACCCCCTTTGGCATTTTTCTTATTTTGTTGCCTTACAACCTGGAATTAAAATAGATTTTTTGGGGGGTTTGTGTCATTTGATTTAAACAACATGCCTACCACTTTGAAGATGCAAATTATTTTTGATTGTGAAACAAACAAGAAATAAATTAAAAAATCTTGTGCGTGCATAACTATTGACCCACCCAAAGTCAATACTTTGTTGAGCCGCCTTTTGCAGCAATTACAGCTGCAAGTCTCTTGGGGTAGGTCTCTATAAGCTTGGCACATCTAGCCACTGGGATTTTTGCCCATTCTTCATGGTAAAACTGCTCCAGTTCCTTCAAGTTGGATGGGTTCCGCTGGTGTACAGCAATCTTTAAGTCATACCACAGATTCTCAATTGGATTGAGGTCTGCACTTTGACTAGGTCATTCCAAGACATTTAAATGTTTCCCCTTAAACCACTCAAGTGTTGCTTTAGCAGTATGCCTTGGGTCATTGTCCTGCTGGAAGGTGAACCTCTGTCCCAGTCTCAAATCTCTGGAAGACGGAAACAGGTTTCCCTCAAGAATTTTCCTATATTTATTGCGATCCATAATTCCTTCAATTCTGACCATTTTCCCAGTACCTGCCGATGAAAAACATCCCCACAGCATGATGCTGCCACCACCATGCTTCACTGTGGAGATGGTATTCTCGGGGTGATGAGAGGTGTTGGGTTTGCGCCAGGCATAGCGTTTTCCTTGATGGCCAAAAAGCTAAATTTTTGTCTCATCTGACCAGAGTACCTTCTTCCTTATGTTTGGGGAGTCTCCTACATGCCTTTTGGCAAACACCAAACATGTTTGCTTATTTTTTTCTTTAAGAGATGGCTTTTTTCTGGGCACTCTTCCGTTAAGACCAGCTCTGTGGAGTGTACGGCTTAAAGTGGTCCTATGGACAGATACTCCAATCTCTGCTGTGGTGCTCCTTCAGGGTCATCTTTGGTGCTCCTTCAGGGTCATCTTTGGTCTCTTTGTTGCCTCTCTGATTAATGCCCTCCTTGCCTGGTGTGAGTTTTGGTGGGCGGCCCTCTCTTGGCAGGTTTGTTGTGGTGCCGTATTCTTTCCATTTAAAAAAAATGGATTTAATGGTGCTCAGTGGGATGTTCAAAGTTTCGGATATTTTTTTATAACCTAACTCTGATCTGTACTTCTACACAGCTGTGTCCCTGACCTGTTTGGAGAGCTCCTTGGTGTTCATAGTGCCACTTGCTTGGTGGTGCCACTTGCTTAGTGATGTTGCAGTCTGGGGCCTTTCAGAACAGGTGTGTATATTTACTGAGATAATGTGACACCTACATTGCACACAGGTGGACTTTATGTAACAAATTATGTGACTTCTGAAGGTAAATGGTTGCACAAGATCTTATTTATGGGCTTCATAGCAAATAGGGTGAATAAATATGCAAGCACCACTTTTACGGGGGTTTTTTTCTCTTCTTTTTTTTAAACAAGTTATTCTTTTCATTTCACTTCACCAATTTGGACTATTTTGTGTATGGCTATTACATGAAATCCAAATAAAAATCAACTTAAATTACAGGTTGTAATGCAACAAAATAGGAAATACGCCAAGGGGATGAATACTTTTGCAAGGCACTGTACCCTTAACAGCTGGAGGCTACACACCATTTGAAGGAGAAACAATGAGAAAAACGAGAAAGAAAGAGAGACCTTTTTTATCTAACATGCTGATGAACATAGACTCCTCTTGTCTCTCTCTCCCTCTCTTCTTCCTCCAGCAAACAGCTGCCTTCTGGTATAAGGGAAGGTACTATGGTTAGTGAAGATGACACTGATCATTTGCACTGTTACACCATCCATCATCGTCTCCTTCCACCTCTCTCAGGTGCGCGGGACAATCACATGGTCCTCTGCTTTCGGCTGCATGCTGCATTTACTCAACCAAACTCATACACTGAGTGTATAAAACATTAGGAACACCTGCTCTTTTAATGACATAGAATCCAGGTGAAAGCTATGATCCCTTATTGAAATCCACTTCAATCAGTGTAGATGATAGGGAGGAGACAGATTAAATGATGACAGGAAGCTTGGCCCCAGTGATGTACTGAGGGCAAAAGGGTGTGAAAAGGGTGTGAAACTCAATATTAGGATGGTTTTCCTGTGTTGTACGCTCAGTGTATACAGTGTGTACGTCACACATGCTATATTAGTGTTTACACACCTGCGCGAACAAGGTCACACATGACTAGAAGCATAAATTGTTTAACAGACACACACACACACAATTTAAGGCATCGCAAGCTTCACATATACTACAGTTCCGAACTGTTTGTGCACATTATGACAACATTTTGTGAAGTTTTTGTTCGTGTTGGCCTTCGGCAAGGGGTTTATCGGTTGTTCGTGCACATGAAATTCTCTCGAGGCAAGCCGAAGTTTGGAAGCCGAAGTCTAGCACTTAGTCTATGTTTGGTCAACAGTAGGGATTCTTCAATGAAGTGTTTGTTTTCGTTCAACAATAGACAACTTGTTTTCATGCACATTTTCATACACACCAAACATCCTGTGTTAGATGTAAAATTGTGCGACTTAGATCTCCTTGGCAAAAACATAAAAATGAAAGACAGATTCCTTGAGTTATCTTAGAATAGTCTTGACTATTTTGAGGAAGTTTATACCGGCTACGGCATCTCAAGATGGACAAACAGGACTATTAGCGCTTTTTTCTAATTTTTAAAGGAAGGTCTTTTAAGGGTGTTGTGAGGGAAAATGATATATTTTCCTGCTTTGCTGATTATGTCTGTATGAATGTCAGTAGTTAATTCTGTGCATATAGCCAAGGACATGGTGCGACCCGAGATAGAGATAGACAAAAAAAAACTGTTATTGTTTCTAATCATCTTATTCTTATTAAATAAAGATGATTGTTGAAGAAATAACAAAGCCTCTCACTTGGTTAGAATTTCCAAATACAGTGTACGCTAGCACACTTCTTCGGTTTTCCTAGCTGCCAGCCGAACCAAAGCATGCGGACGGAAGCCTTTTTACGGATTCATCTGAAGGCACATGTGCACAACTGCGCGCACACACACAAACACACAATGATCCAGTGGGAGTGTAACCTTCCATTTTTGTGGCCTCCAGGGGCGGGGAGGCAAGGAGCTGTTTAACCCTGAGGTGGTAAATGCTGTCTCTCCCTCCCCGTCAGGCAGGAAGAAGAAGAAACACCTTTTGAATTATTGAAAAGCAGGAGGACATTTCAAGAACAAAGGAAGAAGCACCCCTATAGATAAATGCCACCCTATCTACCTCCCCTGAGAGGATGTTTATCAGACCGACAGCCCACAATGCAACTTGGCATTCCTTTTATTCCCCGGCATCACTCTCGCCCTTCCTCCCCCCTGCCTAGTTAAAGCAGCACCAGTATTTGATTGTCACGGTGTCTATCATGCTCTCAGGTCTTGCTTGGACCTGTTGTTCTAATCAAAAGCCTGATAATTAAGATCAGTCATCCGTTAGGAGCGGGGGGAGTGGGGAAGCTGGGGTGTTGGGAGTGTTGGAGTTGGCTGCTGATCGCCCCTTGTTAAGGTTCTGCATTAAACACCAGTGTTACTTTAACGTCCTTTAATCATGCCAGCAGTTCCAGGTAGTTTGGCTGTTTGATGCTGTGGCAGGGATGGAGGAGGTGAGGTAACAAATTAATAGTTGATCCAAACTGCTGTTTAGTGAATCAAGAGTCAAATAATGCAGGGCTTTTTTTTGGATGATTCAAATTCAATGATGGCAATTTTGTTAAAGGCTTGTTACTCTCAAATGAAATGCCAAAGATGTAAGATTGAGACTGACACACAAAGACATCTTAGAAATGGCCGGAAATGTGATGGCTCCATTCACCAACATATGCAAATACACTGAGCTGCAGGAGGGGAAGGCACAGGGTGAGCGGAGTGGGGAGTATTGCTTCTCATTTTCTTATACTCTTTCATCCTTTTCCTCTTCTTATTTTCTCTCTGTGTCTTGTTCTGGCTAATCTTCACAGGCCCGGCAGTGGCAGGGGACTCAGGGCTGGGCCTTTGCCCGGGGTGATGAGACCCCAGAGGGGGGGCCGTGGCCGGAGCGCACCCCCCAGCGCTTCCCAGGCTCGACCTTGAAAGATGGATGCACCACCGGCTTCCTGAGTGCACTTCCAAAATAAGTCCCCCTCCTGACTTCCTGTCCATAATTGTCCCCAGCTGCAACAGGAGGGATAAATAGGGCCGCTGGGAGATGAGATTTGTAATTTCAGAGAGAGTGAAAAGAGAAAATTGGTAGCATGCCACCGAAATTAGCATTCTTTTGGCTTAAGTAAACATAAAACATTAAATAGCTGCAAAGTCCCTAAGTATATGGTCTGGGGAGGGGAGAGAGGGGAGAGAGGATGGCAGGGAGGGGGAGAGAGATCGGTGCTTCCGCTGCTCTTTGTCTGGGAGCTGTGGGTCGCAGACAGAGGGTTTGTCGTTAGACTACCTCCTACAGTGCGGTGCCCAGAAGATGTGAGAGTCATCTATTATTGATGCGTGTTTAGATGAGTCCGGGCTGCTTCATTGGTTTCTGTTATCAGCTCTCCTGTCTCTGTTACGCTACAGTGTGTTCGGAAACACAAACACACCGGCATGCACATATGCACACGTGAACACGCACGCAGGCACACGGACAATACCACAATTGAAGTAGATTAGCCATACTAGAGGGCTCTTTTTCCCCTTTAATGTGACGGCTTTGATCTCATGGAGGTTCACACTTTATTTAGCAGAGTAATAGTCACTGTTGCTATGTTTTTGAAGTCAGAGTTTAAGTAAGAGAGGTCAAAATGAGCTAGAAAATGATGAAAGACAAAAGCACAGTAGACAGAAACACTGAAGCGCTAGCCTACAAGACAAACCATCCACTCTCATGTGCTTATGTAACATGGACGACAGTGCTTCACTCATATTCTGTCAATAATACTGTACAGTGGTGCTCAGTCAGCAGACAGCCATCATTCCCATTCTAAGCTCTTCTGCGTTCTAGTGGTCCGTAGCTTGTCCAGGAGTCCATGCTTGGGCCAGGTCCTAATCAAAATGGAGGATTACCTTCCCCTAATCCCGGTGTGTTGAGGAGGCTGGCTCATGCTCCTCCCTGCAGGAAAGGGATCTGGAGAGGTGGCTCAGCCAACCTGCCTGCTGGGATGCCTGGGATACAGGAGGCCGTCCAAAAAGCACAATCCACCCCAGCTGTGAGATAGATGTGCTCCTCATACGTATGAGTGCAGATATACAGGTAGTGCTGCTGTTTATATTGGTTTTATTCTCCTTTTGGATTGGTGCAGGGTGTTCTGCATTTGCTGTACTTTAAGCAGGGTTCTTTGTGTTTTTAGGATGGAGGATTTCATATACATTTTTAGATGTGCATTGAGTTGCGTTGAGTAGCTGGAGATGTTTAGTCTTACAGTCAAAATCCTTACGTGTTCTCATGCATCCAAAAAGGGATGAGGCCTCAGATCAAAGCAGTCATTTCTATAATGTCATCTGACGTCTGCATTCACCTTTTTTTATTCTCTGTCCTTTAAAATGTGACAGATGAACATTCATTATCACAGTGTGAAACCGAACATTTTCACGGTCTGCATCTGCTAAATATCCTGCAACGAAGGTGAAACATTAACATCGACGCCTCTGAAACCTGCTCAGCATGCTTCATTCTTCCGTGTCTCCGTCGTCGCCATGGCGAATACAGACTTGTGAAGTCAAGCAAATCAACTGCTGAAGAAGTGATAGACTACCTGTCATCCTCTCACTTCGCTTGATGTGATTTAATTAGGTGGAGTCACGAGAGAGAACTTTCAACTCAAGCAAACTGCCTCGAATGGTGAACTTCTGAACCACACTTTATATTTCAGAGTGTATTGAACCTCCTCATGTCAAACCGTCACTCTTTGAGAATCTGATTATGTTGCAGTTAAGTGACCCGAGGCTTCCTTCTTCTTCTCATCCGCTCTCTTCTCTCCTTTCCTCGGAGAACTGACCCTCTAATCAGGCCTCGCTAAAAATCACATTAGCAGGCTCTTAGTCAATCACACAGAGATCTCACACTCATTACATTTCTATTCTCTCACCTCTCCACCAGCCCTTCCTCTGCCATCTCGTTGCATCTCCCGCTCATTCGCCCCATCAGCATGCGAGAGCCAGTTGTTCAAACTAACACATGGCACGTCTTAACGGGATTTAATGCTACTTCTATCATCTGAACTCACCAATCACAGAGTGCTTCCATCTCAAAGCCCCAGCTTCTCTTCTTGCAGAGTGTTTCTAATGCAATAAAGTCTGGTTTTGGAAACTCCCAAGAAGCCTGTTCTCTATATAAGCATCCCCCCCACAGTAATGCACTTCCTTCTCCTCTCCATTACTTACAGTGTATCCCCCCTTGCTCTATGGCTCATCAGTTCTGCTGCAGCTCTGACACAATGCACAATGCCGCCTGAGTCCCGTTGATCTAAACCAGGGTTTCTCAAAGTCGGTCCTGGGGCCCCCCCAGGGTGCATGTTTTTAGTTTTTTTGCCCTAGCACTACACAGCTGATTTCATTCATCAAAGCTTGATGTGGAGTTGGTTATTTGAATCAGGTATAGCGCTAGGGTAACAAACCAAGACGTGCACCTGGGGGGGGGGGGGGCAGGACTGACTTTGGGAAACTCGGATCTAAACCAGCTTAAATCAGCTGTTTACCTGGGCCAGTTCTAATACTTTCACAGCTACCACCAGTCAATACACCTCCCACTGTATAGATCCACAGCGCCTCTTCCCAGCCACACACATCAGCTGATCCAAACCACTTATCTGCAGTAATCTGCACCATCCAAATCAATTGCTCCCCTACCACCTCACTCTAGGAGACAGAGGAGACAGTGCCAGGCAAGCCTCTTACAAAAGCACCCCGGAAAGCAGAAATTCTTGATAAGAGGCAGCTTGTCGTGTCATCCACTTATCTCCATGCAACAAGGCCACAGAGATGCTGTTCTGGATTCATTTCACTATCAAGCCGTACAGTGGGTAGCCATTATAGTGTGTGACTGGTATCAGTGCCTGGAGATGAGTGTCGGCTGCTTACAGGGAGAGAAAGGCAGGGCATAGAGAGGGAAAATCATCCTGTTGCCATTGTGACTGTTTTTTTTTCTCTGTGCTGAGATGTGAGTAAAATGCTGGAGAGCGACATCTTTTGTGACATCTTTCTCTCCTCTGCCCTCACTCAGTGCCATTTCACCGCCGAACTGATAAAGGTTTTTGAACAGCACTAGACAGGTTATTTTTCTGTCTGAATTGCAGACATTCTTGTATGGTTGATAAGTAAGGCATACAGTTCAGGTAGGATGTAGTTCCTTTTAACCAACAGACCAGAGATGACAAGAGGCACTACATTTTGACCGAATCCAATTCCTCACATTTACTCAATTCTGTTTCTGTCACCAATTAAGTGTAATAATGGTGGGTCTACACATGCACTTGCTTCGTGTCTAGTTCATTGTACATTTTAACACAAACCTTCTCTTAAAGTTAGTTTAGTCATCTCTCCAATAGTGGGTCACAGCAAGTGAGCGTGCATGACAGTCTATGACTAGAGTTACTCAACACCCATTGAGCCGAGAGTGAGTGTGAAGCATTATGCTCTCTCTCGCGCCCTTTCTCACCTCTCTTCCCCCACCTCTCCCGCTCGCTCACACACCCCATCCACCCATCTCTCTCTCTGTATCTCCCTCCCTGTGTCTCTCTCTCTATGTTTCTCTGTCCCTCTGTTACTCATTCTGTGTGACAAGTCCTCCACTAGACAGTGGGTGATTGTCAGAATCACTTTAGTCCTGCCAACAACCATCCTCCCGTAGACAAGCACTGGAAGCTACTTTAAGCGGCTATTTCCTGTTATCCCATATACGATCTGAGTCAATATGCAGGACTATCTTTAGCCATATTGTAGAGCTATAATTATAATTCAACACTTTCAGCAACGCAAATGCAGCTCCAATCATTACCTTATAAATTCACGGTTTTAGCGCCACTTAATGTAAAGTGAGACCAAAGCGTTCATGCCAATGTACTGTATAGCTATTAATGAACGCAGTTCTTTCACAAGAGCCATATCAGCAGCTCACGAGCCTCACATGAGTGGTTATGTGTGTATTCCTAATGAGCCACAATAATTGAAATTGCGTCTGATTGCCCAAATCACTCATTTCTATAACTTATACCCAACGTCATTATTTGGTGTTGCACAAATCCATCTAAAACAGACCCTGGTAACAACTGATGGCCATAACAGTCTCCATCCTAGTAGAAACAATTATATTGTTTTTTTCTCTCCCAGAAAACTGGAATCATAATAACTGTCAGGCTCCAGCTATTTCATCTCACTTACTGATGATCAATATGGCCGCCCTCCTTCCCTCCCTGTGTTTTGTTCTGCCAATAGGACTGCTTACGCTTTACAGTATAGAGGAGAGTAGACCTCCGTTGCCTGAGGCAGACATAAACTGGGTTGTCGCATCTGGAGCTTCGACTTAGCATGCTGTTTAGCCTCCCCCACTCCCCTGGCCCAGAAAACAAGCTTGCACGCAGTCTTATGCAAGCTATGGCTACATTGGCTGCATGGAACCCCCAGCCATGCGGAAGAAGGGACAATTCCATGTAACAGGACCTGATATGACTCACGTGGAAACGACAGGACCTAATACGAGGAAGCCTGAAAAACAGGCATCGAGTTTTCGCACACACCTATTTCTGTGAGATCAGAGAGGCTTACTTTGTGCATTTATTTTGTAATAATGTTGCTGCATGTTCTTTCTTTTCTCTTGCTCTCTATTTGAAGCTGAGTGTAGAGGAAGGGACATGTTTGCGCTGGCGGCTACCGTGAGGCTGTAACTCTCGAGGCCGAGGGCCTTACCCTACATAGTAACCCTTATGGTGAGTAAACAGCATGACTAGGCCGAAGCAGGGGGCTTGCCTAAGTGGCGGAAGCAGCCAGAGAGGAGGTGAAAAGGGGAAGGCCAAATGGAAAGGGACAGATGAGCTGGAGCTAGGGCTTGGGAGCCACATTTCTTCACTGTGGTCTAAGGACAGGAGACCGACAAGGGATACAGGGTAATGGAAATAAGAATGATAGGTGGCCTTCAACCTCAGGGTCATCGTCCTTGATCCAGATGATAGGTAAATGTCTACAGGGAAATGTCAGTGAACAATGTCATTCTGAGCGAGATGGACGCCATATGAACACACCGCTATGTCATGGTCACTAGAGCTCTCTCTCTCTCTCTCTCTCACACAACACACTGCACCGATGTGTCATGGTCACCTGAACGTTCCTCTCTCTCTCTCTCACTCACACACAACACACTGCACCAATGTGTCATGGTCACTAGAGCGCTCTCTCTCTGTGTGTGTGTCTCTCTCACACACACAACACACTACACCGATGTGTCATGGTCACCTGAACGTTCCTTCCTCTCTCTGAACGTCTCTCTCTCTCTCTGAACGTCTCTCTCTCTCTCTCTCTCTCTCTCTCTCTCTCTCTCTCTCTCTCTCTCTCTCTCTCTCTCTCTCTCTCTCTCTCTCTCTCTCTCTCTCTCTCTCTCTCTCTCTCTCTCTCTCTCTCTCTCTCTCTCACACACTACACCGATGTCTCATGGTCACCTGACCATTCCTTCCTCTCTCTGAACGTTCCTCTCTCTTTCTCTCTCTCTATCTCTCTCTCTCTCTCTCACACACACAAACACACGCAGCCCAGATGCTCTTGGCTCCAATTCTCATCAAGGTCTGTGTAATTTGGTAAATGAAGCTGCAATTATCTCACAGGGTGGTACAGCAACCATGGAGAGAAGAGGAGATCCACAGAATAGGAAGCTTCACAATCCACTCTGTTCTTTCTGAAATAGAAAGTAGTGTGTGTGTGAATGCATATATGATGCAAATATAGTCTATATGAGTAAGTGTGTCATCAATGTACTGTATATGTCCACCAACGTGTGTGCTCATGCGCGTGTCCCTTATTTTACAGTCAATAGCAGCTCAATTACAGTGCATCATGAGTGGGATGGAATAGTGGTGTGATGGGATGTTTATGAAGCATCGTTATCATGTGGTGATGACGGGAATTACAGGGCAGATGCCTTATAATAGGGCTGGTGGACTGACACAACATTCATCTCTGTTTGCCAGTCTGTCAGTCTGTCTGTGGCGACGGGAGGCTCACGCACTTAACCACATGTTTTAGACACAGTTGTCCATGGGGATATACTGTACATAAACATACAAAACCCTGTGCTCATGTTTTCCATCCCTAAGTGATTTTTTCTAGGAGCAGGACTTGTGTTCCTTGTTGAAATAAAGGTGTAACAATGTGAAAGAGCTGCCGTTCCACTGACAGAGAGTTATGCGGATGGTTGGTGTAAGAATGAAAGAACACAAGTAGCATTGAAAAGTATGCAATCACAACATCGACATCCCTGCGGGTTGTCTTGGTCAGCATAGGTCCGAGCCATTTAAGGAGAATGGATACAACACATCATCCTAAAAATCCGGACCACACTTTTGGAGATCCTGTAACCCCCAGAGCCTCAGAAAAGTGAGAAAAGGATTGTACATTTCCAATTAATATCGCTGTTATGGAAGATGTATTTGTGATTGTCCTGGAGCGCTCATTCTTTCCTTTCCCATACAATCCCAATGAGACAAAGCCCTAGACGGAAGGATCGGAGGGCTCAAAGCTCATATCGTATTATGTTTTGTTTATATATTTCATTATTTTGAACTACGATGATGGTTGCTTTTTAAAATTATTATTACACTCCAACGAACATGTTCGGCAGGAAATTGTTTGTCAATTCTTCCCCCCATCGTTCCCAGAACTCGATAAATGAAATAATGAAAACTAATCATTGGATTTCATCTTAGAACTAATGTTTACTGATTATATTATCTTCCACCCGTAGGAATCAACCAACATGAAATCCACAACAATGCTTACACTCATATGTTGGGTATGGTTCGACTTACACCACACTCCTGGGTGGTTCGACTTACACCACACTCCTGGGTGGTTCCGTTGCACAACTACATGATCGTCCTCTCTACTTAATTAATGATTCAGTGATTGAACTTAGTAAACTGGATGCCCGATGCCTTGCATATACTGTTAATTAGGTAATACAAAAGACTACCTTCAGATGTATCTTGTTTTGTCTGAAAACAATGTAGTTTGAAGGAATTTGTAAAGGAAATATAAAAACTTTCTCACACTCACTTTGGTAAGTTTTTACTTTCACATAAAACAATATGATTTGTAGCACTCATAGAAGCTGTGGCAACATTTGTTGTGTTCAGATCTTTTTTTTTATGTTTGTGGCTCTCAGGGGGCATGCCTCCCTCTATTGTACTTGTACATTGGCTTGTTGGGGGATCATTGCGTGTTTATGGATACAAAAGAAGCCATGTCATCAATCTTTTATGAGTTGGGAATAGCTACAGTACAGTTGTGTCTGTTAGAGAAGAGATGTAAATAGTCTGTGGAAGAATGGGAGTGTAGATGTGAACAGCTAGAGGCAGAGGGCCAACATCACAGAACAACAGAGTGACAGTGACAGAAGACAGTTAGTGATGAATGAGAAGGAGTTTAATGTTAGTCTTTGGGAATGGATCACAGTTGCCTTTTCCTTGATGACATGGTTAAATAGTTTAATATATGCACTGTTTCTAACCAAGGGAGCTGGCTGCATGAGAAAATCACAATATGTAATATCCCTTACAAAGAACAAAGACAGAATGGAAGAAAGTCTAACAAACACTACTAAGAGTGATGATTGCTTTATATTTCGGTTGTTTCATATGATAATGTCCATTCTTCTGTTTTTCATTAAAACAGGCTTCTATTTCGCTCAGAGGAGTTGTGTGTTGACTGACCTGAATGTCAGGGAGGAGGGATGGAAGAGAGAGAACAACAAAAGGAGGACGAAAACAAGAGGAAGTTAATGATATTCTCCAGCACTGCTCATTTAGCTTGTTCTCCTGGGTTGTGTTGACTGAAAATGACCTTTTAAACTGGTGGCAAATAAGATGACCTCCAGCCCTGATGTAATTGTAATAATTGTTAACATAATGATGCATTTATGTTTAATGCGTACCTCCTGGTAATTACTGGTAAGGTACCTTAAGGCTTCAAACTCAGGCCTCCATATTCCTCCCCTTGATTATTTCATGAATATTATTCCTTTTTTATTATTCCTGGGTCTCCCTTCACAGCTTCAAAGACTTACCGTTTTGTCTCTTTTAACAAGTTCTCTCACAGGTGCACCGTATAATTAATGCATAACACATTCATGTTTTTTGGTTTCGCTACACTTAAAGGGATACATCGGGATTTTGGCAGTGTGAGTAGATACCCATAGACTTCCAGTCATTGCGCTAACGCTAGCTAGCGTTTGCTAGCAGAACTACCTCTAACTTCCTTCATGCTGGACACAGACGCACAAAAATGTTCATCATCTGACTCCGGGGAAGTAGATAAATCATTGCCAAAATCCCAAAGTATCCCTTTGAAAATGGGACCTGTGACGTTCTCTGATCACTGGATTTATGCTTTCTCTAAACTAAAGGCTTTTTGAAAACCTAAGGCCCTGTATGAGGTGAAAATGAAATAATTGTCATGCTCCAGCAGGTGAGAGACACACAGAGTGAGAGCGAGAGAGCGAGAGAGAGAGGTGAACCATGAACAGAAATGGATGATCCTATTGGATTTGCTACAGTTCTGTTTTTGGAGTAATGAGTGTGGAATAGCCGGCATTGCTTAGTGGAGGTCTGATCTGGAGAATAGTGGACTAATTCTCTCTGCATATTACAGAGGGGGTCAGCATCATGATTCTGCAAGGAAATGCTTCCGTGATGAAAATAGACTAATTAAACAGAGTTATGGCAGATTTTTTTTTTTATAGATCCCGACATCCGCACACATTGACTCGATTCGCTTATGCCTCGCAGCGCCCACGGAAACAATAAAGGGAAGGAACAGTATGTTAGACATTATTATGCTTATTGATGATTCATCGATCTCGCACCCAGGCCAGACAAATCAAGCCAGACAATTTTCCTGTAGGGAATTGTGGGGATCAAAGCTAAATCAGGAGACTCCCTTGGCAAAAGAGATATACAGTGTGTGTGTGTGTGTGTGTGTGTGTGTGTGTGTGTGTGTGTGTGTGTGTGTGTGTGTGTGTGTGTGTGTGTGTGTGTGTGTGTGTGTGTGTGTGTGTGTGTGTGTGTGTGTGTGTGTGTGTGTGTGTGTGTGTGTGTGTGTGTGTACTTTCTTTACTTCAGTGTAAATAGCGTGTGATGTCACTTTTAGTCTGTGAGATACATAATACACTTTTCATCGAGCTACGCTCTCAGATAACCATAGAAAATCGATGTCCAAGGGCAGACATTGAAATACACACATCAGCATTAGACTACATTAGACTACTGTATAGGCAGACAAGATGACAGATACATTTGTGCTGTGCTGTAGCATATTGCACATGATAGATTTTCAAACTGTATTGATTTGTAATGGACTCCGTTCTCTGGCTGTATGACGTATTGACGTGCCAGTGACTGCTGCTGCCGTAGCGCTACAGAAGAACAATGGAAGAGATCTGGAGGAGAAGGGACCATTTCTGGAAAAGCTCCTCAGTGGGACACTTTAAACTGAATTGGGTAGAGACAGTTTGTGTTCTCGTTTCAGAACAGTGGACTAAGCTAAAAAGCTTGCATTCATTTGAAGAGGTTTGAAACAACTGAATAGAGGGGGCTCCAACGACCCCGTTGATTGTCTTCCAATCAACGAGAGCCATACAGTGGACCACACATCCTGTTTCCTGTGTAAAGTGTGCAGCTTTAAGCAGACCGTAAGAGTGAGTACTACAGTGTATCCTATAGTGACCTTCTCGCCCAGCCAGCCGATCAATAGTGTGTCAGTCTTAATCTTCATTATACATATGTGACCTTTTTACAAACTTCACTGCCCTTCGTCCCAGGTGATTAATACCACCGGGGTAATTGGCTGTTAATTGGATGAGAGGATATTGACTGAAGTGATGAGGATGGAGGGAGAGAGGGAACCGAGGGAGGATGGAGAGGCCTTACTCGTATTGATAAACGGGTGGCTTAGAGTAGAGCAACAATAGCAAGCTGACTGTATTAATTTATCATCCTTACTGGTAGTCATTTGTGAGGGAGACAGGTCTCCTACCCCCTGTTCAGCCGTATTTCCACTATGGATGTGTTTGAATTGCTTTCCCTCTTTTTGAGAGAGACAGGTGATGAGCCTTGCTAGGGTTAATGTAGTTTATTTTATTTTATTGGGAGACAAAACAAAGCATATGATGGATACGCAGTAGTTATAGCAGCAGTTAGTTAGCTAAGCTGCTAGTAGACTTAGACTGCACATCCTCCTGAGATAGCATAGCAACACACTATCTATCCACACTCAGACAATTTCAACTTACCAGTTGTCTGGAGGGTTGAAGACAAATTATTCCAAATAAATATTTTCCAATGGTGGGTCTGCTTCCGGTTGCCTTTCCTAATTTCTAATAAAAGTCTCCCCTCACATACCTCTTGTTCGTGGCTCACACATATGTCCCACATGTATGACTTGTATTTAGACATAGGTAAGGTGAAGCAGAGAGGAAGTGATGTCATGTTGAGGAAAGGCAAAATGCGACCTGCATCAGACCAACGTTTGGGCAGTCTGTATAATAACACTGTATTCTGGGTAGTTTGTCCAAATATTCCCTGTTGCATAAGGACCAACCCCCCAGACAACCGGCAGGGTACGTTAAAACAGAATTTGACCAGTTGTGGCTAACTAATTAGCTAGGTAGTTAACAAGTTAGCTAGGTCGCTAACGAGCCAAAAACAAAGCATGAATCCCACTATTCCCTTCTATTACAAAATGATGTGGCTTGTAAAAATTGTTGTCAAAATGAAGTCTAGTTAGCTATCCTGCTAGTTGATATGTCAGCAGTTATTAGCATACATTTGTCTGTTTGATTCATTTACTTACATTATAATTCATAACTTTAGAACCCCCTAAAAACCTATTATCTTTGTAGAGAGCCAATGTGTATCAAGGGGGTAATAAAAGTTCCACTGAGTAAGTATTCTACGGCCACGCTATTGCCTTTGTGATGAATTTGAAATCTAAAATGGTATTTTCCGGCTCTGTCCAGAATAAAACGTCACTAATACGTTCCGCTCTGGTTGCTCCTGTTTCCTGCCGACTGAGAAGGAAAGTTGGATTAGACTGAAAATCGATGCGTCGTCCACAATGATATGCTTTTAAAGCAGCGTAGCAGGGAACTCAGCTGCAGTCCCAGTTCAGTTGGAGCGATCAGGCACACATATCAGATTTCATATTTCTGAATCGAAGGGGTAAGGAGGGAGAAGGCAGTGTGAGTCAATTTAAAGATTGACAGACATGGAATCTGTTGATGGCAGCTATTCAGAAACACAGTTTGAACGGAGATACTGTATATTATCAAAGCAACCTGCAGTTCTTTCTTCGTTGCTTGTGGTGTGTCCATTTGTTTGCATCTTCTCTCTCTATTTCACACCTTTACAATAGAACAGCAGCCCATAACCCTGACGTCTGTCTTCTCTCAACTCAAAACACCAATCAGTAGCACATTGGCACTCTCTTAATAACTGTGAAGAGAACATTTGTTTGTTCTGCTCATCAATACGATGTACCCATGACAGGTGCACAGGCTTCCGTCTGGGGAAGAAAAGACTACATGGGAACAGAGAGGTTGAGCTGGCAGGAAACCTGGGCTGGAGATCTATCCATTCCGCTGGTTTTGTCTTCAATCGATTGCTCGTTGATTGATGAGGGGAAAAACATTTGGGGAAAATCCCTGAAAAAAAAAATAAGAGAGGGTTTTGAGGGTCTCGCATGACCAGTACCAGTACCAGTAAGATTACCAGGGCGTATTAAACCACAAGGACAGGAGGGGGTGTAGAGAAGGAGTGAGAGGTCTAGAGAGGGAGGGCGACGAGTTGAAGACTTTGATGACCTTACGACTGATGAGTTTATCAGCAGAGATTTTACTGCATGTTCTGCTGTTGCTCCCTGATAACCACCCAGGCAGAGAAGCCCTGTTTGCTGTCACTCTTCCCCTTTAGAGATGAGTGGTGGCCGGTGAGGAGAGCTGCGTAGTCCACTGCACCACACTGGGGACTCCCCGCTGATGCACTGGAAGATAAAGACAACACACACAGAAAAGGCCTGTACACCGACTAGCAACTACACAGCCCAATTCTCAGATTTTAATGAATCCCTTCCTATTTTTCATCCTTCATGCAGACTGTAAATGCTGCCCAGCGTTTTCCCCCACACCGCTTTTATGTTCAAAAAGGGCTTTAATCCTTATGGAGGAAATGAGGCTCTGGTATATAGCCATATAGCCATTTATATAGCCATGAATTGATCAGAACTAGCCAGGTTTTACTTGGTCATTTCACTCCCTCCTTTAGGATTTAACATATTTATGCAGTCTCTATATGTATCTGAAAACATTAATTCCCATAACCTCCTGGAAGGATGTTTTCCGTGTGTGTGTGTGTGTGTGTGTGTGTGTGTGTGTGTGTGTGTGTGTGTGTGTGTGTGTGTGTGTGTGTGTGTGTGTGTGTGTGTGTGTGTGTGTGTGTGTGTGTGTGTGTGTGTGTGTTCATTTAGAGTTGAAGTCGGAAATTTACATTCACCTTAGCCAAATACATTTATACTCCGTTTTTCACAATTCCTGACATTTAATCCTAGTAAAAATTCCCTGTCTTAGGTCAGTTAGGATCACCACTTTATTTTAGAATGTGAAATGTCAGAATAATGATTTATTTTGGCTTTTATATATTTCATCACATTCCCAGTGGGTCAGAAGTTTACATACACTCAATGAGTATTTAGTAGCATAGCCTTTAAATTGTTTAACTTGGGTCAAACGTTTCGGGTAGCCTTCCACAAGCTTCCCACAATAAGTTGGGTGAATTTTGTCCCATTCCTCCTGACAGAGCTGGTGTAACTGAGTCAGGTTTGTAGGCCTCCTTACTTGCACATGCTTTTTCAGGTCTGCCCACACATTTTCTATAGGATTGAGGGCAGGGCTTTGTGATGGCCACTCCAGTAACTTGACTTTGTTGTTCTTAAGCCATTTTGCCACAACTTTGCTTGCAAGTATCCTTGGGGTCATTGTCTATTTGGAAGACCCATTTGACTTGTTTACGTGCTGCTGTGCATTTTGTTGCCAACCTTACTTTGCTACCTGACAACTTTCCGGTTTTTACTTTTTAATTACCGTTTATATTTTTATATTTTCCCTCACTCAACTTTTTATTATTCAACTTTTTCACTCCGGACACTTTATCTGGACATGGTTCGTCAGGACATCCAACAGCCGAAGCTAAGTAGTAACATTAACATGATGCCTTCTAATTGCAGTCGCTGTACTCATAATATATAGGAGAACGATCGCCTTATGGCGAGGATAGCCGTGCTGCAAGCCCAGCTTCAGACGCAATCGTTAGGCAAGGGTCATTTCAGTGTAGGAAAGGATGAAACAGCGTCTGTGCCACCAGTAAGTACAGATAGTAGTATAAATCCCATCGCACGGTCCCCACTGCCGGACAACTTTCTCATGGCTTCTGAAAGGAAATGCCGTAGGAATGCTCAACCGGTGTCGCTCATTCAGCCGACAGAAACTTTCAACCGGTGCTCCCCATTAAGCTGCGAGTCAGAGTCAGAGGCCGAGCCTTCTCTGGTCTCTCCTCCTCCCGTTACGGGGTCTGAGATGCCGAAGCCTCCCACCATTAGCTCTGACAAATTGAAAACCCTAGTCATTGGCGACTCCATTACCCGCAATATTAGCCTTTCACGAGTATCAATCCCGGATCCGGGAGCACCCCCCACCCCCCACACACTGATTAGCATAGCTAGCATAGCTTCACAAGTAGATAGTAGCATCTAAATATCATTAAATCACAAGTCCAAGACACCAGATGAAAGATACAGATCTTGTGAATAAAGCCACCATTTCAGATTTTTAAAATGTTTTACAGGGAAGACAAAATATGTAAATCTATTAGCTAAACACGTTAGCAAAATACACCACTATTCTAACTCCATCAGTTTCTTACTCCTTCAGGTGCTATCACCAATTCGGCTCAACTAAGATATTGATAGCCAATAACCTATAAAAAAAACCATCAGATGACAGTCTGATAACATATTCATGGTATAGGATAGTTTTTGTTAGAAAAAAGTGCATATTTCAGGTAGAAATCACAGTTTACAATTGCACCGACCATCACAAATCGACTAGAATTACTAGATAGAGCAACGTGTATGACCAATTTACTCATCATAAAACATTTCATAAAAATAGACAAAGCATAGCAATGGAAAGACCCAGTTCTTGTGATTTCAGACCATATTTCAGATTTTCTAAGCGTTTTTCAGCGAAAACACAATAAATCGATAAGTTAGCATACCACATGTGCAAACGTTACCAGAGCATCGATTCCAGCCAAAGAGCGCTATAACGTAATCACCGCCAAAAGATATTAATTTTTTCACTAACCTTCTCAGAATTCTTCCGATGACACTCCTGTAACATCATTTTACAACATACATATACAGTTTGTTCGAAAAGGTGCATATTTAGCCATACAAAACCGTGGTTACACAATAAAAATACTAGGAAATCAAGCCTCAATATGTCTGACGTCATCTATCAGAGTGATCTAGTTTAATTGAAAGCTAATCATATACTTGACTAAAAAATACAGGGTTGACAGGAATCGAAAGACAAATTAGTTCTTAATGCAATCGCTGATTTACATTTCTAAAATTATCCTTACTGTGCAATACAGGGTTCGCCAAGCGAAGGGATAGAAAACAAAATGGCGAAATATGCGTTTAAAATATTTCGACAGAACAACGATTTATCATATTAAATATTACTTACTATGAGGTGATTTTCCATCGGATTCTTGGGCAATGTATTCTTTCTTGGGTATAATCTTCTTTTGGTCGAAAGATGTCCTTTGTCCGTCTAAATGCCCGCTAACGTTCAACCAGGACCCCGAAATGTGCCCGGTGCTTCACATAGAAATGCATCAAAATCGCACTAAACGGATATAAATTGCTATAAAACGGTTTAAATTAACTACCTTATGATGTTTCTAAGTCCTATATCGAATTAAATTACAGACGGATACATTTCAAGTTGATAACCGAGCCTGTGAAAATGGCATCCGGAGGTCCCTTCCTGCGTAAGGGCGAGCGTCGAAAGGGGGGCTACTCTCACTCCTTGGTCTTTTATAACCTCTGAGAGCTACCTAGAAGGCCCATTCCACTTCTCATTGGTTACTGACATCCAGGGGAAGGCGGGTGCAGTTCGTGTCGTTCCATAGGATAGACAGAGACCTTAAAAACTGATCTGAAACCAGAGCTTCGCTCTCAGACCTTTCACTGTCTGTCATGGATTTCGCTGTAGAAAGAGTTCTGGGTCACCCACAGACATAATTTCAACGTTGTATGAAACTAGAAGGTGTTTTCTATCCAATAGAATTAATAATATGCATATTGTACGAGCAAGAATTGAGTACTAGGCAGTTTAATTTGGAGACGACAAAATGCTAATTCGGAACAGCACCCCCTGTAGTCGCAAGAAGTTAGACTTAAAACGAATCATCCAGCGATCATACACTGTTTACCAGGGGACAGGGCTACCGACGTTAAGGCTAATCTGAAGATGGTGCTGGCTAAAGCTATAACTGGCGAGTGTAGAGAGTATAGAGATATTGTTATCCACGTCGGCACCAACGATGTTAGGATGAAACAGTCAGAGGTCACCAAACATAGCTTCAGCGTGTAAATCAGCTAGAAAGATGTGTCGGCATCGAGTAATTGTCTCTGGCCCCCTCCCAGATAGGGGGAGTGATGAGCTCTACAGCAGAGTCTCACAACTCAATCGCTGGTTGAAAACTGTTTTCTGCCCCTCCCAAAAGATAGAATTTGTAGATAATTGGCCCTCTTTCTGGGACTCACCCACAAACAGGACCAAGCCTGGCCTGTTGAGGAGTGATGGACTCCATCCTAGCTGGAGGGGTGCTCTCATCTTATCTACGAACATAGACAGGGCTCTAACTCCCCTAGCTCCACAATGAGATAGGGTGCACGCCAGGCAGCAGGCTGTTAGCCAGCAGGCTGTTAGCCAGCTTAGTGGAGTCTGCCACTAGCACTGTCAGTGTAGTCAGCTCAGCTATCCCCATTGAGACTGTGTCTGTGCCTCGACCTAGGTTGGGCAAAACTAAACATGGCGGTGTTCGCCTTAGCAATCTCACTAGAATAAAGACCTCCTCCATTCCTGACATTATTGAAAGAGATTGTGATACCTCACATCTCAACATAGGGCTACTTAATGTTAGATCCCTCACTTCAAAGGCAGTTATAGTCAATGAACTGATCATTATCTTGATGTGATTGGCCTGACTGAAACATGGCTTAAGCCTGATGAATTTACTGTGTTGAATGAGGCCTCACCTCCTGGTTACACTAGTAACCATATCCCCCGCACATCCCGCAAAGGTGAAAGTGTTGCTAACATTTACGATAGCAAATTTCAATTTACCAAAAAAAACAACGTTTTCGTCTTTTGAGCTTTTAGTCATGAAATCTATGCAGCCTACTCAATCACTTTTTATAGCTACTGTTTACAGGCCTCCTGGGCCATATACAGCGTTCCTCACTGAATTCCCTGAATTCCTATCGGACCTTGTAGTCATAGCAGATAATATTCACATTTTCGGTGACTTTAATATTCACATGGAAAAGTCCACAGACCCACTCCAAAAGGCTTTCGGAGCCATCATCGACTCAGTGGGTTTTGTCTAACATGTCTCCGGACCTACTCACTGCCACAGTCATACTCTGGACCTAGTTTTGTCCCATGGAATAAATGTTGTGGATTTTAATGTTTTTCCTCATAATCCTGGACTATCGGACCACCATTTTATTACGTTTGCAATCGCAACAAATAATCTGCTCAGACCCCAACCAAGGAGCATCAAAAGCCGTGCTATAAATTCTCAGACAACCCAAAGATTCCTTGATGCCATTCCAGACTACCTCTGCCTACCCAAGGACGCCAGAGGACAAAAATCAGTTAATCACCTAACTGAGGAACTCAATTTAACCTTGCGCAATACCCTAGATACAGTTGCACCCCTAAAAACACAAGCACTGAGACCGCACTTGTGAAGGTGGTAAATGACCTTTTAATGGCGTCAGACCGAGGCTCTGCATCTGTCCTCGTGCTCCTAGACCTTAGTGCTACTTTTGATACCATCGATCACCACATTATTTTGGAGAGATTGGAAACCCAAATTGGTCTACAAGTTCTGGCCTGGTTTATATCTTATCTGTCGGAAAGATATCAGTTTGTCTCTGCGAATGGTTTGTCCTCTGACAAATCAACTGCACATTTCGGTATTCCTCAAGGTTCTGTTATAGGACCACTATTGTTTTCACTATATATTTTACCTCTTGGGGATGTCATTCGAAAACATAATGTTAACTTTCACTGCTATGCGGATGACACACAGCTGTACATTTCAATGAAACATGGTGAAGCCCCAAAATTGCCCTTGCTGGAAGCCTGTGTTTCAGACATAAGGAAGTGGATGGCTGCAAACGTTCTACTTTTAAACTCTGACAAAACAGAGATGCTTGTTCTAGGTCCCAAGAAACAAAGAGATCTTCTGTTGAATCTGACAATTAATCTTGATGGTTGTACAGTCGTCTCAAATAAAACTGTGAAGTACCTCGGCGTTACTCTGGACCCTGATCTCTTTTTTGACGAACATATCAAGACTGTTTCAAGGACAGCTTTTTTACCATTTACATAACATTGCGAAAATCAGACATTTTCTGTCTAGAAAATGATACAGAAAAATGAATCCATGCTTTTGTTACTTCTAGGTTAGACTACTGCAATGCTCTACTTTCCGGCTACCCGGATAAAGCACTAAATAAACTTCAGTTAGTGCTAAATACGGCTGCTAGAATCCTGACTAGAACCAAACAACTTGATCATATTACTCCAGTGCTAGCCTCTCTACACTGGCATCCTGTTAAGGCAAGGGCTGATTTCAAGGTTTTACTGCTAACCTACAAAGCATTACATGGGCTTGCTCCTACCTATCTTTCCGATTTGGTTCTGCCGTACATACCTACACGTACGCTACGGTCACAAGATGCAGGCCTCCTTATTGTCCCTAGAATTTCTAAGGAAACAGCTGGAAGCAGGGCTTTCTCCTATAGAGCTCCATTTTTATGGAATGGTCTGCCTACACATGTGAAAGACACAGACTCGGTCTCAACCTTTAAGTCTTTATTGAAGACTCATCTCTTCAGTAGGTCCTATGATTGAGTGTAGTCTGGCCCAGGAGTGTGAAGGTGAACGGAAAGGCACTGGAGCAACGAACCGCCCTTGCTGTCTCTGCCTGGCCGGTTCCCCTCTCTCCACTGGGATTCTCTGCCTCTAACCCTTTTACAGGGGCTGAGTCAATGGCTTACTGGTGCTCTTCCATGCCGTCCCTAGGAGGGGTGTGTCACTTGAGTGGGTTGAGTCACTGACGTGGTCTTCCTGTCTGGGTTGGCGCCCCACCTTGGGTTGTGCCGTGGCGGAGATCTTTGTGGGTTATACTCGGCCTTGTCTCAGGATGGTAAGTTGGTGGTTGAAGAAATCCCTCTAGTATTGTGGGGGCGGTGCTTTGGCAAAGTGGGTGGGGTTATATCCTGCCTGTTTGGCCCTGTCCGGGGGTATCATCGGATGGGGCCACAGTGTCTCCTGACCCCTCCTGTCTCAGCCTCCAGTATTTATGCTGCAGTAGTTTATGTGACGGGGGGCTAAGGTCAGTCTGTTATATCTGGAGTATTTCTCCTGTCTTATCCGGTGTCCTGTGTGAATTTAAGTATGCTCTCTCTAATTCTCTTTTTCTCTCTTTCTTTTTTTCTCTCTCTCGGAGGACCTGAGCCCTAGCACCATGCCTCAGGACTACCTGGCATGATGACTCCTTGTTGTCCCCAGTCCACCTGGCCGTGCTGCTGCTCCAGTTTCAACTGTTCTGCCTGCGGCTATGGAACCCTGACCTGTTCACTGTGATTACTATTATTTGACCATGCTGGTCATTTATGAACATTTGAACATCTTGGCCATGTCCTGTTATAATCTCCACCCGGCACAGCCAGAAGAGGACTGCCCCCCCCCCCCAGAGCCTGGTTCCTCTCTAGGTTTATTCCTAGGTTTTGGCCTTTCTAGGGAGTTTTTCCTAGCAACTGTGCTTCTACACCTGCATTGCTTGCTGTTTGGGGTTTTAGGCTGGGGTTCTGTACAGCACTTTGATATATCAGCTGATGTAAGAAGGGCTATATAAATACATTTGATTTGATTTGCGACCAAGCTTTAACTTCCTGACTGATGTCTTGAGATGTTGCTTCAATATATCCACATAATTTTCCTCCCTCATGATGCCATCTATTTTGTGAAGTGCACCAGTCCCTCCTGCAGCAAATCACCCCCACAACATGATGCTGCCACCCCCGTGATTCACGGTTGGGATGATGTTCTTTGGCTTGCAAACCTCCCTCTTTTTCCTCCAAACATAATGATGGTCATTATGGCCAAACAGTTCTATTTTTGTTTCATCAGACCAGAGGACATTTATCCAAAAAGTACAATATTTGTCCCCATGTGCAGTTGCAAACCATAGTCTAGCTTTTTTATGGCGGTTTTGGAGCAGTGGCTTCTTCCTTGCTGAGCAGCCTTTCCGGTTATGATGATATAGGACTCATTTTACTGTGGATATAGATACTTTTATACCTGTTTCCTCCAGCATCTTCACATGGTTCTTTGCTGTTCTGGGTTTGATTTGTACTTTTCGCACCAAAGTACGTTCATCTCTAGGAGACAGAACACGTCTCCTTCCTGAGCGGTATGACGGTTGCATGGTCCCATGGTGTTTATACTTGCGTACTATTGTTTGTACAGATGAACGTGGTACCTTGCTCCCAAGGATGAACCAGACTTGTGGAGGTCTACAGTTTTTTTCTGAGGCCTTGGATGATTTCTTTTGATTTTCCCATGATGTCAAGCAAAGAGGCACTGAGTTTGAAGGTAGGCTTTGAAATACATCCACAGGTACACATCCAATTGACTCATATGATGTCAATTAGCCTATCAGAAGCTTCTAAAGCCATGACATAATTTTCTGGAATTATCCAAGCTGTTTAAAGTGACAGTCAACTTAGTGTATATAAACTTCTGACCCACTGGAATTGTGATACAGTGAATTATAAGTGAAATAATCTGTCTGTAAACAATTGTTGGAAAAGTTACTTGTGTCATGCACAAATTATATGTCCTAACCGCTTTGCCAAAACTATAGTATCTTAACTCTACTTCATCACCCTCACGGATCCGGGATCCTCCTCATCAAAAAAGCTGACTAGCATAGCCTAGCCTAACGGGACAGGGATTTCATATAATATAATTTTCATGAAATCACAAGTTCAATACAGCAAATGAAAGATAAACATCTTGTGAATCCAGCCATCATTTCCGATTTTTAAAATGTTTTACAGCGAAAACACAATATGTATTTCTAGTAGCTAACCACAATAGCCAAACACACAACCGCATATTTTCACCATGTTTCCACCGCATAGGTAGCTTTCACAAAACCGACAAAATAGATATAAAATTAGTCACTAACCAAGAAACAACTTCATCAGATGACAGTCTTATAACATGTTATACAATACATTTATGTTTTGTTCGAAAATGTGTATATTTGAGGTATAAATCATAGTTTTACATTGCAGCCACCATCAAAAATAGCACCAAAGCAGCCAGAATAATTACAGAGAGCAACGTGAAATAGATAAATACTCATCATAAAACATTTATGAAAAATACATGGTGTACAGCAAATGAAAGATAAACATCTTGTGAATCCAGCCAATATTTCCGATTTTTTAAAATGTTTTACAGCGAAAACACAATATAGAAGACAATACCGCTGTGTTAGATTTTACCACAACATACAGCTTGGGTTATTGTGAGACAGTGCTCACCAACACGGTGGAGAATAGACATCAACATATTACACAGAAATACGAAATAACATCATAAATGTTGTCTTACTTTTGCTGAGCTTCCATCAGAATGTTGTACAAGGAGTCCTATTTCCAGAATAAATCGTTGTTTGGTTTTAGAATGTCCATTTCTTCTTTCGAATTCGCACCACAATGCTAGCCAAGGTTGCTAACATTCCCATCCTCTCTTGGCGCAAAGAACGGAAAACTCCAAAAGTCCCAATAAACGTTGAATAAACTGATAAAACTCGGTTGAAAAAAACTACTTTATGATGTTATTATCATATCTATCAAATAAAATCAGAGCCGGAGATATTCGCCGTGTATACCGAACGCTTTTCAGAAGACAATGTCGAGGTCCCTCGCGCGCCGTCGAAGACAAAGAAAATACCGGACCTGTCACTCCAAAAGCTCTTGTTCGGCCTCAGATCAAGCTAGACACCCCATTCCACCTTCCACTGCCTGTTGATATCTAGTGGAAGGCGTATGAAGTGCATGCATATCGATAAATAAAAGCCAGTTGAATAGGCAGGCGATGAAACAGAGCCTCGTTTTCAGATTTTTCACTTCCTGTATGGAAGTTTGCTGCCAAATGAGTTCTGTTTTACTCACAGATATAATTCAAACAGTTTTAGAAACTTGAGAGTGTTTTCTATCCAATAGTAATAATAATATGCATATTGTATGATCTAGAACAGAGTACGAGGCCGTTTCATTTGGGCACAATTTTTTCCAAAGTGAAAACAGCGCCCCCGTATTGACAAGATTAACAAGAAATTTGTGGAGTGGTTGAAAAACAAGTTTTAATGACTCCAACCTAAGTGTATGTAAACTTCCGACTTCAACTGTACATGCATGTAGAGCAGACTCAAACTCCAGCTCTTCCAAAATGAACATAGCAATTCACATGTGATTCTACTGACATGGAATTCTCACTGTGCAAGAGGCAGGCTCTTGGAAGGAATTGATGCGTAGCACAAAACCATGAGGTCTTCACCTGTCTCACAAATCAATCCTTGTTTTCCAATGGATTGTTTTATTGGGAAAGTTATCCAGCAAAAGGCCCCCAGTGGTATTTTAATTTTGAGAGATGAGAGGCAGGAAACTCACAGTGACTTTCACTGTGTACCCCAGCTGTGACAGCACCACCCACACACCTGGTTTCTACCTCACGCTGCTCACTGAGTACCTTGTCCTGGCTGGGGGGATTGTGTTTGCTCTGCCACCTATACTCGGCCCAGTGCCATTAACAGCCACATGTGTGTTTGGCGAGTGTGAGGTGTGTTTGGCGAGTGTGAAGTGAGCCATTTAAGGGGAAAGGAGAATTATTATTTCAGGACTTGGATAGAATCACTTATTTTGGATGGAAACAACTCTTCCACTGTGTTTGTTGTAGATAACCAATTCTCACTGTTTGAGATTACCCATCCACTGTCGGAACGATCCACCTAATAATGAGATATGCTAGACACTGTTGGTAGACAACTGTCTAGCTGTGTGGTTTGCAATTTGAGGCATCTTTAATGTACAGAGATCATTCATTTTCCACCTCTGCGTTACCTCTCTCGGTCTCTGCTCAGTTTAGTGTGAAAGGTCCTTGGGTACTGTGTTAGGGGAAGCAGCCTTAGTAGGTATGACTGCCGGTGGATGTAAACAAAGAAAGCAATCAAGTCCAAATTGCTGGGCGCTCTCTAAACTCCACACAGCATGCCAGAGCTCTATAATCAGATAATGCAATGTAGCGCCACAGGTTCAGAGTTAACCTTCCTGCAGGGAGGAAATAGCCATTTTTGGGAATGTGAACAGAATGAATGACGAAGTCTCCTTTCCTTTCTTTCCCCTGTGAGCTGAAGAGAGAGGAGGACAGAGGATTGAATTACGCAGGCAGCAATTTGGTCTGAGGAAAACAGAGGGAGTTAATGAAAGAAAATAAACTGCATTATTCTGCTACCTGCTGTGAAGGAGGGAAGGTGATGGGGTGACACAAGGGAGAGTGAGGGGATGCAATACAAAATATGAATAACACATCACTGTCTAACTGGCTGGGTTCCTCCCACCCTTCGGGAGATGGGGTGTTATTTAGCCAAGTTCATGGACAGTAGATGTTTACTAAACAGGTCTCAATTTGTCCTTGGAGAAGGAAGGATGTAATGACAGGGGATGAAGGATTATAATGATATTGCTGCTGATTATGGCAGTTGTGGTAATGAAGGTGATGATGAAGATAATGACTATGATCAAGATGTATTGCTCCCATAGAGACTCCATAGCTATTTACACAGTCATTAAGATCAGAGCAATAGGTAATAAAAGTTGGACGATATTGTACAACAATGACCCTGGATCAAGGCCGGATAATCTAACCCATCACCATATTTGTCTCATCTTGGCCATTTACTACAGAGCCAATGGGCTTCTACTGTTTCTGCCAAAGAAGAGTAAGGAAAGTACCGAGGATAATGGAGAACATTGCCTTATCTTAAACACTGCTTCTCTCTTAACCTAACCTCCTTCCCCTAGTGATAAGCAATCCTGCCCACATGACAGTCCTACTAAACTCATTCCACCCTATAGGGCTTTGATAACTGTTTCTTGAAGCTAGCTTAACTTGCCAATTGCCAGGGTGGTAAAACGTTGAAAAAATAAACACAAAAATATGATTCAGCTTCAAAATCACTGTAAAAGCTGCTGGCAGGAAGTGTAAGGGGGGAATATAATTGCTGCCGTACCATGCTGAAAAGGCTATTCAAATGCCATTCTGTGCAACACTGATTGGCTTCCCCCCCCTCCCTTCCTTTGCCCCCTCTCAATGCATTCCCTGTCATTCAAAACACGAGGAGGCCTTTTCAGATGCTTGGAATAGTTTGCATGGCAGAATAACAAGCTAATTAGAGCTTGTGTGGTGATGGATGACTCTGAAGGGGTGCTAGTATGGGCACTGGGGCAGAATAGCACCCTGGTAGCCATAGCCATCTGCCATGCCTTGACGGCTTAATTGGCAGCCCGATGGGTGGATACTTGGACCCCTGCCTAATTGCTGTGTTGACCCCCTGTATGTGGACTAATGCTGTTTTGGTCCTTATTTGTGTCCCCTTCACCTCTTCACTCGGCCCTCTCAGGCACTTTATTATGTTTCTCAGGATCTGATGTGATTGTTGGGGTCAATAGGGGTCAATAAGTCGCCTAAAGTGGCCATCTTGTCACACAAGGAATGAATGATGAGGAGAGTCGAAAGTGCTGACTTCAAATGGTACCACTTAGCAACAATCTGGTTCTTCTCATGTTGAACAACACTGTCCATAGAAACTATGATTTACCTTATAGGACATGAATTTAAGAACATTTCAAACAAAATGGTCAAACACAACATTGGTGGCAACATCTTCCTCTGTACTTACCCATATGTCACTTCTTATGTTTGATTTATGCAAAGAGCTGTTCCATACTTGAGGTTCCCAGGAAGTTCCTGGTTTTTCATAGATACTATAGATCTAATTTTGCTGACCCATGTGTCTCCTTTCTCTTCTCTCGTACTTCTTCAGACTCCTAAAAGCTATCTGTCTGGCCCGTCCTCCCTCACCCACTTAGAGTAGCTTATACAGGCCTGCTTGGTGAGATGCTGATGAGGCAAATATATTATTAAAAAGGCATTAGACATTACTGCTAGAGATATAACATATGATCTTTCCCATGCAGCAGTACTGTATGTTCTGACGCAGTTTGCTCCATCTCTTCTCTCTTGTTTATGGCCTACAGCTCTTGACTGGTACAGTTTGAATGGAATTGAATCACAGAAGTTTGACATGTCTCTGACCCAAGCCATGTACATTTTCCTTGTCCATTTTTCTTCTTACAAATACAATTTTCATGCTGCTGTGGTTGTCTGGAGTGAGGTTGACGCAGACCGGTGCAATGTGCAACTGGCCTATATGATGGGAAGTGGATTTTACAGTCTTACATTTTTACTTTCTGATTCTATTACGGCCCAACTGGTCCTTTATTCATGTGGACATTCGGGCTGGTAATGCTAGCAACTGCCCAAGCTCAAATATCATTGGATGTGGAAACATTCCTGTGTTTCTTCCCCCTTCCTCATCTTTAATAAAACATCCCCTGAAAAGAAACAGATGTAAAATATTGGGTTCAGCTGAAGATTTTATAACTCATAACAAATTACAATGGATCACCGTACGATTGTTTTCAAAAGCCTGCAGATCAATGGCTCTGTAACAATAGCCGCCGCTAATTCCGAACATCACTTCCTGATTACATCACCGCTCCTTCAGATTTATTACATAAACAATAGGGTCGCCACATGCACGTGACATTGAAATATCCAGTCACCCCCTCAAACTCCCCTACCACAAATTATTGGAGAGACCAAAAAAATTACATAAAAGAAAAAAGAAAAGACTGGCGCAGGCTATTTCAGTCAGGTACTGTGAGATTGATTTGGAATGTCACATTTAAAGGCAGTGGGGAAACCAAACTGGCCTGTTCCTCATTACTGCGTGTTATGCTTCAGGTTGGAGTCGGGGACCGGCCTATTGTCACACTGGATCAGATGGCTAGTGTAAACACCTTTAACCAAAGTAGGGTGGCTGCTCAGCACCCACCTCAAACACAAAGTGGCAGCCTGGCACTGCATCATACTGTGTCTATAGTCCTACTGTAGCATTCCAGCTAAATGCAGCCCCTGGTGTTTGTGCCAGAATGTCTATACAACTTCAGGAGAACACCCCCCCCCCCCCCCCCCCTATTTTCCAGCAGGTTGTTGTTTCTTTAAATTAGGCCTGAGGTCAGTTGGAACATGACAGAGACCACACATGGAGATCAGATTCCTTTTCCCTCCACCTAAGTGCTCCTAGGACCTAGGTTTATCACCCAGCGTTTACCGCAGGTTTTATAAACAATTTAGCTACCTCATACAGTACATTTAGTGGAAATAACAGGAGTAGCTTAAGGTACTGTACATGGGAAACCATTTTGCAACTGATGATAATGCCAATGCAGACATAGGCCTACAGCAGTCTTCCCAACTCCGGTCCTAGGGTACCCCCAACAGCACACATCTTTTTGCAGCCCCAGACAAACATACCTGATTCAACTCATTGAGGCCCTGATGATTAGTTGACAAGTTGAATCAGGTGTCCTTGTCCAAGGCTACAATGAAAATGTGTACTGTTGGGGGTACTTGGCAAGGGAGTGCAACTTAATATTAGGAAGGTGTTCCTAATGTTTTGTACACTCAGTGTATGTTCTCAATTTAAAAACGATACCAGTAGACAATGTATATGAGGCTAATCATTATACTAGATTGTGTACATGCCTTGTGCTGACATGACATTGTTTGTATAAATCCAACCCTTGTAATCTATGTTGTGAAATGTCTGGAAGCAGGACATGACAGGATCCATATCTTAAAACAGACACACTACAACTACTACCACCAAGTTCAATGCCAGATACTTTTCTCCCAGAAGGTCTGAGTGGCACTTGGAGGTGCTGTAATGAAGATGATTTGCCTAAGACTACCACAACAATTACATTGTCGATGCTAAATGTGTTTGAACTGCAAAATAAATAAATAATAGTTTGATTTAAGAAGTACATTTTATTCAATGGGCCAAGGCAAAACCGAGACGACACACAAAATGATTTTAATTTCCCCAATACAACATTATAGTCTATTGTTAAAGTACAGCATGTTTACAATATCTTAAACAATAGTATTTTACATATTGTTCCAAATTACATTTAATTTATTCATACATATCTACATGAATAAATGACTGTGAAACTGATTCTGTTTAATCAGCAGTTATTCCTACAACCTTCATTCGGTTTAAGGGGACACTTTTGTCATGACGACAAGGTGAAGGTGATCTCTACCCAAATGGCACAACAGAATCATTCAGATTGACCAAGACACAGCATATGACAACCATTTTGTCTAACTGAGGGATATATCCTTTCATATCTGGGAAAGGACTAAGTACTAGTAGTAGAAACTGACGCTGGTACAGTGGGAATCCAGTCGACATGGGTGTCTTGACAGAGGTCAGCTGGTGAACCTACAGAACATAAACAAATGAAAAGCACACCTGACGTTAGAATATAATTTCTTCAGGTCGTCTATACCATCAGGGCTCTTGATTGTTTGGTTGTGTTCAATTAATTTAGGTCTATTGGGCTCTTGAGTGGCGCAGCGGTCTAAGGCATTGTATCTTAGTGCAAGAAGGCCTCACTACAGACCCTGGTTCATAATCCATGCTGAATCACATCTGGCTGTGATTGGGAGTCCCATAGGTCAATGCACAATTGGCTCAGTGTTGTCTGGGGTAGGCAGTCATTGTAAATAAGAATTCGTTTTTTACTGACTTGCCTAATTAAATCTAGGATAAATAAATACAAATAAAATGTGTGTCATATGAAGATTACATCTACTGTTGGGCTGGATCAACACACCAGGTTGTCTAATCCCATTAAGTTCTATGCTGTAATGTCCATACATTGTCCTTCCTTATGAATAAAGTTCTCAACAAATTATCATTGTGTCAGTGCCATTGGAGTTTTTTTGGGAGAATAACGTCCTCCTCCAGGCTAGAGGGATGTCATATTGTACAATTTGTTTTCGTAGGCATTAGATGGTTGCATGCATGACACTTGTCAGATTGTCAGTGTCACCAGAGTAGACCGAGGCTACCCTGTGATTTGTCGTACAAAATAATATTCTGCTAATGTCTTCAGTCATATAAAGTGTAGTAGAATTATATAAAATCTGTTTATTTATCAAAGGCCACATTTTTCCCTGTACAAAGGAAAGAAACATCTCTGATATAGCCTAAAGGCCTATGCCACTAAGCGCTCAGCCATGCACAGTGATTAGATTGAGTTATATTAAATTAATTGCCTAATACATTATGACTATCTAATCAACTCATCACATTAGGAATAGTAGGCTTACATTAGTCTGCAAATGCAATGGTAAAGGGATGCAATGCTTTATTATAAGGTGCATTTTTGTGGTGAAAAAATAGCTTCACCAAAACACCAAAACTCACACGCCGTCTATGAGAGAGACGCATGCTAAGCTCTTTTGCTAGCTAATGTTGGTTATATTAGTCTTGTTGTTAACACCTGGTTAGCATAACAGCTACGCTAAACTCGAAATCGATCAGACTTACCAGTGATGAAATTATGAAAAGACCCTGTACTGACAGCTGTCTGGGTTTATTCGCTTTTCTGACAGCTCTTGAGTGTTATCTCTTTGGTGTTTGATAAAAAAATATATATAATCTGTTTTCTTTCCTGCCTTGTCAGAGCAGCCAAATACTAGACCTAAATTGACCATTGCGATTAATCAACTAGTTTTAGGCACTGTTATCATGCAGCTTGGGATAGAATTGATGGGGTGGTCTTCCAGCATGGTTGCCAGGAGGTATCGTACACAACCTGACTGTCACGCCCTGGCCTTAGTTATCTTTGTTTTCTTTATTATTTTAGTTAGGTCAGGGTGTGACATGGGGGATGTTTGTGTGTTTTTGTCTAGTCTAGGGTGTTTGTATTGTCTAGGTTTTTTTTGTAGAGTTCATGGGGTTGTGTTCAGTGTAGGTGTTTATGTAAGTCTATGGTTGCCTGGATTGGTTTTCAATCAGAGACAGCTGTCTATCGTTGTCTCTGATTGGGAGCCATATTTAAGGCAGCCATAGGCATTAGGTAGGTTGTGGGTAATTGTCTATGTTTTGACGTTAGTAGCTTGTGTCTGCACTTTCGTTTGTTAGCTTCACGGTTGATTTGTCTAGTTTGTATTAGTGTTTGTTTCATCTTCAAATAAATAGAAGATGTATTTATATCACGCTGCGCCTTGGTCCTCTCTTTCACCTAAAGACGATCGTGACACTGACAATGCTATTTAAGTAGGGCTGTGACAATACCAGTATCATACTATTTTTCCATGGCAGAAATGAAAACATGAAGTAGACCAAACTCTGAGATAGCGTTAAGATTTTCCATCACTGGAACTTAGGGGCCCCGCCCAAACCATCCTCCACCAAACGTTACAGTTGGCACTATGCATTGGGGCAGTGAGCGTTCTCCTGGCATCCGCCAAACCAAGATTTGTCCGTCGGACTGCCAGACGGTGAAGTGTGAGAACGTGAGAACGTGAACGTGTTTTCCACTGCTCCAGGTTCCAATAGTGGCGAGCTTTACTCCACTCCAGCCAACGCTTGGCATTGTGCATGGTGATCTTAGGCTTGTGTGTGGCTGCTCGGCCATGGAAACCCATTTCATGAAGCTCCCGACGAACAGTTCTTGTGCTGACATTGTTTCCAGAGGCAGTTTGGAATTGAATAGTGAGTGTTGCAACTGAGGACAGACGATTTTTACACACTATGCGCTTCAGCACTCTGCGGTCCCGTTCTGTGAGCTTGTATGGCCTACCACTTCTTGGCTGAGCCGTTGTTACTCCTAGACATTTCCACTTAACAATAACTGCACTTACAGTTCACCGGGGCAGCTCTAGCAGAACAGAAATTTGACGAAATTACTTGTTGGAAAGGTGGCATCCTATGACGGTGTAACGTTGAGTAAGGCCATTCTACTGTCAATGTTTGTCTACGGAAATTGCACGGCTGTGCTTAATTTTATGTGGAATGCATTCAACACCTTGTAGTCATGCCCAAATTAATTTAGGCTGGTCTTAGATCAAAAGGGGTTTCAACTCAATATTAGGTGTTTGTTTTTTCAATTGTAAATTAATTATTAAACTTCATTTTTAAGCCCACATTTTATCATACTTTTTAATAAAAAAATATCTGTCAGCGGTATTTTGCAGAACGGGCACATGATATGCTAGGCAGGACACTATATACTCTTGTGTGTGCAAACAGTATCGTCAGTGGAGGAAGATAGAGACACACACAGCGTTTGATTTGATTTTAGTTGCCGGTGATGGGCAGGACTTGTAGGAGGTATGTTTGTAAAATAATTTGTTCAAGCTATCTAGCCTATTGATTCCTTTTTGATGCATAAATACAATTAAAATGTTTTGTTGTTTCTCTGTAACACAAGCCACCTAGGAATTTTATTAGGTTGGCTTCAGCTAGCCAGTTAGTGTAGATAGGTTCCCAATCTCCCAACATCGTAATTAGCTGCCTAGCCATTTCAGGCTATCAATCAAGATAGAGTACCTTGTCTAACTATCTTAGCTGGCATGCCTGCTGGCACGGTTCCTAGACCTTACAAAAAGCCAAAAATTGCTTTAATTATTGGGTTATGATACTACTACAGTATATACAGTGCATTCGGAAAGAAATTAGAGCCCTTCCCTTTATTCAAATTTTGTAACGTTACAGCCTTATATAAACTGGATAAAATAACTTTTTTTCCTCATTAAACTACACACAATACCCCATAATGACATCCCCACAGCATGATGCTGCTACCAACATGCTTCACCGTAGGGATGGTGCCAGGTTTCTTCCAGACGTGACGCTTGGCATTCAGGCCAGAGGATTCGATTTTGGTTTCAACAGACCAGAGAATCTTGTTTGTCAGTGAAGAGGCAACTCCAGATGCTGGCCTTCTAGGCAGGGTTCCTCTGTCCAGTGTCTGTTATTTTGCCCATCTTAATCTTTCTTTCTTATTGGCCAGTCTGAGATATAGATTTTTCATTGCAACTCTGCCTAAAAGGCCAGCATCCCGGAGTCTCAACTGTTGACGTTGAGACTGGTGTTTTGCAGGTACTATTTAATGAAGCTGCCAGTTGAGGAATTGTGAGGCATCTCTTTCTCAAACTAGACACTCTAATGTACTTGTCCTCTTGCTCAGTTGTGCACAGGGGCCTCCCACTCCTCTTTCTATTCTGGTTAGAGACAGTTTGCACTGTTCTGTGAAGGGAGTAGAACAGAGCGTTGAACGAGATCTTCAGTTTCTTGGCAAATTCTCGCATGGAATAGCCTTCATTTCTCAGAACAAGAATAGATTGACGAGTTTCAGAAGAAAGTTATTTGTTTCTGTCCATTTTGAGCCTGTAATCAAACCCACAAATGCTGATGCTCCAGATACTCAACTAGTCTAAAGAAGACCATTTTTATTGCTTCTTTAATCAGGACAACAGTTTTTAGCTGTGCTAACATAATTGCAAAAGGGTTTTTAATGATCAATTAGCCTTTTAAAATGATAAACTTGGATTAACTTACACAACGTGCCATTGGAACACAGGAGTGATGTTTGCTGGTAATGAGCCTCTGTACGCCTATGTAGATATTCCATAAACAATAAGCTGTTTCCAGCTACAATAGTCATTTACAACATTAACAATGTGTACACTGTATTTCCTATCTATTTGATGTTATTTTAATGGACAAAAAATGTCCCTTTCTTTCAAAAACAAGGACATTTCTAAGTGACCCCACACTTTTGAATGGTGGTGTGTATATATATATATATATATATATATATATATATATATATATATATATATACACACACTGTATATACACACACACATATATGGTGCCGGAAAGTATTCAGACCCGTTGACTTTTTCCACATTTTGTTACGTTACAGTCTTATTCTACAATGTATTAAATCGTTTTTCCCCCTCATCAATCTACACTCAATACCAAAGCAATTAGAAATTTTAGCACATTTAAATGAAAAAAACAGAAATATTTAATTACATAAGAATTTAGACCCTTTACTCAGTACTTTGTTGAAGTGCCTTTGGCATCGATTAGAGCATTGAGTCTTCTTGGGTATGACGCTACAAGCTTGGCACACTTGTGTCTGGGGAGTTTCTCCCATTATTTTCCTCCAGATCCTCTCAAGCTCTGTCAGGTTGGATGGGGAGTGTTGCTGCACAGCTATTTTTAGGTCTCTCCAGAGATGTTCGATCGGGTTTAATTCCGGGCTCTGGCTGGGCCACTCAAGGACATTCTAAGACGTGTCCTGAAGCCGCTCCTGCGTTGTCTTGGCTGTGTGCTTAAGGTCGTTGTCCTGTTGGAAGGTTAACTTTCCAAATCTTGTCCATTCAATTGAATTAACCACAGGTGGACTCCTATCAAGTTGTAGACACATCTCAAGGTTGATCAGTGGAAAACAGGATGCACCTGAGCTCAATTTCGAGTCTCACAGCAAAGGGTCTGAATACTTATGTAAATAAGGTATCAGTTTTATTATTTTTAATAGATTTACAAACATTTATTAAAACCTGTTTTAGCTTTGTCAATATGGGTATTGTGTTGGGTATCCATTTTAGAATAAGGCTGTAACGTAACAACATGTGGAAAAAGTCAAGGGGTCTGAATTATTCCCGAAGGCACTGTATCATTGCTATATAAACTCCACGTGCCATTGTGCCCCCTTCGGGCATGACACCTCTGTATGAAAAGCCAGCGGTAGATGTTAGAGATGTTATTGAGGCCTTTTGTTATGAGGCATTAATCATTGAAAATGCCATTAAAAGACAAAAAAAGAGACTGGAGAAAAGGCCTGACACTGTCTGAGGATGGCAGTGAGGGGGATTGGAACAGATTAGCACGGGAAGCGGTTATTTAGAGTGCACCTTGTAGTTGGGGTGATAAGTGAGGAGAGCTATGGCTGTGGGGGCGTGTTGTGGTGCATCTGGCTGCCTGGTGCTGGCAGTGGACTGATGAGTCGGCGGATTGGGTTCCGCTACAGTAGCACGGGGAGACAGAACCCTGTCATTATCGCCAAATAAGGTACACATCCTCCCCCGCTCCCCAGGCCATGAGCTGAGCCCTCTCCCTGAATACTAAGAGCTAGATGTCGAGTCCACCGTCCCGGGGAGAGAAGTTAGCTGCAAGGGCCTGTGGGCACGAACACTGGCTGCTTGTATCGTCTGCTAAGGATGTGTTTGGTTGGATTGATGTGTTGATCGTATGCAGTGCTTGACTTTCATTTGCGCTTGTTCCCATGGATGTCTGTGAAGTATCACCACTTACACTTTGTTATTGTGATATGGCAGAATATTTCTTTGAAATTGCAGTCCCTTCACAAATGCTGTGCTGTTGCTATAAACATGTAAGATTATTTGCGATTTTATATTTTGATGTGTCTCTTTTGTAGCTATGAATAACTAACTGGATAAAGAAAAAATATGATTCTTTGACCTCTGCTGAGGATTGTTTTACAGGTGTCATATTGAAAAAGACCTGAAGTAAAAACCTATGCCTAAACCTGCCGTCTCCAGATTAAACACGTTCCTCCACATGAGAGGTTACGTCAAAACTGTAGTTCTCGCTCCGCCAACACACTAATTCCTGCTTTGAAAGTGAAAAGGAGAGGACATGTTTTTTAGAGCGCTAGCGCTTAGTTCATAGCTAAATTTAACCGTCAAGCCCAAACTCTCTGGGAGGGAATAGTCCTCAAGAACACAACGCTGTCTTTCTTCCACTTAAAAACCTTACTTTGTAACAGAGAAGAAACATTTACTGTTTTTTATTTATGCATTTCTCCGTTGCAACACAATCTTCAAGGAGGGATTGAAGCATAATGTGTAATAATAGAAAATCAAATGTGGTTCAACCTCTACAGCTGAATTAGTAGTGGTGAACCACAATGTCAAAAGAAAAATATTTAAACAAATAAAAAAAGTGTATGTATTATTGCAAACAACTTCTAAATGTGACTGCTTGGATAATCACAGTCTTAATTAAATGTATTCCTTCAGGCTTCAGGTGAAATCCTTTTCTACATCAGCAATTATGGAAGTGAGGCTGCATCAATGCTCAATAAAGCTGCAGCCCGATTCAAAATGCCAGTTATTGCACTTGCATAGTGTTGCTATGTTCATAATAATGCCACGGGACCTGACAGTTGTTCCGAAAATATTGTAATTGGTAATTTACAGTCAAGTCTCTGCTTAAAAAGTGTTGAGATTCTTTTCAATAAAGACTTTTTAAAATTATTATAGCCTTTATATAGACACAGAATTGATCTGCATCATGTTGTTACACAAAAGCACTATCTTTCAAGGTTAGATAAAGTGTTGTGGTTGATGATGTCATTGTTCTTGTTTTGCTCCTGAAAGCACTATGGTGTGGCGGCCAATGTAGGTTTATTGGGTAAATCTTTAGAAAAAGACCCTCGGGGACATTTGTAATCCTACTCTCTTTAACACTGTCTGTCTCAAGCCTCTTTACCCTCTGTTAAAGTGAGGCTGCGTGGCCTAGACTAGACACTAGACATGCATTTCTGCATTACTAGCCACACAGCAAACAAGCAGTATTGTTGTGTGCTTTGCAGAGAAATATTTAGAACCAGGAATTTGGCCTGCTTATAATCAATAGAAACCAAGTCAAAAGATAAGGAGAAAAATGAGTCGACTTCTTTACTTCCTTTTGATTTATTTTTTAAAGGAAAGTGTAACGTTATTTGCACCAAGGCTTTTTCTGAAAAGCAAAATATATTGAGTGAGGTCCAATGAACAAGCTCAACCATCTCCCTTGTTTGGAAAAGTAAAGTGACAAAACCAAGTGACTCACTGCCTCAGAGTCTTACCATGTGACTGACATTTTACCGTGGGTCCAAACTCCAATTGAACCAAAGTGTTCTGTTCATACACAGAGCGGATAGTACACAGGATAGTCCCATATTGCCCTGCTTCTCTGGCACGTGTCATCGGCATGGTGCCTGTTGGATAATCTGGATAAAGTGGTCAGTCTGGCTGTGGAGATAGCACGCTTGTCTCTATTTTTCTGATAGCTTTATGATTGTGTCAGAGTGGAAACCATCTACCTAGCTCTGACAACAGGCCTGCACAGGGTGATGGTTCCATGTGTAACCATAATGACTCAAAGAACCCTTTCAGCCTTTTAACGGGTCTTTGCAGTTCATAAAAGGATTCTTTCATAGTTTATTGATAAAATGAAGGGGCAGCGTCTCGTTCAGATATGTTGGTGCATGGTTTTGCTCGCAGCACTTTTTGCGCTACCATGAGCAAAAGTCTCATTACAGTTGATCTATACTGTTGTGTTATACATACTACTTGTATAGTATATATGACTATGTATAGTGATGGTGTCTTGAGAAAGACTCACGTACGGCCTTGTGTCAGTTGAGAACTGTTGACTAAATGGTTGTCAAGTCTCTCCTCAGGGACCCCCAGCTGTCCCAGAGCTAGCACACCTGATTCAACTTGTCAATTAACACAATCATAACACCTCTGGAATTTTTATAATATAATATGGCTAATAAAATAATATGGCTAATCATATTAAATAACCAGGATAAAAAAAACCTGTATGATTTTTCAAAGGGTTCTTTGTAGAACCTTTGAGATTGAGAAAGGTTCTTTATAGAACCGTTCTCCGTAATGGTTATATAAAGAGCCATTAAAAAGGGTTCTATATAGCACCAAAAAGAGTTTTAGCCATAGCGGAATCCTTTTTGGTGCTATATAATATATAACCTTTTTCCTAATGGTTGTTTTTAGAACCTTAGGAAAGGATTCTTTATATTACCATGAGGGTTCCATGTATAACCTTATGAGCATGGTTCTTCATAGAACCTTCAAAAAAGGGTTATATAGAGCAATTAAAAAGGATCTGCTATAGTTACAAGCCAAATAACCCTTATTTGGCACTATGTAGAACAAATGTTTTTGTGTGTGTTGAGGGGATTTAACTACAGCACAAAACAGGGCTTCACATGGAATGAAAACTATTGTTTAAAAGGGAGTACTACCAAAAAGGTAGCATTTGGTCAGGCCTTGCACTTTGACCTTATGACTCACTATAATAGTTTCATCGTAACTGAAAATGTAATATGCTGTAACACCACAGTTCTGTAGATGAATGCCAGGACCTCTGCTCTAACCATAAGCAGTTTCTCCAACCTCTCGTCCAGTTTCCCCCCTACAGAGCAAATTAAAAGTTACTTAAGGAAAATTACTTGCTTACATTCTTCACTTCATAGTGGTGCACACTTTCATCTCTGTATCTCTAGCTCAAACCCAGCATGCAAACAGACCTGTGTGGTCACGTGAAAAGTGTATATTTTCCTGCCTTGTAGGAGGGAGAGCATTGACGGAGGTGGGATCAGGACATTTTCAAGAGGCCAACTTTCTGGCCAGAGCGTGTGTGTGTGTTTGTTTGTGCGTGGGTGCACGCATGGCTGTGTGTGTCTACCACTACGCATGGGGGTCCTACTGGATATTCTGTCCCCAGCAGCAATCACACAGGACAGTGAGAGCACAGCTGGTCCTTGGCAGAGTGAGCTTTTCCAGGGGTGGGATTGTTCGGGTGGAGGAAGGAACCAGTGATGACAGGAAGGGCCTGTGTGTTGAACAGAAACGCTGGGCACCTCAGTGCTGGGTGCACTGACCATGGGAACGCTCTGCTCCCAGAGGCACTGTCACCATCTAAACAAGACAATACGTACATGGTCCCACACAAAGACTGAGCCCCTCCCAGTGGGAAGAGGAAGGTAGACCCAGCCTAGCTCAGCCTGGCCAAGAGTAGAGGAGAGAGGGGATAGAAGGAGAGGAGAGACTCTGCTAATGGAGCTTCCTCTCTCTCCCCCTCTCTATTTTTTCTCTAAACATAGCTCAAGAGCGCCCCTGTGGCTAGAATTGGAAAGTCCATGATCACCCCGAGCTCCAATGACTTCACAAAATGAAATGCACACACATGCACTAGTATTTGCGCATGCACACACACACACACACACACACACACATGCAACAGTCCATTGTTCCCTCTCTCTAATTTCTCTCTCCTCTCTTTATAATAATGTCACACTCCAGAGGTCAGAATTAAAAGCCATAGCCTAATTATTGTGTGGTATTTTTAGCCATCGTCACAGTACTATTTCATATTCAGGGTCCAGCACACAACATATTGAATTATGACAGCTTATATACCTTCTACATAGCCATATGACAAACATTCTTACCCCAGAGTAATTACCTAAAAAGTTACTAAATCACAACAGAGTAAAACTGTGTCCCTGTTTAAAACCACTATTACATTGGGCACAGTAGGCCATTAGTGTAGAGTGTGTATCCCAGTCTGGCTGTGAGCCAGGACCACACATTAGCACGTTATTTTATATTCACACAACACAACTCCCTTTTCCTGCACTCTGACACCAATTTATTGAGATCACAAGCAAATATAATTTGTTATGGGAATTGTGAGGTAACGGTGCGATGGCTGGCCTGCTCACACTGCTCATATTAAACAGCCTCTCCTTCCCTCTCTCATACACACACACAAACATACATGCACACACACACACATGCATACACACATAGGGTTGCAAAGCTACCGGCAATTTACCAAAGTTACCGGAATCTTCAGTCATTTTGGTAATTAACAGAAAATATATGGCAATCTATTGTAAATTTGGTAATTTATACTTGAATAATTGTACAATTTTTTTTTATTCATACAAAGTATTAATTTATTATATGTATGTCCAAAATGTCCAATAGTTTCTAGCAGATAGACCATATTGTTCAAGAGAAAATAGCTTAATTAATGAAAAAAGCTCATCAACAATTACTTTTTTTCACAACTGCCACCAGTTTGACGCCAAAGCATACATAAAAATACAGTCCATATTGAAATAGTCAAATCGAATCAATCAAATCAAATCACATTTGCCACGTGCTCCGAATACAACAAGTGTAGACTTTACCGTGAAATACTTACTTACAAGCCCTTAACCAACAGTGCTGTTCAAGAGGAAGAAAAAATTTACAAATAAAAGGATATTTAATGGAAAAACCCTCTTATTAAACACCAATCACATCCACTAAATGTATGGTTTATATTCAGGATAATGTTTTACAGCTTTGTCATCCTATTTTTTTATTTTAAAATCATCTTATTTAATTATTTAATATCATATACATGTGATAAGGCCATACAGAATGCTAGAGATTATTACAGATACCAGGGATAATTTGAAGTACCTAAAAGGGCCACTAGATGTCTTATGGTAGATTACATAAAATCCTTGAAAGATACCAAAATGCTGGTAGTTTACTGGTAATTTACCTTCTTTGCAACCCAACACGCACAATACACCATTGGGGACAATCTGTCTGCTACACATGCTCAGTTAACATCAGCAATGGAGCAGAAACCTATCTTTCTCTCTCTCTCCTACCTTACTCAGCAGATGGATAGGGAGGCTGTGTATTTCCTCCATTAGCTCCCTCTCTTTTTCTCTCCAGCCATGTGAGAGTCTTTGTTGGGGCTGTTTTCCTTCCTATCCTCCCCGGACTGTCTCAGGCCGAGGGTCAGTCAGTGGGCCTGGTCGTACGGTCGGCTTTGAGGACACGCAGACACACAGCAGTAGAGGCTGTCTGCCGAAATGCCTGCCTCCCTGTCTATCATTCCCAGCACGGTGTAAATTAGGCAGGGCGGCTCTACTGTGCGTCACCGCGATGACAGATTTACGAGAGGGCAACCTCCTCGTGAACCTATGCTGTTTCACGTCCAAGTCCTCACTTTTATAACCTGAAAGAAAAGAGACAATTACATTTAGATACTGTAGCTCTTTGCAGAAGGCTGAAATATCTTAGTCATTCATATATCAGACCACAATGGAAAATGACAAATACAAGATATGATGATAAGTAGTGGACATTAATCCTGTGTGTGTGCATGTGTGTCTCTGCATGTGTGTGTGCGTTGGGAATGGAAATGCACTGAAGCAGGAAGACGTTTGTTTTACCTGAGGTACAGTATTGCGTGAATTCTGAGGTTTGGTTTCAGTGTGGTGTGTCCTTTATCATAAGCTATCAACACACCAAGTTAGACACATTCCCCCAGAAGACATGTACTGTACATGACATGAAGGCCCTACAAACCCCACAAACTATAGGCAGTTGCAGATGTAGGATCCTAATTTGAGCCAGTTTGCTACAGCAGTGAATTATTAAATGGATTATAATTTATGTACATTTGTGCAGGAGAAATTAAGTCTGAAATTTCAAACGTAAGTGGAAATTATAAACTTCAGAAGTCTTTTTAAAACTCAAATACACAACAAGTTAAAATTCTCAGCAAACGTGATCAAAGTATTATCCTACATCTGTATCTTCTACTTCACATTGCTAACTGTGTTGTGTAAAGGGTAAACTAATGGCTGCATGTACACTACCGTTCAACAATGTGGGGTCACATAGAAATGTCCTTGTTTTCCATGAACACATAAATGAAATGAGTTGCAAAATGAATAGGAAATATAGTCAAGACATTGACAAGGTTAAATATAATGATTTTTAATTAAAATAATAATTGTGTCCTTCAAACTTTGCTTTCTTCAAAGAATCCTCCATTTGCAGCAATTACAGCATTGCAGACCTTTGCCATTCTAGTTGTCAATTTGTTGAGGTAATATGAAGAGATTTCACCCCATGCTTCCTGGGTTGAAGTTGGATTAGCTTGATGAGCACTTCTTACGTACCATGCGGTCAAGCTGCTCCCACAACAGTTTATAGACATTATAGACAGAATACCAGCTGATTGCTTCTTCCCTAAATGGTTTTTGCACGGTTTGGAGATGTGCAAAGGGTCATTGTCCTGTTGTAGGAGGAAATTGGCTCCAATTAAGTGCTGTCCACAGGGTATGGCATGGCGTTGCAAAATTGAGTGATAGCCTTCCTTCTTCAAGATCCCCTTTACCCTGTACAAATCTCCCATTTTACCACCACCAAGTACCCCCAGACCATCACATTGCCTCCATCATGCTTGACAGATGGTGTCAAGCACTCCTCTAGCATCTTTTTCATTTTTTCTGCATCTCACAAATATTATTTTTTGTGATCCAAACACCTCAAACTTAGATTGAGTGTCCATGACACTTTTTCCAATCTTCCTCTGTCCAGTCTGTGTTATTTTGCCCATCTTAATATTTTCTTCTTATTGGTCAGTCTGAGATATGGCTTTTTCTTTGCAACTCTGTCTAGAAGGCCAGCATCCCGGAGTCGCCTCTTCACTGTTGACATTGAGACTGGTGTTTTGCAGGTACTATTTAATGAAGCTGCCAGTTGAGGAATTGTGAGGCATCTGTTTCTCAAACTAGACACTCTAATGTACTTGTCCTCTTCCTCATTTGTGCACCAGTGCCTCCCACTCCTCTTTCTATTCTGGTTAGGGCCAGTTTGCGCTGTTCTGTGAAGGGAGTAGTACACAGCGTTGTACGAGATCTTCAGTTTCCTGGCATTTTTTCACATGGAATAGCCTTCATTTCTCAGATCAAGAATAGACTGACGAGTTTCAGAAGAAAGTTATTTGTTTCTGGCCATTTTGAGCCTGTAATCGAACCAACAAATGCTGATGCTTCAGATACTCAACTAGTCTAAAGAAGGCCAGTTGTATTGCTTCTTTAATCAGGACTACAGTTTTCAGCTGTGCTAACATAATTGCAAAAGGGTTTTTAATGATCAATTAGCCTTTTAAAATGATAAACTTGGATTAACTTACACAACGTGACATTGGAACACAGGAGTGATGGTTGCTGATAATGGGCCTCTGTACACCTATGTAGATATCCCTTTATCTACAATAGTCATTTACAACATTAACAACGTCTACACTGTATTTCGGATCAATTTGATGTTATTTTAATGGACAACAAAATGTGCTTTTCTTTCAAAAACAAGGACATTTCTAAGTGACCCCACACTTTTGAATGGTAGTGTACGTATAGTACAAGTTTGTTACAGATTAAGTCCATAGACTCTTCATGTAGTAAGGCCTAAAGAATATTATGACATGTGGATGCTTCTCAAAGGACACCCATCCTTCTGAAGTGTACAGTATCTGGGATGTTCTCACGTTTATAACAGATGTGCTAAGGATTCTGGGGGATTGTGTGAAATCAACATGCGTGCTTTGGGATTACTGCCCATAAATCACACACCCGTTGTTTATTCCAATGGATTGTTTTATACTAAACAAACGGCTGTATTTTCTTATCCGAACATCATGTTTCACACTCCTCTCCATCCCATCCAGTCTCCCTTTTAATAAGAGACAGATAAACCGTTACCTGTGAAAACCGTTCTGCTGACTGCTGACTTTCACACCGAGGTATGGGAGGGGGAGTACTCCACATTGCAAATTCCTTTCAAATGAGGTAAGCTGTGGATAATGGGGATTTTAGGCAGCATTTAAGATTGAATAATAAAACAATAACAGACTTTTGAAAGACAGGGAAGAAAATAATTAGCTTAATCCTGGGTATTTGACAGTGCGGCACCTGAGAGTTGACAGCTAGTTACAAAACAGACAACTCAAGCCCCTTTGTAATTCCTCATGAGTGGCTTGGCCATGTCTCCAGGTCCCCATGGCTGTTATTTATTTATTACAACCCTCGGTTGAAAATCCCAAACATTAGCATGAAAACACACATACAGACATGAACAATGCAGACAAGGCACAGCCACACATAATGTCAAATTCATGAGTAATTACATATTATATTAAGTAAAGCTAAGGAAAGGTTGCTTTGTTTGCCTGAATCAATAATCCCCATGGCGCTCATACAACTTTCTGTTAGTGAATATCAGGTGGGGGCCTACACAGTGTACCTGATGTGAATGCAGTGACTGGCATAGCCTGCTAGCCCTCTAGTAAATAAATCAAGGTAACTCCACCCCTGCACATGGCACTGATATGGGGTAGTGATTAGTAACCTCTGGTATGTGGAGCAATGATCACATGGCTTGACTCTGGATGCCTGGTTATACTGTGAGATAAGATGAAGGCTGCAACATTCCCCATCCCGTCCCGGTATATCCAGTGCCCACAACTGTTTATCCTCCGGCAGGGTAGGATCCCTGTGCAGCAGCAGGGAGAGAGCGAGTGACCTGTTAGCTGGGAATGTGCTCCGCTAGGGGAAAATAGCCAGTCACGTCATGACGGGGGAATTACAGTAGTGATAAACTAGGCTGTAAAAACAAGTGACCCTTTTACTGTGTTTTTGCACATGCAAAGCGGATATCTGCACAATTCTCTCTCTCTCTCTCTCTCTCAATTCAATTAAATTCAATTTGCTTTATTGGCATGACGTAACAGTGTACATATTGCCAAAGCTTATTTACAATATAAAAAAAGAGAATCAAAATTGTCAACGGGACAACAGTAACAACAATAACCAAGTGTCAAAATAACCATACATTGAACAATAACAATAAACATACAGTAGAGTACATGTGCAGGTTGATTGGTCTGTCAGACACTGTCCCTCAACTTATGGCAGGCAGCAATGTAGTGCGCTGCCAACCCACAGCTCTCTGCGTCCTCCCCCAACAGGACGGGTAGCCTATCCTCATCAGAGAGGTCTTTGAAACCTTGAATAAGAGTTTCAAATTTGGGGAAATGACACTCTCTAATTGTTTTGTATTTTTGACATTTTGTCAGGAAATGCAGCTCTGTCTCGGGTTCTGCTGTTGTGCAGTGGTTGCACAGTCTTTCCTCTACAGGGAGCCAGGTTTTCCTGTGTCTACCCTTCTCAATGGCAAGGCTGTGCTCACTGAGCCTGTACTTTGTCAAGGTTTTTCTAAGGTTTTGATCAGTAACCATGGTCAAATATTTAGCCACGGTGTACTGTCGATTTAGGGCCAGATAGCACTGCATTTTGCTTTGTGTTTGTGCTTGTGTTTCCCAATAAGCAATATAGTTTTGTTTTGACTGTGTTGTAATTTGGTTTATCCAGATTGATTGGATGTTCTGGTCCTGAGGCTTCAGTGTGTTAGTAGAACAGGTTTGTGAACTCAGCCCCAGGACCAGCTGGATGAGGGGACTCTCTCTCTCTCTCTCTCTCTCTCTCTCTCTCTCTCTCTCTCTCTCTCTCTCTCTCTCTCTCTCTCTCTCTCTCTCTCTCTCTCTCTCTCTCTCTCTCTCTCTCTCTCTCTCTCTCTCTCTCATAATCCTACACAGTGTGATAAAGAAGGTCAATGCTATCTCTGCTTCCACATCTGACAGGGTCCACTGTTCTATCAGACCTATACCCAGGACTCCCCACTGAGCGGAGGCAGACAGGACCCCTGTCAGGGCCAGGATAGAGTCACTCTCACCTGGCTACAGGTAAAGGTCACAGACACCACAGGGAACTTCCAGAGTGGAACCATGCAGAGACAGTTGACCAATGACAGGCAGAAGAGGGAAATGCTAACATTATTCTACGTTTAGACGTTGACTCAGACATACTCAGACAGATGTAGTCTAGTATGTTGGCATGACTGCTCATATTACTCTGTCTACTGCAAGGAATTGTACAGAATTTTGTATGGCTAGGCTCATTTAGTTAGGCTTTAACTTTTTTGTTGTCTTGCGCCACCCCTAACAATGTGTTACTGTATGTTGACAGTTCATTCCAGACAGTCGTTAATTAGATCCTCCATTTGTTGACGTATTTGCTGAGATTAAGAAATACCCCCTACCACAAACAGCACTTTTAAACTGTGTATTAGCGTATCACACATGCTGGTTAAATGGAAGCCAATCCCATTAAATATTGTTATCAGATTAGTAACCACAATACACTCAGTGGGGTGGCCGAACATTGTTTGTCTGGCTGTCTGTCTTGTGGGAAGAAGCTACAGTAATATATCTAACTGGAATACTCTCTGATTAGCATACTATTTGAATGACTTCCTAGCATCGTTACATGGGAACCAAAACATTTAAGATATTGATATCACAGCTATTACACTGTAGTAGATTGGCAAATACGTAGTTAACATAGAATGCCACCATATTGTTTTCATTTTCCATCATTACCTCCAAGGCATCTAGATTTAACACCAGCACAACTGAACTCTGTAGTAAACTAGAATCTAGGTTCTGAACAGTCTTGTAAGTAGGTGTGCGTCTCTGCTCAATGCCCATGTTCATGTCCGACAGGGGAAATATCCAATGGAACTTAGTGTGAACGCTTCAGATCTTTACGAGGCCTTCCGGCAGAACATAAGAGATTAAGAGGGAATACGTGTCCAAGCTTAAAATCCTCAGTAGCAGCGTCTCTCACTGCTAATGGACCAAATAAGGCTAACATAGTCCTCCAAATCCCCGATAGAGCATTTCGCTGTCATTCACACAGATGAAATGCTGACTCTAGGGACCATGTAACACAAACACAAAAAAGAATGTGATTCATGCGTCTTCTTCCGTTTATGTTTTTATTCAACTCAAGAGTTTTTAATCTTGTTCTGGTAGTCATGGAAGCCAATGATCACATGAATGAGCGAAGGTATAGTGCAGGGCCAACGCGGACAATTGACAACCCATGATGAACTATGACCTACCAGTCACCCTTAAGCCAAACTCAGGTTAAATATGTTTTAATTAGCATAGACATATGGCTAAGACATTTTTGGAAGACACATGGGAGAAGAACGTTATCTGTTGCACGATAGAAGAAGTCGGTAAATTTCTTTCTGTCTCCATGTGTTGTTGTCAAAGGACCAAAGCCCATATCTGGGTTTTGTTGTGTCACAGCATGAATGGACATAACTCAGGAGTACCTTCCAGGTGCCACCATTTCCTTTGCTGTCCTCAACACCTCTTAATGACAATCTGGTTTCTAATTTTCTGCTGCATGTTTTCAGATTTTAGGATGTAAATCTTGGTGGGGCAAACACCAAAACTGTGTTTTAGATGCATGCCAGCAAAGCTACTACACAACACAACACTAAACAATACATGAATTGCACTATAACGGTGACAACCAGTGCCCACAAACTGTTAGAGCCTATATAAAACTGTCCCAACAGCAGAGCTTTCTTTTCAGCACCATGGAGTGAATCCTTACCACTTCTATACCTGGCAAACAGCAGAGCCTTGTCTGGCAGCAAAACAGATTATAACAGCTTCATTTACTGCCTTTAAAAAAACATAGCTGATATGGCTGACTTGCGTAAACAAATGTGGTTTCTACTGACAATTGAAATGTACAAACTATAGCATAAGGGAACGACGAGTGGATAAGAGACAAATCCGTAATTTCGATTAAGACATTAATGAGTGAGCTAGGACGGACGTAGTCAATATACGTAACTATTTCTTCAGCACTTTTGAAATGTACAGCGACAGAATTCAGAAATTGGGCCGTTCTTGCAGAATTCTCCCTGTACACCGCATATAAGCAGACATTGAAAGCTCTTACAATATTCATTGATGACAATTCTAAAAAAAATTGCTATAGGCTACATGTGCACCACCAAGTCAGAACAGTAGGCTAAGTTATGAGGGGAAAAGGGACCAAATTATTAGGGTGAGGCACATGGGCTAATAACAGTTTACTACCCAACAAATTCTTAGTATTACTTTCTTAGCTACCGTATACATATCTCCCTGGCATATCACATCATTTCTGCAGAGAGACCATTAAACTCAAACCTGGACCACACACCCACTCCACTGAATAGCAGGCTAGTGACTGCTTTGCAATCCGAGCAGTGAGCCACTGATTCCTTCCAAACCATTTCCTTCCAAACCACTCACAGACTTCTTGTGTAATGTTTTTGTCCAATGGCCCGATGAGCACCGATAACTTGTATCTATAGTTTTCTTGATAATCTTCATATGACAAGGATTGAAAAGGATTTGCCAGTAGATTGTCGACTTGATTCATGATGATAACTGCTAGCTTGCTAGCTAAGATTTGAAAGTATGATGTTGATGTAATGGGTTGATAAACAAAGTCACTAAAAACAGACACCACTTTATCATTATTATTTTTAATCAATTTGTTTATGTATTTGTCTAATTTATCTAAATTGTACATTCTACATGCTTTAGCATTAGTAGTCCATCAGCACAATAGATGGCGGCGTTGCACTGTGGAAGTAGGAGAAACAGCAAGTTCTGGCCTAGCGAGCGCACTATTCTTCAGAATAAAGAAAGTGCCAGAACTTTGCAACTTGTGTCCATTCTTTTTATTATTACAGGTATGTAACAGAACTTCCAAATGTTCTAATATCGAAAGAATATGTAATAACATGCTATTTAACAACTTTGTCCAGGTATTATTACAATAAGAATGGTTTTGTGTTGCTTTTGTGTTGAATTGAGTGAGACAAGAACGTGATTTACAATGAGTGAGAGTGTATGTTAGCGTGATGCTAGCTGAGGTAAAAACGAAGCGACAGAGACTATATTTACTGAGTAGCTTACTTGTACTGGCTTTTGTCTTGGAGATTTTATAAAGAATCCAGTTGTTAGGGATTTCTGAGTTCGTTTTACATGTTATTGGTTTTGTGTAGATTGTGCTCACGAGCTGGTAAACTGGCCGCGCACACTCAGTCAATGTATTTTTCTTTAGGTAGAGTGCATTTATGTTGTGTAATTGAAAGTGTGCACTTGTTTGATGTGAATGTTTTAAAAGTACGAGCAAGAAAATTGTCACGTCTGCTCCTGCTCCTCCCCTCCGGCGCACGACGTCGCCAGTATACTAACCACCGGTCCTGGCACTCATCATTACGAGCACCTGTGAATCACTATGATTCACACCTGGACTCCATTACCTTCACAAGTTCCTCCCCTTTATATGTCACTCTCCCATGTTCACTCACCAGTTGGTTTTGATCTTGTGTATCGGCGTACTGCCTATTGTTGTTGTTTTATTAATACGTTTCACCTGCTTTTGACTCACCGCTCCATCATTACAAAAATAGACAATTGAACAAGAGAAAAAAAACATTCTTAAAGAAATAAAGGAAAATAAAGAAAACGGCAGAACTTTTTTTACTATTACAGGCCAACTCAGTTACAGACTGAGGCTGGTAACATTGAAATGATCAGTCCAATTAAAGCTACGGTGGCTATAACGTGATTTGACGTCATTTTATCTGTGGCCAATGACCTTGAGGCTTCTTGGATGGGCACTTCTAATATAACTCTATGGCAGCACCCACGGGGCTTGAATTTCGAGCCCTCTCCATAGATTTTGCGGTGACGTAGTGTCCACATGAGTGACAAAAATCTGAGCCAATCACGGCGCAACTAGAGAACATTACCATCCCCTACGCTCCGTATTTTCCGCTGGCTGCCCCACCACCACAGAAAGCACTGAGCTAGGCTGAAGCACCTGCATTTTGGAGCTGCCTTACTCAAGAAAGCAAAAAAGAGATCATGTTGGTATTCGACTTTATTAACTCAATGTTAGTTTTTTTTCTACATTGTTTGCAAACTGATATGTGCCACATATTAATGCCAAAATACATGCAAAACAGGCAATAACAATGTTATTATTATTATTTATTATTATTTTATTTTTTTGCTAAACAGGTGGGGCTCCACCTGCCCTGAATGATGGGTCGCCACTGCGTATGTAGGGTGTGCATTAATTGAAAGGGGATAGTGCCGACGTGAAGGGATCAGCTTATAGCCTGAGCAACCTCTATGTAGTTTAGTTTGTTTAGTTGTTTAGTTTTGTGTCTTTGTGTCTGCAATGATTATATGCTCTGAAGATGGAAAATAGCTGGTGTTTTTTGAGATGTGTGTGCATGCTTGCAAGTCTGTGTGCGTGTGTCCGTGTGTGCATGTGTGTGTGTGTGTGTGTGTGTGTACACGTCCATGTGCAATGAGCCTGGGGCTTGGAATCACATCATCCTAAACGGTTCCATCCTCGGTTTGGTGACGTCAGATCCCTCACAGTCAGAACCTTCCAATCCTCCTACAGGTCTCATACTGTGATGTGTGCCAGTTGGAATACTTGATGGTATTTGTGGAGTTCCTGAAAGGAAAACAATGATAACAGTAGGATTCTCTTCTTCACAGTCTGGAAAACACTGTATATCTATCTATTCTCTGTTTCTGGCATAAATCAAAATCAAATCAAATTGCATTGGTCACATACACATATTTAGCATAACGATTGGCTATTGAGTGAAAATAATCATGCCAGGATGTAGAGCACATAACAGACTTGTACAACAAAGCGTTGATGCATGCTATTACTTGCAAAAAACAGTATAATTTACAGTGACACAATCTGATGCAGTTTTCATAGGCTGCGTTTATACAGGCTGCCCAATTTAGATCATTTTTCCAGTATTGGTCTTTTGACCAATTACATCAGATATTTTCAGAGCTGATCTGATTGGTCGATAGACCAATTATTGAAAAAAAATATGAGAATTGGGCTGCCTGTCTAAACGCAGCTATACACAGAGGGTACAAAACATTAGGAACACATGCTCTCTCCATTACATAGACTGACCAGGTGAATCCAGGTGATAGCCATGATCCCTTATTGATGTACATTTTTAAATCCACTTCAATCAGTGTAGCTGAAGGGGAGGAGACAGGTTAAAGATTAATTTTCAATCCTTGAGACAATTGAGACATGGATTGTTTATGTGAATTATTCAGAGGGTGAATGGGAAAGACAAAATATTTAAGTACCTTTGAACAGGAATGGTAGTAGGTGTCAAGAATAGCAATGCATCTGGGTTTTTCACGCTCAACAATTTCCAGTGTGTATCAAGAATGGTCCACCACCCAAAGGTCATCCAGCCAACTTGACACAACAGTGAGAAGCATTGGAGTCAACATGGGCCAGCATCCCTTTGGAACGCTTCCGACACCTTATAGAGTCCATGCCCCTACAAATCGAGGCTGTTCTGAGGGCAAAAGAGGATGCAACTCAATATTATGAAGCTGTTCCTAATATTTTGTACACTCGGTGTAGGCACACACACACTGACGTATACACACATTTCCTTGCAGGGCAATACTTCATCTTGCTGTTCCACACCCTAGTGTCAAATGTCTGTGCATGTGTGAGTGAGTGGCCGTGTCCGAATACCCATACTTGTGTCCTAAATAGTAGGCCATTTCAGTATATGAAAAAATAAAGTGTAATAGTATGTGACATTTTGAAAAATCGTGTTCGGCTTTGACAGCAGCTGATCAATTAGATGTGGGGATGCGCTACTGAAATCAACAAATAGCGGGAAACAACGCAGTTCCATATGATGCTTTCTCAGTATACAAAAATAGAATGTTTAATAGTATGTAACATTTCCAAAATCGAGTATGGTTTGAATGCCAGGATGATTTACACATTTCAGCACTTCATCTAGTAGAATTAAATGCACACCTAGCCAACAACAAAACTAGGCTACTTAATTGGGAAGATGCCCGAATCTTCTGCGGTGGTGTTCAAGTGTAGGCTAAGTAAGTTTTGTTCTTATATGATCACGAGAATTGCATCGTAGGCCACATCTTTTTTTTACATCATACTTTTTTTAACCCAAAGTTGATTTCTGTTTTCTCATTGAAGTGTTTATTGTTCTCTGGGCCTTTGTCAGAGATTTTAAACTAAATACTTATACCATCTTTTGATTTCTGAATGTGTCGGCATGGGGACTCGGGATGTGGCTGCGTTATTGATGTCATGTTAATCAGGCCTTTTGATTTGAACGGATTGTTTTAGTTTTGTAGGCTACGCTACCTATTTCATTATTTTTTATGGATCAAGCCTTAGTAGTCATTCTGATCTCGTTCCCAATGATCAGTGCTTTAGTTTATTATGTCGCTGTCCAGCAGTTCTGAATTTGTGAGGCACCTGAATGTCTACGATTTTCTTTGCAATAGCTTTTTGATTGGAACATTTGAAAAGTTTTGCTGTGTGTACTAGGCTATTTGATTTAATTTATATATGTTGCAGCACTTTTCTTTCACTAATAAATATAGTGAAATGGAACCAAAATATCTGTTTCTATCTTCAGTTCTTTTTAAATAGGATGGATGAGCAATAGGGTCAGCTACGGTATCGGCCAAATGTGATATTCTGCCTATAACCTGCCTGAGTAGGCCTATACTGTAACTCCATTCCTATTCTATTCAGTTGAGAGAAATTAACAAAATTGTACATTTGCTATTATCAGGCTGGTTATTGCAATGCATGTCTGTTGAATTTGGAAAAATCTACCTACACTCGGCCCCACTCCACCTGCTCAGCTAATCAGGAGCCGCTACTGCATTGCGGCTGTGAAATACTTTTTACTAAACAGTACGTGCTAAATAGTATTCGACGATGAGTAAATAGCATGCAGTTTTAGTACGTAGTACGCTAGTATGGGTATTTGGACACGGATAGTGTGTGTGTGCGTCTGCCTCTGGGGCCTTGTTCTGCATGGTGAGAGAGGAAAAAATATTGTATGTGACGATTCAGCCCCGGACGGAGGGCAGGTTCCACTGTTTATCTTTCATTTGGGGCCACTGGCTGGCATGATGATAGGACGGGCGATCCTGTCGGTCTGGGCGAATGCCTGAAACAACATGAGAGGGATCCTAAAAACATTTGAAAAGTGACATTGATAGTGTTTGCAAAACATGAGAGCAGTTCTTTAGAAGAGGAGCAGGAACAGAAGCAAATAGGAGTGCTGTTTCCTTGGCAACCGTATCAAAACAGAAGGGGAACATTTTGATAATCAGAATAAATACGCCGTCAATTCAGCTGACAATCTTTAAGGAGCCATCTCCAATCCCATTCTCTGTTTTGATTACACATCAGTTAGGGGTCTGAATCATCTTCATATGTACAGATAGAGAGTGCCGAATCTGCATAGACACCAAAATCAAGTATTCAATGAGGCCTTGAGTCAGTGGAAATTTACACAAAGCAGCTGTCCAAAGCAGAAAAAAACATTCTAGCCTTGATCACAACATCAAAGATTATATACAGTATAAAACCCGCTAAAAAGCCTCCCTCTGTTGGGTAGGCTATAGACGTCGGAGGGTGTCGAACAGTGGCGTGTATTCTGCAAAAACAAGTGTCAAGGGAAGCCTGTTTTGGATTTGGCATCACTCTTATCAAATCACATTGAGAGCATACGTCATTGACAGAAACAACTTGAATTGTTGCCTCTCATTGTGTTGGTGTCCTCCGGTGACTAGCTAGCTATATTTGGCCATTTCCTAAATTACCTATGGATGGAGATAGGGATTTCGACTCGTGGTTTTACTTAATTCTCCGTACTGGCCAATGATTATAATGGCGATTCTCATCCAACCATTAATTCATACATTATGCCCCGACCTGAGATGATGGAAGTTCAATATGTAGCTAGATGTAGAAAGCTCATGTTAACTAGCTAACATTGCCCATTAAAGGAAGTTAAGCTAGCGAGCAAGCATTTAAGGCAGGTAGCCTAGGACAACAAAAACTAAAAGTGTGTACTGTATGACAGAGTGATAGACCTTTTCGTCAACATGAAAGAGAGAAGGATAGCATTGGTATTTCTCAACAAGTAGGGTGAGTCAACATGTTTTTTCCACTTGCACGGAAGCCCACGCACACACACACACACAAACAGAAATGCACACAAAATTCTGAACCATTGACAGCCACATCATATTTAGCTGACATTGACTGGACTAAATTGTTGTTGGTATCTTTTAGTTGTCATTGTATTAGGCTAAGCATAGGTGATTAGATGATATTGAAATGTTGAAGTTGAAATGGTGCTGGAATAGTGGAGGCAGCTCCTGTTCTTTATGACTTGCGGCATTTCTCTGTGGTTCTAAATAAATAGTTGTTTAGTAGCCCAAAAATGTCAGAAACATTAACTTACTTGACCATGCTGTAGGTCATAAAACTATTTGTTACATGCAATATGTTTTGTGGACTTCACTGGACTGAGGTTGCTCTCTGGTTTTGTATTGAAACAAATGTGTGGTTCAATTTATTCTGCCACTGTGTCTTCTTATTGTCTCGGCCTTTAGGCCTATTTACCGTATCATGGGTGGCAAGTCAAATGAACTAACAGGTTATAGAGCAAACAACGCAATGATTATAACACATAGGTTGTAATATTACTTTTTTCTGGCTTCCCCAGTGATTTTACTGCTACTGGTGTCGAAGATCCTTTTCCTGTCCTCTTTTATTACACTTCCCATATTTCTGTCCATGCTCTCTCGCAGGGGGGAGATGGTGATTAATGCAGAGCGGGGATGGGCAACTTTGAGGGGGTGGGGGCCACAAAACATCTGACCTCATCATGAGGGGCCGCAGTGGCTCGCGGGTCTGAGTACCCACATCCATACTCACACATGCAGTCCGAGCCGGCTCTAGTCTTTTGGGGGCTCCAAGCAAAATTTGGTTGTGGGGCACTGCCACCTTGCGAGCAAAACATTTTGACAGTTTTTTTTTGTTAATTTCCTGCAATTCAGTACAATTTTCCATGGGCTTAGACAAAATGTTTGTTTTAATACAAGCTCGTTGCAATTCTACACATTGTGCCATGGAGCAGAAAGAAAATGTATAGAATTTCCTGCAAATGGGAAGGTAGGCTCCTAAATGGCAGGTAATCCAAGAAAGAAGACGAGTAGGTGGTAATTATGTTGCAATAAACTTTAGTTAACAATTAACAGAATATATTTACAAAAGAATACATAGAAGCAGTCAGCATTGTACATCAGGTTGCAAAACTGCAGAGTGTTTGCTGTTATTTGCTGTTAATAGTTCACTAAAGTGTAATGCAACGTACTGGCCGACCACTACTCCTCTTCTTTCTCACAACTAATTTCATGCAATTCTACTCATTTTGCCAGGGGGCGGAGAGAAACATTTGCATGATTAGTACAAGTTTACCTATTTTACAAATCCCCCAAAAAATCTGTGACTGACATAACAAGAGGAAAACTGCAGACGCACAACCACATTTCTAAATTGCAACTTGGGTAGTCTATGGGCCTACAAAAGGGGCCCAGCCACCAGTTGCCCATCCCTGATGAAGAGCTACTGCATGTGTCGTAAATACAGTACAGTTCCAGTCAAAAGTTTGGACACACCTACTCATTCCAGGATTTTTCTTTATTTTTACTATTTTCTACATTGTAGAATAATAGCGAAGACTTCAAAACTATGAAATAACACATACGGAATCATGTAGTAACCAAAAAAGTGTTAAACACATCAAAATATATTTTATATTTGAGATTCTTCAAAGTAGCCACCCTTTGAGTTGATGACAACTTTGCACACTAACCAGCACTTCTAGGGTGAGTAAAATGGTCAGAATGAGCTGTTCTCTCATTTGTGTCTGGAAGTAGCTAGCTTTGGTGCTTGACTGCTGTTAGGTCAGAACACTCGGATCAACCCTACTCCTCAGCCAGAGCATCCAGTGTGAGCTCTGAACGCTCCGAGACTGAAACGCTATGAATTTACGAACGGCAAATCTGACAATGCTCTCAGTTTACAAACGCCCAGAGCACACTCTGGCACTCCAGATTAAATTTACGAACACACCAGTAGTATAAACCAGCCTTTAGTCTTGAAAGCTTTGGTTGTTTAGTACATACAGTAGCCTCACATGTGTATCCTTAAAGAGATGGTTGGGGCTAAAGCTTAAGAGGGTGTGAACGATGCTGAATGAGCGTAGACATAGAAAAGCTCTCCAGTAGGTAACAAAACATTAAAGGGACATTTTCTCAAAAGTGAGGTTACAAGTTATCAACTTTCAAAGCAGTTACCTTCCCAATTTTCCTCAACTGATGTGTATGATATACCATGTTCTATATCTGAGTCTCTACTTTTATCCAATGTAAAAATCACAATTTCAAATTTTGCCACATAAGACCGAATCGAGCCAGTTGGTCATATATTTCCATTTTATAACATAGTTTTAGTGGGATGTGTCACTCAGGAATTGTGTCAGCTAACATGATGTGAGAAAAAAAGATAAGACAATGAGGCAAAACATCTGTATGTGGTTCATATCTGTCCTTACATGACTACATTCCCGGAGACTAGATAGCAACAGTAACGTTATTAATAGTAATTTTTTTAGTGCTACTTTTTGAGTGCTACTCTGGACATCATTTAGTCACATCAATTATTGAGGTAGCAAAAGAAAGTACAGCTAATCCCTGCTGCAATTTTTGTTTAATAGCACAGCTATATTCATGTTTTTTTTTAATAGCATTCAAACTATGCTTGTGCTGATGTCAGCTGACATTTTCAGAAAGGGACACTAATATTGTGTCAACAACATAACATCAGCACAAACAAGAGAACAGATGTGTTCCATCAATGTTTGTTACTGTTGTCGAAGAGTAAACTATTCACTCAAAGCTGAAAAGAAATTGGTGACGCTTAGTATGATGCTAATATTGTATAGACTAGAGTATGTAGTACCCTAACAAACCTACGACATTAAACCATTGTCAGTGGTGGTTGCCCCTTAGAGAGAAAGAGAGAGAGAGAAATAGAGAGAGAGACGATAGAGTGGATACTCTTGGGTCTTAACTGCACTAATTAAATCCTGTAAGTTGTCTGCAAATTTAAAAGCTCTATTCCCAAGTGGCTTCCAATTTTCCAGCATTTGCACACAACTTGCTACTCATAAATCATTTACACAATCCAACAGCTAAGACCCATAACAAATGACACGGCCGCAGACAGCTTTTGATGCTTTCAAAACTGACACAAAAGCAAATGTATGGCTATGACGTAAAACGTATGTCACAACTTACCCATGTGAGCTTCATCTGCTCAGACAGAGATGTAAGTCTCTGTATGGCAGACACAGGGTCATTGTCACCTCAATCCATCATTACCAAGCCATTCATCACCAGAGATGGGCAGTGTTTCTGTTATGTATTTGACATAGGTATTTTAATTACCTCTGAGTATTTTGTATGTTGTATAACACAGGACTGAATTATGTAGCAAGATACTTTTCAAAATACAAAATACATTTCTATACAATTTCTTTATACCGGTTCACAATTATGTGACCCCCTTCCACCATGCATTGGTATCAACAGTCTGATGGTGACATGGTGTGATAAATGTACAGTGTATGTAAAAATGTACAATTGCAAAGCATGCTGAGTATTACTCTAATGAGGCCAATGACAATTACCAGTGTGCTTTGCAGTTGTTTATTTTCACATTTAAGTAACATTTTTGTTAACACTCTTATCCAGAGTGCAAGTGCATTTTTAGGTACACAACCGGTCAAACATTTTTTTTTACAAGTTTTTTTTATCGACTATTTTATACATTGTAGAATAATTGTAAAGACAACAAAACTATGAAATAACACATGGCATCATGTAGTAACCCAAAAAGTTTTAAATAAATCAAAATATATTTTATATTTGAGATTCTTCAAAGTTGCCACCTTTTGCCTTGATGACAGCTTTGTACACTCTTGGCATTCTCTCAACCAGCTTCACCTGGAATGCTTTTCCAACAGTCTTGAACGAGTTCCCACATACTAAAAAATGTATGCTCTGAAACGTTTGACTGGTAGTGTAGATAAACAGCAACATTTGACAGTCATCGCAAGTAAAACATTTCTGTACATTTTGTTGCTGTGCTGCCGGCTAGCTGCCGGCTATTTCATTAAATACAATACTTTTCAGAAGTATTTTATATTTTATTTTGATACATTGGTCTTCAGGGTATTTTGTAGTTGTATTGTATTATCGTAATTTGTCATTGGTGCCCATTCCTGTTCATCATTATCTTTCAATTCATACAGAACCACACATTCAAATCATGTTTTTCATGAAATGTGATGATATTTTTTTTTTTATCTGATCAAAGTATGATGACCAAATTATAAAAAATTACTGTTGCTTCTACATTGATAAAGTTTGGTCCTAAAGTTATTGTTCCCCTCCCCCATGTCAAACACTTGGATTCATTATTAAGGCGACAAGGTGACATCACCTTAACTCTAATTTTTAATACACCTATGGTAACATGATATTTCTCTTATCTAATTGAAATAAGTACTGCGTTGTTACCAACATCGAAGAAGGCGTGTTTGCAGAGGGGCGTGGTTTATATAGTTAGATAGCTACTCTACTGGTGTATGAAACATGTATGCACTCACAACTGTAAATCACTCTAGATAAAAAGGTTACTGCAAAATGATTAAAATGTCAAACGTAAGAACCATTTAAGAACATTTATATATTTTTTTATTGCAGAGTCCCATCACACAATGAAACGGAAAAAGTAATGACTGAAAACAGCAGGAAGGGAGGAAATTGATGCATGAGACATCTCATTGTGTATGGCATGTCAAGTCTGGAAAAGGGGGTCCTTTTAAAAACATTATCCATAACCACTCAGGGTCAGAGAAGAGGAGTTATAGTCGATGTTCACCTCAGAAGAGCTCTCTGAGTCTCATATATAGCCTTTGTATTTCTCTGATCATTCCCCTGACTGTAGACTGAGACTCCACTCAACTCTCAGTAATTAGGGACATAGTATGCAGCGGGGCGCTCCAGCACTCTACCCATACTGCTCTGCAAGCTGCAACAGTACCGGGCCCAAGAATAGAAACTGCTCCAGGTAAAGCTGCTGCCTCTGAATATTCATTTTACAAATCTTTCTCTCTCTCTTTGAAAGCCACAGCAGATTTGGGTGATAGCATAGGCTACTGTAGTGTGGCTATAATTAGAAATGTCTTAATTATTTAACTCATAAAGCTTCTATAGTGTTCCTCATTCGTTTTTTTGTGTGTCTGTGCGTATTTGGCAAATCCACCAGTTGAAGGTGACATCCTCGTCTAGGAGTTTTGCCTTAGGCAGATGTAAATTGCATAAATACTTAATTAAAGTATGTAATGAAAAAGCTTTAAGTGAAATGACAGAGGAGCTTTCATTTAGAGGGGATCTAGCAACTGATCCATCCATAGATCTATCCAACCTTGATGGTAGTTGAGTGGTCACATGGTTAAAGGGGTGGGAGGTTAGAGTGCATGTTGAGACAGTAGGCGGCACAGCCAGAAGAGGACTGGCCACCCCTCAGAGCCTGGTTCCTCTCTAGATTTCGTCCTAGGTTCCTGCCTTTCTAGGGGAGTTTTTCCTAGCCACTGTGCTTCTGCATCTGTATTGCTTGCTGTTTGGGGTTTTAGGCTAAGCACCTAGGGGCATCTGCTGATGTTAAAAGGGCTTTATAAATACATTTGATTAATTTAATGATTGATTGGCAATCACATGCACGACCCACTTATATTACTGCAGGCTAATAGTTTGACATACTGTACAGCGTATTAGTGAGATGAAAACAATTTAATAATAATTTACCCAGTAGAAAAACAGCACTGTAAAAAACAACAATGAATATGCTTTCTACCATAACTAGTCATAATAATGAGTCCCCACTAACCTGTCTGTTTATTAAATGTCTTCTTTTATCTGCTCATGAACAGGTGAATGTGAAAGCCATTAGCAATGAAAGACATAGACAAATCCATAATGAGCCATTCAGATGGACCACACTAAAGCTACAGGATTTCAGGGGAACGATCAGAGAAATGACAAACGCTATATATGAGCTATAGAACATGTATTTAACCTCCTCACAGTCCTCCTGTTGTCTTTCATCCTCAGAGAGTAAATCAAAATAGAAAGATGGAACAATACCATTGAGCGTCATCGCCTTTCTCCTCGTTGGAATTGCCCTATGCAGTCCACGTTCACTGGGGCATTCATGACACATACCAGCTGCTTTACTATTGCAGTCACTGATGAATACCGTTAAATTTGCGGTGCCCATCGACACCGTTCAATTAACAGCGTTGTAAAAATGTTAATGGGATGAATGAATATGTTTCAGAAACGTGCTCCTTTAACTAACCCAAGAAAGCATTGTCCTTTTTATGCATCGTCCCATAATTGCCATGTGTCTCTTTTTTTGACTGTCTGTGGATAATGGGAATTATTTGAGGCAGATTCATTAATCATAAAGTGTGATTAGTTGCTAATTACCGTGTGGTAATTACGTTGGTGAGGAAACCCTGCCATGATTCACAGCAGGATCACTCCTGAGGCAGGAGACCCCCCCCATTGACAGCATCGTCCTGTCAACCTCTACCTCATTTATAGCACACACTCATAGACACACAAGTGTACACACGCACACACATGCACGAACTAACGCGTACAATCATCCATACACATACACACACACGCATGAACACACACACAGAGACACTCAAATAGACACCATGTCTCCAAATACAAAACTTACATCACACAAAGGCTCACATATACAGTATATTCATTATCATACACAGCTGTAAATCATCAACAGAGTCTCAATCACTCTTAGAATTAGTGGTGACTCGAGGATCCTGGAGATCCTCAGGAACCATTGCTAGTCAGTTTTTCTGTTACATGTATTTGAAATGTGTTTTTTATTAATTTACCTCTGAGTATTTTTTTATTTGTTTTACACTGGGCGGAACTACACTCCATTGTATTTTGGGGCAAGATATTTTTGAGAGCTGTAATTTGCATTTTCAAAATAGAAAATGCTTTTCTGTACCACTTTTTTTTTTACAACTGTTTACAATTTTGTGGCCCCCTTTCACCCTGCATTGGTATTAAAAGTCTGATCGCAACTATGGTGTGATGACAGCGTCTGCTAAATGAACTAAATATAAAGGTATTAAAAATGAACAATTGCAAAGCATGCTATCATTCTAATGAGCTCCGTCCTGAAACAAGACCAAAAATAATACCCAGTGTGCTTTGCAGTTCACTTTAGTATGTTCATATGTTCATATACATTGACATATTGGTCATTTAGCAGACACTCTTATCCAGAGTGACTTACTGTCAGTGCATTCAACTATGGCAGAATAAACAGGCCAGCTACTGCATTTATTTCTGTAGGAACCCTTGTAGTGGAGGCGTCGCTTAGTAAGGGTGTGGCTTTAAGATATATGTGTTTTGAGGACATTGTTAGAGTATATGTCATTCTTGTTAATCTGTTCTGTTGTATTGTCATCACATGTTAAGGTTGAACAGTGACAGTTTTTTTAGCTTCAATGAGGCTAACGGAGGTGTATGAGCTCCCCAAGAGCCCATGCAAATCCCCAAGTTGGAATAGTTACCACTTTACGAAATCAGCAATGTTAATATTATATCAAGGTATGTAATACAAATAAACATTCCAGGAACATTTTTGTTTGCTGTCGCCAAACTTAGCATGATCGATAGGAATGACATTTACGCTAACGGGTGACAAAAAATAACTATCTGAAGCCATGTCTCCAATCTTATAGGCTGCCACTTATACAATATATTATTAAAAAAGGTTTCAAAATTGTACCCCTCCTATCACAAAAAGGTTCCGGTTTGAACGTTTACACAGAGGTTCTTCGAAGACACTTTTTAGAGAGGTTCCTTCCTCAAGGAACCGTTTCAACTGGAAATATTCTGCAGACATGGCAACCCAAAAGGTTCTTCCAGGCACCTTAACTTCTAAGAGTGTACACTCAAACAAATACATCACAGCTTCTCTGAAGGCCCTAACTCATCTATAGCACTTCCTTAATCTCTCATACTGCTGTTTCCCAGATTTCTCAAAATAAACATGCCAACATGTTTTGGCTGTGGTGGCCTGCCTCAGATGATGGCTAGATTTACCAGGGATTACAGTCATTTCCTACAGGAGATCTCCACTGCTTGTTTAAAACTCGCTGCATTCTGTATTAAGTTCAATGAGGCCTAGGAAGCTTGTATTATTATGTAGTTGTTAGACACATTGCATCTGACAAACCCGTTTCCTGTGTCCTTCGGGGTTCAACTTTCTTATAATCAGGAATACAGCACATACTGGAGGCACACACACACACACACACACACACACACACACACACACACACACACACACACACACACACACACACACACACACACACACACTCCCTTGCTCTGCATTCTCATTTATCTCTGGATATCGCTATGTCCATCATCACCTCCCTGTCTTAAATACCCTATAGTCAGGGGCCTCTCACGCACTGTGTTAAACACACATGTTATCCTCATCAGCCTGCGTATTATAAACCTCAGTAATCTCACATCTCTGGCTGCTCTTGCACCTTTTCAATTTCCTGGTAACCTAATCCTGGCCTGTTGCACCATACCTCACCATAGCCTCAGAGAGAAAGAGGGAAAGAAATTTAAGGATAACAAATTGCGATTTTTGATAAAAGTAGGATTAGAGCAAATGGCACATGCACGTGTATTTTGAAGGGGCCTGTATTGTTTAAGTGACTATAATCCGCCATAGTTGACATGAGTCAGTGGAGGATCTGTGTTTCCTTGAACATAGTTACAGATGTGAGGGGTGAAAAAATCCCCCCCCTCTCCCTAAAACCCAGCTAGGGCTTTTAAAATGTAGAATCATTTCTTTATAAACGTTTCAAAAACGAAAGGTTGTCATCACAAGGCATTTAAGCACCGCTCACATAATGTAGTATCCAATCAAGATCATTAATGAATCCTCCCATTGATAACATGTTAGATGTCTCTATGCCAGTACTATAGAGTGATGGTATTATTGGACTGCAGTGTTCCCACTTGGAGCTGGCCTGCCGACTTGACTCCTACTGAGACACCAGCAGGTACACAGGTTCTCTCACTCAAATCCTATTGATTCGTTTGCTCAATAACTGAGAGCTGAAAGAAACCAAAAAGAGGAGTTAATATGGATTAACCATCTTAGTCCCCACCTGTGACAGACAATACGTGGTTCTCCAACGTTCTCTTCCTCTTTCCTTTGTGTCTGGATTTTGGCAACCGTAGATCAAAGAACATATGACTCCCCCAGTTTGCACTTGGCTATAGTACTCTGTGTCATGTCACTTCTTAAAATTTGACATTTTCAAAACCATTAAACAGTCTGAAATGATTATTCTTTGGCTGCCAGTTCGACTAAGATTCTATTACATTGGGGCACAGCAGATAGTATAAAGTATTATGAGGGCACACTAAATTCCAACCCCAAAATCCTTTCGAAAGTGGATCCCTTGTTTCAATCGCCCAGACACTCCCTTAGTCACCACTTCAAAACAGTCATAAAACTAACTCGCATGGATAAACCTGCACTCTATTGAAAACACATTGGCTCATAATCCACGGCCTCTCCTAATATAAAAAGATCCCATGGCGGTTTCAAGGTCAAACACCAATAAAATGAAAAACTACAATTTGTCGAAGTCTGTGATGATTCTCTTCCATGGGCACACAATGACATCATCTTTAATCCTTCAGAAAGCCAGAGTCTAGAGTGGAGAGTGGAGAGGGATCTCATGGTAATTCTCATCAGGCCAGATGTAAATCACAGTTTTCCCATTCTGGATCTGTTAAAGCTGCCAGCCAGAGCAGCTGCAGCTGCAGATCCTTCCCGACCAAACAACGCTTCCTGATCCGTCATCCCGGGAACGAGAGGAAAATAGTTATTTTCACTCAGGGAGTCTCTTTTCCCCCGGGAGAGGGGAGAGACGCTGGGTTGGATTTCTCGGTCTAGATCTGATGATGATGCCCCCTGTGCTTGGAGATCTGGTTGGGGTGTGTCACTGTGACAGATATACACGCACGCACACACGCCTTTCTCATTGAATTGTCTGTCTGAAACCTAAAAATTAAATTTCTCTCAAATGAAAAAGTCCTGAATGAACAGCACTTTTTTCATGTTACAATATTACAATTATTTAGTTTCTGTTTTCCTGTATGCCTTCCAGTTTGTTTTCTATGGCTGTCTAGGCCTCGTGCTGCAGGACTTTGTGCTGTATCAGGTGCGAAGCGGGAGCTGATTTTCTCTTCCAGACATGCCTGACGATGCACAGCAACTGTCACCTGTCAACAACAGCTGTGAAAAACAGCTTGTCGTCAGCGACAGAATTTTTTAGGGGGGGGCCATACCTGTCATTCCTGCTCATAACAGATTTCTGCTGCTCGCTTATCAAACTCATTAACCGTACCTCTTTATGCTTCGTGCCTGCTATTTCCATTTGATTTGCCACTGTACTTTATACAGCATCATGGCTGAACTGGCCACAGTAAGCAAGTCAACAATATTACCAAAGATAGCGATGTAACCCAGTGTACTCCATCTCCACTAGCTATAAGATTCCCTTTACTGTTACAGTAAATTACCCAATTTGTAGAAATATTGGCACTCCAAACTGCTGAATAATGAAAGAAGCATATCCCCATAAAGAAAATTGTAATTGCTCAAGTGGAAATAAACCTCACTGATTATAGAGAATAAAAAAAACACTTAAAATGTTGCATTCCTTCATTTTGAATGTGATTTGTAATACACAGAGAGGTGGCCAATTCCAGTGATTCCGGAGCCAAAACAGTAATGCTGATACATACCCCATTGGTCAAAAGTTTTAGAACACCTACTCATCCAAGGGTTTTTCTTTATTTTTACTATTTCCTACAATGTAGAATAATAGTGAAGACTTCAAAACTGTGAATGATTATTTTTTATTTTTTTATTTCACCTTTATTTAACCAGGTAGGCAAGTTGAGAACAAGTTCTCATTTACAACTGCAACCTGGCCAAGATAAAGCAAAGCAGTGCGACAAAAACAACAACACAGAGTTCACATGGAATAAACAAGCGTACAGTCAATAACACAATAGAAAAAAGAGAAGTCTATATACAGTGTGTGCAAATGGCGTGAGGAGGTAAGGCAATAAATAGGCCATAGTAGCAAAGTAATTACTATTTAGAACATTAACACTGGAGTGATAGGTGTGCAGATGATGATGTGCAAGTAGAAATACTGGTGTGCAAAAGAGCAGAAAAGTAAATAAAAACAATATGGGGATGAGGTAGGTAGATTGGATGGGCTATTTACAGATGTGCTATGTATAGCTGCAGCGATCGGTTAGCTGCTCAGATAGCTGATGTTTAAAGTTAGCGAGGGAAAGATAAGTCTCCAGCTTCAGCGATTTTTGCAATTAGTTCCTGTATTTGGCAGCCAAGAACTGGAAGGAAAGGCAGCCAAATGAGGTGTTGGCTTTGGGGATGACCAGTGAGATATACCTGCTGGAGCGCGTGCTACGGGTGGTTGTTGTTATCGTGACCAGTGAATTGAGATAAGGCGGAGCTTTACCTAGCATAGACTTATAGATGACCTGGAGCCAGTGGGTCTGGCGACGACTATGTAGCGAGGGCCAGCCGACTAGAGCATACAGGTCGCAGTGGTGGGTAGTATATGGGGCTTTGGTGACAAAACGGATGGCACTGTGATAGACTGCATATATAATAACACATGTAATCATGTAGTAACCTAAAAAGTTTTAAACAAATCAAAATATATTTTATTTTTGAGATTCTTCAAATAGCCACCCTTTTCCTTGATGACAGCTTTGCACACTCTTGGCATTCTCTCAACCAGCTTCACCTGGAATGCTTTTACAACAGTCTTGAAGGAGTTCCCACATATGATGAGCACTTGTTGGCTGCTTTTCGTTCAATCTGCGGTCCGACTCATCCCAAACCATCTCAGTTTGGTTGAGGTCGGGGGATTGTGGAGGCCAGGTCATCTGATGCAGCACTCCATCACTCTCCTTCTTGGTACAATAGTCCTTACATAGCCTGGAGGTGTGTTGGGTCATTGTCCCAACACCCCTACAAATGATAGTCCCACTAAACCCAATCCAGATGGGATGGCGTATCCCTAGCCATGCTGGTTACATGTGCCTTGAAATCTAAATAAATCACAGACAGTGTCACCAGCAAAGCACCATTACACCATAACACCTCCTCCTCCATGCTTACATTGGGAAATACACATGCAGAGATCATTCGTTCACCCACTCCGCGTCTCACAAAGACACAGCGGTTGGAACCAAAAGTCTCCAATTTGGACTCCAGACCAAAGGACAAATTTCCACTGATCTAATGTCCATTGCTCGTGTTTCTTGGCACAAGCAAGTCTCTTCTTCTTGTTGGTGTTGTATAGTAGTGGTTTCTTTGCAGCAATTCGACCATGAAGGCCTGATTCACGCAGTCTCCTCTGAACAGTTGATGTTGAGATGAGTCTGTTACTTGAACTCTGTGAAGCATATATTTGGGCTGCAATTTCTGAGGCTGGTAACGCTAATGAACGTATCCTCTGCAGCAGAAGTAACTCTGGGTCTTCCATTCCAGTGGCAGTGCTCATGACAGCCAGTTTCATTATGCCATCAATACCATCAAACAAGCAAAGCATCAATACATGACTAATCATACTACACCGGCTCAGACCATCGTCGGATGTGGCAGAGCTTGCAAACTATGACAGACCATAAACGGCCGCGAGCTGCCCTGTGACACGAGCTTACCTGACAAGCTAAATTACTTCTATGCTCGGATCGAGGCAAGTAACACTGAAACATGCATGAGAGCATGAGCACAGACGACTGTGTGATAACGCTCTCCGTAGACGATGTGAGGAAGACCTTTAAACAGGTCAACATTCACAAGGCCGCGCGGCCATACAGATTTCCAGGACATGTACTCTGAGCATGCGCTGACCAACTGGCAAGTGTCTTCACTGACATTTTCAACCTGTCCCTGACTAAGTCTAATGCCAACATGTTTCAAGCAGACGACCATAGTCCCTGTGCCCATTAACACTAAGGTAACCTGCCTAAATTACTACCAACCTGTAGTACTCACGTCTTTAGCCATGAAGTGCTTTGAAAGGCTGGTCATGGCTCACATCAACACCATTACCCCAGAAACCATAGACCCAGTCCAATTTGCATATCACACCAACAGATCCACAGATGATGCAATCTCTATTGCACTCTACACTCCCCTTTCCCAACTGAACAAAATTAACACCTATGTGAGAATGCTATTCATTGACGACAGCTCAGCATTCAACACCATATTGCCCTCAAAGCTCATCACTAAGCTAAAGACCCTTGGCCTAAACACCTCCTTCTACAACTGGATCCTGGATTTCCTGACGGGCCGCCGCCAGGTGGTAAGGGTAGGTAACAACACATCGGCCACACTGATCCTCAACACGGGGGCACCTCAGGGGTGCATGCTCAGTCCCCTCCTGTACTCCATGTTTACTCATGACTGCATGGCCATGCACGACTCCAACACCACCATCAAGTTTGCCGATGACACAACAGTGGTAGGCCTGATCACCAACAACGATGAGAAAGCCTATATGGAGGAGGTCAGAGACCTGGCCATGTGGTGCCAGGACAACAACCTCTCCCTCAACGTGATCAAGACAAAGGAGATGATTGTGGACTACAGGAAAAGGATGACCGAGCACATCCCCATTCTCATCGATGGGGCTGTAGTGGAGCTGGTTGAGAGCTTCAAGTTCCTTGGTGTCCACATCACCAACAAACTATCATGGTCAAAACACACTAAGACAGTCGTGAAGAGGGCACAACAAAGCTTTTTCCCCCTCAGGAGACTGAAAATATTTGACATGGGTCCTCAGATTCTCAAAAGGTTCTACAGCTGCACCGTCGAGAGCATCCTGACGGGTTGCATCACTGCCTGGTATGGCAACTGCTCGGCCTCCGACCACAAGCCACTGCAGAGGGTAGTACGTACGGCCCAGGACCTACATCACTGGGGCCAATCTTCCTGCCATCCAGGACCTCTGTACCATGCAGTCAGAGGAAGGCCCTAAAAATTGTCAAAGACTAAAGCCACGCTAGTCATAGACTGTTCTCTCTGCTACCGTACAGCAAGCGGTACCGGAGCGCCAAGTCTAGGTCCAAAAGGTTTCTTAACAGCTTCTACTCCCAAACCATAAAACTCCTGAACATCTAATCAAAGGGCTACCCAGACCCCTCTTTTAGTCTGCTGCTACTCTCTGTTTATTATCTATGCATAGTCACTTAGTCACATAGTCACAACTCTACCTTCATGTACATATTATCTCAATTACCTCGACTAACCGGTGTCCCTGCACATTGACTCTGTACCGGTACCCCCTGTACATAGCCTCGCGATTGTTATTTTAAAGCTTCTGTTTAATTATTTGTTACTTTAATTGTACATTTTTTGAAGCATTGTTGGTTAAGGGCTTGTAAGTAGGTATTTCACTGTTGTATTCTGCGCATGTGACATATATAATTTGATTTGATTTGATAATGATGGACTGTCATTTCTCTTTGCTTATTTGAGTGATTCTTGTCATAATATGTACTTGGTCTTTTACCAAATAGGGCTGTCTTCTGTATACCCCCTACCTTGTCACAACACAACTGATTGGCTCAAACGCATTAAGAAGGAAAGAAATTCCACAAATTAACTTTTAAGAAGGCACACCTGTTAATTGAAATGCATTCTAGGTGACTAACTCATGAGCTGGTTGAGAGAATGCCAAGAGTGTGCAAAGCTTTCATCAAGGCAAAGGGTGGCTACTTTGAAGAATCAAAATCTAAAATATATTTTGATTTGTTTAATTAACACTTCTTTGCTTACTACATGATTCCAAATGTTTAATCGTTTTAATGTCTTCACTAATATTCTACAATGTAGAAAATAGTAGAAATAAAGAAAAACCCTTGAATTAGTAGGTGTTCTTAAACCTATGACCGGTAGTGTACATCAGAACTATATTTCCCTCCATTAACCCCTCAGCCTTGGACAACCCACAGACCTGTAATGCCTAAGATGGATGGCCCCGCCCCAAATGAATCCTAACTGTAGCCATCCTCAATCCATCAATTCATCTGGTCCAATCGGCCTAGCCATTAGGTGTGTTCACATAAATTTAGATTATCCCTTTGTTTTCATTACCCCAGCACAGATAATCTGTGCATACTGAGGATAAATGAGGGGAGATCAGCATTTGGGATGTGGAGAAGGAGAGATGGAGACTTCCACATGTTCACTTCAAAGGGGCTTTGCCTGAGTGGAAGCAGGTGTGTCTTGTCCGGGGTCTGGTGCGGTGTGGTCCATACTGGAGGGAGGGATACCCCCAGGCCTATGAAATGTGTGTGTGTTCTGAGGGGTTAACCACTTTGTTTCACGTTAATGGCTCCGTCTCAGCGCAATGGAAGAGGGTGAGGAGGGGTTGGAGCTATGCGTGATTTGTCACAAGCGGTCCGTGCTGTGGAGTTCTCACTGACATCATAAATGTTGATAATAGTTCATCTGGAGCGAAGCTGTTCCCTACCTGGTCTCCGTGCTCCCCCGTACCCCCTGTCCTCCTCCAGATGTTGTTTTGTGTCTTTGTGTGTTGTGTAAACTCTGTCAACGCCATCTAACTTCTGTCTACCTTTGAGATTCAATCATACCTACAGTATTGAAGTATGGGACTCTAAATCATAGACAGCATCACTTTCAGGGATTTTGTTTGTAGTTTTCTGGCACGCAAACAAATATTATGATTTCTCTCTCTGGTGATATGGTATACAGACAATTTCCAAACATCATTAATCTGGTGTACCGCTCAATAGTGACAATCTACAAGTCTTTCTTATAGACAGTACACACACACACACATTCATGCCACACACGTGCATGCCACAAGTGCACACACACCTTGCTTGTGTGCGGCTGCTCGGCCATACATTTCAAGAAGCTCCCGATGAACAGTTCTTATGCTGACGTTGCTTCCAGAGGCAGTTTGGAATGTGGTAGTGAGTGTTGAGTACAGACCATTTTTTTACGCCCTACGCACTTTACTCTGTACGCGCTTCAGAAATCTGCGGTCCCATTCTGTGATCTTGTGTGGCCAACCACTCGTGGCTGAGCCGTTGTTGCTCCTAGACGTTTCCACTTCACAATAACAGCACATACAGTTGACTTGGGCAGCTCTAGCAGGGCAGAAATTTGACAAATTGACTTGTTGGAAAGGTGGAATCCTATGACGGTGCCACGTTGGAAGTCACTGAGCTCTTCAGTAAGGCCATTCTACTGCTATTGTTTGTCTATGGAGATTGCATGGCTGTGTGCTTGATTTCATACACCTGTCAGCATCGGGTGTGGCTGAAATAGCCAAATCCACTAATTTGAAGGGGTGTCCACATACTTTAGTATATATAGTGTACCTGTCCCCACATTGCCACTCATGTCATCTCATTGGTGGCCACCTCTACCCAGTTCATGCCTCCTGCCGACAGGTCCTTGTCTCTGATTGGCAGATGCCCTTTTCCGCAACACCTCTCTCCTTGTTCTGTTTCAGGAGATTCATATTACTGTCTGTAGGACCTGCCCATCTGTCTGTCTGTAGTATGTGTCTGCCTGCCTGTCTGTCTGTCTGTAGAACGTGTCTGTCTGTCTGTAGGACGTGTCTGTCTGTCTGTTGGACGTGTCTGTCTGTCTGTTGGACGTGTTGGACTGTCTGTCTGTCTGTGTCTGTCTGTCTGTCTGTCTGTCTGTCTGTCTGTCTGTCTGTCTGTCTGTCTGTCTGTCTGTCTGTCTGTCTGTCTGTCTCTAGGACATGTCTATCGGTCTGTCTGGCTATCTGTCTGTCTGTCTGTCTGTCTGTTGGATGTGTCTATCTGTCTGTTTAGCTATTCTAAAATCTTGGAATTCCAGTAGAATTCCATTGACAGTAATAACTTGGTGTCCATTAATTAGAGATAAAGATATATATATATAACTACACTGCTTATGGTCTCCTATAGTATGCTCTGCTAATATTTGTTTTACGTATATACAATATGCTCTCTATGGAGACCCATTGGCCTCTTTGAAGAACATGTTATTCTCTTTTCCTCTCCTGAGCTCTGTTAATAATAGTATAGCTAAAGCTTCAGGATCCATGTTCTTTATGATCTGACAAAACCTATAATGTATGTCTGTGTAGCGCTCTGCTCGGCTGTATTCGCTGAGCTGAACCCAGGGGTAGTGGAGTACGGGACATATTTATATTCTGTGCTGCAGTGAGTAAGGAAGTTGCAGGGAGCAGTGGGGAGGCTAATTTCACATGCTGGAAGTCCTTTCTCAGAATAGGCCGACTGGCCAAGTTCTAACCCCTCTCTCCCCCTCCTTCTCTCTCTGTTTTAGTAAGAGCAGTGCTGCTCTCCGTGGGGTTGGGTATATACAGAACATACAATTATTTAAGAGCGCGGATATCAATCTTTTTCAGCAGAGTGCGACGTAAATGTCTCCTGTCCATAGCATGATGGAAACCTTTTCCAGCCACTTCCTTCTTGATCATTGGTTACTGCTAGGGCTATTGTGTGTGTGTGTGTGTGTGTGTGTGTGTGTGTGTGTGCATGTGTGTGTGTGCCTGTCCTGCCTGTCCAACAAGATCTCATAGTTTCCCTTCGAAATTCTTATTTTTACGCATTCATTCCGTGTGGTTACAGCGTTAAACCAGAAACAACTAAAAAGGTTAAGTTTAGGTATTAATTCTGAGTGGTTAAGATTAGGGCTATGGTTCTGAAGGCTTAAAAACGACACCATATTGCCATCAAGTATCATCAAGTATTCTCGCTCCTTGTGATCTGCGGTAGCGCAGTGGTCTAAGCACATAGTTCTGGCTCTGAGCATCCCGGGTTTGCTCCCAATGTTGGGTAATCATTTTTTTTGGGGGGGGAGCGCCAAGGAAGGCTGGTCTGTATCTAATTCCTCAAAAGACAGAAATCCGAGAACACATTTGCGGAACGACTGGATTTGATGAGCTTGGAAACCATTGGGAAGATAGATTTTATATGGCGGGGTGATGGAAAATTGTGATATTTATATACTCTCTCCCTAGTTATGCCATGACATTTACCCAGCGTTGGCAGTTGATCATCATAATGTGTTGATGAGGTCACAGAGGCAGATGTCTGAGATGTGTCCATGTGTCTGTGTTTGTGTCTGTGTCTGTACCATCGAGAGCAGAGAAACCGCCTCACCCTTTGAGCTTGTCACTGCGTATTACCCTCCAGAGTCTAAGCCCTGGGGTGGGCAGGGGGTGGGTTCTACTAAGCTCACTGTAATTGTGTTAAGATGCCCATAACATTGATCATTAAGCTATTTGATTTTGAATTTAAGGACCCCTTTAGGTATAAAATATATATTGAATTTGGCCTTACCGCTATTAGCCAATGGAAACGCATTGAATAATACTTTCATACATGGCAAAACAGATAGTCAACAAGTGCATCAAAATGAAGTATGTTTTGAAGTGTCTGTGCTATATCTGAGAGATATAAGAAAGCTCAGAGAAAAAATATATATGTTTTTCCATGGAATGACCTATATGTATACTTTTGATGTGGAAATGCCCTATTCACTTCCATTAATTTTTAGGCCTGGTAATCGGTTCCTTTCAGATGAGGCTTGTGGGCGTCGTAGAGCAAAACAACATGTACGGTATGTGGTCATGTACGTGTTTGTGAGAGTCTCAGCTTTCGACAGTACAAATGTACAAATGTACATTTGTAAATCTATTTGGAATACATATATTTGTATGGAAATATATTATTTAGACAATTTTTTATATTTCACATTCCTTTTTTTCAGTATGGGTTGACTCTAGGGGATTTTAACGTAGTCAACTCTATATTAGCAGAGTATGATTAATTTCCAATTGTTTACCACACACAACGACATAAATACTATTTGATCATCCACGAAATGTGACGCTGTTTCATCTTAGCTCATTGCTTCAAGCTTCCTTTAAACTTTTCTCTGTATGCATTCTCCAACCGTGATGGGAGTATGTCGCTATCGGGTGAGATGTTTTTAAAGGGATGTGTTTAGAAGATGGCTTTTCACATGTGACACATTATATAATGTAACTTTGCTGTATTCTCAGAGTTCGCTCTATTGGGCTATGTACAGTATGCTTGGCTACCTTTGCCTATTCTGCTCAGTGTCTGCATGCCAGTGGATACACTTGGGTAGTCTCCTCCAATCTGTCTTGGACTGTAGCCAAATCCAGAATGAATTCAAAGCAACGCAGAGTATTAAATAGAGCCATGATCGCAAGGAACTTCGTTCCATCTCAAATGACTCGAACAAACAGCAAAATTTGCTTTAAAAAACAAAAAAACAAAAAACGTAGAGCACAACGCCTCTCCCCTATCTGACCAAATTAACTCATAGGCGTATGTATACGTACTAATGTATGTATGCATGGAACTGTCTGTAGGACCTTTTTTTGGTTCTATTGTCCTTATTTTAAATTTGTCTCGTTCAGTACTTATTTTAAAATGTGCCTAGTTCAGTCCTTGAGCTGTTCTTGTCTATTAACGTTCTGTATTATGTCATGTTTCATGTTTTGTGTGAAACGCCAGGAAGAGTAGCTGCTGCTTTAGCAACAGCTAATGGGGATCCTAATAAAATACTAAATTGTGTCATTAAACTGTGACTTGACTGTAAGATGTCTTTGAACACAGAGAGGAGCAAATCTATGTTGTTCTATGAAAATTTAAGATAAATAGTGTTCCACACAGTCTGCCATTAGACCATTCTACATACTCTGCACTGCTGTGTAATTTGAATTACCATGAAGTATTGGACTTCCATATTTGCAATAGTTGCATGGTATTTGAAGCTCGGTTTAGGAAGCTACACTCTCCCCAAAATATTTTGGCTTTAAGTTTTGCTGCATCCAAATGTGTTAACATTACACAATCAATTAATGTTTTATGTCGTCATGCAATTATCTCTTTTAGAATTTGCTTAACTTAATGTGCACCAGATTCTTTCATATAGAAATTAACTGACCAACATTGGTCAAAGAGGTTGTCTTGTGTAGGGTCGGCGATCATTTGAATAATAAGCTGCATGCTTTGTAAATGTTAATTTTCACATTTACATTTTGGCCATTTAGCAGAGCAACTTCAGTCAGTGCATTCAACTAAGGCATTTGATATGATTTTTATTAGGATCTCCATTAGCCGACGCCAACGAAAAACATTACGGACAAAAGACTTTACAAATTACATACAGTACATTTAAAAAGATTATCATGTGTACAGCAGTGTGTGTGTGTGTGTGTGTGTGTGTGTGTGTGTGTGTGTGTGTGTGTGTGTGTGTGTGTGTGTGTGTGTGTGTGTGTGTGTGTGTGTGTGTGTGTGTGTGTGTGTGTGTGTGTGTGTGTGTGTGTGTGTGTGTGCCGGTTTTGAGGCGTTGTGCCAGTGTTGCTTTATTCATTTTTTAAGCCAGGTTTGCTGTACACTTGCTCTATATGAGATTGAAGGGAGTTCCATGCAATCATGGCTCTGTATAATAATGTTTCCTTAAATTTGTTCTGGACATGGTGACTGTGAAAAAAACCCTGGTGGCATGTCTGGTGGGGTAAATGTGTGTGTCAGTGCTGTGTTTAAGTTGACTATGCAAACAATTTGGAATTTATGACATATTAATGTTTCTTATAAAAACAAGAAGCGACGCAGTCAGTCTTTCCTCAACTCTTAGCCAATAGAGACTGGCATGCATAGTATTGATATTAGCCCTCTGATTACAATGAAGACTAAAACGTGCCGATCAGTTCTGGGCCAGCTGCAGCTTAACTAGGTCTTTCTTTGCAACACTTGACCATATGACCGGACAATAATGAAGATAAGATAAAACTAGAGCCTGCGGGACTTGCTTTGTGAATTGTGTTGTCAAAAAAACGGAGCATCTCTTTATCACAGACAGACCTCATATTTTTTACCATGACAGTTTAGAATCTAAAATAACAGCAAGTAATTTAGTCTATTCAACTTGCTCAACAGCCACACCACTCATTACCAGATTCAGCTGAGGTCTAGAATTTAGGGGATGATTTGTACCAAATACAATGCTTAGTTTTAGAGGTATTCAGGAACAGTTTATTTCTGGCCACCCATTCTAAAACGGACTGCAACTCTTTGTTGAAGTGATTTCGTTAGCTGTGGTTGCTGACACGTATAGGGTTGACTCATCAGCAAACACGGACAAACAGGCTTTGTTTAATGCCAGATGCAGGTCATTGATAACAATAGAAAAGAGTAGAGGGCCAAGAAAGATGCTCTGTGGTACACCACACTTTACATGTTTGCGATTAGAGAAGCATCCATTTAAAGATAACCCCCTGCATTCTATTAGATAGATGGCTCTGAATCCACGATATGGCAGAGGTTGAAAAGCCATAACACATACGTTTTTTCAACAACAGGTTATGGTCAATAATATTAAAAGCTGCACTGAAATCTAACAGTACAGTTCCCACAATCTTATTTTTATCAATTTATTTCAACCAATCATCAGTATTTTGTGTCAATGCAATACATTTTCATTGCCCTTCTCTATAAGCATGCAGAAAGTCTGTTGTTAATTTATTTACAGAGAAATTGTATTGTATTTGGTCAAACACATTTTACCCACATAATGTTTACCACAAAGACAAGTTATAAGATAAATAACTGCCTTATTGGAGTAGACTACTAGACTTTCATCTGACGCTATTCTTGTGATTATTGTGATTTTGCTAATCATTGTAAATGTTTGTAGGCCTATGTAGCCAAAATGTATCTATGATTGTATGCTATCCATTCATGTTTTTTGAATGTTCTATTTATATCTGAAAATTAACCAATGATATCAAGCCACACCCGGCTATGATTACAGACACCTGTGTGTGTCCTTTGACACTATATAAACTAGTGCCCTGCAGTGTTTGTCATTATACCCTGATGAAGACAACTTGTCTGTTGAAACGTTAGCTATAAAGGTTATACAATTATTGCATCTGAGCTCCTAGTGTACGGCTCTGCTTTTCTTTTCCAAGTGTTGTATTTCACTTGCCAGCACCTCGCCTAAACAGGTGTGTGTTTCTTTCGCCTCCTGATTAATAACCTGAACCAGAATACAGGTACTGGTTACATTGAGAAGCTTCCTCTTGAGCAGACAGCTTTATGAAAACCAGTCAATATTCAGGTCCCCAAGAAAGTAGACCTCTCTGTTTACGTCACATACACAATCAATCATTTCACACATATTATTTAGATACTGACTGTTAGCACTTTGTCGTATATCACAACACTTCAAAAACACTTATCATAAGATCTTCTCTAAGCATTACAGGGATATTGCTCTGAATATATACAGCAATACCTCCTCCATAAGCTTTCCTGTCTCTTCTATATATGTTATATCTTTGTACTGCTACTAATGTATCATCAAATTAATTATCTAAGTGAGTATCTGAAATAGCTAATATATGAATGTTATCTGATGTTAGCAAGTTATTGATTTCATGAACCTTATTTTACAAGGCTACATACAGTTGAAGTCATAAGTTTACATAGATTTATGTTGGAGTCATTAAAACTTGTTTTTCAACCACTCCACAAATTTCTTGTTAAACAAACTATAGTTTTGGCAAGTCGGTGAGGACATCTACTTTGTGCATGACACAGATCATTTTTCAAACAATTGTTTACAGACAGATTATTTCACTTATAATTCACGGTATCACAATTCCAGTGGGTCAGAAGTTTACATACACTAAGTTGACTGCCTTTAAACAGCTTGGAAAATTCCAGAAAATTATGTCATGGCTTTAGAAGATTCTGATAGGCAAATCGTCATCATTTGAGTCAATTGGAGGTGTACCTGTGGATGTATTTCAAGGCCTACCTTCAAACTCAGGGCCTCTTTGCTTGACATCATGGGAAAATCAAAAGAAATCCGCCAAGTCCTCCGAAAAAAACTGTAGACCTCCAGAAGACTGGTTCATCCTTGGGAGCAATTTCCAAACGCCTGAAGGTACCACGCTCATCTGTAAAAATATTACTACGCGAGTATAAACACAATGGGACCACGCAGCTGTCACACCGGCTCAGGAGATGAACGTACTTTGATGCGAAAAGTTTGAATCAAACCCAGAACAACAGCAAAGGACCTTGTGGAGATGCTGGAGGAGACAGGTACAAAAGTATCTATATCCACAGTAAAATGAGTCCTATATCGACTTAACCTGAATGGCCGCTCAGCAAGGAAGAAGCCACTGCTCCAAAACCGCCATAAAAAAGCCAGACTACGGTTGTGTCACGCCCTGACCGTAGAGAGCTTTTTATGTCTCTATTTTGGTTTGGTCAGGGTGTGATTTTGGTGGGCATTCTATGTTCCTTTTTCTATGATTTGTATTTCTTGATGTTTGGCCGCGTGTGGTTCTCAATCAGAGGCAGCTGCCTATCGTCATCCTGAAGCTGTGCACCAGAAGAGGAAAGAACTTATCCCAGCTATGAAAGCTGACAGAGCATATGGGGACATTGCCAACCTCCCTCCCAAAAGCATGGAAGGGATGAGAGAGCCAAGCCTATGGGTTCAGAGCTTCAACCCCACAGCACACAGACCCACACACACACTTACACACACCAACTGATTAATGGAGCTTTGTCTATCTCCTGACAGAGCTGGTGTAACTGAGTCAGGTTTGTAGGCCTCCTTGCTCTTTTTCAGTTATTTTTCACTTCTGCCCACAAATTTTCTATAGGATTGAGGTCAGGGCTTTGTGATGGCAACTCCAATACCTTGACTTTGTTGTCCTTAAGCCATTTTGCCACAACTTTGGAAGTATGCTTGGGGTCATTGTCCATTTGGAAGACCCATTTGTGACCAAGCTTTAACTTCCTGACTGATGTCTTGAGATGTTGCTTCAATATATCCACATAATTTTCCTGCCTCATAATGCCATCAATTTTGTGAAGTGCACCAGTCCCTCCTGCAGCAAAGCACCCACACAACCTGATGCTGCCACCCCTGCGCTTCACGGTTGGGCTGGTGTTCTTCGGCTTGCAAGCATCACCCATTTTCCTCCAAACATAATGATGGTCATTATGGCCAAACAGTTCTATTTTTGTTTCATCAGACCAGAGGACATTTCTCCATGAAGTATGATCTTTGTCCCCATGTGAAGTTGCAAACCGTAGTCTGGCTTTTTTTATGGAGGTTTTGGGGATCTTCCTTGCTGAGAGGCCTTTCAGGTTATGTTGATATAGGACTTGTTTAACTGTGGATATAGATACTTTTGTACCTGTTTCCTCCAGCATCTTCACAAGGTCCTTTTTCTGTTGTTCTGAGATTGATTTGCACTTTTCTCACCAAAGTACGTTCATCTCTAGGAGACAGAACGCATCTCCTTCCTGAGTGGTATGATGTGTGTGTGGTCCCATGGTGTTTATCATTGCGTACTATTGTTTGTACAGATGAATGTGGTACCTTCAGGCGTTTGGAAAATGCTCACAAGGATGAACCAGACTTGTGGAGGTCTACAATTTTTTTTATGAGGTCTTAGCTGATTTCTTTTGATTTTCCGATGATGTCAAGCAAAGAGGCACTGAGTTTGAAGGTAGGCCTTGAAATACATCCACAGGTACACCTCCAATTGACTCAAATGATGTCAATTAGCCTATCAGAAGCTTCTAAAGCCATGGCATAATTTTCCAAGATGTTGAAAGGCATTGTCAACTTAGTGTATTTAAACTTCTGACCCATTGGAATTGTGATACAGTGAATTATAACTGAAATAATCTGCAAACAATTGTTGGGAAAATTATCTGTGTCTTGCAAAGTAGATGTCCTGACTGACTTACCAAAACTATAGTTTGTTAACAAGAAATTTTTGGAGTGGTTGAAAAACGAGTTTTAACTACTCCAACCTAAGTGTATGTAAACTTCCGACTTCAACTGTATATTGCCTCGCTACTGTTATTTTACTGCAGCTCTTTAATTACTTTGTATTTTTTATTTTATTTTTACTTGACACTTATTTTTCTTAAAACTGCATTCATTGTTGGTTAAGGGCTTGTAAGTAAGCATTTCACTCTAAGGTCTACACCTGTTGTATTCGGCGCATGTGACAAATACAATTTGATTTGATTTTTGAAAAACAGAAGTGTAAGAGACAGATTGAAGAATTAATCATTCAATCAATCAAATGATTAAAAAGTCCTAGGTTACATCAGCCGATGTCATAAAGTGCTGTACAGTTGTAGAAGCACGGTGCCTAGGAAAAACTTCCTAGAAAGGCAGGAACCTAGGAAGAAATCTAGAGAGGAACCAGACTCTTAGTGGTGGCCAGTCCTCTTCTGGCTGTGCCGGGTTGAGATTATAACAGTGCATTGCCAAGATCTTCAAGTGTTCATTAATGACCAGCAGAGTCAAATAATAATAATAATCACAGTGGTTGTAGAGGGTGCAACAGGTCAGCACCTCATGAGTAAATGTCAGATGGCTTTTTGTAGCCGATCATTCACAGTTAGAGACAGCAGGTGCGGTAGAGAGAGAGAGTCGAATACAGCAGGTCCGGGACAAGGTAGCACGTCCGGTGAACAGGTCTTAATGTTACTGAGATCACCGTTATGCTATTGTTAATTGGAAATAAAATGTTTTAATGGTACATAGTGCTTTTTTCATCAAGTATGAAGAACGCAAGTCAAATAGCTGGAACTGACATAAGTTATTCATTTATAAATAAATACATACATTTTGTCAAATCTGACAATAATTTCTAATTGTTATTTCTCAATTCAATAGTGTTTGAATAACACAAGTAAATTAAGTAAATCTATAATAATAATTGAATTATGTGGAACTACTGTCCCAAATTTAATTAAGTAGTGTTTCTTTGTGTGTAGTAATGAAATAGGCGGCCAGATTGTTGTTCAGGAACTGAAATACCTCCCTTTTGGATGTAATTTCCCATCCAGCTATCTCCACTAGCTACCTGCCTACTCTCTCCCTCCCAGGCAGACTGGTGTAGAGGTAAACAGATCGGCCTCTGCCAGGCAGAGAAAACAGAGCCTTCATGTAGAGAGCAAGGTGGTTAAGCTCATGGCCTCATGGCTGCTGCCAGCCCCACTTTCTGAACTGGGGCATATCTTCCTGTCCGGCCCCTGACAGCTTCCTGTCGAGCCCCTGACAGCTAAATGACTGACCTTTCTGTTGGCCTTCCGTCTCACTCCCTCTCACCCACAAAACATCTGTTAGCTGTGGTGGGCCCCCTTAGCATCTGCCCTGCATGTGCCTGTCTGTACATCAGTCTGTCTGGTGGCTATCTGCCTGATGGCAGCAGGCTAGGGCACTGGGGATAAAAGGGAAAAGGGAAAATAGACAACGAGAGGTATTTATGAGAGGAAATTAAGATCTGCTGGGAGAACATTACTTCAGAGGAGAGACCATTATTGTAAGCCATGTGATATGACTGAACTCCTTGCAGATGTAGCCTATGTAGATCAAATGTTATTGTAATGTACATACAACCACGTAACTCTGCTCTTATACAGTATCTGAATGGCGTGATTATGGATTGTTAAAATATATTTATGAGATCACCTTCAACAAAGTAGTCATAGTTTTATAATGCTCCTATAATCTTAATAGCCCCTCAAAGCCCCTCACACCATTTACATCTGAATGGATCATAATGAGAATCAATGCCACTCTTGGGCCGGATCAAATCAATCCCGATAGTGAAAGCTCTTGATTTTCATTTATTTTCATTGATGCTGAGGGATATTGATGTGGTCAGTGAAGTTCAGGCCTCCATGGTTCTTACTGCCAGAGAGGCTGCGTAGACTGAGTGTACTGAATCAATCCAGCTAATACACACCGCTGAGATAAAACTACGCCGGCCAACACTTCACTCACTCTGAGGTGGATATCGATCACCAACATGATCTCATTCTGCTTTGTGATAAAACAACTTTGAACAGTGAACAAATCACCAAAATAGCAGCATGCCAAGGTCCTGATACATATATGTGAGTTGGCTTAAAGGCTAAATTGAAGCTTAGAAGTGTAACTGGGTGAGTTTATTATTCATTGTAACCAATGTTCAGAGTTAAGCCCGACTTAGGTTGTGTGCATCCCAGCTGAATTGTTTAACTCCATTACCCATGAGTCACTAGGGCCATGAGGCTGAGTCACACCACTGAGCCACAGGTCCAAACATGTCTATATTGACGTATTCTCTGGGCTTTGTAGTACTACAAGACAAGCAACCCCTAAAATGACATTCCAGGAAGGTTTATCTGAATAACCGCCAGCATCTATTCCCAACGTTAATGGCACTATGTATAGACTAGAGACAGTGTCTCATATGATTAGTTCACACAAGGAGAGAAGGGTGCCTTACCTATCAAACACCTCACATCTCAATAACATAATGTTGCTGTTTCCTATGCACCTCAAAATGTGGGCTGGCTGCTGTGTGTGTGTGTGTGTGTGTGTGTGTGTGTGTGTGTGTGTGTGTGTGTGTGTGTGTGTGTGTGTGTGTGTGTGTGTGTGTGTGTGTGTGTGTGTGTGTGTGTGTGTGTGTGTGTGTGTGTGTGTGTGTGTGTGTGTGTGTGTGTGTGTGTGTGTGTGTGTGTTTGTGTGTGTGTGTGTGTGTGTGTGTGTTGCGTCTGGAGTGTAGAAGGATAAACAGGTAGGTAGCACGTCGGAGGTGTCTGATGATGACACGACCAGAAGAGACAGGTAGGTGTGTGAGGAGTTGTTTTTAGGCTTCTAACACATTGCTAATCTCAAGGCACTAGCTAGCATTAACAGAAACCGTGCAAACATAGAAAGAGAGAGGAGGTGTTAGCGCAATGCTAAATGCTTATGTAACTACCTGGAGTGGAGAGGATATGTTAAAGATGGATACTGTATGTATGGGAGATGTGGTGGGGAGAGGGCACTGAGGGAGGAGAGGAGGGAGAGTCGTGTTGCTGCCAATTTATCAGAACACAATCACAGCAGAATCTCAAGAGGGCAGGAAATTGTACCCTCGTCATGGCAACCGCAATGTGTCACTAACCTTGGTGGTCCTTTCTGGGGTAAAAACAGACTCATGTCCCCAGTGAAACAACAGAACAGAACACATCTCTGATAGTAACCACGTTTTGTGGAGGAAGAATGAGACACAGGGAATTGATGGGTGCAAAAGTAGCTACAGTGCTGTACTCAAGAACAGACATAACCAAACAAGTTTTTCCATAACAACACATACACAATTGCACACAAAAATACAGGAAAGCTTTAAATATATTTTCATTATTCTATGCCGGTGCCTCTCGGAAGTCTCTGCATGAAAGACAATAAATTAACCAATGTTAGTTTATCTTTCTTCTTGAATAGAGTTTATTTTTTCTTTCATTTAGAAACCACAGAATGCGTTTTGTATTTCTCGGGAATCCATGGTGACCACATTGGAGTCTGAGTGAGAAATGTTTTTTAGTTACTTGTCTGATTGTACATCACTTTAGATACAAATGATCATGGTGTTCAAGTTAATATTACCCTTGTCCATACTTCAATGTATACTGATTCCGACGTTGCAATAAATATCCATGTCAAGATTGAGTGACTCATTTGAATCAGTCATGATTCACTCTCTCCCCCCCTCTCTCTCTCTCACACACATACACACTCATCCCCCCTCCCTCGCAGTGCTCTCTCTTTCCTTTGAGGAGGTGTAATCTAAGAGCGTGTGTCACTGCAGGGTGCCGGTGTGTGTGTGCATGCATGTGTGTGTGTGTGCATGTGTGCTTGGGCAGAGGATTTAAAACATCTGTGTGAGCAGCAGCTCCATATGGCCCCAGGAGAGGCACACATGCCACCTTTAGGCCACAACTCTTCTGATTCAACAACATGTTCCCTTTGATCTCCAATGCCACTGCAGTTTAACCTTAGTCAGGGCTTCTGTACCCACGACAAACTGCTACAAATGGAGATGATCCTCTCGCTGTAGAACATAACAGCTCCCTCCGTCTGCACTTTGCAGACTGATTCACTAATCTAGCTCATAGAGAGAAGGTGTGTGTGTGTTTGTGTGTGCATGCGTGCAGGTAAGAGTGTGTGTACTGTATGTGGCGTATTGATAATCTTCAGCACCAGACTCCAGATTAGTCCAACCCCACAAAGGTTACGTTTGGGTAATTATACAATGGGTGGGTCTAATCCTGAATGCTGGATAAAACTGAATTCCAGCCAGTGTATATTCCCCAACTTACCACCAGCTAAATCTATGGTGTTAAAATGCCTATTTACTCTGTTCCATCTGACTGTGCAATCCACTGTCTCATCAGCCCAGCCTGGCAAGTTATAAACTTGATCTTATTTCTTTTACATTAACATTTCCTTTTCAACAGCGGAGATTTGTTTAAACCTTGTTGTCTTTCTCTCTGACATTTGCAACATTGTTTCAATATTTCTCCTGCTGTCCCATAGTAATGAACAAGTCGGGATGAGAGACAGGCAGGCAGTGTTTCTCAGCCAGTCAAAATCATGAATCAGCTTGCATTATTTTTATGGATATATACAAAATTTCAATTTCAATATATAAAGAAATTTCAATTGGAAAAAGGTGAAACTAAACGAAGTGCAGCTACTGTAGTTTGCGGTCTTTCCAGCTTCAGTTTGTAAGTGATTGTGTTACTGTAGCTGTGTTGTTGGCTAGCTCCTCTGAACAAGTGTCCTGACGAGTGAGTACATTTTCTATGCCAGGCGAAATCGCGCCTCATTAGCTCATTGTTATGGATGTATTCAAAAAAGATTCACTAGAAAACAACACAAACAAATGCAAATACAACTACTGTTGTTTTCTAGTGAATTTATAGTTTTTGACGTGACTGTATATTAGCCGTAGCTGGCTAGCTAGCAAGCAAGGGATAAGAATGTTGCCAGCCAAAATGGCAAACGAACCAATAGAGCGAACGACTAGCCGGATTGGGTAGTTACTCTAGATTTGTGTCGGGACTATGTCTTGTAGAAGGATGAAATACTATGAATAAATTAATCAAAATACAGTTTTTAATGAAAATATATCAATAATTATTTGAATATGTTGGTAACCCGTTGTATAAAAGTAATAATGCACTCGAAGCCGGTGTTTGGAGGATATACTGGTGTGACACTGATTTGTTTCACCTGTCTTTGTGCTTGTCTCCACCCCCCTCCAGGTGTCGCCCATCTTCCCAATTATCCCCTGTCTATTTAAACCTGTGTTCTCTGTTATCAGGGGGCCTGATTACCGGATGTTCATTCCTGACGCCGTCCGCAGTGCCGGAGTGCACCCACTCGTCCAGGCGTGCCTGCCACCCGGGCGCCCGTCGGACCCTGACCTATGTTCGACAGCACTACTATGGTTCCTGACATGTCCGCATTCGTCCCCCGCTTGCATGGTGTGTGCACCGAACAAGACTCTTCAGCAAGCTCCGAATGGTCTCCTCCAACCTCTGCCTGTTCCCCACCATCCCTGGTCTCTTTGAGAAACAGACGCCTCACAAGTCCTCAACTGGCAGCATCATTAAATAGTACCCGCAAACACCAGTCTCAACGTCAACAGTGAAGAGGAAACTCCGGGATGCTGGCCTTCTACGCAGAGTTGCAAAGAAAAAGCCATATCTCAGTCTGGTCCATAAAAATAAAAGATTCAGATGGGCATAAGAACACAGACACTGGACAGAGGAACTCTGCCTAGAAGGCCAGCATCCCGGAGTCGCATCTTCACTGTTTAAAAAAAAAAATGTATTTCACCTTTATTTAACCAGGTAGGTTGGTTGAGAACAAGTTCTCATTTGCAACTGCGACTTGGCCAAGATAAAGCATAGCAATTTGACACATACAACAACACAGAGTTACACATGGAATAAACAAAACATACAGTCAATAATACAGTAGAAAAATAAGTCTATATACAAATGGAGCAAATGAGGTGAGATAAGGGAGGTAAAGGCAAAAAAAGGCCATGGTGGTGAGGTAAATACAATATAGCAAGTAAAACACTGGAATGGTAGATTTGCAGTGGAAGAATGTGCAAAGTAGAAATAGAAAAAATGGGGTGCAAAGGAGCGAGCAAAATAAATAAATACAGTAGGGGAAGAGGTAGTTGTTTGGGCTAAATTATTGATGGGCTATGTACAGGTGCAGTAATCTGTGAGCTGCTCTGACAGCTGGTGCTTAAAGCTAGTGAGGGAGATAAGTTTTTCCAGCTTCAGAGATTTTTGCAGTTTGTTCCAGTCATTGGCAGCAGAGAACTGGAAGGAAAGACGACCAAAGGAGGAATTGGCTTTGGGGGTGACCAGTGAGATATACCTGCTGGAGCGCGTGCTACGAGTGGGTGCTGCTATGGTGACCAGTGAGCTGAGATAAGGCGGGGCTTTACCTAGCAGAGACTTGTAGATAACCTGTAGCCAGTGGGTTTGGCGATGAGTATGAAGCGAGGGCCAACCAACGAGAGCGTACAGGTCGCAGTGATGGGTAGTGTAAGGGGCTTTGGTGACAAAACGGATGGCACTGTGATTGACTGCATCCAGTTTGTTGAGTAGAGTGTTGGAGGCTATTTTATTGTTGACATGACCGAAGTCGAGGATCGGTAGGATGGTCAGTTTTACGAGGGAATGTTTGGCAGCATGAGTGAAGGATGCTTTGTTGCGATATTGGAAGCCGATTCTAGATTTAATTTTGGATTGGAGATGCTTAATGTGAGTCTGGAAGGAAAGTTTACAGTCTAACCAGACCCCTAGGTATTTGTAGTCCACGTATTCTAAGTCAGAGCCGTCTAGAGTACTGATGCTGGACGGGCGAACAGGTGCGAGCAGTGATCTGTTGAATAGCATGCATTTAGTTTTACTTGCGTTTAAGAGCAGTTGGAGGCCACGGAAGGAGAGTTGTATGGCATTGAAGCTCGTCTGGAGGTTAGTTAACACAGTGTCCAAAGAGGGGCCAGAAGTATACAGAATGGTGTCGTCTGCGTAGAGCTATATCCGAGAATCACCAGCAGCAAGAGCAACATCATTGATGTATACAGAGAAGAGAGTCGGCCTGAGGATTGAACCCTGTGGCACCCACATAGAGACTGCCAGAGGTCCGGACAACAGGCCCTCCGATTTGATACACTGAACTCTATCAGAGAAGTAGTTGGTAAACCAGGCTAGGCAATCATTTGAGAAACCAAGGCTGTCGAGTCTGCCAATAAGAATGTGGTGATTGACAGAGTCGAAAGCCTTGGCCAGGTCGATGAATATGGCTGCGCAGTAATGTCTCTATCGATGGCAGTTATGATGTCCTTTAGGACCTTGAGCGTGGCTGAGGTGCACCCATGACCAGCTCTGAAACCAGATTGCATAGCGGAGAAGGTACAGTGGGATTCGAAATGGTCGGTAATCTGTTTGTTAACTTGGCTTTCGAAGACCTTGGAAAGACAGGGTAGGATAGATATAGGTCTGTAGCAGTTTGGGTCTAGAGTGTCACCCCCTTTGAAGAGGGGGATGACCGCGGCAGCTTTCCAATCTTTGGGAATCTCAGACGATACGAAAGAGAGGTTGAACAGGCTAGTAATAGGGGTTTTAACAATTTCGGCAGATAATTTTAGAAAGAGAGGGTCCAGATTGTCTAGTCCGGCTGATTCGTAGGGGTCCAGATATTGCAGCTCTTTCAGAACATCAGCTATCTGGATTTGGGTGAAGGAGAAATGGTGGGTGCTTTGGCGGGTTGCTGTGGAGGGTGCCGGGCAGTTGACCGGGGTAGGGGTAGCCAGGTGGAAAGCATGGCCAGCCGTAGAGAAATGTTTATTGAAATTCTCAATTATAGTGGATTTATCGGTGGTGACAGTGTTTCCTAGCCTCAGAGCAGTGGGCAGCTGGGAGGAGGTGCTCTTATTCTCCATGGACTTTACAGTGTCCCAGAACTTTTTTGAGTTAGTACTACAGGATGCGATTATCTGTTTGAAAAAGCTAGCCTTAGCTTTCCTAACTGCCTGTGTATATTTGTTCCTAACTTCCCCGAAAAGTTGCATATCACGGGGGCTATTCGATGCTAATGCAGAACGCCACAGGATGTTTTTGTGCTGGTCAAGGGCAGAGAGGTCTGGAGTGAACCAAGGACTATATCTATTCCTAGTTCTACATTTTTGGAATGGGGCATGCTTATTTAAGATGGCGAGGAAGGCACTTTTAAAGAATAGCCAGGCATCATCTACTGACGGGATGAGGTCAATGTCATTCCATGATACCCCGGACAGGTCGATTAGAAAGGCCTGCTCGCAGAAGTGTTTTAGGGAGGGTTTGACAGTGATGAGGGGTGGTCGTTTGGTCGCAGACCCATTACAGATGCAGGCAATGAGGCAGTGATCGCTGAGATCTTGATTGAAAACAGCAGAGGTGTATTTGGAGGGCGAGTTAGTTAGGATGACATCTATGAGGGTGCCCGTGTTTACGGATTTGGAGTTGTACCTGGTAGGTTCATTGATAATTTGTGTGAGATTGAGGGCATCAAGCTTAGATTGTAGGATGGCCGGGGTGTTAAGCATGTCCCAGTTTAGGTCACCTAGTAGCACAAGCTCAGAAGATAGATGGGGGGCAATCAATTCACATATGGTATCGAGGGCACAGCTGGGGGCAGAGGGAGGTCTATAGCAAGCGGCAACAGTGAGAGACTTGTTTCTGCAAAGGTGAATTTTTAGAAGTAGAAGCTCAAATAGTTTGGGTACAGACTTGGATAGTAATATGGATAGTAATACAGAACTTTTCAGGCTATCTTTGCAGTAGATTGCAACACCGCCCCCTTTGGCAGTTCAATCTTGGCGGAAAATGTTATAGTTGACGATGGAGATTTCAGGGGTTTTGGTGGTTTTCCTAAGCCAGGAATCAGACACGGCTAAGAAATCCGGGTTGGCAGAGTGTGCTAAAGCAGTGATTAAAACAACATTAGGTAGTAGGCTTCTAATGTTAACATGCATGAAACCAAGGCTTTTACGGTTACAGAAGTCAACAAATGAGAGCACCTGGGGAGTGGGGCTAGGCACTGCAAGACCTGGATTAACCTCTACATCACCAGAGGAACAGAGGAGAAGTAGGATAAGGGTACGGCTAAATGCTATACGAACTGGCCGTCTAGCACATTCGAAACAGAGGGTAAAAGGAGCAGGTTTCTGGGCTCGATAGCATAGATTCAAGGCATAGTGTACAGACAAAGGTAAGGTAGGATGTGAGTACATTGGAGGTAAACCTAGGCATTGAGTAATGATGAGAGAGATATAGTCTCTAGAGACGTTTAAACCAGGTGATGTCATCGCATGTGTAGGAGGCGGAACAACATGGTTGGTTTAAAGAATATTGAGCAGGGCTAGAGGCTCTACAGTGAAATAAGACAGTAATCACTAATCAGGACAGTAATGGACGAGGCATATTGATATTAGAGAGAGGTATGCGTAGCCAAGTGAACATATGGGTCCAGTGAGTGTTTGGGCTGACTGGGGACACGGCGATTCAGACAGTTATTAGGCCGATGCTAACAAGCTAACAGTTAGTAGGCCGGGGCTAAACAAGCTAGCAGTTAGCATACCGGGCTGGCAAGCTAGCAGTTAGCAGACCGGGTTAGCAAGCTAGCAGGTTAGCAGAATGGACCTTCAGCGGGCGTCGCGCCTGAGGGGCCTGTTGGAGTCCTCGGGCAGATTATGTCGGTATTCCAGTCGTAGAGGATCGGCGGGGTTCTGTGCCCCGTACCAGCAGTAGAAGGGGTCCGGATATTGTAGCCCAGGAGTGGGCTTCGGTGCTAGCACAGGAGCCCTGGCCGGGCTAGCTTCAGGCTAATTGGTGCTTGCTCCGTGATGGAAACGCTAGCCAGGAGTGGTCACTCGGGATTCCGGTTAGCTAGTTGCGATGATCCAGATGAAAATGTTCAGAGTTTGCGGTAGGAATCCAGGGATATGGAGAGAAATAGGTCCGTTATGCTCTGGTTTGAGTCACGTTGTTCGAACTGGCGAGAGCTTTCCGAGCTAAAGGTTAGCTGATGACCGCTAGCAATGGTTTGCTAACTGATAGCTGGTAGATAGTTAGTTAGCTGGCTAGCTTCAGTTGAGGGATTCCAAATCCGAAGTAAATAGAAATACTTTAGAAGAAAAGCAGATCCACGCCACATTGGGTGAGGCGGGTTGCAGGAGAGTATTTAGAAGTTGAGGTTTAGGAAAATATTTTTAAAAGATATGCGAAGAATAATATGTAAAAAATATATATACAAGGGACAGGACGAAGACAAAGACGTCTGACTGCTACGCCATCTTGTAAAAAGTGTTGATGTTGAGACTGGTGTTTTTCGGGTACTATTTAATGAAGCTGCCAGTTGAGGACTTGTGAGGTGTCTTTTTCTCAAACTCTCTAACGTACTTGTTCTCTTGCTCATTTGTGCACCGGGGCCTCTCACTCCTCTTTCTATTCTGGTTAGGGCCAGTTTGCGCTGTTCTGTGAAGGGAGTAGTACACAGCGTTGTACGAGATCTTTAGTTTTTTGGCAAATTCTCGCATGGAATAGCCTTCATTTCTCAGAACAAGAATAGACTGACGAGTTTCAGAAGGCTAGAAGGCCTTCTGAAGGCTAGTTTTCAGCTGTGCTAACATAATTGTAAAAGGGTTTTCTAATGATCAATTAGCCTTTTAAAATGATAAACTTGGATTAGCTAACACAACGTGTCATTGGAACACAGGAGTGATGGTTGCTGATAATGGGTCTCTGTATGGCTATGTAGATATTTCATTCAAAATCAGCTGTAGACATTAACAATGTCTACAGTACACTGTATTTCTGATCAATTTTATGTTATTTAATTTAAAAAATGCTTTTCTTTCAAAACAAGGACATTTCTAAGTGACCCCACACTTTTGAACAGTGGTGTAAATTATGGCACAACAGCTCAAATAAACAAACCGAAACGACAGTCCATCATTACTATAAGACATGGTCAGTCAATACGGAAAGTGTCAAGAACTTTTAAAGTTTCTTCAAGTGCAGTCGCAAAAACCATCAAGCGCTACAATGAAACTCGTTCTCATGAGGACTGCCACAGGAAAGTAAGACCCAGATTTAACTCTGACGCAGAGGATAAGTTCATTAGAGTTACCAGCCTCAGAAATTGCAGCCCAAATAAATGCTTCACAGAGTTCATGTAACAGGCACATCTCAACATCAACTGTTCAGAGGAGATTGCGTAAATCTAGCCTCATGGTCGAATTGCTGCAAAGAAACCACTACTAAAGGACACCAATAATAAGAAGAGACTTGCTTGAGCCAAGAAACACGAGCAATGGACATTAGACTGGTGGAAATCTGTCCTTTGGTCTGATGAGTCCACATTTGAGAGTTTTGGTTCTAACCGCCGTGTCTTTGTGAAATGCAGAGTAGGTGATCTCCGGATGGAGTAGGAGGTGTAATGGTGCTTTGCTGGTTACACTGTTGGTGATTTAATTACAATTCAAGGCACACTTAACCAGCATGGCTACCACAGCATTCTGCAGCGATACGCCATCCCATCTGGTTGGAGCTTAGTGGGACTATCATTTGTTTTTCAACAGGACAATGACCTATCACACCTGCTGGCTGTGTAAGGGCTATTTTACCAAGAAGGAGAGTGATGGACTGCTGCATCAGATGACCTGGCCTCCACAATCACCCGACCTAAAGACAATTGAGATGGTTTGGGATGAGTGGAACGTAGAGTGAAGGAAAAGCAGCCAACAAGTGCTCAGCATATGTGGGAACTCCTACAAGACTGTTGGAAAAGCATTCCAGGTGAAGCTGGTTGAGAGAATGCCAAGAATGTGCAAAGCTGTCATGAAGGCAAAGGGTGGGTACCGTGAAGAATATAAAATATATTTTGATTTGTTTAACACTTTTTTGGTTACTAAATGATTCCATATGTGTTATTTCATAGTTTTGATGTCTTAAGTATTATTCTACAATGTAGAAAATAGTAAAAATAAAGAAAAACCCTTGAATGAGTAGGTGTGTCCAGACTTTTGACTGGTATTGTATGATTTAGCCTACATGGTAGAGAGCAAGATAGACAGGTGAGAGGGGTGTCAAAGTTACCATAGACAAGTAGGTGTGTGCAAAATTACAGTATGCCCTGGTATGTCACCCCGACTGTCCATCTGAACACACACCTGACGGGGCGGTTCCCCTGGCCCTCATCCCTTGTCCCCCAATCCACAGCCGCCTAACCTCTATATACCAGAGCTTGATGAAGACATCTTTGGTAAGTGGATTCCTCCCATCCAGGAGTTCCCTCTTGTCATGTTAAATTACACAGTCAAGGCGAAGCAGAGCCGGCAGACAGGAGACAGGTATGGTGTCATAAATAGACCAGGCGTAAATCACTCCTACTGAGTTAACCAGGACAGATGACAGGAGTGGAATGATAAAAACAGAGAGAACCTGTACATTGCTAGTCCCTCCATGAGTTCTACCTAGCAATATCTAGACTGCTGAACAAGTCTCCAAATGGGGATGGACTGTGTGACACCATGTGTGATGGGGATGATATGTCTCAGAGCACTGACAGCATAGCAGTTCTCAATGCTTCAAGGATCGTCTGTTTGTTTTACTGTTCAGAACCCCTTTTAAAAAAATTCTGTAAGATAGATAGCACATGATGTTTATGTCATTTATGGATTAAAGTTCATTGATTTCGATAAACCCAGTCTGTCATGTTTTGTCATTGATCATCATGTCTTGTCCCTGTGCTTCCCTCTGCTGGTCTTATTAGGTTCTTTCCCTCTTTCTATCCCTCTCTCTCCCCCTCCCTCTTTCCCTCTCTCGCTCTCTCTCTCTATCGTTCCGTTCCTGCTCCCAGCTGTTTCTCATTCTCCTAACGACCTCATTTACTCTTTCACACCTGTCCCCTATTTTGCCCTCTGATTAGAGTCCCTATTTCTCCCTCTGTTTTCCGCTTCTGTCCTTGTCGGATTCTTGTTTGATGTTTGCTGTTCTGTGTCCTTGTTCCGCCCTGTCGTGTTTTTGCCTTCTTCAGATGCTGCGTGTGAGCAGGTGTCTATGTCAGCTACGGCCTGTGCCTTCCTGAAGCGACCTGCAGTCTGTGGTCGCGTCTCCAGTCGTTCCTCTCTTCTGACGAGAGGATTTCAGTTTCCTGTTTTGGATTTACCTTTAATAATATCCAGGAGAATTATTGTTTGTTTAAGACTGGAATAAAGACTCTGTTTCTATTACGTCGCTTTTGGGTCCTCATTCACCAGCATAACACAGTCAATCAGCAAACATCCTTTTTTATTGTCACTCCAAATGTAGATATAATATATCTTAGACATAACACATATTTTCTTAAACTCCCTACCCCAAACATTTCCAGACAAATTAAAGGGATACTTCAGAATTTAGGCAATGAAGCCCTTTATCTACCAGAGTCAGATGAACTTGTGGATACCATTTTTATGTCTCTGTGTGCAAGTTTGAAGGGAGTTGCTAACTAGCATTAGTGCAATGTCTGGAAGTCTACGGTAACTGCTAGCATGATAGTCGATACCATAGTTTTCCAGTCATTGCACTAAAACGAGTTAGCATTGGCTCGCGAAACCTGTAACTTCATACTGGATGCGAAGACATAAAAATGGTATCCGTGAGTTTATCCAACTCTGGGGAAGTAGATAAAGGGCTTCATTGCCAAAATCCTGAATTTTCCCTTTAACATTTGGGCAAATTCTCCTTTTACCTAACTCTACCCTAGCAGTTACATCAGTGAAATCCTCAACAAAATAGCTATGCCATTCATTCGTATTTTCTGAAACGTGCTATACTCTTTATGTACAATACAATAAAGCAACAGTGTACAACTGCTTCTCCTCCCTGGACGGTACTAGCTCACAGTGAGTAATGGCCTGAACAATACAGTCATGCCAGGAGCGAGAGGGGAGGGGAGGGAGTGGGTAAGAAAGGCGGGAGGGAAGGAAACCTCCTGTTTACCTTCGCTTGTTATGCCCACTTCCTGCTTTTATGCTATTGGCCGTGTTTGTCAGGTATTGTTCCGACACAATGACACAATCCAATCAGACACCAGGACAACTGTCACCGTGGTTTCACAGCTGCTCACCTTCCGAGTTGGAGATTTTATAGTTGAAAGCACACTCGCACACAAATAAACACCATGTATGTACATTTGACACTGTAAAATACATTAAAAACACATGTTGACTCTAGTCAGTTAATCAATACTCTCCTTCTAAGACAGTCTCACAAACATTGCATCCTTCAGATTCAGTGAGAAGTGCATTGATTTATATGTAATTTTTAACAAAACACCCAAATACATGAACACCATACACTGGGTGTACAAAACATTAGGAACACCGTCCTAATACTGAGTTGCAGCCCCTTTTGCCCTCAGAACAGCCTCAATTAGTCAGGGCATGGACTCTACAAGGTGTCGAAAGCGTTTCAAAGTGATGCTGGCCCATGTTGACTCCTTCCCTGGCACTTACTACCAAAGGTACTTAAAAATATTTTGTCTTGTCCATCCACTCTCTGAGGCACACATACACAATCCATGTATCAAGGCTTAAAAATCCTTCTTTAACCTGTCTCCTCCCCTTCATCTACACTGATTGAACTGAATTTGGCAAGTGACGATAAGGGATCATAGCTTTCACCTGGACTCACTTGGTCAGACTATGTCATGGAAAGAGCAGGTGTTCCTAATGTTTTGTACACTCACTGTACATCTATTTAGCTGTTATCCTTTTTATGTCCTTTAAAAGGAGTACAATGTTCTGTTATAGCAGCTTTTTTTGCGCTGACAGGAACAATTACAGGTGTTTATAGAAATGATCCTACCTTTTTCGAAAGCTGTAGACAAAGAATGTTGCACTTACAAAGTCTTTAGAGAACAACTAGGAAGTGTGTTATTTGCCTTGACTTGTGAAACAATCTATTTTCAGGAGATTTTGAGCTTTCATGCTGTGAAATGTCTGGCAGTAACCAACCATTAAGAAAATGAACCATTTGTTAGCGTAACATTGGTGAGAAAATTACTTTAATGGTTTATCAACTTTCAGAATCCATTTGTGACTGTTGGAAAGGAGACTCTGGTGTTCTCCTATTGTTCCATAATGATACATGGCATGACAACTCACTTTCGCTAAAATTGAACTTCCAACTGTCATCATAACTTTTTATGATTACATTGTTCCTTAAAATGTTCAGCATTCTTATTTAGAGATGCCGCTAAGAATTCTGGGCTCTGGTCAGAAGAGGAGAAGATTTCAAGTTGTGTTTGCAGTTATTTCCTACCAGTGCAGGTACCCAAAAAAAAACATCACTGTATGTGGACATGTGATTGTGGAGTGGGTCTAGGGTGCATTGTACATGTATGTATCTGCCTCAGCAACTGACCAGCCATTGGATCTCTCTCATTTCCGCTGGGCTACATTACCGGAGATCAGTATTGGCCATCGACTATACCGGCACTGTAAGACTTCATCAAGCAGATCAATACAGAGGTAGGGGAATTCTCCATTTAATGTCAAGTATCTGAAGACTTTGCTTACATTACATAGCGTTATTAAATTCATGGCAAGAGAAGGAGGAAGAATAAAGGTATAAAAAAAGGAGGGAAAACTAATTGAAGTCTGATTATGGTCCCTCGGGGGGGGGGGGTTACAGTTTATTAATATGTCACTTCCAATACAGACGCTCACTATTCAGATTTGTGTTGTCATGGAAACCTCATTCACATCAGAGATGGGAGCAAAAGTTAGCGCCACCGCCGCCGTCTCCGTCACTCCTGTGCAAAGACAGATTTGAAAACCGGGTTTGAATCAATGTGTTTCTTTCCCTCTGCAGGGAGAGAACAAGCCCTTAATATATATTTTTTATTACGAAGATCGATTTTCACTCCCACCTCTCCAAAATACATTTGACACTGTCTCTAGACGCCGCTGCAGTTTCTGTCACAGACACAATCCATCCAGGCACAAGTCATCTACAATATCCCTGTGCCCCGCTCCTGAACCCAACGACCACATGGATTTGTTTCTCCCATTGTGTCTTTCATCACTTGTATACAGTATTTAGGATGTCTCTTTCTGTTTGGGAGATTTGAGTATATCAGGTATAAGGTAATCCGGTGCCATTTCAAAGTACTGTAGAGACATGTTAGTTTGGTTGCTTTGATTTGTAGGTATTAGTTTTTCATGATTATTTTAGCACTTTGATCATGTGTCAGTTGAAACATCAACTAACATACAGCTGTTACCTCATTACAAATGTGTTATTACACAACCTCCATTGTCTCCAGATATGCTAAGAAAATACAGCTGACCCAATTGTGTTGGTGCTCAGCAGGGTATTTTCCTCCCCTCTCTCTGACAGACTGATAGAAGCTGTCAGAGAGAGTGAAAGTCATATCACAGCCCTGTGCTGTGTTGTGTGGAGAGGAGATTTCACATGGAGTGTCGAGAGATTTATCTTTCATTGAGAACACTTCTCCTCATGGCTAATGTGTCACCTCACTTTAGTACATCCTTTTGTGACACCGGAGTCTTCCAGACAAACAATACATACCTGAAGAGGCCGATTCACACTAAGCCAGTCATCCCACGCATTATAAACATGAGAAAAGCTACCTTTTTCAGAAGGCAGAGCAGGATATAAACCTTCCATTCACACTCACCAGCTCAATGAATGGCATTCTGGTGCTACAGTACAGTATGTCTGGCAGACAATAATAGTCTATCATCAAAGTCAAATACAGTACCAGCAGATGACTGAACAAGTACTATACCTGAATGTTGCCTTCTCACTTCGGTAGTTATTTTGTGGTGGAAAACCTACCACTGTGAAATTCCCACAAGTGTGTCAAGGCTGGGCTTGACACATTTGCTGTATAAGTATGCTATATTCCATAAAAACACTGTGAAAAATAGAGAATCCTATTTTTCTACGTTTATTTAGGAAATGAACGGCTGATTCGTGTCTTGGTGTATCAGTGTGGATTGTGTTACTCAGTGCGCCTATGTATGGTGCTTGAACACATGTTTGTATGTGGGTGGATGTGAGGTAGTATGTTATCAGCCTTGGGAGTGAGATCACTTCCTGTCTCTCTCTGCCCCCAGCCCATTCAGATAAGAGCACCCACACTCGGCCCTCTGGGAGTTGTCTAACAGGAAGTGGTACAATGGGCTACTCCATTAGCTTTCACATTGCAAGCCACACATGTCCTGTCCGTGAAGCTGTCCAAAATAAGCTGCAAATAGCATTTCCTGTTGGAGTCCATATAAACCCTCAGAAGTGCATTTGTGTATTCACACAGGGGCTATTTAGCTAAGTGCTACCTGTTGACTCCTGGCTTTTGGAAAATGAATCATAGGCCTATTGTTTCTGGTCCACCTGTGTATTGGATTTGTGGTTGGGTAGCCTGTCTGCTGCAGGCGTATGGGTGCTAGCTTATTTAGCATGTGGAGGAAGGAAGTGTAATTGTACTCTGTAAATGATATCTATGCACAGCTGTAAATTACTTTTCTCTTCCTTTTATTTGGTCCTTTCCTTTTTACTTGACATGTTCCGTAATTTGTCACACTATGATTTGTGACAGTATGATTAATGGATTTAATTAGATATTATTTATAAAAGGCTTTATTACTGTATAGGCTGTATTTAATTTTCTATTGATCTTTTGAAGGCAAGACAATTGTATTGGTGGCTCAACCCTCGACCTGACTGTATGCAAGGATTTTTATTTTGTGTTTCTCAGGAATGCTGAATTATCTGTTGCTCTCACCATCCTCCATTCTGTCACATCTCTGAGAAGCAGAGGTGCTGTTGTGATAACATCCTGTAGGTCTGATGATGTGATTTGTGGTTCACTTTTTCAGTATGCTATTGGTCAACAACTTAGATTTGTAATCCAAACAGTCATATGGTTATAAAAGGGTCTTTAGATTCATTGTGTTGTCTATTTTTCTGCTGACTCAGCTCTGGTGATATACCTACACTGTCTCTCTTTCTCCCCTCCCCATGGACTTTCTGGGACATGACATTTATGGCCGTGACATCTAGCTTTCTCTCCCTCTCTGATCATGCCTAGATACTTAATGCTTTGTTAATGAAAGCAATGCCTTGTAACTTAAGCTTATTCCATGTACAGTGGGGAGAACAAGTATTTGATACACTGCCGATTTTGCAGGTTTTCCTACTTACAAAGCATGTAGAGGTCTGTCCTTTTTATCATAGGTACACTTCAACTGTGAGAGACGGAATCTAAAACAAAAATCCAGAAAATCACATTGTATGATTTTTAAATAATTAATTTGCATTTTATTGCATGACATAAGTATTTGATCACCTACCAACCAGTAAGAATTCCGGCTCTCACAGACCTGTTAGTTTTTCTTTAAGAAGCCCTCCTGTTCTCCACTCATTACCTGTATTAACTGCACCTGTTTGAACTCGTTACCTGTATAAAAGACACCTGTCCACACACAATCAAACAGATTACAACCTCTCCACAATGGCCAAGACCAGAGAGCTGTGTAAGGACATCAGGGATAAAATTGTAGACCTGCACAAGGCTGGGATGGGCTACAGGACAATAGGCAAGCAGCTTGGTGAGAAGGAAACAACTGTTGGCGCAATTATTAGAAAATGGAAGAAGTTCAAGATGACGGTCAATCACCCTCGGTCTGGGGCTCCATGCAAGATTTCACCTCGTGGGGCATCAATGATCATGAGGAAGGTGAGGGATCAGCCCAGAACTACACGGCAGGACCTGGTCAATGACCTGAAGAGAGCTGGGACCACAGTCTCAAAGAAAACCATTAGTAACACACTACGCCGTCATGGATTAAAATCCTGCAGCGCACGCAAGGTCCCCCTGCTTAAGCCAGTGCATGTCCAGGCCTGTCTGAAGTTTGCCAATGACCATCTGGATGATCCAGAGGAGGAATGGGAGAAGGTCATGTGGTCTGATGAGACAAAAATAGAGCTTTTTGGTCTAACTCCACTCGCCGTGTTTGGAGGAAGAAGAAGTATGAGTACAACCCCAAGAACACCATCCCAACCGTGAAGCATGGAGGTGGAAACATCATTCTTTGGGGATGCTTTTCTGCAAAGGGGACAGGACGACTGCACCGTATTGAGGGGAGGATGGATGGGGCCATGTATCGCGAGATCTTGGCCAACAACCTCCTTCCCTCAGTAAGAGCATTGAAGATGGGTCGTGGCTGGGTCTTCCAGCATGACAACGACACGAAGCACACAGCCATGGCAACTAAGGAGTGGCTCCGTAAGAAGCATCTCAAGGTCCTGGAGTGGCCTAGCCAGTCTCCAGACCTGAACCCAATAGAAAATCTTTGGAGGGAGCTGAAAGTCCGTATTGCCCAGCGACAGCCCCGAAACCTGAAGGATCTGGAGAAGATCTGTAGGGAGGAGTGGGCCAAAATCCCTGCTGCAGTGTGTGCAAACCTAGTCAATAACTACAGGAAACGTATGATCTCTGTAATTGCAAACAAAGGTTTCTGTACCAAATATTAAGTTCTGCTTTTCTGATGTATCAAATACTTATGTCATGCAATAAAATGCAAATTAATTACTTAAAAATCATACAATGTGATTTTCTGGATTTTTGTTTTAGATTCCGTCTCTCATAGTTGAAGTGTACCTATGATAAAAATTACAGACCTCTACATGCTTTGTAAGTAGGAAAACCTGCAAAATCGGCAGTGTATCAAATACTTGTTCTCCCCACTGTATGTGAATTCATACATTTTACAATGTAATTAAGTATTTGCTTTTGGTATAAATAATATACTCTCTGGGTATATCAAAGTTCCACAGTGGGATCTCTGCTATTTTTTGAGTTATGATCCAATTTTTAAGAATTACCAACGGGGTGAATGTGAAAATGAAGGACATGCAATGAAACAAGTAAAAGGAGTGCTGTGATTGGTTACATTTCAAGCAGACCACCATAGTCCCTGTACCCAAGGAAGCGAAGGTAACCTGCCTAAATAATTACCACCCCGTGGCACTCATGTCGGTAGCCATGAAGTGCATTGAAAGGCTGGTCATGGCTCACATCAACAGCATCCTCCCGGACACCCTAGACCCACTCCAATTCGCATACCGCCCCAACAGATCCACAGATGACGCAATCGCACTCCACACTGCCCTTTCTCACCTGGTCAAATGGAACACCTATGTGAGAATGCTGTTCATCGACTACAGCTCAGCGTTCAACACCATATTGCCCACAAAGCTCATCACTAAGCTAAGGACTCTGGGACTAAACACCTCCCCTCGCCGCCTCCAGGTGGTAAGAGTAGGTAACAATACGTCTGCCACGCTGATCCTTAACACTGGAGCCCCTCAGGGGTGTGTACTTAGTCCCTTCCTGTATTCCCTGTTCACCCACGAACAGTCCCCCATTAACTTCTCTAGGATAGGGGGCAGCATTTTCACTTTTGGATAAATAGCGTGCCCAATTTCAACTTCCTTCTACTCATCCCTAGAATATAAGATATGCATATTATTAGTAGATTTGGATAGAAAACACTCTGAAGTTTCTAAAACTGTTTGAATCATGTCTGTGAGTATCACAGAACTTATGTAGCAGGCAAAACCAAGAGGAATAATCATTATTTTTTTTGTGGTCACCGTCTGTTCAATGAGATTTCATTGGGATACTAGATTTCTAATCAACCTGTTTGCAGTTCCTACCGCTTCCACTGGATGTCACCAGTCTTTGGAAATAGGTTGAGGTTATTCCTTTGTGCAATGAAGAAGAACGGCCATCTGGAATCAGTGTAACGTTATGTGTACTGTTTGAGAGTTGCGCAAGACTAGAAAAGTATCTTTAGTTTGTTGTCATCCTGTATTGAAAACAGATAGACCCGTCTTCAATTGGATCGATTATTAACGTTTACAAATACCTTAAGTTGTATTACAAAAGTAGTTTGAAATGTTTTGGCAAAGTCTAGAGGTCATTTTTGAGATATTTTGTAGTGACGTTGCGAAAATTGGAAGCTGTTTTTTTCTGGATCAAACGCGCCAAATAAATGGACATTTTGGACATATATGGACGGAATTAATCGAACAAACGGACCATTTGTGAAGTTTATGGGACATATTGGAGTGCCAACAAAATAAATTTGTCAAAGGTAAGGCATGATTTATATTTTATTTCTGCGTTTTGTGTTGCGCCTGCAGGGTTGAAATATGCTACACTCTCTTTGTTTACTGTTATGCTATCATCAGATAATAGCATCTTATGCTTTCGCCGAAAAGCCTTTTTGAAATCTGACATGTTGGCTGGATTCACAATGAGTGTAGCTTTAATTTGGTATCTTATATGTGTGATTTAATGAAAGTTTGATTTTATATCATTTTTTTGAATTTGGCGCTCTACATTTTTGCTCTACGCAAGCGTCCCACATATCCCAGACAGGCTGTAGTGGAGCGGGTCGAGAGTTTCAAATTCCTTGGTGTCCACATCACCAACGAACTATCATGGTCCAAACATACCAAGACCGTCATGAAGAGGGCACAACAAAACCTTTTTCCCCTCAGAAGACTGAAAAGATTTGGCATGGGCCCCCAAATCCTCAAAATGTTCTACAGCTGCACCATCAAGAGCATCCTGAACGGTTGCATCACCTCCTGGTATGGCAACTGCTCGGCATCTGACCATAAGGAGCTACAGAGTGTAGTGCGAACGGTCCAGTACATCACTGGGGCCAAGCTTTCTACCATCCAGGATCTATATAATAGGCAGTGTCAGAGGAAAGCCCATAACATTGTCAGAGACTCCAGTCACCCAAGTTATAGACTGTTTTCTCTGCTACCGCATGACAAGCGCTACCGGATTGCCAAGTCTAGGACCAAAAGGCTCCTCAACAGCTTCTACCCCAAGCCATGAGACTGCTGAACAATTCATAAAAATCGCCACCGGACAATTTACATTTATACCGCCCCCTCCCATCTTGTAAACTGCTGCTAATCGCTGTTTGTTTGTTACCTATGCATAGTCACTTCACCCCCACCTACAGTTGAAGTCGGAAGTTTACATACATCTTAGATAAAAACTTTTAAACTCAGTTTTTCACAATTCCTGACATTTAATCCCAGTAGAAATCCCCTGTCTTAGGTCAGTTAGGATCACCACTTTATTTTAAGAATGTGTAAGGGAACACCCCCCTGAAATGGACAAAAATAAATGGGATGTTATTGGCACCGTACGAAACATATACACGATGTACAATACCACTCAATTGGACGTCGTTTCATTCAAAGCTGATTGCAAATGCCATATGGAAAATGCCAAGTGTAACACTGCAAAAATCCAATAGATGGCGAGTGCGCTCCACCGTAGTTTTTCATATTGCAAATGTAGCACAAGTCAAGACCCAAGAGTAAAATTTTGAAAATTTGAAAAAAAAATCAAAAACGTATCACCCCCTTAACATCTCTGGGATATGTGGGACGGTAGCGTCCCACTTGGCCAAAAGCCAGAAAAAATGTAGTGCGCCAAATTCAAATATATTACTATAAAAATCAATCTTTTATGAAATCACACATGAAAGACACCAAATTAAAGCTACACGTGTTGTGAATCCAGCCATCATGTCTGATTTCAAAAAGGATTTACGGGGAAAGCACACCAAACAATTATGTTAGCTCAGTACATAGCCACAGAAAAACGCAGACATTTTCCCAGCAAAAGATAGTAGTCACAAAAAGCAGAAATAGAGATAAAATTAATCATTAACCTTTAATGATCTTCATCAGATGACACTCATAAGACATCATGTTACACAATACATTTATGTTTTGTTCGATAATGTGCATATTTATATCCACAAATCTCAGTTTACATTGGCGCCATGTTCAGAAATGCCTCCAAAATATCCAGAGAAATTGCAAATTGTCAAATAACAGAAAAACTCATCATAAACTTTGATGAAAGATACACGTTTTACATATAATTAAAGATACACTTGTTCTTAATGCAACCACTGTGTCAGATTTCAAAAAAACTTTACGTAAAAAGCACACCATGCAATAATCTGAGACGGCGCTCAGATAAAAACAACATTTCTCCGCCATGTTGGAGTCAACAGAAATACGAAATTACATCATAAATATTCCCTTACCTTTGATTATCTTCATCAGAATGCACTCCCAGGAATCCTAGTTCCACAATAAATCGTTGTTTTGTTCGATAATGTCCATTACTAGTGTCCAATTAGCTACTTTTGCTAGCATGTTTAGTGCACATGTCCAAACGCTCGCGCAGATGCAGGCAAACTCGGACAAAAACTTCAAAAGTTATATTCCAGGTTGAATAAACTGGTCAAATTAAGTAGAGAATCAATCTTCAGGATGTTGTTATCATATATATCCAATAACGTTCCAACCGGAGCATACGTTTTTGTCTACAGAGTAATGGAACACATATCATGACTAGTGCGCGTGACCAGGAACTAGCATTCTGCCAGACCACTGACTCAAATAGCTGCCATCCGGCCCCACATCACACTAGAGGCTTCATTCCACGTTCTACTGACTGTTGACATCTAGTGGAAGGCGTAGGAAGTGCGAACAGATCCATATCTTACTGGGAATTGAATAGGCGATGACTTTAACTTCTCTCAGCTACGGATCCCTTTTACGGGATCACTTTCCTACACAAACGCTAGAATTGCAGGGCGCCAAATGCAAAAATATTACAAAAAATATTTATAATCATGCAATCACAAGTGAAATATATCAAAACACAGCTTAGCTTGTTGTTAATCCACCTATTGTGTCAGATTTTGAAAATATACTTTACAGCGAAAGAAATCCAAGCTTTTGTGAGTGTAGCTTTCAATGCTACAACAAGCTAGCCTTATATTAGCTTGGTTAGCTTGGTCACGAAAGTCAGAAAAGCAATGAAATTTATCGCTTACCTTTGATAATCTTCGGATGTTTCCACTCACGAGACTCCCAGTTACACAACAAATGTTATTTTTGTTCGATAAATATTACTTTTATCACCAAAAAACACAATTTGGGTTGCACATTATGCTCAGAAAATCAAAGCCGTGTTCCGTTCGACAAATTCCAAAAAGTATCCGTAAAGGTCGTAGAAACATGTCAAATGTTTTTTATAATCAATCCTCAGGTTGTTTTTAACCCTTTCACACGTACCATCACACGGGTGTGATCGTTCTACAGTGGTCCCTGAAGCGTACGATCACACCCGTGTGATTAGAACACTCATTTAGAACGCTCGTTTAGAACGGCCAGTTTCGAATGACGCAACAATCAGCGTTTGAGCTGGCCACACTTTCAGAAACTATTTACACACAGTCCTTACAAAGTTATGTCCAGAATGTGAGCAGTTTATTTTTGGATTCAATGTTCAGATATTCACAGAAGAATATATAGCATAACACAATCATCCTAACCGGAAAAATGTAGGCTACATTTGTCCTAGCGCTGAGGAAAGATTGACCCAACACAAGCAGTCATATTTTCTAACTCTCGGCTGACATAAACTACAATATGAATTAGCTAATAGCAATTACTATGTATAATTGATCACATCACGGGTGAGCACACCATTGATCGAAATAATTAGGTAAAGCACTTTTTAGAAATCGAAAGTAATCCGACGATTAGTTTCAGCGCGCAGCCATGCATTTTTTTCTCTCACAGAAACCGAAGATAATAAGAGAAGACGAGATGAGTTTGGTCTGTTTATAGTATGCATGTTGAAGGGGTGTGTCGTCTACCGTCGTTCACATCCCACCATTCATTTCCGGAAGTCCTCAAAAAACGAGTGAACTCTTACTCACCTCATTTTGTTATAACATCTTTGGTCAAACAGACGATTACGTGAACCCAGAATGCATTGAACGTCAACAAACATGACTACACAGCTGGAATTAGCTTAGCTCATCATAATCAGTACAACCTTCAAAAAAGTATTTTACACACATAATATGTGCCCATTACAATCTGTGCAAGAATCGGAATGCATGATTTGTCACCTAGATTTGAAAACACGTGAATAAAACCGTAAATACACAAATAATTGCCACACAAAACATTTTCTGATAGTGATTTATTGATACAAGTGGCGCGTGCCGGCAGTCAACCACGTACCCTCTCACTCTAAACCATTCAGTGTTGTTGTTTATGTATGTAGCTAGTGAGATGAGCTGAAGCATTAGCAATGTCTTTCAAAAGGAGACAACAAACAAATGTGGAAATTCTGGAGATTTTTTAAAATTCTGACAATGAGTCTGAAAGTCAGGAATCAGATTCTGACAGTGACAGTGAGGAGCTGCCCCCCAACCTTGTAGCCATTGAGAACCCTGAATCTGAATTTCCCTTGTCCACTGACAAAGTCCCAGTTCCCTTTGAAGATGCTGGTGGTGATGGAGGCATACCAACAGTGGATGAAGTACAGGAGTTCTGTGGTAGCTGGAAGGCCACCAGTCATTTCACCCCTCCTGGCCCTGCTGTTTCACCCCTCCTGGCCCTGGTGTTTGCTTTGATGAGTCCCAGTCTGGAGTGCAACACCCCTTGCCATTTCCAACTGAGGCAGAGTGCTTCAAGTTGTTTCTGACAGAGGAGCTGGTGGGAGACATAGTAGAGACCAATCGCTATGCCTTGGAGCTACAGGATAAGAGAGAGCCAGGAGTGGGGGACAACCACAATTAGTGAAATGTATACATTCCTGGTGACAGTAAAGACTGCTTTCTAGTTCTGCTGCTATGACTGCATTTCATCAACGCTACTACCATCCTAAATGACCCGTTATACAAAATAAGAAATGTTAACAGCTGGCAGTAAAGTGGCATGACAAACGAGACGTCCATGTCCTCTCCACTGTCCATACAGCAACCATGTCGGCCACAGGGAAGGTGGACCACCTGACGGGAGAGAGAAACAAACCAGACAGAGAAACATGAAACCAGACTGCGTGCTTGACTATTACCTCAAAATGGGGGCAGTGGATGATAAACAGCTTTGTGGAATGCACTCAGAAAACGACCAAGTGGTATAAGATATTTTTCAATTTTTCCAGGGTAGCGTCAAAATACAACATGCCAATACTTCTGACGCATTTAGCATTGTTTTACAGAACTAATAGAATAATGTAACTAGCTACATAAGCACGATTGAATATAACACCATAAAAGGCGAGTAACGTTACCTCGCGTGTCCGCGGTTATAAGGAATATATACAAATATATTATGCTCCATTCACACAGTGAGCTATAGTAGAAACGGTATAACACGACACAATAACGTAATTAGGCACTTACTTTGATAGAAACGCAGTCTTGATTTGAAGATGGGTGTCTGGAGTGACGCCTCTAGCACTGAGACGCTGTGCCACTTGGGAGTCATAAGGCCAGGGTAGCTTCAAAATACAACACATGCTAATACTTCCCTGACGCAATTAGCATTGTTTTCCAGAGCTAATAGGAGAATGTAGCTAGCTACCTAAGCATTGAGTATAACACCATAAATGTTATGAAATGAGTAACGTTACATCGCGTGTCCGCGGTTATAAGGAATATACACAAAAACATGATGCTACAGTAGAAACGACATAACACGACATGCAGAAACTATTATAACGTAATAAGGCACTTTGATAGAAACGCACACATTTCCAAAGGTATTATTGGTAACGAAAACAACTTTGATTTCGATGCAGGCGACAGGTGGAATAATATGAACACGTGTATGCAGGACGGCAGATGAGTAAATGTCCTGCACAAACAATTGAGAAGTGTTTGGGGAATTTTGTCCGGGTCAGAAATGTCAAAAAAATTAATTGGTCCGCAAAAGTAAAAATGACTACTTTTATGTGAATGAATGAGGCGGAACACACCTAATTTCAAACTGTTATTAGAAAATAAAAAACTTGTTAGAAATAATTTAAAATTGACAAATAAAAACAGGCTGCGTGCTTTTGTTTGAGGGCAGCGCGGATGAAATGTACTGTTACATAACAAACACATTCTGGAATGGAGAGAACGTTCTAATATCACGTGCATAAAAAAACTCACGCTGGGGCGACCGTTAGAGATATTTGGAACTCACGCATGAAAGGGTTAACAAACATAATCGATAATATTTCAACCGGACCATAACCTATTCAATAAGAGACAAACGGAAAATGGGGAGCTCCTCTCACGCGCGCAGGAACTATTCGGAGGACACTTGACTAGTTTTGAAAAAACTCGTTCATTTTTCAAAATAAAAGCCTGCAACTATGTTTAAAGCCTGGTCACAGCCTGAGGAAGCCATTGGAAAAGGAATCTGGTTGATACCCCTTTAAATCGAGGATAGGCGGGCAAGGAAACACAGATAAAAAAAATATATATATCACTTCCGGGTTACATTTTCTCAGGTTTTCGAATGCAGAATAAGTATTGTTATACTCACAGACAATATTTTGACAGTTTTGGAAACTTTGGAGTGTTTTCTATCCTAATCTGTAAATTATATGCATATTCTACGATCTTGGCCAGAGAAAATGTCCGTTTACGTTGGGCACGTTATTTTCAACAACAAAAACATTCTGACCCCTAGCTTAACATTGGTGTCCCTATAATGGGACAGTTGAGCTAGCGTACGCTAATGTGATTAGCATGGCGTTGTAAGCAACAAGAACATGTCTTATATGGGCAGAAAACGTACATTCTTGTTAATCTTACTGCACTCTCTAATTGACAGTAGATTTTAGAGTAAAAAAATCATCATGCTATTGTTTGAGTAGAGTGCACAACAACAACAAAAAATTTATCACGGCAACTGGTTTGATACATTCACCTCTGAAGGTAAATAATGTGCTTACATTCAGTAATCTGATTTGTCATCCTGATTGTCCCAGAGATAGCATAGTTTTGTTTGATAAAATCCATTTTTATATTCAAATGTAGATACTGGGTTCTACAGTTTGAACCCCTGCTATCTCTGGCTCCACACCCACCCCGCCCGACCATCTAGATATGTGATAGTTAGTGTATAAGCTAATGATCCATCATGTATGACATTCCTGGGAGTGTGTAACCTTCAATTCTGTAGGCTCCCGATCTCTGTAGCCGACGTGTGTAGGACTTTCAAGTGTATTAACCCTCGTAAGGAAGCCGGCCCGGACGGCATACCAAGCCATGTCGTCAATGCATGCGCAGACTAGCTGGATTGTGTGTTTACAGACATATTCAATCTCTCCCTATATCAGTCTTTTACACCAACTTGAAATAAGATGTCCACCATTGTTTCTGTACCCAAGCAAGCTAAGGTAACTCAACTAAATGACTACCGCCCCGTAGCACTCACCTCTGTCATAATGAAATGCTTTGAGAGGCTAGTCAAGGACCATATCACCTCCAACTTGCCCGACACCCTAGAAATGCGGCACGGCCCCTAAGACAAACTTCTACAGATGCAGCATAGAGAGTATTCTGTCGAGCTGCATCACCGCCTGATACGGCAACTGCACCGCCCTCAACCGAATGGCTCTCCAGAGGATGGTGTGATCAGCCCAACACAACACCAGAGGCACACTGTCTGCCCTCGAGGACATTTACAGCACTCTGTGTCAAACGAGGGCCGTGTATTTGAAATGGGTATTTAAATGACTTCTGAGTCATTTGTATTACACTGGGCTGCACTACAATTCAACGTATTTTGTAATAAGATACTTTCAAAGCTGTGATTTGCATTTTCAAAAGAAAATGTTTTCCTATAAAAAATAAATAAGCGTGCACTGACATCAGAAGTCTGTTGGCACTATGGTGTGATAAGAGCATCTGCTATGTTAACAAAATATAAATGTAATGTAAAAATAAACCTTTGCAAAGCATGCTGAGTATTATTGCAATGTGCTCCACCCCGACACAAGGCTCATATATCTAATATACACTCTACATTGCAATTTGTTACACTGCTTAATTATACACTGGATTCTCAACATTGCTCACTGTAATACATCTACTGCTGTGCATATTATTCTTAGTCTACTGTATATAAGCATAGATTGTATTTGGATTACTGATAGTGTAATTTGGTTTGTTAACTGGATTCAATCTGACATTCGTGATTTCTTGATCCAGTTTTGGTTATTATTTGTGTACATGTTTGACATTTTTGCTGCACTGTTAAGAGCTAGTAACACAATTTCGCTGCACCCACTATAACATTAGCTAAATTGTGTATACGACCAATAAACTTTGATTTGACAATATATGCAGTTTTTTAATATATGGTATGATAAGGTATCTCATATCTTTGAAAATATAAATAGAGTTATATTTAAACTATATGGACACATAATTTATACTGTTATACATAAATCCTTACATGTATGTATAATGCCCTAAAGGTAGATACATGTTCAGCTGTGTCCTCGCCATACATTTACCACCTCAACCTTTTCAATATACATCAGGCTTATCTGTGATCAAGTTCACGATTTAACCAGGCTGACAATCCTATCACTCATCCTCCTCATGTAGCCCTTATGAATATGTATAGGCAGCAGCTAAACTTGTTAACATTCCCATTTAATCCCACCCAGACAGATGTGGAGCATTTTGCTATTGAACCCGAATCAATTGTAATAATCAAACACTTCCCAAGGGGTCAGCTGGATTGGCTGGGCAGAGAAAAATGATCTGTTGAGACATTAGTCAATGTCTCTCGGTTATCGTTGGTCTCATTTAGTTTGACAGAGAGCAGGTTGGGTTAGAGACTTTTAAGGGCCACTCTGAGTCCTCTGTCTACTCAATGCAAATAAGCACTCACCAACAGGCGACATGCTGTTTATTGCTGTCTTGTTAGCAAAGCGATTTATGCTGCATCAATTTATACAGCTCCATTTATTACTGCATCTGTCAAGGGCAGCGTGAGTTGTCAATACGGTTATGGTAGACTCATTTGTCAGTTGGAGGGATTTCTAAAACGTATATAACTATATCATATAATCTTTTCAGAGATGTACTTTTTATTCCCCTGTAGCTTGGTGGGAAGTGGATGCTAGTCCACGACAATAAAATAGGAATAATGATGAATGCCTTAAATAAATCATTCAAAGGAGTCATTTCTTAATAATAATATAAAGACACTGCTACGATTAAAATACTACAGATGACAACACAATCATGGTCATCTGTAATAATGTACTCAGTTCAACAAGAATAAAACTTATAAGCATTATCAAAGATTTTCTTAGAATGTCCTGTTTGTTCAGGTAGCATGAGTCACATCTCACAGTGGTGAATAAAAACGAAAGGGACAAAAGGTCAGTGAACTAGGGCGACATTACAACAGCTACAGTTACAAGGAATACAGTCATTAGCATGACAACACCTCTCCACAACACACTGAACCAGTGAGAAATTCTGAGAAATTCTGTGAGCCTTTCTGAGAGACATTCTGTGAGACTTTCTGAGACTTTCTGAGATCAAATCAAATCATATCAAATTGTATTTGTCACATGCTCTGAATACAACAGGTGTAGACCTTACAGTGAAATGCTGACTTACCAGACCTTAACCAACAATACCAACAAAAAAAAGAAGGAAGAAATAAACCAACAAATAATTAAAGAGCAGCAGTAAAATAACAGTAGATACAGTACATTCTGTGAGATGTTTTGTGAGACATTCTGAGACTTTCTGAGAGACATTCCTAGAAATTCAGTGAGCCATTCTGAGATACATTCTGAGAGTTGTTTTGTGAGACATTCTGTGACACATTCTGTTACCACAGATCCTCTTACACATGTCATGCTAGATATCTTAGAATTTGTTCAGCTTAAATCCACAGAAGCAATGTTTTATTACTATAAACAAAATGACCAACTGGGTACCTAAATGTGTCATACCGTTCCTCTTTTCAATACGGATGCTATTATTCAGATCATGTGGGTACCATGCGATGTTGAAAACACAGACTTACAGTGAGGGGCTATACACCACAGGAGGACACAGAGGGGAGATGAGTTCCCAGGGAGTGTCTCACACAACCGGCTATTTGTCAAAGCTGCCACACTGTAACAGGGTCTGCATAGAGGCTTTCTCTTTGAAACATCACACTTTTCATGTTTTTTGAACCATATGTTACTTTTTAAACTATGACATTATCCTCAACACATTCTGTTATTTATAAGGATTATCTTATTATAATATTCACATAAGTCATTGTTGTACTGTAGCTATAAGTACACTCCATCACACAATGTTTAACAGGTTAGCCTGTTTTGTCATCTTTCAGTGTTCAGCACACTGTGTGTGTGTGTGTGTGTGTGTGTGTGTGTGTGTGTGTGTGTGTGTGTGTGTGTGTGTGTGTGTGTGTGTGTGTGTGTGTGTGTGTGTGTGTGTGTGTGTGTGTGTGTGTGTGTGTGTGCGTGCGTGTGTGCGTGCGTGCGTGCGTGCGTGCGTGCGTGCGTGCGTGCGTGCGTGTGTGCGTGCGTGCGTGCGTGCGTGCGTGCGTGCGTGCGTGCGTGCGTGCGTGCGTGCGTGCGTGCGTGCGTGCGTGCGTGCGTGTTCCAAATACTGAGCCATGCAGCTTCGCAGGAGGATCATCATCAATCATGGATGAAAAATTGTATTTTTTTCCTGTCCCTCCAAGGCACTTGACCTTTCTGAGACTTTTCTCTGGGATTTCTCCTTACTGTGATATCTTAATAAAAGATACAGAGATCCTCTTACCACTGAAAAGGTGCAGTGGAGAAACAGCAATATAAACACTCCAGCACTTTGTGGGACCTACACAGTTCTATGTGTTTTGGAAACGGCCCAGGGGGATGTTAAACTGTTTCTCCCAGGAGGATTACGTGTCACATCAGCGTCGACGTATATGTCTGGATTCAGAGAGCATTAGCGCTACTACAGCATTTTCATGTCTGAATATGCATCGACGTCAATAATCAAAGGGACACATAGGGCAACTGGAATGGCAGACAGCAGGGCATATAAAATGTTCTATGTAACGAGGTACAACTCCATCACAATCTCTCTGGTTAATATACTGGTGCATGCTGTGTTGAGATCAACTGCGGTTGTTCAATAATAAATTACCAATATTAATATCTGTATTTATTGGACTGGAACAAATCTCGGTGTTACTGTATATAGACAGACTATAAAACAATGCAGTAATGACAGTGCATCACACATATCTGTAATAATATTGAAAAACATTCGCAATCTGATTCTCACCCTTATCCCTGTCTGTTCAGAGTATTCCCCTCAGGTATCCCTCAGGTATCCTGACTCGTGGTAGCCCCATCCCCACTGAGAGCTTCCCCCTGGCGGCTCTGTCCCGCTGGTAGCTGGCCTGCCATGGCATTTTACCTGTGGAGGAGACATGGGGAATCCTGGCAGACTCTCAGACTTTCCAGCCCCTCCATAGAAAGGCCAGAGACTTTCCCTCCTCTCCTCACAGAGTTGTCTCTCTATATGGGTACATTCTGCCAGCCACAGCTCCTCCTGGTCCCCTTGCAGGAATAATCCCTGGCTGGCAGAGCACAAAAGGCCAGCCTGGGCTGACTGGGCCTGAGAGCAGCACTCCTGTTGGGGAGCCTGGATCGGTCCCCATAGGGTCCAGAGTGGTGATGGGTCTGATAAGCTACACCCACGCAGAAAATTCTCCAGTGTTAAATCAACCACGAAAGTGTGGACCTGTGTAGACACTGGAACAGTGTTACCTTCACACACTTCTTGGTGTAAAGCCTTATTTCCCAGAGAGTCTTGCCTTTCGAGTGAATTGTGGAGTTAACACCCATGACTGTATTTGATATTGACAGAGATATGGTTGTTGCATTCAAATATTTTCAATTATATGGACTTTGCCAGGTGAGATCCTGAACAAATATATATTTATTCAAATTAAATTAACACAATACATATTGTATAAGGACTTATTTTGAGGTCCTAAACTCTAAACATAACAATTAAGTCTGTAACTGTTAACTGTTGAATAAACACTCATGGGTGTAAAATAACCCCAGTATTCGGATTATTAACCAGAGTTTAGCTTAAACCATGTCCATCATTATCATATTTCCCGGCATGCTCTATTGCAGGTTGATTTTAAGAATTGTTTGTTTCAACATCTATGTTTTTGCACGGACATTGATTGATACATTAATCTTATGCAGCTCAAATGTAAATTAAATACATTTTCTAAACTATTCCAAAATGTTATTTGGTGTTATTGCACCTGTTACAGAAATGGTTGTTCCAGTTTAATTTGTTTAGGTAGTCTCATTTTGCAGTCTTCCTAACCCTGGCAGTCATTCTGAATGCAGGTTGCGAGAGATAAAACATTCTGAAGGTTGGATATTCCCACTCTGGCTGGATTTCAATAGGAATTTCACATCACTTTTCAACCCAGCCTAATTTGACAGGTTGCATGAATAACCCAACATGTTGGGTTGTTCAGATTACCCAAACGTGGGAAAAAATAAGCATCATTTGGGTTTTCATGCTGGGTTGACCAAGAAGCTGTGTAAGGATCTGGGTGTAGCTGGTGCAGAGGAGTCAGGCGCAGGACAGCAGAGATGAACAACAAAAGGAACTTTACTCAAAATGTCAAAATACATGAAGTAACACCAAGCCCACAAACATCGGACCGAACTTACAATAAACAAACATGCACAGAAAACATGGGGACAATAGAGGGTTAAATAATGAACATGTAATTGGGGAAATGAAACCAGGTGTGTAAAACAAAGACAAAACAAATGGAAAATGAAAAGTGGATCGGCGATGGCTAGAAGGCCGGTGACGTCGACCGCCGAACGCCGCCCGAACTAGGAGAGGGACCGACTTCGGCGGAAGTCGTGACAAGCTGGGTATTTTTTTAATGCAATCCATAGGTTATAGTCACGAGGCCTGGTTTATTAGTGGTGTGGCTTTCAGATAGTTTACTTGGCCTTCCTTGATAGTAAATGTCATTCCTGTGGATCATGTTATGTTTGAACACAGCAATGTCCAATTTTTCTTGAATATTATTGTGCAACATTTATTGCACGACACTTTCAGTGTTCATTTAACACTGGGGAATTTGCTGTGCATCCTCTTCCACTCTGAACTAACACTTGTCTATGGGAGGCAGTAACACGATGTTCAGGGTGCTTTAGCATGGACAGGGGCTTTCAGGGGAGGGGATGGGTGGTGAGACGCTACGTGGTGGGTTATAAATCTGTAATAAGAAGGGCACACAAGTAATGAGCAGCCCTCCGCTCTGAAAGTAAAGGTCAACCCTATCTCACCATTCTGGTTCTCGCTCATAGAGCCGCTTTTGAGAGAATACAAGCTAAATCTCCCTCAATGTAATCTAAGAAACACCACTCATTTCTCGCCATGCTCCACACAGGGAAGCTTTAAGGGCTGGAATATGTTTATTAAGGACAGAAGAATAGAATAGAATGACAGTCTAACTTTTACGTAATTTAAGTCACCATGTGGTTACTATCAAATATCCGCCTTATTTGGTAAAATAAGTATTTTTGTTCCGTGTTCAATTCTCATCAGGACTAAACTGTGAACCTGGACCAATCTAATCAGTGTGTGGAGAGGTTGGGCAGGGGTGCTTTTGATTCTGTCAGGGATTTGACTCGCTAAGGCAACTCAAAGACTCAAGCAGCAGAAAAAGAAAAGACGCAGGTCTAATAATCTGACTCTGTCTAATCTACCATCTCTTCCACAGAAAAACACATACACAAACGTGCATTACACATGCAGAGCATTCAAATGTATTCTGACCCCTTGACTTTTTCCACATTTTGTTACATTTTAGAATAAGGATGTAATGTATTTAATTGATTTGTCCCTCATCAATCTCCACACAATACTACATAACGACAAAGCAAAAACAGGTTTTCAGAAGTTTTAGGAAATGTATAAAACAATTTAAACTGAAATTACATAACTACATAAGTATTCATACCATTTACTCAGTACTTTGTTGAAGCACCTCTGGCAGCGATTACAGCATCGAATCTTCTTGAGTATGACACTACAAGCTTGGCACAACTGTATTTGGTGAGTTTCTCACATTCTTCTCTGCAGATCCTCTCAAGCTCTGTCAAGTTGGATGGGGAGCGTTGCTGCACAGCTATTTTTAGGTCTCTCCTGAGATGTTCAATCGGGTTCAAGTCCGGGTTCTGGCTGGGCCACTGAAGGACATTCAGAGACTTGTCACGACGCACCCTGCGTTGTCTTAGCTGTGTGCTTAGGGTCACTGTCCTGTTGGAAGGTGAACCTTCGCCCCAGTCTGTGGTCCTGAGCGCTCTGGAGCAGGTTTTCATCAAGGATCTCTCTGTACTTTGCTCCGTTCATCTTTCCCTCGATCCTGACTAGTCTCCCAGTCCCTGCTGCTGATAAACATACCCACAGCATGATGCTGCCACCACCATGCTTCACCATAGGGATGGCGCCAGGTTTCCTCCAGACGAGGCACTTGCCATTCAGGCCAAAGGGTTCAGTCTTGTTTCTCATGGTCTGAAAGTCTTTAAGTGCCTTTTGGCAAACTCCAAGCAGGCTGTCATGAGTCTTGGTGCAGGCTGCTCCAAGTGGGCTACCAATAGTCTTGGTGGTTCCAAACTTCTTCCATTTAAGAATGATGGAGGCTACTGTGTTCTTGGGAACCTTCAATGCGGCAGACATGTTTTGGTACCCTTCCCCAGATCTGTGCCTCGACACAATCCTGTCTCAGAGCTCTTACAGACAAATCCATCAACCTCATGGCTTGGTTTTTGCTCTGACATGCATTGTCAACTGTGGTACCTTATATAGACAGTTGTGTGCCCGTCCAAATCATGTCAAATCAATATATTTTTACCACAGGTGGAATCCAATCAAGTTGTAAAAACATCTCAAGGATGATCAATGGAAACAGTATGCACTTGAGCTCAATATCGTGTCTCATCGCAAAAGGGTCTGAAAACTAGAAAAATTAAAAATAATTTGATTTAATCAATTTTAGAGTAAGGCTGTAACTTAACAAAATGTGGAAAAAGTCAAGGGGTCTGAATACTTTCCCGAATGCACTGTACACACACACACGTGCGCGCACACACTCACATACACACGAATTACACACACTTGAAAAAGACACAAATACCCACACACTGATACACTCCCTCCACTGTCACACCCACGGGACTGCAGTGAGCAGATGGATAGTTTTAGAGCAGTGGGGTCAGTGTGAGAGTCTAACCCTCTAAACCCTAGAGGAAATAATATAGGGCAGTACAGTGAGGCCTGGACCGAGCTCAGTCATTGGTCCCCGAGATGAAGGGAGTCGAGGGAGGAGGGAGAGAGAGGGAGCAGAGAGAGAGAGAGCAGGCCGATAATCTCCTCGTGACCTGGCAGTCACTGTAGAGTACTATTAGATCAGTTACCAAATCCTATCAAATATATTGCCATCCCACGATGTGGTAGCCAAGAACAGGGCCGGAGGGCTTGCCGCCTGCGGTTCTTATTAAACCTCTGGAAAGAGAGCTCTGTTTGTCTCCTCTGAGAATTACAGAGGGGCGGAACAGGAGAGCTGGGATTAGTACTACAGCAGGGTGGTGGGAACAGGGACAGCCAGGAATTCTGATCTCATTTCCAACACTGTAAAAGTACCCTTTTCACACAAGCAGCAGGATTTTTAAAAAGTGAGTTGTGTGCGTGTGTCAGAATGTGTGTTTGTGTAGGTGGAGGGTGTGGAGAGGGTGGAGTGTGTTGGTGGGTGGGGTGAGATAAAAAACAAAGTATTCGTCCTCTTATAGATAATTCAATATTGTCACTACCTTTCCCGGGATTTCATTCATATGAGACAAGGTAATGAGTAATGCTTTAACTTGATACATTGTTGTTCGCTTACTCATGTCTGTCAAAGCTGTGATGTCAAGCTGTGATACACTCAGACTCCGGCGACATGATATCACCTCAACTACCAACCACATCCCTTGTTCCGACACTGGGTAACAACACAGACTAATGTGTCTACTCTCTCTTCCCAGTCTAAACCTACAGCATGCCTAATGACTCTGGCACCTGCTCTAAGTCATCACAGAGGCAAGATCTGCAAATACTATTATGATAATGGAGCAACAGATACTGTGGTGGATAATTGCTTTTTTGAGGCAGGGGGTAAACATGCCTTGACATCCTGAATTGACTCCAGACTACAGCATCTGCTGTTGATCATCAGGTCTTCGACAAAGACAGAAACAAACTGTCTGCACCATTCCGGCAGTGACAATGTAAGACAACAAAGAAAGTTGGTGATGAGAACGAGAATCTTTCAGGAACAGGAGCGTATGCACTATTATTGGTTGAATGATCTCAGGCTTAGTGGGTTGGTGGAAAATGGAGGGGGAGAGGGATTGGCAAGGTGCCATAGCTGTGGCGGGCACATAGTGGAAACGGAGTGCGGCCCGGATTGTTTTCCTTCTTTCAGCATTCAAGCACACAGCAATTACTCAATCCCTTGGAGGCAGCAGGCCGTTGGAGTAAACGATGTCCTGCATCATTTTCAGCAGGCCCAAGATGGATGAGATAGAGCGTACAGTCATAATTGACACAACAGGATGACGCAGTTAATATTAATACAATGATGATGGGGATCTTCTTCTGATTCAGTTGAGCCAGTTGGGCAACACATCTCTGGTTTGATATAAAGTCTTGAAGGATAAGAGGTATTGCTAGCTAGTTTTATTTGTTGACACCATTTTCAATCTTTAAGAAGGCACTGCGTTGCCGAAACGTTGCTAAATAGGTAGACCCATTAAATTGTTGAGAGCATACGTGACTTTCTTTTCTCACTTTAAGACACTATTTTCAATGACATTGAAAGACAAAATAGCAAGTTGATCGTTGACATTGCTGTTAGTTGTCATGTTCCTCCTTCCTCCTGTCAAATGTTGACTCGCAGGCAAAATAAAACTTTGCGTTAGATGTGGTTATAATAAGAGAGGATATATTTAGGCAAACAAACAAAATGTTACATTTTTTTATTCTGGTTAACTCCATGGCAACAGCACATCACACAGTAAGTAATATATTCATGCTGGAAACTCAGCTGAGATCAGAGTGCTGCACTCTATTCATGACTAATACCAATTTGAAAAAGTAAAAACTTAAAAGCAAAAAACAAAGGACTTCTTTCACCGACTTCACAACAACCAAACCTGAAATCTTCAAAGAGCCGTTTTCATTGCTAAGAGAAAACACAGTGCTCATGGTGGTTATAGTGGCCATAGATCACTTTCAGTGCTGTACCTCTGAAGCACTTGCATTTCTTTTGGCATATGCTGTAGCTTGTGAGGAATAACCAGTGGAAATGTAGCTGGGCTCTCCAGACGTTTTTCGGGATGATTAAAACCTGGGCCTAAGTGAAGGCTAGGTTCCATCTCTCCAGGTTCCTGTTGTTTTCAGCTGAAAAATGGAGATGCACTTTGTGAGCCTGTGAGAGGGAACACATACAGGGGGAAAACAGGCCATTGCTGAAACTACAAAGGGGAACCAACACCTACTGAGCCTTTCTCTCCAATGCATTTTAGAACACGTAACGTCAGAGTACAGAAGGCAAACGGATGACAGAATTAGAGGAAGAAAAGAACCACATCACAAAGGGAAAAGTATGTATGTATGATGTTTAATTAATTTACTGGAATAAGGAAGAGAGAGATTCAAAAGCACGGCATTAGTAGGTAATAGCAGGCAGGCACAGCATGTCAAGTGCTAGAGGTATCTTACAAGGGCGAGGAGAGAAAGATTAAGCAGAAACTTGGGCGAACGCTCATGGTTATCCTTTATTTCACTTTTTAACTCATTGAATGAGTACCAGAGTAAAACACATCATCTTACCTCTTCATTTTCCAGTTCACATATTCTAAGTCACAGCAAGAGCGAGACCCAGGCCTTTGAGCCAGTCGACACTGCAGCTTCAGGCAGCATTACATCTCTTTGTGCTTGAAGGTAAAGTCTCTCTCTCTCTCTCTCTTTCTCACAAATTCAAGTGTGTCACCCTGCAGCTATGAATCGCCATCCTCTCTTACACAAATTCAGGGGTCAGTGAAAATGTGCCATTCGCTAGCTTCAGAGTGCCTTTAGGAGAAGGGAGAATAACTTTCTCATGCGTCTGTGCCCTGGGTCTATTTTAATCCTGTGTTGTTGGAAGCTGTTGAATAATCGCCTTGAGCAGGTCTGTTCTCAAAGCAACAGAGAGAGAATACATTTAGCTGAGGTACATGTTCTGGCGCAGTTGAAATGGGTGCTCTTTGTTGGCCATACCACATAATTTCACTATCTACTGAACCCTATTTGCTTCTATGACTTTACCTGCCCAGGGAAGAATTACCTGCCCAGGGCAATTTGCAGAGAATGCTTAAGATCACTGATAGCATTTACAGAGCCAAGGAGTTTAAAATGATATTTTGTCCTTACTTTCATCCACATCATAAGACCATGTGCAACACTTTCAGAGGAAAACAAGAAATTCAGGTCTTCTGTGTTTGTAGGGGAGGTTAACCACCCTCTCAGCCATTCCAAAACATGAATAACTTATAGGGCACTCATATCGAGATAAAAAATGGGCAAAGCCATGTTTACAGTTGTGATAGATTCTGACGGGCATTCTCAGGGGGCACCCAAAGTCCTAACAGTAATCAGGCTTTTCTGATGACTCCCCTGCTGCCTCTCCCAGGACCCTTGACACCCTGGAAATGAATGTCCTTGCTTCCATTTCCTCTCACCTGCAAGGGGCTCAAAGGGGAATTACAATGCTCTTGGATTTTCATTTGATTTCATTTCAATATTTATTTATTTCATCTGTATTTCTCCTTTCGCTGTGGTGTGATCTGACAGGTGCGGGAGCAAGCAGGTTGAATGTGTGTGGGGAGTGGAGGAGAGACGAGGGGTGAGGAAGTAATCTCTCCAGACTAGGGCAAGGTAATTTCATTTTTCAAGTTTGTCAGCTGGCAATCACACCATGTCAGGGTATCTTCACCTCCAGAGGATCGCTTTTTTTTTTTACTATGCCCAACAAATATGCAGGCGAATGCAATTCACCTGCCATGGAATTTTAATATGGTATAATGAGTGAAATGTGTGTGTGTGTGTGTTGTATTTACTAAGGATCCCCATTAGCTGCTGCCAAGGCTGCCACTACCTATCTACAGTACAAAGTGTATATTACCACAATGCAACGATAGTCATGTGTGTAGAGTGTGTGTGTTAGTGTGTGTATGAGTATGTGTGTGTCTCCTCACAGTCTGCCTTGTTCCATAAAGTGTAGTTCTATCAGTTTTTTTTATGTGGAATAGAGTTCCATGTCATCATAGCTCTATGTACTGTAGTACTGTGCATTCCTCAGAGTCTATTCTGGACTTGGGGACTGTGAAGAGACATGTGGTGGCATGTCTCGTGGGGTATGTATGGGTGTCTGAGCTGTATGTGTGTGAGTGTGCGTGTGTGTAGTGCCTGAATTGTCAAGAGTGGCATTGTGAGCCTATATATTAGCTTTAACATACCACATTAAATAAAGCCTGCAAAAGTACATTACATAAGCAGACAGTTGTCATTTTTAAAAATTAATTAATTTAACTAGGCAAGTCAGTTAAGAACACATTCTTATATACAATGACAGTCTACCGGGGAACAGTGGGTTTACTGCCTTGTTCAAGGGCAAAACAACAGATTTTTACCTTGTCAGCTTAGGGATTCGATCCATCAAACTTTCGGTTACTGGCCCAATGCACTAACCACTAGGCTACCTGCCGCCCCTTTACCACATTTCATGTCCAATTTGTTGGACTAATCCAGGTGTCTTTCAGATGCTGAAGAGAGTGAGTGATGGGGGTGTCTCAGGCTCAACAGAGATGTAAATTCACCAGGATTATGGGGTCATAAAAGATAACATGAGGAATTCTGCCCTGATTTATATTTATCCAGGAAGCTGCTCTCATTGGCTGAGATTACATCAAAGGGAGAGTTTCAGTACATCACAACATCATAACAGAGGGTTCACTATCCCAGCTGTCATTCCCAAAATATTTGACCTGGAAAAAATTGTCCAACCTATTTTTCATCTACATTCCTCTGGCTATCTCCGCTCAGACAGATCCATACTGTATCTAGAACCTCAACACATAATCTGGTGCCGTGTTCCAACAGAGCTATCACTTTCACTTTGCTTGACCTTTTACAGCATGGCACAGAGAAAGTTAATGAAGTACACATGCTGGCACACGTACACGCATGCTGACACACACACACACACACACCTACACATACACACACACAAACACCCTTACACACGTATCTTGTCTCCCCTCTTCTCTTGGACTGTCCTAATTGGCCCAGGAGCATAGGGTTCAGATAGACACACAGCACATTGAGCCCTCCTCCCTCCCTGCAGTTCCTGTTTTCTTTGGCACCACTACCAGCAACTGAAACTGGACATATCTGGACCAAAAAATTCAAATGAAAACTCTCTAAAAGCACACCGTATAACAATAGTTCATTGGGTGCTTTGTGGAAGAAACAGTAAAAAAAGAGAAAAGAAAAGAAATGGAAACCAGGGAGATCGTCACATTCAGAGAACAAACACACACATATAAGAGTAAGCATATTAAATCTGCCTGGGTAAAGGTCATGGAGAAATCCCACTTTCCTCCCACCATCCCTGCTTGTTATGTAGCCATTTTTATTCTGCAAATATTGCTCTCTGACAGTTTGACCTTATCTATGTTTCTGAAATATAGGCAGGAGAGCACTTGATCGAAAGCAAATTCATTTTATGCCGATGTATTGTAATATGTTAAGTTAATTCCAGTTAAATGTCAGGTGAAATGCTGGCCAGGTTTTATCTTCTGCACTCTAAACAATATGTACCATGTGAAGTGAGCAGAATCCATATATAATTGTAATAACTTTGCTTTGTCTCACAAGAATAGTTATGCCTGATCTGTTTCTTGTAAAATGTCAGTCATTTTCTAAATCATTCCGGGAACCTTTTCAAACTTCGCATGCAGCATTATGATAATGACTTGTTACACAAGCTTGTTTATTGTGATGTATAAACTGGTGTCAACTGTAAAACGCTCACCCTGAACACATACAGTATATACTGTATAAACAGCCTTCAGAAAGTATTCAGACCACTTTACTTTTTCCAGATTTTTTATGTTACAGCCTTATTCTGAAATAAATAAATAAAAATCTACACACAATACCTCATAATGACAAAGCGAAAACAGGTTTTTAGAAATAGCTTTTTTACGTAAGTATTCTGACCCTTCGAAATTGAGCTCAGGTGCATCCTGTTTCCAACATCCTTGAGATGTTTCCCCAACTTGATTGGATTCCACCTGTGGTAAATATCATTTGATTGAACATGATTTGGAAAGGCAAACATCTGTTTACATAAGGTCCCACTGTTGACAGTAAATGTCAGAGTAAAAAACCAGGCCATGAGGTCGAAGGAATTGTCTGTAGAGTTCCAAGACAGGATTGTGTCGAGGCACAGATCTGGGGAAGGATACCAAAACATTTCTGCAGCATTGAAGGTCCCCAAGAACACAGTGGCCTCCATAATTCTTAAATGGAAGAGGTTTGGAACCACCAAGAACCCAAGAACCCCACGGTCACTCCGACAGAGCTCTAGAGTTCCTCTGTGGAGATGGGAGAAACTTCCAGAAGGACAACCATCTCTGCATGCATCACTCCACCAATCAGGATTTTATGGTTGAGTGGCCAGACGGAAGCCACTCCTCAGTAAAAGGCACATGACAGTCAGCTTGGAGTTTTTGCAAAAGGCACTTAAAGACTCTCAGACGATGAGAAACAAGATTATCTGTTCTAATGAAACCAAGATTGAACTCATTGGCCCGAATGCCAAGAGTCACATCTAGAGGAAACCTGGCACCATCCTCACCATCGCTATATATAATTTATATATATACTGCAATTTAGCTGGTGCACCATTGAAATATAAGTTGAATTCAAACTTTAACTTACAACATAGCTGCTGGTCCACCCACCCTCGAATGTCAAATTGAATGGGAATGTCATTTCTATTATTTATATTTCTATTATTTCAATAGGTTTCCTACGAAGGACTGACTGTTTAATTTATAACAATCAGAGTTGGGGAAATTCACTTTTAAAAGTAACGTGTTACGTTTCAACTTTACTTCCAATAAAAGTAATTTGGAAAGTAATTTGGAAAGTAACTTTTGAGTTACTTTTGCGTTACGAAATTCCGAAAATATGCCTATATATTTATATTCCAGGCTCTGACATTTCTCGTTTTGATATTATTTAAAAATAATAATAATAATTGATTATGTGTGTATTGTATTGTTAGGTTTTACTGCACTGTTGGAGCTAGGAACATAAGCTTTTCGCTGCACCTGCGATAACATCTACAAATCTGTGTGCGCGACCAAGAAACTTGATTTGATTTGACGCTCGCACGCACACACACAACAATACAATAGAATACCCTGTTATCGTTGGAGCCTATCAAGCATTCTCCACCATGTTTTTGACCAGGAGACTAAAAGGGAATGTTGGCTTTGGTTCACTCCAAACAGTGGGACATTCACATGTAATTGATGCTCAACAAACAACAGGAGAGGGAGGCCTGGGACTGTGAGTCAAGGACAGATAGTTTCCAGATGAGGCCAGTTTGCGTTTATCATTGTCTTTTTAGTGAGTGGCTGTACATCTTTGATAGCAGAGTGTTTGATATTCAATATCTGCAGCAGCTTAACAAACATTGTCACGCCCTGACCTTAGAGATCCTTTTTATGTCTCTATTTTGGTTTGGTCAGGGCGTGAGTTGGGGTGGGCATTCTATGTTTTGTGTTTCTATGATTTTCTATTTCTATGTTTTGGCCAGGTATGGTTCTCAATCAGGGACAGCTGTCTATCGTTGTCTCTGATTGAGAACCATACTTAGGTAGCTCTTTTTTCCACCTGTGTTTGTGGGAAGTTGACTTTGTTTAGGGCACATAAGCCTTTGAGCTTCACGGTTTGTTTTTGTAATGTTTATTGTTTTGTTCGGCGTCATTTTGATTTAATAAATAAAATGTACGCTCACCACGCTGCACCTTGGTCCTCTGCTTTCAACAGCCGTGACAAACATATTCACTTGATCGAGAGCAACACAGATGTACAGTATCCAGATGTGTTTCACTCTAATAAAAAAAGGTGGTATCTAGAAACTAAAAGGGTTCTTCGGCTGTACCCATATAACCCTTTGAAGAAACCTTGTTGGTTCCAGGTAAAACCTTTCTGGGTTCCATGTAGAACCCTTTCCACAGAGGTTCTACTTGAAACTAAAAAGGGTTCTACCTGGAACCAAAAAGGGTTATCCTATGGGGACAGCTGAATAACCCCTTTGGAGCTCTTTTATCTAAGAGTGTGTGTTGGGGCTACATACAGGGGTTGGTGGAATACAAGAGGTGCAAGGTAGTGTACACTCAAATATAAGTATGAGCATAAAGAATTTCCAGCAATTTTAAATGAAGTGATAGAAGATAGAAATACTTTATCAGGAATTTGTTCACTGGCCTCCTTTAGCCCTCCCACCCCCCCCCCCCCCCACACACACACCCACGCTTTCCTATATATCTCTGTCAGATTTTTGTTTCCATTGTTGGAGTGGAGGGCTCAGCTAATTAGTACTGGAGTGTAAAGAGGAGACGAAGAGGTTCTCTGGGAGATATCTTTATTCATAGGGGCTTAGCTGTGATTGGCATGGCCTCAAGACATCCAACCCCACTCCTCGGGAACCCTGACAAATGTTATTGATCATCTCAAATGATCTGAAATTTGTCCTGCACAGAACATACCACTGAGAGGGGATTGGATGGTTTGCATGCATATAGTGCATACATATGTGTTTGTGTGGTGGGGGTCTATCTGAACCCTATGCTCTTGAGCCAATTAGGACAATCCAAGAGGAGAGGGGAGACAAGATATGTGTGTATTGCATCCTTCTGTTTTTTTCAAACAGCATTAAAGGGGCAATCTGCAGTCACTACTGCACATCCATTTTTGTACATATAAATTAATGATATGTACCAATTGATTCTTGAAAAAGGTCACTTCTAAATGCATCATGTGCTTAGTCCAACTGTCATACCCCATCAGAACTCAAAATATATATTTTTGTTTTACTCAAATGTTTTTATCAAATGAAGTATTAACAAACACTATATATATCCTCAAAACATGGTTGAAACTATAATTTCGATATCATGGGCGGTCAGTCCTTGCACCCATAGTCTGTCTATGAATTTGAGACTAGTTACATTTCTCCAGGCCCATCCCTCGGTTTTTTAACTAAACAGAGGTGGGGAGATGCTTTATTATTGTTTCAACTGCTAATTTCTGCTTTAAGCATTATGCTGCATTGCAACAGGCTTAATATTATATCAGTTTTCCTCTGAGGAGACCGGCCTATTTATACCACGGATCCATGGATGATTAGGATGCTGTAGTGGTGGGCTGGGAGTGGAAAGGAAGAGGAGAGGAGAAGACAGGACGGAATAGGAGAGGAAAGGAAAGGAGAGGATGCTCAAGTGGAATCCAGTACTAAGTGTGTCTGTAACATTAGCCCTGCCATGCTTTGATAGTCATATTTGCTTTGTTTGAGGGTTTGTTTTTGTTTTCTCTCATGGTCGGGCACAAAATCCACAGTATATGCAGCTGTGGACTGCGTTTATATGCATGACAAATAATGATCCCACCATAACTGTATACATAAAAATCTGCTTGACTTGGTTTGATGGAAACAGAGTGAAAAAAAGGATGTCTAATAGCCTAAACCAGGGCCAATTGAGGATATCATCCAAATTAATGATTGACTGATTGATGACAGAGTCTGTCTCTAGCCTCTGTGACATCATCCTGATTGGTGGCCTGCATGGAAAAAGATGCTTCAGAGTCTTCAAAGGCTTGAATGCATTCTCATTATTGACTTAATGACAGTTTGGCTGGATATCTAACTCCAGACGTGTCATCTGGATGTTTATACACAGCAGGGGCGCAACTTTGGTTTTAGAAGTGGGGAGAGACATTACCTGGCGGGGAGTCTATGATACCGCCTTAAGAATTTCTTTGGGCATCTCAAGCTCATTTCCTGCGTTTTTACAAAAATCTACACTTCTACATGAAAGTTATAGACGCACAGATATCGTACCCCCCCAAAAATGTCTTGGGGGTATGATATTTGTGCGTCTATAACTTTCTCACTCATTATTATTCATGATTCCTTCAGGATTATACGTAATCATGGTAGCATCCACATTAATGTACAAGTGTTTAGAAACATATTTTATTCTTATTTACAATAAAAGTGACTCCAAGATAAAACAATACATTATTCACCATTAATTTCAATTGGGCACAAAATAATCTGAAACGCAACTAAAACAAACAGCAAATGAATCCAACAAATTTGTAGAGTCACAAGCTTCATTGTGTGCTATGAATGTGGGACCAAATACTTATTTTTACTACTTTAAAACACATACAAGGATTTGTATCAATACTTTGGCTCCCCTAAAATAGGGTGACAGTGTATAAAAAGTGCTGTAATTTCTAAACGGTTCAACCGATATGGATGAAAATACCCTCAAAATAAAGCTGACAGTCTGTACATTAACTTGTTTGATTTCAATAACTGTGGAGGGCACTGTAATTCATATCATAGGCCTAATAGTACTGTAGAACTCTTTTAACTTGCACACAATATAGCTGGATCACCCCGTCCTGCCCCTAGGGGTCCACCACCCTGCAGCACCCCAACCCATCACACCCCACTCAGCTTTAGGATCTTAGTGAAACATGCATTATTGGTTTCAGGTGTGTTAGGCCAGAGTGACAGCCAACAGTATGGCAGACCCCCAGGGCCAGGACTGAGCAGCCCAGCAGCTAGGGATTGCCTAAATAGATATGGCCCCTGATGTGGGCATGTTTTCAATACACACTCCTTTTGTCATACAGTATTCCATATAAATCCTCCAGACCTTATTAAAGTTGCACAGTATATCTTTAATTTTGTAACATATCAAAACTAGTGATACATAAACTTTGTTTCCATTGAAAATATAATGTAAATAAAGGCATTTTAATTATATGGAGAGTGCCTTGGTCCTCCTTTCTTTTTGATGACCAATTCACAACTTTTACCAAAGAGCACCTTCTGTCTAAATCAAATCAAATCAAATGTATTTATATAGCCCTTCTTACATCAGCTGATATCTCAAAGTGCTGTACAGAAACCCAGCCTAAAACCCCAAACAGCAAACAATGCAGGTGTGTCAGCACCTCAGGAGTAAATGTCAGTTGGCTTTTCATAGCCGATCATTAAGAGTATCTCTACCGCTCCTGCTGTCTCTAGAGAGTTGAAAACAGCAGGTCTGGGACAGGTAGCACATCCGGTGAACAGGTCAGGGTTCCATAGCCGCAGGCAGAACAGTTGAAACTGGAGCAGCAGCACGGCCAGGTAGACTGGGGACAGCAAGGATTCATCAAATCAAATCAAGTTTATTTTATATAGCCCTTCGTACATCAGCTAATATCTCGAAGTGCTGTACAGAAACCCAGCCTAAAACCCCAAACAGCAAGCAATGCAGGTGTAGAAGCACGGTGGCTAGGAAAAACTCCCTAGAAAGGCCAAAACCTAGGAAGAAACCTAGAGAGGAACCAGGCTATGAGGGGTGGCCAGTCCTCTTCTGGCTGTGCCGGGTGGAGATTATAACAGAACATGGCCAAGATGTTCAAATGTTCATAAATGACCAGCATGGTCAAATAATAATCAGGAGTAAATGTCAGTTGGCTTTTCATAGCCGATCATCATGCCAGGTAGTCCTGAGGCATGGTCCTAGGGCTCAAGTCCTCAGAGAGAGAGAAAGAAAGAGAGAATTAGAGAGAAAATACTTAAATTCACACAGGACACCGGATAAGACAGGAGAAGTACTCCAGATATAACAGACTGACCCTAGCCTCCCGACACATAAACTACTGCAGCATAAATACTGGAGGCTGAGACAGGAGGGGTCAGGAGACTGTGGCCCCATCCGATGATACCCCCGGACAGGGCCAAACAGGCAGGATATAACACCACCCACTTTGCCAAAGCACAGCCCCCACACCAACATCTACTATTGTGTGGCTTAGCAGCGCTTCCCTTCCTTCTTTATTTTCTACTAGTGATACATAACTTGACATTTCTGCCATCCATTGTGACGTTAATGGCAATGCATTTCTTAGCGTCTATAAATGCTAGGTTACACAATTTCTTCTGATTACAGTCTCCAGTATCAACATTTCCAAGCAAACAAAAACAGGGAGAAGGGAGAATCTGTAGATAGGCTGAGATAAAAGTACATACTCAGCCAGCCTTCACAAGAGCATAATGTATGTAAATACAGTATGTCCCTTTAAGTTTTCCACCTCCAGCAGATGAATTACATTTCTGCTTGCATGATATTCAGTTTCACTAGCATATGTGACTTGTTTCAGGAAACTAGGCGTATGTCGCACGTCACTACTTCACAGTAGGAGGCATTTGAACATAAACATTCATTTTAAATCAAAATGCATTTTTGGGCATTTTTGAGCCTTCTGGAACATGTGAACTTTAATGTGCCTTAATAACAAACTTCTATTCCACCCGTAAATACATATAAAATTGTTAAATTCTGAGCCTAGTTAGTTTAGCCACGAAAATAAGACAGGAAGCTTCCCGCTAGCCGTGATTCGCTGTGTTAATGGATGGGCTGGACATGCCGGGACATGAGTTAGGATTGGTCTGCCATGTAGAATGCTTCTGTTTATAACGTGAGCTGCTCAGTATGTGTTGATAGTCCTTTCTACCATAGCGTTTTTGAAATATATAACATTAGCCATCGAGAACTACAAAAGTTTAGCTACTTTCCTCAACAACATTGATGCCCTGAATTTAACAGGTACTATTGAACAGATCAGTTGGAAAAGTGATGTCCTACTTTCTGCACATGCCACGGTCTGTGTGAACCGGAGTGACTTGACACAACGCTAGCCAAACAAGATGTAGCTACAAACAAAATGTGCAATGAACACCAGGGGAGACATAGAGCTGGTTTCAAGCACAGGGCGCAGCAGGTGTTTATTGAAAAGGACCACAGGAGGAGGCAGGTAGCTGGGTCCCAGGGCAGGCAGAAGGTCATACACAGGGGGTCCAAAGGCAACGGTACAGGCAGGGAACAGGCTCCTAACGTAGTCCAGGAGATCAGGCAATAGGTAGATAACAGGAAATCCGATAGGCTAAACTACAGGCAGGGAATAGGCAAAAGAGGCAAAAACTATCATACACGGGAGGAGTAAATCACGGGAAACCCAGCGCTCCGAAAGACATGTCACAAAACAAACAATACCTCACAGTGACGGGGTGCAAAGAACTGAACTAAATAGTGTGTAATAATGACATACAGGTGTGTGAAAAGGTGATCAGAATTCAGGTGATTGGGATCTGGAGAGTGAGATGCTTTCAGGGGATCTAGGTGTTTGAGAGTGTGAGCTGGAAAGAGTTGAAAGCAGACGTTACAGAATTGAGTTAAATGGTTCCAGTCTGCCATGAAGTGTTCATCCATGTATACGGGTAAGAAACTAGCTACATTTTCAGATATTACACACTACCATTCAAAAGTTTGGGGTAACTTAAAAATGTCCTTCTTTTTGTAAGAAAAGCAATTTTTTTAATCCATTAAAATAACCTCAAATTGATCAGAAATACAGAGTAGACAATTATTTTTTCTACAGGAATGAGGTCAGGGCTTTGTGATGGTCACTCCAATACCTTGACTTTGTTGTCCATAAGCCATTTGCCACAACTTTGGAAGTATGCTTGGGGTCATTGTCCAGTTGGAAGACCCATTTGCGACCAAGCTTTAACTTCCTGACTGACGTCTTGAGATGTTGCTTCAATATATCCATATAATTTTCCTTCCTCATGATGCCATCTATTTTGTGAAGTGCACCAGTCTCTCCTGCAGCAAAGCACCCCCACAACATAATGCTGCCACCCCCGTGCTTCACAGTTGGGATGGAATTCTTCAGCTTGCAAGCCTCCCCCTTTTTCCTCCAAACATAACGATGGTCATTATGGCCAAACAGTTCTATTTTTGTTTCATCAGACCAGAGAACATTTCTCCAAAAAGTACAATCTTTGTCCCCATGTGCAGTTGCAAACCGTAGTCTGGCTTTTTTATGGCGGTTTTGGAGCAGTGGCTTCTTCCTTGCTGAGCGGCCTTTCAGGTTATGTCGATATAGGGCTCGTTTTACTGTGGATATAGATACATTTGTACCTGTTTCTTCCAGCATCTTCACAAGGTCTTTTGCTGTTGTTCTGGGATTGATTTGCACTTTTCACACCAAAGTACGTTCATCTCTAGGAGACAGAACGCGTCTCCTTCCTGAGTGTTATGATGGCTGAGTGGTCCCACTATGTTTATACTTGCGTACTATTGTTTGTACAGATGAACGTGGTACCTTCAGGCATTTGGAAATTGCTCCCAAGGATGAACCAGACTTCTGGAGGTCTGCAATTGTTTTCTGAGGTCTTGGCTGATTTCTTTTGATTTTCCTATGATGTCAAGCAGAGACGCACTGAGTTTGAAGGTAGGCCTTGAAATACATCCACAGGTACACCTCCAAATGACTCAAATGATGTCAATTAGACTATCAGGAACCTCTAAAGCATGACATCATTTTCTGGAATTTTCCAAGCTGTTTAAAGGCACAGTCAACTTAGTGTTATTTAAACTTCTGACCCACTGGAATTGTGATACAGTGAATTATAAGTGAAATAATCTGTCTGTAAACAATTGTTGGAAAAATGATCTGTGTCATGCATGAAGTAGATGTCCTAACCAACTTGCCTAAACTATAGTTTGTTAACAAGAAATTTGTGGAGTGGTTGAAAATCAAGTTTTCATGACTCCAACCTAAGTGTATGTAAACTTCCAACTTCAACTGTATATGTCAAACAGCAGTTACCTTGCATTAGTCAAGTAAAGAGCAGCCAGTTTCTGCTCTGCTTACTTTTATAACTTGGATAAAAAGCACAACACACAGACAGCAGCTGCCTCTCTCCTGATTGTCCTATAAACCAGCCTTTCAGAAGCTGTGCCTTCACACATCCTGTCCGCACACTATGCGGTGTTCAACCGGTCCTAAATTCAGCAGTCTGAAATCGTCAACAGCCTACCCGACTGTTCTGAGGCATCCGCATGGTTCTAAAGGGCACCATTGCCACTTTTTGTATCACAACGCAATGATAAAATTGGGAGGACAAAAACGCGATTTCAAAATGTGGGGGGTCATGTCGCCCCCATCTCCAGTGAAATGGTCTTTGTGGCAATCCACTGTGTCTAATGGGGAGGGGATGTAGCTCTATGTTGAATACCAGGGACAGACAGTGTATCACATGGCGTTTTAATTACACTTGTGGGATGGTTCGAGATGAGAGATTAGAGATGACTGTATTGAATCAAGTAAGGCTATAGTGATCTATGAGCCTCACAATTGAAGTTTCCTCCAGCCTTGGGGTACCATGGCTAAAGGGTGCACAGATTCAGGAGTTATCACTTCTATCTTACACCTTAACACATCAGTGGCCCCTGCCCTCCATACCACCTTCTCTAAACACAACACTACAAATTTTTCAGTGGCGCCCGGCCGTCTCCCACCGGCACAACAAACGGAACCAGCTGCCTGTCCATCTGAGGCTCATCAGCCAGCCTGGGGAGTAGAGAACAGCCCCCCCCCCCCCCCCCCCCACATACCCTGCCCATGCCACATCCTGTCCCACAGAGCTGGGCTTAACCCACAGAAAAGAGCCCTGCTACGCTCCACAGTCAAACGTGATCGTGCCACAATGTCCATTCCAATTTTGGGTTGTTTATAACCTTCTGGGCCTAAGCATGTGAGAAAGTGAATGGTAACGACTGTGGTTACTAATCTACCATGAATGTTGGTCGCTTAGACAAAACATAGGGTCTGAAGTCTGTCTTAGTCATTAATAATAGCAATAGTGTGTGATTCCAGTGCTGCTGGCTGGCACAAAAGATCCTGTGTACAGAGAGCTACATGTAACTACCAAAATAATGGAAATACTTGAGTAAATGAGGGATACAAAGAATATGGAAACAGGTGCTTCCACCCAGGAGTGGGTCCTGACTTAATTAAGCAATTAACATCCCATCATGCTTAGGGTCATGACCAGCTCAGTGGCCTTGTGGTTAGAGTGTCTGCCCTGAGATTGGAAGGTTGGGAGTTTGATCCGCGGCCGAGTCATGCCAAAGACTAAAAAAATGGCACCCAATGTGTTTCTGCTAGGCATTCAGAATTAAGGAGATAGATTGCAGGTAAGGCCCTGTGATAGGCTAGAGTCCTGTCCAGGTGGTGTACTTATACATCAAGCTGCCTCACGCTACAGAAACAGGAGATAGGCTGCTTAGGGTCATGTATAAAAACACTGGGCAGGCCATTATTATGGCTACCACGAGCATTTTCCACCACCATCATCAAAACACCAAATTATGGAATTTCTCGTGGAAGAATGGTATTGCATACCTCCAATAGAGTTCCAGACACCTAAAGAATCTATGCCAACGTGCATTGAGGCTGTTCTGGCTTGTGGTAGCCCAACAGCCCATTAAGACATTTTATGTTGGTGTTTCCTTTATTTTGGCAGTTACCTGTACATCAGCTATGAGGGTGGGTACAGTGCAGGTAACCTGATTCATAGCCTAGCTTGGGGTTAGCCATTAAGTTCCTGCAGTAGTCGGCGAGTGAAGTCGACACGGGGCGCTAATCCTGTGTGTGTGTGTAACGCTGTTTGCTAGCTCTACATTAATCCGGAGTAATCCCCATTACGCCTCACACGTTTTCTATCACAATGCTTCCAAGTCTGTCTGTCAACCCACCGTCTGCCTTTCTTCTGTTTCCCCAATGTCTCAACCTCACGAACTAATCAGCAAGGGAAAATATACGGCCAGGGAGGTCGACAGGATCTGTCATTTCCCAGTAGAAAGAAAACGAGAAATAAAAGAAAAATGAAAACATTTCTTTGAATTAAGAATGTGTTTTTCATTTTTCTTATTTGTAAAGAAAAAATAATTAATGGTCAATGTTTCATTTCTTAAATTGTGTCTTTAAGGTTCCAGCTAAACTGATTAAACAACGAAGGGCACTGTTTTTCTATGGCGGTGGCATTTCGTAATTACCGAACGCGGTCTCTTATTGAGTAAACAGCTTATAATCAAAACACGAGGGCTCTGAAATTGTATTGAGGTTTTCCAAGCTCGGAGGAATTCACCTCATTGCAGACAAGGAATGTCTTTTCCCCCTTATTTTCTTAGTTCTACTTGACTTCCATTGATATACACCCCATCTGGCCATCAGGGGACTGTTTAAACTGAACCTCCAATCCCACAGTCCAAACCATACTGTATGTCCCAGCACTACTATATCGAGTGAAAGCGAAAGCTCTGCTAATTACTATTGATTGAGAGGTCAGAGGCCATAAATATGACAATTTCTGAGCATCCGATACTAAGAACTTTGCTTGTGATTTCTGGACTAGCTATTGATGGTAAGCCTCCTTATGATCTATACTTGGATCAGAGAAGAAAACAAATTGTAAAGAAAGCTCTATTACCAAGGCAATAAATCACTCATACCCAGGAGGTTTTGAGTTATGATTTTGAAGTGCCTCATTCATGAATCGAGTTTTGAGCAGAGCAGGCAGGGTCTCCAGGAAACGTAAAGGAATGACCAGGGGCTTGGCTCAGGTCTCAGGTTTGGCACGGTCTGTTAGCATGACACCATGTCTTGGCTTTGCCCTGAGGCAACACATATATGGTTCCAATAGACCACCAGCCTCTCCCTCTGATACTGCTGATTACAGTGGTCTCCACGGAAACTAACTTTCACATGCTACACCAATAAGAGGCATATAAGCAGGAGAGGATATAAGAGGGAAGATGTACAGTAGTTAAAGGTAATGGGGAAATACGGGGACTTTGTGTTAAATGTGTAAGTGACAGTTTCTTCCTAGGCGGATAGCTGGAGGTGACATCCATGTTTCTTGGAAAAGACAGGAATAGATGGGTTTGAGGGGGGCTCAGAGATATGGCCTTAGTGAGATCACAGGCAGGGAAGAGACAAGATGAGACAAGACGTTGCTACAGTCCAGGGGCCCAGGCAGGTCCTGCTGAGATGGACCCTGGACTTTAATTTCCTCCATGTCTGTCAGGGTACATGGGCTCTGGGAGGGCTCTATGTCATAATGAATCAGAGACGTGCTCAGGGCTATGTTTGTGAGGCTAACCCTTGACCCATAGTGCAGGAACCACATTATGTCAGTGGGAGCCAGATGTATGGCTGCCTGCTAGGTATTAGTGGAGGTATTGCTTGTACTGTAACTAAGATACACAGAGTAACCAATGGTGTGGCCGTTGGGTGGGGATGGGGACTGTGGACATATTTAAAATAGATCTTAAAAGCTTTTTAGCCTTGCTTCTCTTTAGGGTGCTTTTTAAGTATTTCAGATTTTATTGAAATTATTTAGTTTTTTTAATCATCTTATGTTTATTGTGTAGTAAATATTTCTGTTTTGATTTAGATTTTTTAAATGTTATTCCTGTGAAGTGAATTGTGTTGCATTTCAAAAAAATGTTTTACCTTTATTTAACTAGGCAAGTCAGTTAAGAACAAATTCTTATTTACAATGACGGCCTACCCCGGCCAAACCCGGACGACGCTGGGCCAATTATGTGCCGCCCCATGGGACTCCCAATCACGGCCGGATGTGATACAGCCTGGATTCATGTCTGAAATGTGCTATACAAAGAAAGCTTGATTTGATTTACAACCTGTCCAATAATTCAAATAAAATACAATTTTATTTGTCACGTGTCAAATAAAACAGGTATAGACTTTACAGAGAAATGGTTACTTACGAGCCCTTTCCCAACATTGCAGAGTTAAAAAGTATGACATTGGCTGTATATAGGGCTCCAATGAGTGGTTCCGGAACTGGATTCTCAATCCTCGTAACCTGTGCTGATATTAAATATTAGTGATAGCGATATTAACGTGCAATGTAGACAGTTCTATTTTCTCCCGAGATTGAAAAACATTTGTATGCTGATGAAGTGCCCATCGGTTATGAATGTTTTAACCTCGGTCTTGAGAAGTTATACAGTCAGTTCCTGATTTCAAAGAGCACCAAAAACTACACCAACCACGAGCCTTAGCATTTCTGCTGCCACAGAAACAGACACTGGGTCTTTTCTATTGCGATCAAAAAGGTCCATTTGCACCTGTGACAATGCTATCAAGTGCCATCATATGTTCGCTAACAGATCTCATGGTTTATTTTAGGGATGAGGAGAAGAGTATCAGCAATGTTTTGTAACTTAGGTAGCTAAAAGAAATTGGAAACACAACAACCGTCATGTTTCTAAAAACTTCCAAAGAGCAAGTCTACTGGTTGAGTGATTTGTATCAGCTCTGCGATTGGACAATACATACCGCAATGCTGTGTGGAATGAGTAGTTTGTTCGCCCCCTAACTCTGATATGTACACAGTCTTGTATCTGTAACTCACACAAACTGTATGGTTGACATTGTTGTGTTTTATTTTGGGTGTTTTTGACTTTTATAATTTTTTAGTCATAGCCATTACTTTTGTTTTATTTGGAAGTACTCCATGCTTTCTGCATTGACATGCACTGAAATGTAGTTGTACCAATTGATTGAGTCAGTACATCTGTTGGTTGGTGACCTTTTTTTTTACATTGATCGTGACCTCACTTCCTCATTCAAATGAGAGAAGATTAAGACAAGTCAACTTTTCTCTGTCTCATTATTTCTCCTGTTTTACAGGTTAGTAATGTGTAAAAAAATATCTATTTAAAAAAGATAAGATACAGTAACATTACATTTTTGTTAACAATACAATTGTTTTTTTTATTTAACTAGGCAAGTCAGTTAGGAACAAATTCTTATTTACAATGACGGCCTAGTGGGTTAACTGCCTTGTTCAGGGGCAGAACAACAGAATTTTACCTTGTCAGCTCGGGGATTTGATCTAGCAACCTTTTGGTTACTGGCCCAACGCTCGAACCACTAGACTACCTGCCGCCCAAACAGTAACAGTTGTGTGATGTGTTGCATTTTTTTGTGTTTCAATCGAAATGAGAAAATGCTAAGTCTCTCCATTTGAAGTGGTGGAGTCATGCAAGGTGAACCTAGAAAAAATGGCATTGCAGACATTTTGACGTGATACAAATATATTTTTTTAAGCTCCTGGAGACTTTATTAAATTAAACGAGTGCTCAGACTTAGATACATATACATTTGACTAATGAATCCTTCAACTGAGAAGTGTTAGTAATTTATATTTTAGAATTTTTTACTGGTTGATTTTGCTAAGCAACCGAGGTTTAGAACAACAAGACAAATAGTTCACCAGATGTATAAATGTGAAGCATCCGATTGGCGTTTCTAATTACTACCAAATATGGTGATGAGAGAAAGCCCAGTGGCCAGCAGTGGGAGAAGATTAAGCAAGATGGATTTTGGCCATCATTCTGCAAATTTTCTCATCGAATTAAACATTTGATCTCCAAACAGTTTTCTGTAGAATCTGTAACAAACAGTATGGACTGCGATTTTGTAGACTTTACAGTTTTCCATGGCGAATTTAGTTATTGCACACGCACACGTCACAGAGTAGGCATTCCCTAATGGACATATGCAAATACATGCTAGAACGTGCCAATAGGATCTCACTAGCTCATGATTGGCTCTGCCCACATCCTTGCTTGTTCTGCCCACTATGATTCATTTTCTCTCATTGTTCTATCTTGGGTTAGTTATAAAAATCTTTTGTGATGTGTTGGGTAAATATACATTTTGGTGGTTTTACATAACAGGTATGAAATTTGCACAATTCTTTATTTTGGTTATTGGATAGCAAAAGCTATAGTTATGTATCGATTTAGGGGACTGAATATGGAATGGTAAAATGTGGGAATGTACTTTTGTTTACTATAGTTATTTTTGTATGGATATTGAGAATTCGTGATTCTGTGAAATTATATTTGCTACAACCGCATGAGACAATTGACCCTGTTGCACCTACATTTCATCTGAGAGAAGATTTCTCGACACAAGCCAACTTTTCTCTGTCTCATTATTTCTCCTGTTTTAATGGTTCACCTTGGCGCTTTTTGTAGTTGTTCAATGTTTGGAACCCCGATAACCAGAATTTTGTTGAAATTTGTATGCAAAAAATCTGTGGTCATGTCATTTCTGGAACCAATACCGCTGGAAGAGCGGCGCGGCCTGCTGGAACTACATTCTTAACCTGTCCAAATAATGCATGTCTGTTTACTGTCAGTCTAGGCCTAAACTATAGGTGTGTCATTATTTGTTAAATTGTCATAGCTATTGAAAGAGACTCTTCACACAGTGGATGCATGCCCCATTTGAGATGTAAGCTCTCTGTCTGAGAGTGGATGGACTGGGATCCTAAATATCATCATCATGTTTTCCTCCCATGTTGTCTCCCTGAAACCAGCTGAGCTGAGGTAGTGTAATGAAAGGAAAACCGTGATATTGGAGGCATATTCATGTGGCTAGGTCTGGCGTCTAGCCCTGGTAACTCTTCTTTGTGCTTCGCCATAAATGTGAAGCGTGTTCCCCGTTAGAAAGTTCCGCAACACAAATAAACTCACAGAGCTCTCAGTCCCAGATTCATCTTTCACACGAGAGCGGTCAAATTGTAGTCCCTCCAGCTCTGGCTACGCACAATTTGCTCCCTTTGGCCCAGTAAAGCAGTGTAATAACAATGTTCTCTCTCTCTTTTTTTCTCTTCCCCTTTATCTGTCTCTCTCCTGCTCTATCCTTGGGTTTTGAAATGCTGAGGCTAGCTCAGCTGTTTATTTGTTTGATGGGCTTAACTGGCCCGTGTAGACTTTGGGGAGGATGGACAGGATTGGCATTACTGTAATGTGGTTGATTTTATATTTTTATTAACATGAGTTAGAACAGAAGACTATGTAGTGGTGTAAACTGTAATATCATTCAAGATGTCTAAAGTCACATGTGGGAAAGTGACAAGGGTTTATTTGTTTGCCCTTTATTAAGATGTGCATCTACTTTTGTTTTTATTCAATGCTTCTTTTGCAAATCCCTCACTCAGGATACAATGAAAATCTACTTCTGTTAATTCCATCAACAATTGCCATAAACTTGGCTGTAGCACCGTCCTTTCCTTCCTCTATCATTGTGTGTTTTATATTGAGGGCCGTCTGTTCTGTTCAACCTGGCAGGCGTGCATTGGCATTCGCTGATTAAACTGGAGTTTGAGGCTCTGGAACACATGGCATCTTTTACTACTTGAAGGATTTTGGCTTGCTGTAAAACTATTTTTTGATTGTCTTTCGTTGTATTTATCCAATTACTATTATATGAAATACACTATGAATATTACTAATACGGTATATTATGTCAGTTTATACTGGATTACTCAATAAATCCAGAAGCTGATTTGTAGATAGAGTTTAGGTACAGTGCACTACTGTATGTGCATGGGTGCCCTCCACACACACACACACACACACACACACACACACACACACACACACACACACACACACACACACACACACACACACACACACACACACACACACACACACACACACACACACACACACACATTTGCCCACCCACCACATTCACACACACGCACACACACACACATTTGCCCACCCACCACATTCACACATTCCTTGCTAAATAAAAACATTGTCAGATTTGCTTTGGAGTCAGTGTTACAATTGACAGAAAGCACTCACATAGCTACTGATATTGATCATCATCCCTCTTCTACATGGCACAAGTACAAGACAGACATTGCTGTTTCGCTTTACACTTGATGTTGAGCTCCTCTTGCTGCAAAGCCATCGATCATGTCAGGACGAAAAGTTCACAGCAGAGGGAATTTTCCCAGAATGTATTGCTTTCAACTGTGGAATAGATGGAAGAAAATAAAGAAAGGGGCTTGGCAGAAGATGAGTGTGGTTTTGGGCTCAGAGCGTAGGCATCACCACAATACCATATATCCTCACACTCCTCTCTGTCTTAGTGACGCTTGGTTTTACCTGTGTTCATATCGCTTTCACCATGGGTGTTCAGTGTGCCGTACTTAGACAGTGTCCATTACTATATAATAATAAATAAACACAGTTAGTAATATTGATTAGGATCTAACTTACCGGCCTTTAGATACTAAGCATTAGATCAAACAAACACTGTATAGCCTCAAAACATGGCTAAAACAATCATTTTGATGTCATGGATTGTCAGTCCTTGTATCTATAGCTCTGTCCATGACTTTGAGAGTGGTTACATTTCTCCAGCCCCATCCCTCTTTTTTACCAGAACAGTGGCAGGGTGCCTGTTTGTTACTGTTTGAACTGCAGATTTCCAGTTTAAGTCAAATGCAGTGTTATTTTACTGCTACCATACCATTACAGTGTTACTATCAATGATTGACAAGCTCAACGGGAGAAGGATATTTCTAGTATACCTTTAAGTGTAATAGCATTTGTCTGTGATACAGTATGTTATCTAAGTCATATCATCCCTCTTCTTTCATGAATAATTTAATCCAAGATAGAACTAAAGAAAGTAAAACCGCAGTGAGAGATAAACTTGGGGCATCAGACAGTTAAGAAGGAATAGAGAGTGATGGCAATGAAACAATCACAGAACACTTCGCCTAAACTCACTATTGTGTAATTTTCTCTCTCTCCCTGCTGCAAAGGATTTTAATTTCTTTCTCTCTTTTTTCAATCCAATCTCAAGTACCTAAACCCTCCCCAGTGTTCCAAGCTGAACTGCAGACTAGGATAATATATGCTTTTTCTTCCTGGCTGAATACAGACAAAGGCTGCCACTCCAGGAGGTCAGACGTACTCAGGGGCCGACAGTATGTGTGTGTGTGTGTGTGTGTGTGTGTGTGTGTGTGGCCTTGCACCAGAAGAATGCATGTCTGACATGATTTTAAGATATGTGCCCGGTCGGTCCTCAGATTGTCTGCCACTGTCCTTTCAGTTGTTCCAAAGGTCATATTGGCCTTCAGCCACTATGGTCCTTTGGAACAGCCTGCTGGAGGATCTGAGGGCCTCAGAAACTATCAGGATTTGTAAGTTACACCTTTTAGCCATGCTTTTACTTAGGATGCATTTATTCATACTATCTATTTGATTTATTTTAGCCCATTTTATATATCATATTCATTTTAATACACACGCCTCTTATTTTACTATTGTTTTACTATTTTAATTTGTCTAGTTTTTCTTTTTCACCTTTTATTTGATCTGTTAAGCACTTTGAAATGCATCCCGTGTAAGAATGTGCTCTATAAATAAAGTTTGAGTGTGTGTGTGTGTGTGTGTGTGTGTGTGTGTGTGTGTGTGTGTGTGTGTGTGTGTGTGTGTGTGTGTGTGTGTGTGTGTGTGTGTGTGTGTGTGTGTGTGTGTGTGTGTGTGTGTGTGTGTGTGTGTGTGTGTGTACATGGGTTTTTGTTGGGGGACCACTTTGCTGTTCACCTCCTGTCTCCAACACAGCATACAATACAGACTAAAATGTAAATAGCATTATGCTTCTTAAGGATGATAGAAACCTCTGTGGCATATCTTTGCATTGACTTTTGTGGGGGAATCAAAGCATTTGGATCAAATGATGCATTTGTTTATATATAGTTTATTGGATTACGCTAAGATTATCGGAAAGGGGTTACGGCAGAATACACACAAAAACATTACTTCAGTCTGTCAACCTTCTTCAGACAGTATTTCATTAGGGATTAGCTACAAGGTCCCGCCAGGTCTAACTGAAATACATTTGTTAGGTTAAATGAGGGCGGCAGATAGCCTGGCGGTTAGAGTGTTGGGCCAGTAACTGAAAGGTTGCTGGTTTGAATCCCTGAGCTGAAAAAGGCTCTGTCGATATGCCCTTGAGCAAGGCACTTAATCCTAGTCACTCTCGATAAGAGTGTCTGTTAAATGACAAAAATGGAAGTGGAAGAAAAGCAAGGGTACAGTCTGGAAGGCTATACCTTTCATTGGATTATCTATTTGAAAATGTAATTAGTAGGAAGAAATACCAGCCAAAGTTTGTTTCCCCGTTGGATGCACTGTTTTGCAATGACATGCTTTATATACAGTATTCAGAATAAACCGAAGATACGGTAGGTGACAGTAATAGCAGTCAAAGTCGACCCACTCCACCCAGCCATTACAGTTCCCTCAGAGTAAGTAACTCTCTCAAGGCGAGTTTGGCGTAAGTGGTAGTGGTTGTTGGTGTGGTGGTGGTGGCGACAGCAGTGTTGGTTGGCATGCAGATGGGTGATATCACCGACACCTCTCCCCTTCACAGTGGATCAGTCTCTCTAGCCTGATCTGGCCTGATCAAAGCCATGTGACCGCAGCCATGCGGTCGTTGATTGCTTCCATGCACTCCATGACACCACTCGGCTCGGCCCACAACACCCTAATTAAAATGGAGAGTGAGAAGAGAGGGACTCCCACACACACACACGCACACGCACACGCACACGCACACACACACACACACACACACACACACACACACACACACACACACACACACACACACACACACACACACACACACACACACACACAAAACAGAGACTTCACGCATACACACAGGCACGCGCACACACTTACATGAACGCACAGTAAACACTCCACTGACCCTGCATTGACTAGAACCACCTTCTCCTTTTGTTCTGAAAAGGGCAGCCCTTGAAAAGCAGAAGCAATAGCTGAGGACCCTCGTAATGCTCATTTTAACCTGATGTCACTGTAAAACCCATAAGCACAAAGTCAATGGCTGCAAACCAAGATGGATGCATACCGGTAGGCGTAGCTAATGAAATGAGAACATAGAGAAACCAAGTCACAATGACAAGAGATTCTGACCCTACACCTGGCGGAACAGAAGTTTATCCAATTTCTATTCCAAATTCCAATACTAATTAGAGTGAGAAATACCCCCTCGGCACCTAGCCGGCGGTGATTCAGGGAGCCGGGTGCTTTGTTGGTGGCTTAGCAGGAGGGATCAATATCATATCAGGACTGGTGGAACACATGACAGTTCAATTTCACAGCCAGCCTCTCAATCGATACCTGTGGAACAGTTTCGGACTATCCCTAAGGTTGCCTGGCAGAGTTAATCTATGTCATTAGCCAGGTCACCATGCGCATGGTTATTTCACTGTGCAACAATAAACGTTCATAAAACATGGCACGCTCTGTTCTCTCCTGCTTGACTGCCCACCGCTAATTGAGGTAAACATATTCACATCTTCTTTTTATAAGTCATGTTCAGAGAATATAGAAAAGGATAGGCTGGCAGGCCTAACTACAGGGTACAAAGCGGAGGAAATTTAACCAAGTTTTATCGAGCATAAAATGTGTTAAAATAAACTGTTTAAGGTCAGTCTGTACCTTTAGGACAAAGTGTTTGCCCTTGAAACCTTGCATCACTTACAGTAACTGTTCATTATACGTATTTATGTCTGCTTGGAAGAAATAAACAGAAGGTGTTACATAACTAAAAGTGTTGGCAAAAAGGTGTTTCATATGGATGCAGTTGAAGTCGGAAGTTTACATACACTTAGGTTTGAGTCATTAAACTCGTTTTTCAACCACTCCACACATTTCATGGTAATTAACAAACTATAGTTTTGGCAAGTCGGTTAGGACATCTACTTTGTGCATGACACAAGTCATTTTTCCAACAATTGTTTACAGACAGATTATTTCATTTATAATTCACTGTATCACAATTCCAGTGGGTCAGAAGTTAACATACACTAAGTTGACTGCCTTTAAACAGCTTGGCTTTAGAAGCTTCTGATAGGCTAATTGACATCATTTGAGTCAATTGGAGGTGTACCTGAGGATGTATTTCAAGGCCTACCTTCAAACTCAGTGCCTCTTTGCTTGACATCATGGGAAAATCAAAAGAAAACAGCCAAGACCTCAGAAAAAAAATTGTAGAACTCCACAAGTCTGGTTCATCCTTGGGAGCAATTTCCAAATGCCTGAAGGTAACATGTTCCTCTGTACAAACAATAGTATGCAGGTATCAACACCATGGGACCATGAAGCCGTCATACCGCTCAAGAAGGAGACGCGTTCTGTCTCCTAGAGATGAACGTACTTTGCTGCGAAAAGTGCAACTCAATCCCAGAACAACAGCAAAGGACCTTATGAAGATGCTGGAGGAAACGGGTACAAAAGTATCTATATCCACAGTAAAACGAGTCCTATTTCAACATAACCTGAAAGGCTTCTCAGCAAGGAGGAAGACACTGCTCCAAAACCGCCATAAAAAGCCAGACTACGGTTTGCAACTGCACACCGGGACAAAGATCGTACTTTTTGGAGAAATGTCCTCTGGTCTGATGAAACAAACATAACTTTTTTTGCCATAATGACCATTGTGATGTTTGGACGAAAAAGGGGGGATGCTTGCAAGCTGAAGAACACCATCCCAACCGTGAAGCACAGGGTGGCAGCATAATATTGTGGGACTGCTTTGCTGAACATGCACATGCTTTACTGGTGCACATCACAAAATAGATGGCATCATGAGGTAGAAAAAATATGTGGATATATTGAAGCAACATCTCAAGACATCAGTCAGGAAGTTGAAGCTTGGTCGCAAATGGGGCTTCCAAATGGACAATGACCCCAAGCATACTTCCAAAGTTGTGGTAAAATAGGTTAAGGACAACAAAGTCAAGGTATTGAAGTGGCCATCACAAAGCCCTGACCTCAATCCTATAGAAAATGTGTGGGCAGAACTGAAAAGCGTGTGCGAGCAAGGAGGCCTACAAAACCTGATTCAGATACACAAACTCTGTCAGGAGGAATGGGCCAAAATTAACCCAACTTATTGTGGGAAGCTTGTGGGAGGCTACCCGAAACGTTTGACACAAGTTAAACAATTTAAAGGCAATGCTACCAAATACTAATTGAGTGTATGTAAACTTTTGACCCACGGGGAATGTGATGAAAGAAATACAATCTGAAATAAATCATTCTCTCTACTATTATTCTGACATTTCAAAATAAAGTGGTGATCCTAACTGACCTAAAACAGAGAATTTTTACTAGGATTAAATGTCAGGAATTGTGAAACACTGAGTGTAAATGTATTTGGCTAAGGTGTATGTAAACTTCCGACTTCAACTGTTTATATGTATATCTCATTGAAGTACAATATCTGGAACTTTTAGATTTGAAGCCACAAATGTATGCAAATCTTAAATATACAAAAGTAATTATCTCAATCATAGAAACCAAATGGATTGTTAATTTGACGCTGCTCAGGGTGGTAGTTAGGTCATTTTAAGAAAAATAAAAGGATAATTAAAACCAACCTAATTTGAGCAGCTTGACCAACTCTCTAATACGAGGAATTAGCAGCCAGATAAATCCACATGAATTCTAATTCAATGCCCTGGATTTCAGCGAAAAGCAGGAAAGGGGAGGGGGGAAATGGTTTTCCCCATTTACTGAAGCTCAGCTGGAATCGCCTGTCAAAATATACCACGGAAACCCAGTGGAAAACTGACACAAGCGGCTCCGCTTTGAGTGGCATTGTGGTTTTGGCCATGGTCCACTCCAAACTGGAACAGGTTATTCCTCTGCATGTGCCAGGGGGCATCGACGGGCAGGGGCGGGACAGGAAGCAACCCTGAAGCAAGGGAATATGGGTAAAAGTGTCTCCGCAAGCCAGATTTTCCTTCCACTGTTTGCGATGACCGGACACAGCAGAATTGTAACATGCTGTAGGTCACAGGTTGTTACTATAGCAAAGGCTAATGTTTAGACAAGGGAGCTTTTATCAAATCTACAATGTGGTTTAAAGGATGGACACCAGACGGTCTTCAATATGAAAAAAAAATCATTTTGAAATGTTTAAGAATAACTAAATAGTTTCCTCTCCCAGTTCACCACATGTTGCTATAATAACTTGCTAAAGTATTTTGCTTGCAAAGGACAAGGAGGGATTCTAATATAAAGCCATTTTAGATTTGAACATTTAAATGGCACGCAATGCCGTAACTTCACCATTCCAACAATGGCTGGACAGCGCATAATCCACTGGAGTTTAGGTTGGTAGACTCAACTGTAGTGAAGCTTCCCGTCACACTGTGCTTCTGATTCTAACACAGCCTCTCACACTCCCTCTCTCATCCCAGCTTACACATTTACAGTCGGCCTAGTGGCAGAGGTCCAGACCCTTAAGCCCAGCTCCCAACACACACCCTGAACCCACCCGGGTGTTCACTTGATGGCTTCTTTGGATCAAGAGAGGAGAATGGGGGAATTGGGTCCAAGAGTTTAGTGGCTCGGACTGGAACCAGAAGAGAGTTAAGACTGCCATTATATGGGGATATTGAACTGAGGATTGCTCTTGTTCAGACATTTTGTGAAATCAATAGTGTAAGTTCTACGGTGCCCAAAATACAAAACATTTAAGTCAAATCAAATCAAATATTATTGGTCACATATACATTGTTGGCAGATGTTATTGCGAGTGTAGCGAAATGCTTGTGCTTCTAGTTCCGACAGTGCAGCAATATCTAACAAGTAATCTAACAATTCCACAACAACTACCTAGTACACACAAATCTAAGTAAAGGAATGGAATAAGAATACATACATATAAATATATGGATGAGCAATGATAGAGCAGCATTGGCAAGATGCAATAGATGGTATAAAATACAGTAAAAATATATGAGATGAGTAATGCAAGATACTGTATTTAACATTATTAAAGTGTTATTATTAAAATGACTAGTGATCCAATTATTAAAGTGGCCAATGATTTCAAGTCTGTATGTAGGCAGAAGCCTCTGTGTTAGTGATGGCTGTTTACAGTCTGATGGCCTTGAGATTGAAAAACATCTTCTGTCACTCGGTCCCAGCTTTGATGCAGGGGGTGGCGGGGTGCTCCCGCTGCAGTTTCCTGAAGTCCACAATCATCTCCTTTTGTTTTTAGTGAGAGGTTGTTTTCCTGACACCACATTCCAAGTGTACTCCCCTCCTTCCTACAGGCTATCTCGTCATTGTTGGTTATCAAGCCTACTACTGTTGTGTCGTCTGAAAATGTGATGTTTGAGTTGGACGCATGCATGGCTGCGCAGTCATGGGTGAACAGGGAGTACAGGAGGGGGCTGAACACACACCCTTGTGGGGCCCCAGTGTTGAGGATCCACGAAGTGGAGATGTTGTTTCCTACCTTCCCCACCAGGGGGTGGCCTGTCCAGGACCCAATTGCACAGGGTGGGGTTGAGACCCAGGGACTCAGCTTAATGATGAGCTTGGAGGGTACTATGGTGTTGAATGCTGAGCTGTAGTCAATGAACAGCATTCTTACATAGGTATTCCTCTTGCCCAGATGGGATAGGGCAGTGTGATGTCGATTGCATCATCTGTGGACCTATAGGGGCGGTACGCAAATTGAAGTGGGTCTAGGGTGACAGGTAAGGTGGAAGTGATATGATCCTTGACTAGTCTCTCAAAGCACTTCATGATGACAGAAGTGAGTGCTACGGGGTGATAGTCACTAAGTTCAGTTACCTTTGCCTTCTTGGGTACAGGTACAATGGTGGCCATCTTGATGCATGTGGGGACAGCAGACAGGGATAGAGAGAGATTGAATATGTCCGTAAACACACCAGCCAGCTGGTCTGCGCATGCTCTGAGAACACGGCTAGTATGATATATGAGATGCTAACAGAAATGTATAGCTCGTCAAGTGGTGTAAAACCATTGTTTTAGATGTTATTCACGTTGGTCCCTTTGATAGAAGACAACCAGTTTCTCCTACCAAAGATTCAAGCCTCAAAACCGGCATTTAAAATCAAATTTCCGCAAATAAATCCTCTCGACCGGATGACAACATATTAATTTCCCCATAATGTTGAATTTTGAATGTCCTCTCATGACAATAGAGGTGAATAGACATTCAGTCAGTGTGACTGACAGTATCAATTACAGTAACAAATGTATGACTGGATGAGTTGATGGTAATATATGGACAAATATTGGACACATCATGACCTTAGCTCTCCTAGGCAAGATTTTATTTGACAGTCAATCAATATTAAAACAGTTGATTAAATGGTTTAAAGTGCACACACTATATTGCATAAAGTAGTTCTGAATCCATATGTAAGGCCTATAGGTAAATTTGAATTCAGAACATTTTCATCATGTGATCTTACTGATGTAACCGCCAATACAAATATTGTGATGATTTAAGTCCTCTCATTAATGAAAAGCTGTAAATTACTCCCAATTGGAAAGCCCACCAAGATTGCATAAGTACACCAACACATACCCACCCAGCAATACACACAAGCATGCACACACACACATGCACACCACCACAGAGTTTTAGGGATCTGTTACTGCAGTGACTGTCGGTATGGGATATGAGTCATGGGGAAGTGGTACACCTCATATAAACTCCAATAACCTACAGCTGAGAACAGTAAAACCTAGAGGTGAATGTGTGGATTGGTGCATGGGAACATCTTTCCAGAGATTTAGCTAATGGGGGATCTGAGGAGCTGGATAAGATTGAATGCAGTATAGATCAGACATCCCTTAGCTGCCATAATTCCCTACATAGTCCTGGACACTGATCTGGCCCTTGGGAGGCTGGATCCGGTGGGTGACTTAGAGCAGGGATATCAGCTTTGTCTTTGAAATTCCCTAACAGTGTGTCAGCTTTGGCAGTGAAATTCCAAGATGGTGTTTGTTGGCCTTCGGCATGAGAAAGGATTGTTTTCATTGTGTGAAGATCCTCCAGATCCTGCAGAAATGTAACCAATTAATATGTGATTGACCACTGTCAGGAATGTCAAGCAACCATTGCTCATCAAGCTTAGACGATCCTGGATTGAGGCAGGTGCATTTTTGAGTCCAGAGGGAAGGACAAGAATCTTGTACATACTCTTAGACACAAAATATGCCAGCAGACCTGAATCTGAAGGTGTGGTGTGGGTTTATCCTTTCATAGTGTATACATAAGGATTTCACATCCCTTACACGTCATTACTAACAAACACAACTGCAACATTCATTTTCTTAATTTAATCCACACCATTGCTTATCATGCAAACGCTTTGATTGGACCAAATACACATGTACATTGACCAAATGTTTAGGGAAGTTATTGGAATTCCATATCAAATGACAAAACAAGTTAAAGGCAATATATTAACAACGTACATTCCTCTTGAACAGGCCACTATATGGCAAGTAGCTTAGCTTTTAAGAGCGTTGGGCCAGTAACCGAAAGGTCGAATCCCTGAGCCGGCAATGTGGAAAATCTGCCGTTCTGCCCTTGAGCGAGACAGTTAACACCCAACAACAACTGCTCCCGGGCACCGATAACGTGGACGTCGATTAAATAAGGCAGCCCCCCGCACCTCTCTGATTCAGAGGGCTTAGGTCCAACGCAGAAGACACATTTCGTTGGAATACATTCAGTTGTGCAACTGACTTGGTATCCCCTTTCCAAGTATACCCTAACATGATGGCTGGTTTAACTTGGTACAGTAGACATTTCATGCTGAGCTCAGCTTCCTCTGTCCTGTCACTTCACTCAACACAACACCCTGCCAGCCATGGGGTCAGTCTCTGACTGCCTTTCTCCTTAATGAACTAGCAGATAATGGCCTATGGGGGCCTGGGACAGCCTTAACACAAATTGCCATGTCCTCTGACTAGGATTAGCTGTAATTACTGTTCTGTTCGCAATAGAAGATCAATGGGATAACAGTTTAACACGTAAAGGCCGGCTGGTGTCACACGCTAGGCTAGCATGAAACCCACCCCTGTGAGCCTAGTTCAAATGAGGCTGAAATTGTTGTTATTATCAGTGGGAATGTTGTAATTATAAGCATGACTATTTTGGCATCTGTGTCAAAATCTTTAAGTTTTAAAACAATTCTCTCAGGAAAATTTACTTTGAAGTTGGGACGGTTATCTTGATTATTTCATACAATGTGGCATTGAGTACATATGAGGCCCTCCCTGTCCTATCCCATTACTGCTAGTCTGTTGAATGTCTTTGATGACTTACACATGATCACACATGCATACTGTACTGAACTGTGCACACACACGCACACCCACCGGCACACACACACACACACACACACACACACACACACACACACACACACACACACACACACACACACACACACACACACACACACACACACACACACACACACACACACACACACACACACACACACACACACACACACACACACACACACACACACACACAAACATCGCACACTGACATGTCCATATAACCTCTGCATCGCTGCACATCCGATGCATACTGTACAGCAGTAGTGCTCATGGCCCTATCTTGATACAGCCCTCACCTGCTGTGTGTTGAACCTGTATGACCTCCCCCATCACCCTATCCAAGGCATGTCAGAGCCAGAATGGGAGCCTCTGGGCTGATGCCGTCCGCTCTGTCAGGGAGTAGTGTTCTCCCCTGGCCTCTACAAAGTGGGGCGGAACGCTGATTAATGACTATGGCTCTGCTCTCTTGGGTTTTTAATTAAAGTATCTTTGCATGCCCACACCTACACACACACGTGCACACACCTACACACACACACAGAGTAATAATGGATTACAGATAAGGCCTGGAGAATGGGGGAGAATCCGAAGAGAATGTCAATTAAGACCAATTCAAATGAAGCACTCCTTGATGATGTGACCCTGTGACTCTTTTACCAGTTCTAATCATCCTCTCTGACTGGATGTGTGAGAATGAAGTTGTCCTCTTGATTAGACAAACATACATCTAGATGGGGGCAGTGGACATTTCTGTATGCTTAGGCAAATGAACTGGTCAATGTACACCCATCATGTAGGATGTGATGAGCAGAGGGTATATGTGTATGCTTAGAGGAAAGTGCGATCAATTTAGTCGGAGATGTTCAGGCAAAGAGCATTTTTAGGATCATTGAAATATTACAAATGAGTATAAGGGACACAGTCACCGTAGCAAACAGATCGCTACACATATGCTCTTTAAAAAGAAGCGCTGGACTGTTCACCATCAGATGGAACAAACAGCTTGTTGATTTAGGCCGCGGGGAAGAGGAAAAAAAGAGGGATTTGCTCATTCACTGGAGGGAAGGAGAGCGAGAGGGTGCAGTTGTCATGAATGTTGAAGTCAGTGGCGGCGTGGCGGTGACGGTGGGCTAACCTGATGAATGCAGATGGTGTCTGGCTGCTAGCGCCATACGGCGCTCCAGATTAAACCTGCCGCCACTTACAGAACCAGAGAGAAGAGCACGCCGCACGGAAGGAAAGCCAAGCGGGACCATTTGATCTCATTCCATATTCCATTTGTTTTTGCCCGATTCTGTGACACAGATACAGGTCTATATGGATAGTGCATAGACTAGCCTGCTACATAATCAATGAGGGAGTGGGAAAAGGGAAAGTGAGTGACTCATGTCACTTCAAAAGCCTGTTTTTCTTCCTTCCAGTGATTTGGATAAAGGGTTTTATTGGGTCTGTTGGCAGAGGGTTCATTGTGTTGAGGATAATGGGCACAAAGCTGGTCTCCGTCGAGGCACGTTATTATTCTAAACAGTGTAATGAGGTTTGTGTAGCGCCAGCGCCTTGGGACAGACAGGCAGCCTGATGATGATTCTGAGGGAAGAAGATGCAATGAACTGTATCTTCTGGATGAGGGTGACTGGTTGGTTCTTGTCACATTGTTATGGTCCGCAATGACGTCATTGTGGTTGTTGTCGTCACACACACACATTATCATCTGCATTTTACATCTTAACGTCTTTGATGAAACATATCTTGGTTGTCTTACCTATTTATGAGTCGCATTCAAAGTTATCCAGCCTCGAGGGGAGTTTAATCAAAACATGTATAGTACCTTGAGTGTTAATGAAGTAAGACCTTTGAAGCCTTTAATTTGACTGAGAAACACAAACTAAATTCAACTGATCAAACCTAATTAGAAAACATATAACACAATGCAAAAATAAACGAATTAAACATGTTCTGCAATAGTTCCTTCTTCTTTGTAGAGCTATTCTTTTTTTTCTAATTAGGTACATGAAGAGTAATATATCCACGTTAATAAACAATGACTTTCAACATGTTTGAATCAGTTCATTCAAACTTAAAACATCCCCTTCAAGATTCAATTATACTGACAATATTAGCGAGACATTTCCCTTACAACAAGAATCGTTTTAATTCACAGAATAACCCTGGGGTGTCTGTTTTTGAAAGAAACATTTGATCATTTCAAAGAAAGCGGCCCAAACAATATTCTTCTTCCATAGCCATCCCACTCAGAAAAACATATTTTTTCAAAACAATGTATAATCAAACTTACTTTAGCAAGCAACTCACAATATTGTTCTTTCCTCTTCAAAGGTGAGGCGGAAGAGGAAGGGAATAAGCCAAACTATATACTTCCATGGATGGACTAATGGTAGAGCTAAAAACAAAGTGCGCATGAGTTGCCAGTATGTGTCAGGTTGAGCGGGTGGTAAAATAGGAAAGGTGATTGGATTGTGCCGGAGCACAGCATGTACCAATTTCCAGAGTTAATGGGAAATGTCTCCTTTCTGCCTTGTTTTCTTTCCCCAGCTCCGGGAAACGTATGTGTCTTCATGTAGGGTGCAGGGTTCATGTGGCCATGGAGGTGGGGGACAACACCATGCCAAGGGAGGGTAAACACTCCAAGACTACCCCCTCCGTACCACACTAGACACCCTAAATACCTGAGTAAGTAAACACCCTGTTGTTGGTTCTTGGTGGGGTGACAGGCGGATGAGGCTGTGGATGAGCAGGATGTTGCAGAATTGGACCAGACAGTTTTCAGGGCCTCAGAGCCCAGGCTTAGTTTTAGACTGGCCATTCGGGCGCGGCGTGACCAAATAAACATGGCCGTCATCTTCTTGAGTCCGAGCCGACGCCAACAGCCAACATAGGTCCACGTTGTGGCATCCAAGATCAACAGCCCACGGATAGGGAAATAAATACTGGACTGAGTGACCGACTGGACCAGTTGACCACGAATTACAGTGTAATGCTAGAAAGACTTTCATCTTGACTCTCATCAGGACATGCATTTTCTCTCTCTCTCCCCCTCCTTCTCCCTCCCTGTGTGTATGTGGACCTCTGAGGAATATTGGAAGTTCAGGCTGAGATTTGAAACAATAATAGACACTGTCAGAGAAACGTTCTGCCATGGTTTGCCGAATGCAGCTGTAGGGTGCCTGAAAGCTGGACAGATGTGGTTTGTCTGATAGGAAACGTCTTGACACATTCTGTTGTTTCATGCTATTGGCTGTGCAAGTGGATCATTCATGTCTGGTTGTGTTGAATCGTTCAACTGCAAGTGCTTGAAATAGTTCACTACTACTTGAACAAGGATTACTAGAAATAGACAAATACAGGGCATTTGGAAAGTATTCAGACACCTTCCCTTTTTCCACATTTTGCTACAGTACGTTACAGCCTTATTCCAATATTGATTATGTAAATGTATTAAAAATAAAAACAGAAAAACCTTATTTACATAACTATTCAGACCCTTTGCTATGAGACTTCAAATTGAGTCAGGGCATCCTGTTTCCATTGCACATCCTTGAGATGTTTCTACAACTTGATTAGAGTTTACCTGTGGTAAATTCAATTGATTGGACATGATTTGGAAAGGCACACCTGTTTATATAAGGTCCCACAGTTGACAGTACATGTCAGAGAAAAAAACAAGTCCTGAGGTCGAAGGAATTGTCCGTAGAGCTCAGAGACAGGATTGTGTCGAGGCACAGATCTGGGGAAGGGTACCAACACATTTCTGCACCATTGAAGGTCCCCAAGAACACAGTGGCCTCCATCATTTTTAAATGGAAGAAGTTTGGAACCACCACGACTCTTCCTAGAGCAGGCCGCACGGCCAAACTGAGCGACTGGGGGAGAAGGGCCTTGGTCAGGGAGGGGACCAAGAACCAGATGGTCACTCTGACAGAGCTCCAGAGTTCCTCTATGGAGATGGGAGAACCGTCCAGAAGGACAACCATCTCTGCAGCACTCCACCAATCAGGCCTTTTTGGTAGAGTGGCTAGACGGAAGCCACTCCTCAGGAAAAGTCACGACAGCCCACTTGGAGTTTGCCAAAATGCATCTAAAGAACTCAGACCATGAGAAACAAGATTCTCTGGTTTGATGAAACCAAGATTGAACTCTTTGGCCTGAATGCCAAGCGTCATGCCTGGAGGAAACCTGGCACCATCCCTACGGTGAAGCATGGTAGTGGCAGCATCATGCTGTGGGGATGTTTTTCAGTGGCAGGGACTGGGAGAGTAGTCAGGATTGAGGGAAAGATGAATGGAGCAAAGTACAGAGAGATCCTTGATGAAAACCTGTTCCAGAGTGCTCAGGACCTCAGACTTGGGCAAAGGTTCACCTTCCAACAGGACAATGACCCTGAGCACAGCCAAGCCAACGCAGGAGTCGCTTCGGGACAAGTCTCTGAATATCCTTGAGTGGCCCAGCCAGAACCCGGACGTGTACCCGATCTATCATCTCTGGAGAGACCTAAAAATAGCTGTGCAGCGACGCTCCCCATCCAACCTGCCAGAGCTTGAAAGGATATTTAGAGAAGAATGGGAGAAACTCCCCAAATATAGGTGTGCCAAGCATGCAGCATCATACCCAAGAAGATTTGAGGCTGTAATCGCTGCCAAAGGTGTTTCAACAAAGTATAGAGTAAAGTGTCTGAATACTTATGGAAATGTAATATATATATATATATTTTTTTTTTTTGCAAACATTTCTAAAAATCTGCTTTCAATTTGTTATTATGGGGTATTGTGTGTAGATAGATAAGGGAAAAAAACATTTAATTCATTTTAGAATAAGGCTGTAATGTAATAAAATGTGAAAAAATTCAAGTGGTCTGACTACTTTCTGAATGCACTGTAATTTAACCTTGGCTCATGCATATACAATCCTCTAGTCTCAGATTTTCCCTTCATGTTTGACTTTTAGAATACAATCTCGTCCAAATCTGCTTGATTCGTCCCCTATGCACCATTCAATATTCTAGCATTTCTAGAATTACCTTCTGTGGTATTTTAAGAGGAGCGGGGAAGAAGTCATGCTGGAAGCCTCATATTAGCCGATGAGGCAGCTGACAAATGCATTGTCGTGTGTGCGTGAGGTTCGATTAATCTCCCCAACGATGCAACGGCTAATGGGCAGGGAATTTAAGAGAGGACACGGCCGCTCTCTGATCTTGCTCCAGGACACAGGCAGCAGAGAGTAATCTCCCATTGCAATCAGATTACTCCTCTCTCCCTCAAACATTATACTGCACCACACACTGCCTGCCTCAGACACCCAGCACCAGATTTATAACAGTGTCCAGTTTTAATTCTCAGTGGGGGTAATCCATCTTTTCCTTTCGTTTTATTTGGGAACACTTTTCTCATGTTCTTTCCTTTGCCTCTTCTATTTAGTGCTCAACGCTAGTTATTGTGGTCACTACCACAATTGTCATTATTATGTAATTTAAGATTGACTGCTTTGCTGAATTATTGCATTTAGCAATTTCTCACTACTGTGAAGTGTCAAGATGACTCATACGCTTAATTAATCTAAAATGTTGGGTAAGCAATAAAAAGTTGACCTATCAAATGGTTTCTACTCCTCGATCTCCAGCAGGTATTCGGTTATCTACGTACTCTGACTCCCCCAGTTCTTCCATGTGCTACTATACCTCAGCTAATTCAAGTCTTGTCTGTGATCCAAACAGCCGTCTGAGGAAGGGGAGGTGGTGAGGCTGACGCCTCCGGGGGAGACGAATGCTCCCTATCCATATGGCTTACAGACTGAAATGCAATAACGGTGCTTCAGCAATATAGACCTGAAACCCTCCAAGTCAGCGACTCCTGACTGGGGCTGATGAGGCCTTCAATATCAGTTCACCTTTCCCTCTGTCTCCCTCCGAGAGCCTGCACCTCTGGCTCTGCCTGTGTCATAACACCCTGGGCTGATGCAACGACACAGAAACACTATCTGACTGCTCGATGTTGAACCAACAACACATGGAAGGCCAAGAGAGTTGATGGGGCCAAAAAGGGCACCTAATACTCATGACGATAAAAGTTTGGTGTCCGACGTATTGGTGGTATCCAAATGAAATACAAAGAGCTTTTGTTTCATTCTTAAACTTCCGATGTTTATGGACTTTTATCCTGGAAATGTCAAGATTTTGAAATGTCAGGTACAGTGTACTGCTGTAGCAAAGGCATGAAGACAGAACGCCACCAGACCACGGACGCCGTATGACCGTGACATTTGCTGACACGCTGGTAAAGGGTGAAACCTCCTCAAAACCTGCAGCGAAACAGAATTACTTGACCTTCCACCTAGGACTCTATATATTTATGGCGGGGTGAAGTGGATGCAGTATGTTCCTTTAAATGAAGGTCAGTTGAACTTTGACCTTATATCCTGCAGCCAAACCAGTAATACTGTAGTTTTTCCTCCTCTTCTCTGGGCAAAAATACAGTAGCTGGCCTCTCATATTCCAGTCAAGTAGAAGGTGGCTGGCCATACTGTACTTTTTGTACTTCAGAGTTAAACTCTTTCAACTGTGCTCCCCTAGATCCAATTACTTTTGACATTTTAATGTCATCTCAACCAAGGGAAATAGCCCTATTCCTTATTTCTGAAGAGAAAAACTGCGCTCCTTTCCTGCAATTTATTTCCCTTAGCACCACCTGCAATTTGGCCTGACCATTCACACTAATTGGTTATCTATCTTTACATTCTATGGGTCCCAGGCCATTACTAATTGGTTATCTATCTTTACTTTCTATGGGTCCCAGGCCATTAATAGTGATGTCACAGGGTTCCCACATGAACAAATACGACAGTTACTATAGAATACTACAGTACTTACTATAGAATTCTGTAGTATACTATACTACACACTGTAGTATCACTTGATCATATGTAGTAATTACTATAGAATGTTGTAGAATTCTACAGTAAATACTACAGTAATGACCGCAAAAACACTAGCCCGCAAGATCACTACACTTTTTTTAAAACTATAGTTAATACTACAGTATTTAATTTGCATTTGCCCTGCCCATTCCCCTCCCCCATATCCCAATTTGTGCCACCCATAAGTGAGAAACCTACATGCCAAGTATAGACCATATTGTTTTCGATAAAGGTTATGTAGCAGAAGGGCTGAACTATCCACTAGGTTTCCTGAAGGGCAAAGCCTCCTCTTCTATGTCGAAGATAATAAAACAATATAGTAAATACTACATTATATTACAGTCTACTAAAACACTGTAGTTAATACTACAATCTGCCAAAATGCTGTTAATTACTATAGTTTATATTACAGTATTTTTGCTATAGTTAACTGTAAATTCTACAGTATTCACTGTAGTGTTCTTGCGGACTTCAGTCAGGATCAAATCAAATTTAATTTGTCACATGCGCCGAATACAACAGGTGTAAACTTTACAGTGAAATGCTTACTTACAAGCCCTTAACCAACAACACATTTTTATGAAAATACCTAAAAATAAAAAAACTAAGAGAAAAGAATAACAAATAAACACAGAGCAGCAGTAAATAACAATAGCGGGGCTATTTACAGGGGGCACCGGTGTCGAGGTAATTGAGGTACATGTAGGTAGAGTTATTAAAGTGACTATGCATAGATAATAACAGAGAGTAATACTTTTTGCTAATGTCATGTCGTCCTAGTGTAAGTCTCAAGATTGGTCATCTGTGGCATCCTTAATGCTGTCATCCTGAAAGTGAAACTAATTTCCCTCATAATAAAGTCCCATGAGGTACATTAAATTGATGCTAAATGATTTCTGTTACTCATCACTCGTTAAAATTCCACCTAGGTACAGTATGACCCTTCAACACTTCTCCTTTTCCCAGACTTTAGTTAAAGAGAGAGTGCGACATTTTGGCAATCAACCTTTTTTCTAATGACCCAGTGTCAGATGAACGCATGGATAAAAATGTTATGGATTAGAAGGAAGTTGAAGGTAGTTTCTGGAGCCATTGCCAACTAGCATTAGCGCAATGACTGGTTAGATGTTCAGGCCTTTACAATGTCAGCTTTGCCAGTGCTGTGAAGAGATGAGCACTACAGTATACAGTATAGTAAATCATAGAACCCTGTTTCATCCCATCTCCTTGGCTACCCACCTGTTTCACTACCTGCTGTCTCAAATCACAATGTCAGCTGCTGTCCAGAGCTGGATTGCACAGTTCAGAGAGTATCCAGGTTTCTCTCCTCCTCTATCCATTCCTCTATGTATTTCCATAACCTCCCTTCTTTCTATACCTTGATTTAGGGCAGCAATTAAAATGTCAAAACACACATGTGCACAAAGCAGGATCATGGGAAATGAGTGAACAGAAGTTGGAGCCAATAAAGTATCATCTGTGTAGTTGGCCTGTCTAATTCACAACATTTCTAGTTACAAGCACACCGCAGAAGGAAGGAGGGGTGATAGTGATACAGGATTGATGATGGAAGTGAGAGGGAGGGGGTGTAATTACATTCTGGATCAGCTGGACACAAACCATCTCTGATTGTTGTTATGTCCCTATATCACAAACAAACCAATATTTCCTGTCGTTGAGGCTCAATCTCCATATACAGGTGTCTCGGCTCTATCTTCCTAAGGAACAAGGTGTCCTCCGTGTTCCCGAAAATCCATTCTGCCGATTCGACGGCCCTCAACTTCAGATTTGATCAAGTGGCGAGCCGCTGATGGGAGCAAAGTGCTGCGACCGTTGCCTGTTGCGGCGCCTGCATTTGAATATCTGTCAGACAGCGAGATGATTGGTTATGCAAACCATTATTCATATGTGACAACATGCGGAGTGGATACTTTTGTATTAATGGCCCTTCACATCGGCAGACGTTATTGATGTAGACAGCCACACCTTCCCAATGCTACGGATTCAGCAAGCCCACCGTTATATTAATAAATGGCAGACAGAGGGAGATATAATATGCCGGTGCGCGTGCGCGTGAGCATGTGTGTGGGAGAGAGAGAGAGAGGGAGAGAGAGGCATTTTGAGGTCATTGTTCAAAACACCATTATTAACATAAGACTGAAGATTCAACAGTCTTCACGTCATCTTCATGTCTATATTGAATGATTCCCTATACATTTCATTACCCAGCTTTAAGATAGAGGGAGACAGAGAACATTCTGAACAAAAGAGGAAGCAGAGAAACTGACAAAACACACACATACAACCCTGCATGTGTCAATCAAAGTCTTAATTTGGATGGAAAGGCTTAGGATAGGATCTTCCCTCTCTGGTTTAATCCAGTCAGAGGAGATGAGTAAAAGCTTTTACCAAGAGCCAATTCTCATATCAAATAAACAAAGGACTACGGAAAAAGAGGGGGAAAACAAATGAACCTTTAGCTTGATGCCAAATTGAATGATTTCAGCAACAGCAGACATGGAAGTGGATAACAAACTAGAGAAAAGCATTTTTCAGCAGTAATATTGAATATTACAGCAGTAATATTGAATGGTAAATAAGGCTTAAGTCTAGCAGGTTGGACAACCGCTGTCATTTCAAAACTTCATTAGAAATTGAATACAAAATATTTTTGATGGTTGATCAAGGTCACTCTACCACTGTGTAGAGTAGTGTCCTTATTGGTTGTATGTACTGCTTATGGGTACGTAGGCATCATTATTGTCAAAGCGGGGGAATAATGTATATTTTTTCTGTCCATACATCAGGCAGCTGTGCCAAGATAAGACAAGAGCGTGTAGGAGAGAATGAGCTAGGTCAGTCGCAGTATTCTGCAGCTCTTAAGACAAATTAATCTTTTACCTCTAGGGTTGTGGCAACATATATCCAGTATGTAATGTGATAAGAGTATGGGAACGGAGGGACGTACGGCGCATCAAGAGGTGCTTAGTGTAGCTAACAGATTCATTTCTTCACCTGTCGCAGCTCACACTACTACACCTCTACCTCAAGGTGAGGGCAGCGTCAGGAAATGGGGAAAATGGTGCTCTTTCAAAGCACAAATAAGCGTGTCTCCTTTAAATCCCTGTAGCTCATCCACGCCTGCACTGCACTTAACCTGATGCACCGCAGACACATTCATCTCACCCCCAAGGTGGAGGGATCAGAGGAGGCCGCAAAACCCTGCTAAATGGAAATCCTTCACTTATATGCAGACTCACAGCGCTGAGATATATTTGTGGGGTGTCAGGTCCACCTCTGAGACAGGGAATATTGTAATGAGAGGTGATAGGGGTTCTCTTATAATAAACTCAGCAAAAAAAGAAACGTCCCTTTTTCAGGACCCTGTCTTTCAAAGATAATTTTAAGAATCCAAATAACTTCACAGATCTTCATTGTAAATGGTTTAAATACTGTTTCCCATGCTTGTTCAATGAACCATAAACAATTAATGAACATGCACCTGTGGAACGATCGTTAAGACACTAACAGCTTACAGACGGTAGGCAATTAAGGTCAGTTATGAAAACGTAGGACACTAAAAAGGCGTTTCTACTGACTCTGAAAAACACCAAAAGAAAGATGCCCAGGGTCCCTGCTCATCTGCATCAACATGCCTGCAGATGTGGTCAGGGCAATAAATTGCAATGTCCGTACTGTGAGACGCCTAAGACAGCGCTACAGGGAGACAGGACGGACAGCTGATCGTCCTCGCAGTGGCAGACCACGTGTAACAACACCTGCACAGGATCAGTACATCCGAACATCACATCAGCGGGACAGGTACAGGATGGCAACAACAACTGCCCGAGTTACACCAGGAATGCACAATCCCTCCATCAGTGCTCAGACTGTCTGCAATAGGTTGAGAGAGGCTGGACTGAGGGCTTGTAGGCCTGTTGTAAGGCAGGTCCTCACCAGACATCACTGGCAACAACGTCGCCTATAGGCACAAACCCACAGTCACTGGACCAGACAGGACTGGCAAAAAGTGCTGTTTTATCTCACCAGGGGTGATGGTCGGATGTGCGTTTATCGTCATAGGAATGAGCGTTACACCGAGGCCTGTACTCTGGAGCGGGATCGATTTGGAGGTGGAGAGTCCGTCATGGTCTGTGGCGGTGTGTCACAGCATCATCGGACTGAGCTTGTTGTCATTGCAGGCAATCTCAGCGTTGTGCATTACAGGGAAGACATCCTCCTCCCTCATGTGGTACCCTTCCTGCAGGATCATCCTGACATGAACCTCCAACATGACAATGCCACCAGCCATACTGATCATTCTGTGTGTAATTTCCTGCAAGACAGGAATGTCAGTGTTCTACCATGGCCAGCAAAGAGCCCGGATCTCACGTCTGGGAAATGCAGGATCGGAGGGTGAGGGCTTGGGCCATTCCCCCCAGAAATGTCAGGGAACTTGAAGGTGCCTTGGTGAAAGAATGGGGTAACATCTCACAGCAAGAACTGGCAAATCTGGTGCAGTCCATGAGGAGGAGGTGCACTGCAGTACTTAATGCAGCTGGTGGCCACTCCAGATACTGACTGTTACTTTTGATTTTGACCCCCCCCCCTTGTTCAGGGACACATTATTCAATTTCTGTTAGTCACATGTCTGTGGAACTTGTTCAGTGTATGTCTCAGTTGTTGAAAATTGTTATGTTCATACAAATATTTACACATCTTAAGTTTGCTGAAAATAAACGCAGTTGACAGTGAGAGGACGTTTCTTTGTTTTGCTGTGTTTTTATCTGGGCTGTCCAGGTCATGTGGGGATGTGAGTGATCCCCCATACAACCCAAACTATACAGTGCTGCCTCTGATATTTTATTTTCACACTGTCCTTTCCAACTCTGTATTGGCAATATGGCTAGCTCAGTAGAGTTCGGTTCTGTCCCGGGAAAAAAGGTAGTTGAATTACCATTACTGGGGAAAATTAAAGATCAACAGAAGCAGGGAGTGAACTGGAGGAGGACTGTCTCAATGGCCTGATGACATTTCAATCAAAACATAAAGACATCATTGAGGATGCATCTGTTGAGATGGAAAGAGCGGAAGAGAGAGAGAGAGAGTGAGAGAGAGGTAAAGGGTTAGAGAGAAAGCGGGAGACAGGGAGTCATTCACTGTGAGGTAAAGCGTGGAATAGAATGGCATTTATAAAAGGCTGGAACTCAGATCATATCACCATGGCTGACTGTCACATCTCACAGCTCCCTCTGCCCTCCTCTCCTCTCTCACCCCGTCATTGTCTCTCCCAGAATTCATTGCATAGACAGATCGCTGTCCAGGGAGAGAGAGGCTGAAGCGAGGCACATTTCACGCATTCCCCATTGCAATTTGCCAGTTACAAGAAAAACAGCACCAAGTGTAGTGAGCTGAGAATATCAACTCTCCTTTGATGGGAGGAAGAGACAGCTGGCTAGGAATAATACTTCTGAAATGTAGCCTTATATGGCCTATAAAGCTGTTAGGAGTCAGGTATTTTATCGTAAGGAAATGCTATAGAATTTGCTGTTCTGTTGACTCCAGTAGCCACAAAGTAAGCTGCAGATGTATTTCTAGTGTTTACTAGGAGACATGCATAAGAGGAGCTGCAATGAAATTCAGTTTGCTAGTCAACAGATGGAACGACTCATCTTTCTTGTTTCTGAAGGGACACAATCAAAGCTAATGAGAGATCCACATCTACATGTACAAATTGACTCAAACAATTCACATGGAGGGAAGGAAGGAGGAATTCATTTTGGCACTTACTTTGTTTCTTAGAGTTTTGTACCATTTTACATTGAATCCCCACCCCCTTCTAAGCGTTCAGAGTGTGATGACGGTGTGTGTGCGTACATGTCTGTGCAGGCTCTGTAGCTGTGAGACAGAGTGATAATGAGAGTGGCGAGACCCTGTGAAATGGAGATGTTCTCAGAGCTGCTGGAGTGACATATTGAACATATAGAGGTGTGGGATATTCAGGGGCTCACAAGCTATAAACAACGCTCTGAAAAACCATCATTGTCCTCTCAAAGTCACTGCTGGCATCCATCTTAGGCCTCCAGGGTCCGACAGAGATGTCATCTAGAAATATGGCGTGTCAAAACACAGTCATTTACTTTACGTATGTCTTCTGTCTCTCCCATCCTTTACAGTTAAACATGATACTTTTATGATGTGAAAATGGAAAGACTAATATAATTATTCATTGTCAGCATTCACACTTCTGGGGTACCACGCTCATGTCACACTCATTCATTACGTATCATAATTAAACAATAGATTCTCAGCCAAAACTTTCAGGACTTTGCCTCATCGAACATGGATAGCTAGGAACTTTCCTTAAACAAAGAGTTAGGCAGGCAGGAACCTTTTGTACCTCTCAACTAGCCCACCAGCGGAGCAGGGAATACATGAATGAATCATTCCTTCTGCATCAGCACCCCTCCAATCGGGATGGCAAAACTCCATTAATTCTGCTGCTTCGCATGCCTCAGTTTTAATTATCGCTGCATTAGCAATGATAAAGTATACATGGCAGGCTCACTGTGAAGGTGTGACCTCCGCTAGCTTGCTCTTTGTTCAATTAGCAACATGGCACCACGACGGCACCGCGAGCTGACAGCTAAACACTGGCCAGGGCTAAAACATACCCCTCCCCCATCCATTCAATACATACAGTCGTATTATTGTGTTTCTACGACTTTTTCTTTCACCGTCTATCACTATCACCTTAACACTTCATCCCTCGGTTCATTGTCTCTCTCTCTGCTGGTTCGGTGGAATATTAATTGAAAGCGAATGTGAAGCATGGTGCATCCATGTTTTAACACTAATACCATATGGGACGTCATGAATGCACACAACAGGGCTTAATCACCTTGGCATGGGCTGGCTTCCCTCACATCTGTCCAGGCTCTGCTGAGGGGAAGATGGTAGGCGCTATGGTTACAACGGTTCTGTCGATTATTCCTGGTTGGTTCCCTAGAGGCACCAACCAGGCCATGGGCCTATCAGATTCTCTCTGTCACATCTCCTCCCGAGCAAATCTTTCATCATCTACGAGAGTGTTGCGTTAAATCACTTGCAGCCGGCTCCCATCGCTATAACAGGGATACCGGCAGAGGTATTAAGCCAGATGGATCGCGGAACCTCTCGTATTGACGGAACAAGTTAGTCAAAGACGAAAGCTATTGATGGACAGCAGTGGACTTTTTCTTATCCGTCGATTTTTCAGGAAGTAGCTAGATCATTCGTTTGGGATTATGAGAGTGTTAGGAAAGTACGTAATGACATAGGAAAACATAGAAGATAGACATTCACATTCACTGTAGCAAATCATGCCTGTATCAGGGTATTAGACATTGATGGGTTGTGAGGATCCAGTTAGGCCAGCCACATGGCCATGTGTTACCCACCATGCCAAACACTTAGATTAGACAGTGGCTCACACAACAGAAGGCCCTCTCTCCTCTCCTGCCAAACAGCCAGACCCTTTCTCCTCTGACTCAACCTCATATTGTAGAGTCTGTTCCCTCATACCCTCCTCCATTTCAGACTCTATCAGATTAATGTTCCCTAAATATCTGTTTTGGGGGATTTTCATTGAGTGCCAATGTGACATGTTGTTTCCATAGCATTTGATGTGTTGGTAACAGTTGTCATTGGAAAAGGTGACTTTGTGCTTTGACGAGGTGTCTTTTTTAGGGATATCTGTGTGTGCATGTGTTTGTTTGAGAGAGAGTATGTATGGACAAAATTCTTGAATTGAATGAATCAAATCTTTACAGTAATGTACTGTTTAAACCAAAGTTTTTGGGGAATTTACCTTTTTTTAGAGTAACTTACAGGTAACCGGCTACCAGTAAGTTACCATACACTTTAACTTTGTGACCACATTTTTGTTTGTTTTGTTTTTCATTTGTTGGGGGGGGTTACAGGTCAATTATCCACTTAACCAGCATTCTGCAGCGATACTCCATCCCATCTGGTTTGAGCTTAGTGGGACTATCATTTGTTTTTCAACAGGACAATGACCCAAAACAACAACTCCAGACTGTGTAAGGGCTATTTGACCAAGGAGACTGATGGTGTGCTGCAACAAATGACCTGGCCTCCATAATCACCCAACCTCAACCCAATTGAGATGGTTTGGGATGAGTTGGAATGCAGAGTGAAGGAAAAGCAGCCAACAAGTGCTCAGCATTTGTGGGAAATGCTTCATGACTGTGGGAAGGCATTCCTCATGAAGTTGGTAGAGAGAATGCCAAGCGTGTGCAAAGCTGTCATCAAGGCAAAGGGTGGCTACTTTGAAGAACCTCAATCATAAAATATATTTTGATTTTTTTAAACACTTTTTTGGTTACTAGATGATTCCATATGTGTTTTTTCATAGTTTTGATGTCTTCACTATTATTTTACAATGTAGAAAATAGTAAAAATAAATAAAAACACTGATATGAGTAGGTGTCCAAACTTTTGACTGGTACTGTGTGTGTGGGTTTAAGTATATGTGTCACGGCTGTCTTCGTCCTCCTCATCTGACGAGGAGAGGCAAGAAGGAACGGAGGACCAATACGCAGCGAGGTAAGTGTTCGTCATTATTTAATGAAAGGAACTGAACACTACAAAAACAACAAAGAAACAACCGTGAAGCTAAATAACCATAGTGCTGACACAAACACTACACATAGACATAGACAATAACCCACAACCCACAATACAAAACAGGCTACCTAAATATGGTTCCCAATCAGAGACAACGCAAAACACCTGCCTCTGATTGAGAACCATATCAGGCCAAACACAGAAATAGACAAACCAGACATACAACATAGAATGCCCACACAGCTCACACCCTGACCAAATAAAACATACAAAGCAAACTATGGTCAGGGTGTGACAATATGAGAATCTTCAGTTGCCTTTCATCCCTGTATACCTCACAGCTGCCTTTCCCTTCCCATAAGCATGTATCTTTGTTGTATCTTTGTTAGTTATGCCTACATATATCAACAAGAAGTTAAACTTCTTGCAACTATAGGGGGTGCTGTTCCGCATTAGCATTTTTTGGTCTCCAAATTAAACTGCCTCGTGCTCAATTCTTGATCGTACAATATGCATATTATTGTTATTATTGGATAGAAAACACTTTCTAGTTTCTATAGCCGTTGGAATTTTGTCTCTGAGTGGTACAGAACTACTTCTACATCACTTTTCCTGACAGGGAGTCAGATTTCAGAATTTTTTACCCCTGATCTGGGATCGGTTTTAAGGTGCCAGTAGATGCTATGGAGAAACCGACACTGCCTACGTCTTCCTCTGGGTGTCAGTACGTCATCACGTTTTGAATGGAGTCGATTGCGCAATCAGAGCCACTATAAAACACGAAAACGTAGAAGTACCGCTCTCTTCCTGCATGCGTCTTGCGCAAAATGGACATCAGACCTGCCTCCTTCCAAATGGTTGTTTAGAGAGTGATATTTCTCCGGTCATGTTTTTAGTCGTTATAGTTGTTAAAAACATCATAATGTAGTTAATTTGAACCGTTTTATAGCAATTTATATCCGTTTAGTGCGATTTTGAGGAATTTCTTTGTCGTGCACTCTGAAACTTTGGGCACGTTTCGGGGTCCCGTTCGATCGTTAGTGGATATTTCGAAGGACAGAGGACATCTATCGACCAAAAGAAGATTAGACCCAAGAAAGGATACATTGCCCAAGAATCTGATGGAAAATCACCTCATAGTAAGGAATATTTAATATGATAAATCGTTGTTCTGTCGAAATATTTTAAACGCATATTACGCCATTTTGTTTGTTATAGCTTCTCTTGGCGAACGCTGTATAAGAAAGTAAGGATAATTTTAGAAATGTAAATCAGCGATTGCATTAAGAACTAATTTGTCTTTCGATTCCTGTCAACCCTGTATTTTTTAGTCAAGTATATGATTAGCTTTCAATTAAACTAGATCACTCTGAAAGATGACGTCAGACATTTTGAGGCTTGATTTCCTAGTATTTTCATTGTGTAACCACGGTTTTGTATGGCTAAATATGCACATTTTCGAACAAACTGTATATGTATGTTGTAAAATGATGTTACAGGAGTGTCATCGGAAGAATTCTGAGAAGGTTAGTGAAAAAATTAATATATTTTGGCGATGATTACGTTATAGCTCTCTTTGGCTTGAATCGATGCTCTGGTAACGTTTTCACATGTGGTATGCTAACTTATCGATTTATTGTGTTTTCGCTGTAAAACGCTTAGAAAATCTGAAATATTGTCTGGAATCACAAGATCTGGGTCTTTCCATTGCTATGCTTTGTCTATTCTTATGAAATGTTTTATTAAGAGTAAATTGGTCATACACGTTGCTCTCTATAGTAATTCTAGTCGTCTTGTGATGGTCGGTGCAATTGTAAACTGTGATTTCTACCTGAAATATGCACTTTTTTCTAACAAAACCTATCCTATACCATAAATATGTTATCAGACTGTCATCTGATGAGGTTTTTTATAGGTTATTGGCTATCAATATCTTAGTTTAGCCGAATTGGTGATAGCTACTGGTGGAGAGAAAAAATGGTGGACAAAGAAATTGTGTATTTTGCTAACGTGTTTAGCTAATAGATTTACATATTTTGTCTTCCCTGTAAAACATTTTAAAAATCTGAAATGGTGGCTTTATTCACAAGATCTGTATCTTTCATCTGGTGTCTTGGACTTGTGATTTAATGATATTTAGATGCTACTATCTACTTGTGAAGCTATGCTAGCTATGCTAATCAGTGTGTGGGGGGGTGGGGGGTGATCCCGGACCCGGGGTAGAGGCTCGTTAGAGGTTAAGAAGTTACAACGGCAGCTTATTACAATGTATACTTCATTTTTTTTGTAAATACTTGTTAGAATATTGTTTACAACACACAGATTTAATTGATTGTGAAAGGTGAAATAAAAAATTTATATATATGTGTATATATGTATATATATGTATTAGTACATTGTGTGTATATATATATATATATATGTATATATACGCATATATATTATATTTTTTATTTCACCTTTATTTAACCAGGTAGGCTAGTTGGGAACAAGTTCTCATTTACAACTGCGACCTCGCCAAGATAAAGCATAGCATTTCGACACATTTACATTTACATTTAAGTCATTTAGCAGACGCTCTTATCCAGAGCGACTTACAAATTGGTGCATTCACCTTATGATATCCAGTGGAACAACCACTTTACAATAGTGCATCTAACTCTTTTAAGGGGGGGGGGGGTTAGAAGGATTACTTTATCCTATCCTAGGTATTCCTTGACACATACAACAACACAGAGTTACACATGGAATAAACAAACATACAGTCAATAATACAGTAGAAAAAAAGTCTTATACAGTGTGTGAAAATGAGGTAGGATAAGGGAGGTAAGGCAATATATAGGCCATAGTGGCGAGGTAATTACGATATAGCAATGTATATAAATACATATATATATACACATACATGTATGTATATACATATATACAGTATATATATACACATATATATATACATATATGTATGTATATATATATACATATATATATACACATATATATATATATACACACACACATATATATATATATATATATATATATATATATATATATATATATATATATATATATATATATATATATATATATATATATATATATATATATATATATACATATGTGTATATATATGTGTTTATATATATGTATATGTATGTATATGCATATGCACATGTATGTATATACACACACATATATAAACACACATATATATATATATATATATATATATATACATATAAACATACATGTATACAGTTGAAGTCGGAAGTTTACATAAACCTTAGCCAAATACATTTAAACTCAGTGTTTCACAATTCCTGACATTTAATCCAAGTAAAAATGTCCTGTTTTAGGTCCGTTAGAATCACCACTTTATTTTAAGAACGTGAAATGTCAGAATAATAGTAGAGTGAATGATTTATTTCAGCACATTCCAAGTGGGTCAGAAGTTTACATACACTCAATAAGTATTTGGTAGGACTGCCTTTAAGTTGTTTAACTTGGGTCAAACGTTTCAGGTAGCCTTCCACAAGTTTCCCACAATAAGTTGGGTGAATTTTGGCCCATTCCTCCTGACAGAGCTGGTGTAACTGAGTCAGGTTTGTAGGCCTCCTTGCTCGCACACACTTTTTCAGTTCTGCCCAAACATTTTCTATAGGATTGAGGTCAGAGCTTTGTGATGGCCTCTCCAATACCTTGACTTTGATGTCCTTAATAAGCTATTTTGCCACAACTTTGGAAGTATGCTTGTGGTCATTGTCCATTTGGAAGAGCCATTTGCGACTTAACTTCCTGACTGATGTCGTGAGACGTTGCTTCAATATATCCACATCATTTCCAAGAAGCCATCTCTTTTGTGAAGTGCACCAGTCCCTCCTGCAGCAAGCACCCCCACAACATGATGCTACCACCCCCCGTGCTTCACGGTTGGGATGGTGTTCTTCGGCTTGCAAGCCTCCCCCTTTTTCCTCCAAACATAACGATGTTCAATATTATGGCCAAACAGTTCTATTTTTGTTTCATCAGACCAGGGGACATTTCTCCAAAAAGTATGATCTTTGTCCGTTTGCGCAGTTGCAAACCGTAGTCTGGCTTTTTTATGCCGGTGGCTTCTTCCTTGCTGAGCGGCCTTTCGGGTTATGTCGAAATAGGACTCGTTTTACTGTGGATATAGATAGTTTTGTACCTGTTTCCTCCAGCATCTTCACAAGGTCCTTTGCTGTTGTTCTGGGATTGATTTACACTTTTCACACCAAAGTACGTTCATCTCTAGGAGACAGAACGCGTCTCCTTCCTGAGCGGTATGACGGCTGCTTGGTCCCATGGTGTTTATACTTGCGTACTATTGTTTGTACAGATGATCGTGGTACCTTCAGGCGTTTGGAAATTGCTCCCAAGGATGAACCAGACTTGTGGAGGTCTACAATATTTTTCTGAGGTCTTTCCTTGACATCATGATTTTCCTATGATGTCAAGCAAAGAGGCACTGAGTTTGAAGGTAGGCCCTGAATTAAATCCACAGGTACACCTCAAATTGACTCAAATTATGTCAATTGGCCTATCAAAAGCTTCTAAAGCCCTGACATAATTTTCTGGAATTTACCAATCTGTTTAAAGGCACAGTCAACTTAGTGTATGTAAACTTCTGACCCACTGGAATTGTGATAAAGTGAATTATAACTGAAATAATCTGTCTGTAAACAATTGTTGGAAAAATGACTTGTGTCATGCACGAAGTAGATGTCCTAACCAACTTGCCAGAACTATAGTTTGTTAACTTCTAGTTCCTCCCAATCCCGGATCCGGGAGCACCCCCCACAGTAAAAAAGCTGACTAGCATAGCCTAGCATAGCGTCACAAGTAAATACTAGCATCTAAATATCATTAAATCACAAGTCCAAGACACCAGATGAAAGATACAGATCTTGTGAATCCAGCCATCATTTCTGATTTTTAAAATGTTTTACAGGGAAGACACAATATGTAAATCTATTAGCTAACCACGATAGCAAAAGACACAACTTTTTTTTCTCCACCATTTTTTTCCTGCATGGGCAGCTATCACAATTTCGACTAAATAAAGATATATATAGCCACTAACCAAGAAACAACTTCATAAGATGACAGTCTGATAACATATTTATGGTATAGCATATGTTTTTTTAGAAAAATTTGCATATTTCAGGTATAAATCACAGTTGTACATTGCAGCTGCAATCTGAAATAGCGTTGGAAGCAGCCGGAATAATTACAGAGACCGACGTCAATTACCAAAATACTCATCCTAAAACATTTCTGAAAAATACACAGCATACAGCAAATGAAAGACCAACATCTTGTGAATCCAGCCATCATTTCTGATTTTTAAAATGTTTTACAGGGAAGACACAATATGTAAATCTATTAGCTAACCACGTTAGCAAAATACACCACTTTTTTTACTCCACCAGTTTTTTACTCCATCAGTAGCTATCACTAATTCGACTAAATAAAGATATATATAGCCACTAACCAAGAAACAACTTCATAAGATGACAGTCTGATAAGATATTTATGGTATAGCATATGTTTTTTTAGAAAAATGTGCATTTTTCAGGTATAAATCATAGTTTACCATTGCAGCCACTATCACAAAACTCACCAAAGCGACTAGAATAACTACAGAGAGCAACGTGTATTACCTAATTACTCATCATAAAACATTTCTTAAAAATAGACAGCGTACAGCAATTGAAAGACACAGATCTTGTGAATCCAGACAATATTTCAGATTTTCTAAGTGTTTTACAGCGAAAACACAATATATCGTTATATTAACATACCACATGAGCTAACATCACCCCAGCATTGATTCAAGGAAAAAAAGCGCGATAACGTTATCACCACCAAAATATATTAATTTTTTCACTAACCTTCTCAGAATTCTTCAGATGACAGTCCTGTAACATCATATTACACAATGCATATAGAGTTTGTTCGAAAATGTGCATATTTAGCATCACAAATCGTGGTTATGCAATGTAATCTGTCAAAACATGGCATGCATTCTGGCCGGCGCCATCTTGGAAAGGCACCTAAGTTTACGATTATTTATCGATTAGATTGACAAAAAAAATACAGGTTGGACAGCTAATGAAAGATGCATTAGTTATTAATGCAACCGCTGAGTTAGATTTTTAAAATTAACGTTACTAGACATACAGTGTGCGTTACAGCCAGACTAGTGCCGCAACAATGGCCGACAAATGCGTTTATATTTTTCCACATAAATACGGAATAAAATCATAAATAGCTCTTACTTTTGGACGAGCTTCCATCAGTATCTTGGGCAAGGTGTCCTTTGTCCAAAAGAATCGTTGCTTTGTTGTAAAACGTCCTCTTCAACTTCGGAACTAGCAGCTAACAATAGCTACGTGGCACACACATGTCCAAATCCTCAAAGCGCAATACTACGAAAATTCAGAAAATAGCAATACTCGCATAAACTGATATAAATCGGTTTAAAATAACTTCATTATGATGTTTCTAACACCTATATCGAATTAAATCACAGACGGATATATCTTAGCCCGATAACGAGAGCTTTTGAGCATGCCATTCTGATGTCCTCTCTTGCGCCTTGACGAGCGTCCAAAAGAACGTACATGTCACTCCATGGCGTTTTATAAACTCTGAGAAATACGTAGAGACTCCATTCCACTTCTCATTGGTTACTGACATCCAGGGGAAGGCGGGTGCAGTTCATTTCGATCCATAGGGCACACACAGAGCTTTAAACTGATCTGAGAACAGAGACTATTTTTCTGACCTTCGCATCATGATTTTCGCTGTAGAAAGAGTTCTGGTTCACCCACAGACATAATTCAAACGGTTTTAGAAACTAGAGATTGTTTTCTATCCAATAGTAATAATAATATGCATATTGTACGAGCAAGAATTGAGTATGAGGCAGTTTAATTTGGAAACGATATTTTCCAAAGTGGAAACAGCACCCCCTGTATTGAGAAAATGTTTTAATAAGACATTTGTGGAGGGGTTGTAAAAATATTTTTATTGACTCCAACCTAAGTGTATGTAAACTTACGACTTCAACTGTATCTATCAGATATAGGACAGACACTTCAGAACAAACTTCCTTTAGATTTTTTGGGGGGGAGGTCTCTGTGTTTATCAATGTTCGAAGCTGTTATTCAAGGTGTTTCTTATGGCCTAATAGCAGCAATGCCAAATTCAATGTTTCATCAAAAAATGTATTTGAGCTTTTTACTCCTTATGGGGTTCTAAAACTCAAAAACTCCAAATCAAATAGCTAAAAAATCATTGGTTTGACTGGAGCTGAGGCGGTGACCATATTACAGCCACACCGGCGGTCACCAGTCATGAAGGCAGTCAAATTCCACGTGACCATTTAGTCACAGTGATTAGACTTCTCCAAGCTCTGATGCTGCTGATGGTCATTAGTAGCCTACCAAACGTGTTAACTGCTGGTACTCAGCACTCTATTGTCCCTCTAATCACTCTGATATCAATGCAAATCTAATCGAAAATCTAATCAAACACTACATGAGAGCCCACGAGCTCATATTGCACAACATTTCTATAGGCTATGCAATTGAACGAGAACAGAGTGACGGCCTCTACTAAAAAGAGGATCCCTTCAGCTTTCTATAGGCTAGGCCTACTATATCTTTTTCTCAACTTTCCTAATATTAAGCACATTGCTTATCTTTACAACAGGAGTATAGCCTATCTGGCTGGCATGAAAATGAACCACGGGAAAAGCGTCCTCCATTCACTATTTAAGTGCATAGCTGACATGTATTTTTTACCCTACGCCCATTTCGTGACGGGTGCATGATAATCATCCATTCGAAATCAAAACAAATTTCACACATATATTATTTAGTATATGTAAAGACAAGATTAAATCAAGAATTGTCTTTTCTCTCTCTCTTTCTCTTAGAGGACCTGAGCCCTAGGACCATGCCTCAGGACTACCTGGCCCGATGACTCCTTGCTGTCCCCAGTCCACCTGGTCATGCTGCTGCTCCAGTTTCAACTGTTCTGCCTGCGGCTATGGAACCCTGACCTGTTCACTGGACATGCTACCTTGTCCCGGACCTGCTGTTTTGGACTCTCTCTCTACCACACCTGCTGTCTCTAACTCTTTATGATCGTCTATGAAAAGCCAACTGACATTTTCTCCTGAGGTGCTGTACTGTTGCACCCTCTACAACCACTGTGATTATTATCTGACCCTGCTGGGCATCTATGAACGTTTGCACATCTTGGCCATGTTCTGTTATAGTCTCCACCTGGTGCAGCCAGAAGAGGACTGGCCACCCCTCAGGGCCTGGTTCCACTCTGGGTTTCTTCCTGGCCGCCGTGCTTCTGCATCTGCATTGCTTGCTGTTTGGGGCTGGGTTTCTGTGCAGCACTTTGTGACATCGGATGATGTAAAAAGGGCTTATAAATACATTTGATTGATTGATTGATGGGTGACAATATTAGCCTATCACTTGTGAATTATATGCCCAGAGAGTAATGACTTTAAAATGTGTTAATCATAGTCGCACACCTCATGTAGCATAGCCCATAAGCCTATATATTTGTATCATAACTAAAGTGGCAAAATAACTTCTTAAAATTAAGCACATTAATCTGCTTTACATGGGGTGTAGACCCTAACTGGCATACTTAAGCAGCGCATGAGTTTCAAGTTTGGAGAAGATATTTTTCAACACAAAAATGCACCTTTATAATTAAAGCATTACATGCATAAAATCGCCTTTGTGATCACTTTTGAGAATGGTGTTTTCCTGCCAATGGCACATTTGCGCGTATAGCCTACTGCTGTGTGCGCATTGCTGCGCTTATAAAGTGAAGAAATAGCCTAATAGTTTATCAACATTTTAAGATAAATGTTCTCATCTGTTGCGTCAGGCTTTGATGCTAATGGTTGTAATAATTTGAGATCTATCGAATCCCACAACTGTCCCGGACTATGTTTGGAATATTTATTTCTCACACAGATAGGTCAACTTTTGTACTATGGGGGATAGGTCAGGGAGGAGGTGAGGGCCCTGGGAGAGTGGTGCCCGGAAAATAACCTCTCACTCAACATCAACAAAACAAAGGAGCTGATCATGGACTTCAGAAAAGAGCAGAGGGAGCACGCCCCTATCCACATCGACGGGACCGCTTCAAGTTCCTCAGCGTATACATCACTGACGATCTGATATGTTCCACCTGCACAGACAGTGTGGTGAAGAAGGCGCAACAGCGCCTCTTCAACCTCAAGAGGCTGAAGAAATTTAGCTTGGACCCTAAAACCCTCAAACATTTACAGATGCACAATTAAGAGCATCCTGTGTGGCTGTATCACTGCCAGGTATGGCAACTGCACCGCCCACAACCGCAGGGCTCTCCAGAGGGTTGTGCAGTCTGCCCAACGCATCACTGGGGGCAAACTAGCTGCCCTCCAGGACATCTACAGTACCCGATGTCACAGGAATGCCAAAAAAGATCATCAAAAGACCTGATTACGTGACTGAGAGGTGCTTCGGCATGCAGCGGGGAGAAGGGAATTATAATTTTTAGATTCAGCCCAAGGGCACAACAGCCACTGGCCGCAAAAGGCATGGATTTTTTTAGGCGGATTATCTTAATCATCCGCCGATGTCGCTCTTCCGCATCTGTGGTGAAAGGTAACAGAGTCACACAAAGGGGATGCAGAAGGGAAATTCAATGCATTATCAAGTGCTTGTCAAATCGTAAATGAGAAACTGATGAAGTGTCTACAGCCTGCGCAAGAAACATAACAGAGCTCGTGCCTTTCATGCAACTTCATTAAAATTAATCATTAGAGTCGTATCATGCAGCCTAAAAATGTATTAAAATTCAAAACATACAGCCCAACATTTGTATCACAATTAAAGTTACACAAAGAACATGATTTTTTTTTTTTACCTTTTTTTTAACTAGGCAAGTCAGTTAAGAACACATTTTTATTTTACAATGATGGCCTACCTCGGCCAAACCCCCCCCTAACCCGGACGACGTTGGGCCAATTGTGCACCGCTCGATGGGACTCCCGATCACGGCCAGTTGTGATACAGCCCGGGATCGAAGCAGGGTGTGTAGTGATGCCTCTAGCACTGAGACGCAGTGCCTTAGACAGCTGCACCACTCCGGAGTATAAATTAGGCATATAGGGGTACCTGTTTCTTTGTTAACCGCTCAACACAGAATAGCTGCATGTGCTCACTTCCTGAAATCCTTTTGAAGAAAATAGCCTTACTATTTTATTCAGCTATGTTCAATTTTATTCTTCATACTATAAAATATTAAATAATGCAAAGGAATTCTAAGCAAATCTTGTCAAGTGAATTAGTGTAGCTCACAGCCATATGATAAGGACAGGGCAGAGTATGTTATTCTGTTCTTCTGAAATAGACTACATCTTCTTCATATCATGTTTCTTTAGACCTCTCTAAAATAAATAATGTTTTTTTTGTGATGGTGTAGGCTATATTACATGGATTTATGATACTTTTTAAAAATGTAGATGTTCCAAAAGGTCTGCATCAGTGGCTTGTAGGCTATACATGGAAGCCAGGAGATGCTAAATGTGTTTGTTCATTAAATGGTCAATTACCGTGAGACCGGTAAATATTTGCTTGACAATCACCAGCTGACAAAATGTCATTACCGCCTCAGCCCTACGTGCGACATACGCCTAGTTTCCAGAAACTAGTCACATTTCTCCTTTGCCAAGATAATCAATCCACCTGACAGGTGTGGTATAGCAAGAAGCTGAATAAACAGCATGATCATTACACAGGTGCACCTTGCGCGGTGGACAATAAAAGGCCACTCTAAAATGTGCAGTTTTGTCACAACACAATGCTGAGAAGATGTCTCAAGTTGAGGGAGCGTGAAATTGGCATTCTGACTGCAGGAATGTCCACCAGAGCTGTTGCCAGAGATTTGAATGTTCATTTCTCTACCAAAACCTTTTTTAGAGAATTTCGCAGTACATCAAACCGGCCTCACACCCGCAGACCACGTGTAACCATGACAGCCCAGGACCTTCACATCCGCCTTCTTCACCTGCGGGATTATCTGAGACCAGCCACCCGGACAGCTGATAAAATTGAGGAGTATTTCTGTTAGTACTAACTAAATTTTGTGTAGAAAAACACATTTTGATTGGCTGGGCCTGGCTGCCCAGTGGGTGGCCCTTGCTGCCAAGTGGATGGGCCTATGCCTTCCAAGGCCCAACCATAGCTGCACCCCTGCACAGTCATGTGAAATCTATAGATCAGGGCCTAATACATTTATTTCAATTGACTGATTTCCTTATATGAACTGTAACTCAATAAAAACGTTGAAATTGTTGCATTTCTATTTTTCTTTAGTATACAGTAATCCCTCGTTTATCGCGGGGGTTACGTTCCGAAAATGACCCGCGATAAGTGAAATCCGCGAAATAGAAAACTTTTTTTTTTTTTACAATTAGCAACTATTACATGTATACAAATACAGTGACTCACGTGTAGGCCGTTTCGTCGACATTATGGGTTTAGGAGATGTTCGAAATTACAAGATAATTTGGCCAACTTAATGTAAATTTGCCAAGCTGTTTTATGTACGTACACATAACTGCACGAGACGACAAAATGATAGCACAATTCGTAGCATGTTTTGATACAAGAAGCGGGAGTGAGTTTTTAGCGAATCAGAATGCAGAGCACAATGCACCAAAAAAAAATAAAAAATGCATTATGAAAATCCGCGAAATAGCGAATCCGCGATAAGTGAACCGCGAAGTGGCGAGGGATCACTGTATTCATATTTTTAGAATGCAATAAAACATTAAGATTCAAAGACAATTGACATTTCTATGGTACAAACGTAAGATAAACAAGGTGACGAAACATAACTATCTGCAAGCCACACCTCCAATAAGCCACACCTCCAATAAGCCACACCTCCAATCTTCTATTAGGCTGTCACCTCTACAATATATATGTTTTTTTTAATCAAAATTGATCCCTGTCATCACAAAAAGGTTCTGGTTAAAACTTTTACATAGGGGTTCCTTGAAGACCCTTTTCAGAGTGGTTCCTCAAGTAACATTTTTGAACTGGAAAGTGTGTGGCAATATCTAGAACTCCAACAGGTTTTTCCAGGCTCCTTTACTTCTAAAATCACAACAGTGTCCAGTTTTCTGGGTTATTGCATTCATTAAATCACTGAAACAGATTTTTGTTGTCAATACCCTGCACAATTAGGCCACTGTGTTGTTCTAGAATTTTTATTTATTTTACCTTTACCATTTTACCTTTACCTAGGCAAGTCAGTTAAGAACAAATTCTTATTTACAATGACGGCCTAGGAACAGTGGGTTAACTGCCTTGTTCAGGGGCAGAACGACAGATTTGTACCTTGTCAGCTCGGGGATTCAACCTTGCAACCTTTTGGTTACTAGTCCAATGCTCTAACAACTAGGCTACCCTGCCGCCCCAATGTAAACTGCCCTAACCAAAACATGTTAACCGCATGCTGTCATTGGCAGTGGATCATTATGACTAGTCTCTGTGGCAGGATGTGTCCAGTATACTGGACTGCAGTAGGGTACAGTCATCTGAGCTAGCATATAAAGATGTCAGCAATGTGACCAGGTTTAGAAGGCAGGTAACTTACATACTGTACATACTCCACAAGACCCAAAGACATGAATTATGGTAGACCTTGAAAGATTGTTTTACCTCCTGGCTAGATTAGATACTTGTATTGAGCCAAACAGCATGTGTGTGGGCGACACGACGGGACTGATAATGATAAGGGCGGGTCTGGTCTAGGCATTAGCATGAAGCAGTGTTCCTGTATTTGTGTCATACACTCGTATTCATGTCAACACACTAATAAAATGTCAAAATAAAAGTGTCATGCTCTTCTTCCTTTGCTTCTTCTTCTTGATAACATGTATGTCAATGGATGGAGCTACATATGAGCCCAAACAAAACATAAACATTTAGGCCCAGCGCCTTGACAGAGACAGATACAGGACACCCTGATTGAATGGTGAAACTGATGGGAAAATGGCTGTCCCACACAGTGCCTCTTACTTGGTTACAAAGTTGGAGCAATCTCAGAGCATGAGGGAAGCCATGTCTTACTGCCCTGACCAATCACACTCAAGATCCAGCTATCTAGCTATTCAGGTCACCCTCAAAAAGAGGAGAGGGTACTCTATATCCCTCAAGTGGAGTTGGGAATAGGGGACGGTGGTTCAAGTTTTTTTAACACTGGATAAGAGGTGTGCTTACTTTCCCTATGCTGAGCGTTATCAAAGTAAAAGGTGTCTTGCCTCTTTGTCATGTAGTGCAAACAGTTGTCTTAACCCCATAACCTCTGTAAGTATGAAAAGTTGCATTGGGTTCAGTAGTATTTAACACACTTTAAAGGGCGGTAATGTAATTCAGAGGAGTATGTTATCGACATTCCCCCAAAAATGTTAATAATAAAATGCTGTTAATATTTCAGGGCCTGCATGTTCTCATCAAACATCTTGATTATGGTATTAATAAGAATATGAGCAACTGATTAATTCATGAAGTTTTCAATGAGAACACTTGGGGATCTGCTCTCATGTACATTATAATAATTTCATGAGGGTGGCTTTGTGGAGTTAGTTGCCAGCTACCCGCTGAAGGATTTACAATAAGTCTTGCAGTATTGCATGTGTATACTCGTGTATGCGTATAGTTGGCTCTGATACTATTTTTCTTGGACTACAGTAATCCCTTGATGTGTGTAATACAAATCAAAGTTAGTAGTTGTAATATAAGTTTACGACTGGAGTTATTATTTTTTTTAACCTTTGACTCCTTGGCGTTCCCAGAGGCATGCCAGGTTTGCAGGTTGGCAGACTGGTGCCAATTTCTAACAGACTCATTCATAGTCTAATTAGTCTTATTTGTTTGACCCTACCAAGTACATTAGATTATTAGAGGGGTGTCTACATTTCCCCCTTGCACATTTGTTTCTTCTTCATATACTAGATTTATAACACTTGTAAGGAAAGTTTCCTGTACTCAAGTACTTCAAATCGGGAAAATAATGCTCATCTTTCCCATTGAAATTGATATCTTACTGTACAATTTTGTAGATCTGTAATTATTATTGAACAGAAAAGCAAATGATTAGATGGGAGTCTCCCTTGAGACATAGAAAAATGTACGCCTCTCCAACGCACTCCTTTCCTGTGCACGTCTCAGTATTTGGTATTCAAACTAACCTAATTCAGTCACATAGCGTGCCCTGTCGGTGTGGATAACTTGCACACTCAGATATCTTTTTTTATTCAGCCACTGGTCAACATATTTTGTGGAGTTTTCATTCAATCGGGTTTTCAGTACATTTATCTCCCTTTAAATACACTGTACCTTTAGGTTGAATTTTGTTAACAGATTCACTAAACAGGGCTCTCCAACCCTGCTCCTTTTTGAGTTACCGGCCTGTAGGGTTTCGCTCCAACCCTAATCTAGCACACCTGATTCTAATAATTAGCTGGTTGATAAACTGAATCAGGTTAGTTACAACTGGGGTTGGATTGAAAACCTACAGTAGGGTAGCTCTCCAGGAACAGGGTTGGAGAGCCCTGTACTGGAATATTGAGAGAACGGGTTCAGAATATTAGGGATCAAATCAAATCAAAATTGTATGTCACATGCGCTGAATACAACACCTTACAGTGAAATGCTTACCTACAGGACCTTAAACAACAATGCAGTTTTAAAAAAAATACCTACCGCTTGCCGTATGGTAGCAGAGACAACAGTCTATGACTAGGTGGGCTGGAGTCAATGACAATTTTTAGGGCATTCCTCTGACATATAGAGGTCCTGGATGGCAGGAAGCTTGGTCCCAGTGGTGTACTGGGCCATACACACTACCCTTTGTAGTGCTTTGCGGTCGGAGGCCGAGCAGTTGCCATACCATGCGGTGACGCAACCAGTCAGGATGCTCTCGATGGTGCCGCTGTAGATCCTTTTGAGGATCTGAGGACTCATGACAAATCTTTTCAGTCTCCTGAGGGTGAATAGGTTGTCGTGCCCTGTTCACGACTGTCTTGGTGTGCTTGGACCATGATAGTTTGTTGGTGATGTGGACACCAAGGAACTTGAAGCTCTCAACCTGCTCCACTACAGCCCCGTCGATGAGAATGGGGACGTGCTTCGGTCCTCCTTTTCCTGTTGTCCACAATCATCTCCTTTGTCTTGATCACGTTGAGGGAGAGGTTGTTGTCCTGGCACAACACGGCCAGGTCTCTGACCTCCTCCCTATGAGCTGTCTCGTCGTTGTCAGTGATCAGGCTGTTGTGTCATCGGCAAATTTAATGATGGTGTTGTAGTCGTGCATGGCCATGCAGTCATGAGTGAACAGGGAGTACAGGAAGGGACTGAGCACACACCCCTAAGGGGCCCCGTATTGAGGATCAGCGTGGCGGATGTGTTGTTACCTACCCTTACCACCTGGGGGTGGCCCGTCAGGAAGTCCAGGATCCAGGTGCAAAGGGAGTTGTTTAGTCCCAGGGTCCTTATCTTAGTGATGAGCTGTGAGGGCACTATGGTGTTGAACTCTGAGTTGTAGTTAACGAATAGCATTCTCACATAGTTGTTCCTTTTGTTCAGGTGTGAATTGACGGTGTGGAGTACAATCGAGATTGCATCATCTGTGGATGCATTCATCTCCGTTTCAGCACCAAATTGGTAGATTTACTCTGACCTTGTAGATTATTTAGGGCAGGGATGGGTAACTGGTCCTTTTGTAGGCCCGCAGACCAATTAAAAATACTCGGAACAAAAATAAACGCAACCATTTCAAAGATTTTACTGAGTTAAAGTTCATAAGGAAATCAGTCATTTTAAATAAATTAATTGTATGGATTTAAATCTATGGATTTCAAACGACTTGGAATACAGATATGCATCTGTTGGTCACAGAAACATTTTTTAAAAAGGTAGCGGTGTGGATCAGAAAACCAGTCAGTATCTGGTGTGACCACCACTTGCCTCATGCAGCTCAACACATCTCCGTCACATAGAGTTGATCAAGCTCTTGTTTGTGGCCTGTGAAATGTTGTCCCACTTTGTAACAGTATCGGCACGTGAGTAAAATCCCCCTCCCCCAAAAAGACATAGTACCAGTGGTGGAAAAAGTATCCAATTGTCATACTAAAAGTAAAGATACCTTAATAGAAAATGTCTCAATAAAAGTGAAAGTCTATAAGTATTTGGTTTTAAATATACCTAAGTATCAAAAGTAAAAATCATTTAAAATTCCTTATATTAAGCAAACCAGACAGCACCATTTTATTTTTTATTTATGCATAGCCAGGGTCGCGCTCCAATCCTCAGACATAATTTACAAATTAAGCATGTGTTTAGTGAGTCCGCCAGATAAGTGAGATTTAGACCATACTCCTGTCCTGCTAAGCATTCAAAATGCAACGAGTACTTTTGGGTTGCAGGTAAAATGTATGGAATAAAAAGTACATTATTTTCATTAGTAATGTAGTGAAGAAAAAGTAGAAATTTGTCAACTATAAAAAGTAGAAATTTGTCAACTATAAATAGTAAAGTAATGTACAGATACCCCAAAAAACTACTGAATTGAAAAATATTTTACTCTTAAGTACTTTACATCACTTCATGTTACAACCTACACTGTACAGTATGTGTTTTGATAATTGCGTTGTTTGCTGTTTAGTCATATGCATTGCAACCTTGACATATAGGCCTAAAGGCCAAGACAATAAGAAGACAGTCGCAGAATAAATTCAACCACACCTTTGTTTTATCACAAAACCGGATAGCAACCTCTGCTATATTGCATGTAACAGACCTGTTACATGACAAACAGCATGATTAAGCAAGTTAATGTTTGACATTTTCGGACCACTAAACATCTATTGATTTAGAAATACAGAGTTACCGCTGCCTCCACTATTCCAGCACCATTTCAACATCATCAAATCAACTCTGCTTAGTCTAATACAGTGACAACTAATAGATATCAACAACAATTTAGTCCAAATCAACATACAGTGGCTTGAGAAAGTATTCACCACCCTTGGCATTTTTCCTACTTTCTTGCCTTACAACCAGGAATTAAAATTGATTTACACAGTATGCCTACCACTTTGAGGATGCAAAATATTTTTTTGAAATAAGACACACAAAAAAAACTTGAGCGTGCATAACTATTCACCCCTCCAAAGTCAATACTTTTTGCAGCAATTACAGCTGCAAGTATCTTGGGGTATGTCTCTACAAGCTTTGTAAATCTAGCCAGTGGGATTTTTGCCCATTCTTCAAGGCAAAACTGCTCCAGCTCCTTCAAGTTGGATGGGTTCCTCTGGTGTACAGCAATCTTTAAGTCATACCACAGATTCTCAATTTGATTGAGCGCTGGGCTTTGACTAGGCCATTCCAAGACATTTAAAGGTTTCCCCTTAAACCACTCGAGTGTTGCTTTAGGGTCGTTGTCCTGCTGGACCGTGTTCCTCCGTCCCAGTCTCAAATCTCTGGAAGACTGAAACAGGTTTCAAGTATTTCCCTGTATTTAGCGCCATCCATCATTCCTTCAATTCTGACCAGTTTCCCAGTCCCTTCCGATGAAAAACATCCCCACAGCATGATGCTGCCACCATCATGCTTCACTGTGGGGATGATATTCTCGGGGTGATGAGAGGTGTTGGGTTTGCGTCAGACATTTGCGTCAGACATTTTTGTCTCATCTGAACAGAGTACCTTCTTACATATGTTTGGGGAGTCTCCCACATGCCTTTTGGCAAACACCAAATGTGTTTGCTTATTTTTTTCTTTAAGCAATGGCTTTTTTTTTTGCTACTCTTCCGCAAAGCCCAGCTCTGTGGAGTGCACGGCTTAAAGAGGTCCTATGGACAGATACTCCAATCTCCACTGGAGCTTTGCAGCTCCTTCAGGGTTATCTTTGGTCTCTTTTTTGTCTCTCTGATTAATGCCCTCCTTGCCTGGTCTGTGAGTTTTGGTGGGCGGCCCTGTCTTGGCAGGTTTGTTGTGGTGCAGTATTATTTACATTTTTAATAATGGATTTAATGGTGCTCCATGGGATGTTCAAAGTTTCTGATATTTTTTTATAACCCAACCCTGATCTGTACTTCTCCACAACTTTGTTCCTGACCTGTTTGGAGAGCTCCTTGGTCTTCATGGTGCCCCTTGCTTAGTGGTGTTGCAGACTCTGGGGCCTTTCAGAACAAGTGTACTGTATATATACTGAGATTATGTGACACTTAGATTGCACACAGGTGGACTTTATTTAACAAATTGTGTGACTGCTGAAGGTAATTGGTTGCACCAGATCTTATTTAGGGGCTTCATAGCAAAGGGTGTGAATACATATGCACACACAACTTTCCGTTTTAAATCTTTTTGAATTTTTGAAATAAGTTTTTTTTTTTTATCACTTCACCAAATTGGACTATTTTGTGTAGGTCCATTACATGAAATTAGAAATAAAAATATATTTAAATTACAGGTTGTAATGCAACAAAATTCGAAAAAACGTGAATGGGGATGAATACTTTTGCAAGGCACTGTAAGCTAAATATGTGGCTGTCCATGGTTGATTTCTGCTTGCACGCTAGTAGGCGTGCGCAAGTAGAAAAGCATGTTGACTCACCCTACTTCTAGAGAAATGCCAATGCCATCCTTCTCTCTTTCATATTGATGAAACGGTTCGTCACTCTGTCATACAGTACACACTTTTATTTTTTGTTGTCCTAGGCTACCTGGCTAAAATGCTTGCTCACTAGCCTACCTTCCATTCATGGGCAATGCTAGCTAGTTAACATTAACCTTCTACATCTAGCTATTGTACATATTGCACTTACATCCTCTTAGGCCATGGGCACAACAATGTATAAAGGAAGGGTTGGATCAGAATCGCCGTTATAATCATGGGCCAGTACGGAAAGTTAAGTAAAACCACAAGTCCAAATCCCTATCTCCATCCATGGCTAATTTCGGAAAGGGCCAATTTTAGCTAGCTATCTAGACAGCCTGTGGAGGGCAACACAACGTGATGCAACAATTCAAGAATGGTCTCAAAGCAATTTGATAGGAGAGACGCCAAATCCAAGAGGTCTTCCCTTGACACTATTTTATATTCTTTGCCAGGACCATTCACAGTTGAGCTCGCTCAGTTTAGCTCAATGCTGATTGGCAAATGTTTATACATTTTTTGTCAAGGGAGGCCAAAATGCTCGCTGGCTTCCCTTGCATTCAATGCTAAGGATGGCAACAATGTCATACTCGTTTGGACCAGACAGTATCAGATAGATGGCCTGCACGTAAAGAGACAGAGGGGCGCTGTTTCATTAGCTCGGATGCCTTCTCCTGTGAGATACATTCAGCCTCTTGAAAATTGAAGGAAAATTATGAAACAAAGAGAAAGACAAAATACAGCTGAAGTTGGAAGTTTACATAAACCTTAGCCAAATACATTTATACTCAGTTTTTCACAATTCCTGACATTTAATCGCAGTAAAAATTCCCTGTCTTGGGTCAGTTAGGATCACTACTTTATTTTAAGAATGTGAAATGTCAGAATAATAGTAGAGAATGATTTATTTCAGCTTTAATTTCTTTCATCACAGTCCCAGTGGGTCAGAAGATAACACACAGTCAATTAGTATTTGTTAGCATTGCCTTTAAATTGTTTAACGTGGGTCAAACGTTTCAGGTAGCCTTCCACAAGCTTCCCACAATATGTTGGGTGTATTTTGGCCCCTTCCCCCTGGTGAAACTGAGTCAGGTTTGTAGGCCTCCTTGCTTGCACACGCTTTTTTAGTTCTGCCCACACATTTTCTATAGGATTGAGGTCAGGGCATTGTGATGGCCACTCCAATACCTTGATTTTGTTGTTCTTAAGCCATTTTGCCACAACTTTGGAAGTATGCTTGTGGTCATTGTCCATTTGGAAGACCCATTTGCGACCAAGCTTTAACGTCCTGACTGATGTCTTGAGATGTTGCTTCAATATATCCACATAATTTTCCTACCTCATGATGCCATCTCTTTTGTGAAGTGCACCAGTCCCTCCTCCAGAAAAGCAGCACCACAACATGATGCTGCCACCCCCGCGCTTCACAGTTGGGATGGTGTTCTTCGGCTTGCAAGCCTCCCCTTTTTCCTCCAAACATAACGATGGTCATTACGGACAAACAGTTCTATTTTTGTTTCATCAGACCAGAGGACATTTCTCCAAAAAGTACGATCTTTGTTCCCATGCGCAGTTGCAAACCGTAGTCTGGCTTTTTTTATGGCGGTTTTGGAGCAGTGGCTTCTTCCTTGCTGAGCTGCCTTTCAGGTTATGTCGATGTAGGACTCGTTTAACTGAGGATATAGATACTTTGTAACTGTTTCCTCCAGCATCTTCACAAGGTCCTTTGCTGTTGTTGTGGGATTGATTTGCAATTTTTGCACCAAAGTACATTAATCTCTAGGAGACAGAACGCGTCTCCTTCTTGAGCGGTATGGCGGCTGCGTGGTCCCATGGAGTTTATACTTGCGTACTATTGTTTGTACAGATGAACGTGGTACCTTCAGGTGTTTGGAAATTGCTCACAAGGATGAACCAGAGCTGATCGTGGACTTCAGGAAACAGCAGAGGGAGCACGCCCCTATCCACATCGACGGGACCGCAGTGGAGAAGGTGAAAAGCTTCAATTTCCTCAGCGTACACATCACTGACAATCTGAAATGGTCCACCCATACAGACAGTGTGCTGAAGAAGGCGCAACTGCGCCTCTTCAACCTGAGGATCTTGGCCCCTAAAACCCTCTCAAATCCTTTACAGATGGACACTTGAGAGCATCCTGTCGGGCTGTATCACCGCCTGGTACGGCAACTGCACCACCTGCAACCACAGGGCTCTCCAGAGGGTGGTGCGGTCTGCCCAACGCATCACCGGGTGCACACAGTCTGCCTTCCAGGATACCTACAGTAACCGATGTCACAGGAAGGCCAAAAAGATCATCAACGACATCAACCACCTGAGCCACGGCCTGTTCACCCCACTACCATCCAGAAGGCGAGGTCCGTACAGGTGCATCAAAGCTGGGACGAAGAGACTGAAAAACAGCTTCTATCTCAAGGCCATCAGACTGTTAAATAGTCATCACTAGCCGGCTACGACCCAGTTAATCAACCCTGCACCTTAGAGGCTGCTGCCCTATTGACATGGAATCACTTGTCACTTTAATAAATGTTTATATACTGCTTTACTCATTCATATGTACAGTGGGGAGAACAAGTATTTGATACACTGCCGATTTTGCAGGTTTTCCTACTTACAAAGCATGTAGAGGTCTGTCATTTTTATCATAGGTACACTTCAACTGTGAGAGACGGAATCTAAAAAAATCCAGAAAATCACATTGTATGATTAAGTAATTAATTTGAATTTTATTGCATGTTAAAAAAGTTTGACACCCCTGATGTAGGCTATAAATTGGCAGTTAAATATGTGTGCTTATTAGGCCTACTGATGTTCGATACTGATAGTGGCTAATATTTAACATTATAGAAATAGGAAGCAGAAAAAGTCGGGGTAGCCAATAATTAAGACGTTCGAGAGTGCCCCTCCCTGCAAGTTAAAAGTCCCCACAATTTAAATTATGCATAATGGCACAGCATTTCATAAACTTTACTATGGGAACATTGATATGCTTCCGTTTGCCTCCATATGACTGGTTTCACATTTGTCTCCAGCGTTAAAATAGGTCTAAAACAAGTGTAATTTATACTTAAAATAACCTTATCCAAACAGATTGCGCATTTACCAAGCTCTTATCAAGTTGTAAATTACAGTGCATGGAGAATGGTGTTATTTCTCTCTACTTGGAACCGATAGGTTTGGTAGTCTTATTCAAGGTTCCTCACGCTTAAAAGGTAGTGGAATTATTAGGCAATTAAGTCAAGGTCAGAATACAGGTATCTGTTGACACACCTCCGCACATCTTCATTTATTATATCTCCACACCATGTGAATAGCGGGTGAATAGCATGCTATTCTCATGCTTAAGATCAAGGTCAGGATACGCGTAGAGAGAAGTGCATAAAAAAGGAACTACGTGCACTTTAGTGGGGTCAGAATTCCCCCTTAGTGATTGGATAAACATTGGATAAACAACACCATATGCTCACTTTTAATTTGTCTCTCTTTCAGTCCTGTTTTTTTGTGTGTTCTGTAAAATGGATTACGACTCCATCTCTTCCTGCTATAACAGCCCTGCAGTCTAGCTATGAATTTATACAGTTCCTTTGAGGAGCGTTTGGTCTTTGTCCTGAAAATGTGTTAACAGCTACAGAGGAATATCAATTAGATCCATGATCCACGTCAATAATTTTGTTCACTGTGCTTCTCCCGTTATCATTATTTCTCCTTCAACACAAGCCTTTGTGCGGCTTTGCTCTTCAGATGCGGCAACTTATTTTTATTACCTGTTTTGTTAAGCATACCGATGCCGTTCTTTCACCCTCTTCCCTGTGCCTACTCCACCAAGGCACCATGTGCACCATGTGAACACTTACAGTTCTCATGCAAATTGCTCCTGCCATCTCTCACCATTGTTCACCGGCTGCATAACTCTACTTGGTTGCCATGGGAACTAATGATTATTTCTATCACTTTGTTGAACTTGGCAGCCATTTATTAGCACATAGTCTTAAAGAGCTGGTGTCTCTCATGCTTTAGGAAGAAAATATATATATTCATAGCTGTCCTTAATTCTTTGCCATGATGTGTGTGTCGCTCAGCTATATTTAACATCAATTGTTGATTGGTCTGTCTAGTCGACAAAATTATTCCGTCTGCCTATTTGAAATATTTATTGAATGTGTGTGTTGTGCTGAGAAAGCCCAATCTGTGATCCACTAGCTCCACACACAGTCTTCCATTGCGAACTTACATCAGTTGAGACCTCATTGATCAGCAGTGCTATCTAACAGTAGCCCAGACAGGATCGATCTGACATTGAATGACCCTCCTGTCCCTTATTGCAGGAATTGATCAGACACACGAGAGGCCTTTGTCTTGTTAACACATTTTCAGACTGCTATTTGTTTTTTTAGCAATACCTGAGGGGTATCCAAGCAGGTTTGAAGAGTTAGCGACGTAACTTTGGTCATACGAATGTGGCTCAGCTTTAAGCCAGGTACATTTCTATGGCAACAAATCCTTCAGAACTAACCTGCTCTGGGACAGGCTAACTCTCGGCTAACTCCACTGACCCTGAATGAAAAGACTGAGCCACAAGTTGAGGATCAATGGAATCAAATTCCCACCCTCTTGCAAAGATTGTGTAATCATTCACAAAATTTGAGGAAGACGACTGACTAAATAATATCACGCACAGTAACACTTTTGTATGACCTAACTTGTGCTTGTGGTTATGCATTGATAAGCACACCAAAGTCAACATGAATTATAAGCAATAAAGACGACACTTCTAAAAGCCTATTTCACACCATAGGCTGCTGAATTTGGGGGAAAACTTTTTTTCATTTTGATGTCAGCACAAATGAAAATGTGGCACTGACTCGCCCATGGATTGATGTTCTAGCATTGTCTCAATGAAGAGTTTAACTGAAGCTAGTTAGCTTTAGAAAACCCTGAGTAGATCTAGCTTGCTTCGTAGGATACCCCTCTGATCTGTGGCATGGGGTGGTCTAGCAGTCTAAGCTCCTGCCTCTGGAGCACATGTACGATGTATTGCTGCCAGCATGGGTTTGAATCCAACCCACTTATCTTTCAGTACTTTCTCAGTACATACCTTTTACCTCTCTCTCTCTCTCTATCCAATAAACATACAAAAAGTATTACCTGATCTAACACCCCTTGATAATATTAAATCAATAACAATGCCAACGGATGTATGTATTGAAATCAGGCTCATGCTGCCTAGAAGGTGGCTGTGAGGGACTCTATATAACACTGGGTGAGCTACATGCGTCTTGTTTTCTCTCAGATTAAAACATTACTCCAGTGTTGACAGGAAGGCCCTATTCTGAGCTTTCTTCAAACAGCCAGCGGAGCAGGGAGGCCTGGTGTCTGGGACCTTGGTTTGCTCAGCCTCGCCGGGTGGACATACACAGTGACTAAGGCCCAATAAATCTTGAGGCAGGCTCTCGGGCCCTTCAATCAACAACAATGGCAGGGGCCTAAATCTCCTAATATAGAGCTGAGCTTTGATACAGGCCCGCGGTGGTTTATTTAGTTAACTGTTGCGGAGGGGGCTGTGCTGACGTAGGCTTCCTTAGTCAAACACGGACAGTGTTTTTGCGGCTGGGCTGTATGTGACTGGCAGATATAGAGCCCATCCATCCTGTCTGTCAAAATGGCAGACTCAGAAAAGGTCTAGAAGTGAGACTTAACAATGCCAAAGCACCAGACGACTAGCAGTCTTTATATTTCAACAGGGTTCTGTTTATTTTTTTTTGCGTTAATCAATTAGCCTCATAGTGTAAATGTTTTCTAGCTAGCACCATAACTTAATGAATACATGTGGTTTGACTACCAAACAAGCCTTTTTGTGTTCTTGTCAAAGTAATGAATCCATCTTCAACACCCACTATGTCTACTACTGAGTATGTGGTTGTTGAGGCAGGACATCTTTCGCTAGCTGAGTAAAACCTCATACACAACTTTGACTTGGCGCCCCATTGCTCTACATAAATATGACCATTTCAGCTTTGATCGGGTTAAAAATCATATTTGCACAATGTATTCAAAGGCATGACAATATAAAACACATCAAGATAAACAAAGTTGTGGTCCCTTGACTTTTAGTTGTTTAATTAGTGTGCCTATATCATTTTCTATGGATAGTATATTCCTCCCCCGGTAGGGAGCACATAAGCAACTTTAATAATACAACCTATAGAATGGTCTTCTTCTCTGAGTACCTGGCCACTTCTGTAACCCATGCTGAGAGGAAATAAGGGACTTCGCTCCAGAAGAGACCAGCTCGCTACGCCATTGTTCCTCCTCTAGCCCATCTTAATTAGGTCCCTTTGATTCCATTTGAACAGAGAGTGACCCAATTTGGCGTGTTACTTCTAATGCACCCTCTAGAGGCTCTCAGCATTGATCCAGGCCTCTGACTTGCTCCGAGTCCTCTCAGAAGCCGCGCTGCTTGATTCACGGCACAGTGTTGGTAATCTTAAAAGACAATGAACCAAGCAAGCATACAAACTCAAAGGGAATGGGATGTTCTATTTCAATACAGGTCGCCAAGGCCTTTGAGCACCTGGCGACTAGACTTGGCAAGCCAATGATATGCTAATTGTAACAAACAGCCAACTGACATCTGTGGAGCAGTTTAATAGGAGCGCTCCTGGGGGTTTCTCATTATATAGGCCTAAAGGATTGATATTCTGGTTATATATGTATATATATTTATTTATTTTAGGTCCCCTCTTGGACTACTATAGTCACCCAAAAGTGGTCTTAGGTGTGCCTCAGTTCCAGGGCATAAATTCCATGAATAATCTTTAGCCTATGAGTTAGCTGGGCTGACAGAGTTGTGTTTGTTTTTCATCAGTGTGTGTTGAGCTTGGCTGTGGACTACGAGGGCCAGGCGAGGGTGGGGCCTGATAGGCGGGGGGGGGGGGGGGGGGGGTGTTGTGCAGACCTGGGGGGGATTGTGGGATTGTAGGGAGCAAGGCTCCTGGGGTGTCATGAGTGTGTGGTTGTGGCAGCTGCCCTGTGAAGCATCATACTGGAAAGACATCACCACACACACTCGCGTTAGCCTCTCTGCCAGCAGTCAGACACTGACGTACACACAGAGGTGGGCGGCTAAGCCAACATTCTCCATCGCTTGGGGAGGTAGAAATTGGGCTGTGGCCGCTGTAGCCTCGCCGGGGGAAAGGTGCCAAGTGCTTGTCCATTATAACAGGATCTGCACTCTCTCAAGTCATTTTCCCCCCACGGCGCTCCCGCTTGAGTGCTGTGAAGATACAGCATGGGGAGACTGTGTTTTTGACATTTACTGAAATGGCCTTGAAGCATTTCGGTCAGGAGGAGCACAGGCATTGGCTTATGAATAGCTTGCCACAGACAGGAAGTGAGAGCAGTGAGAGGGATGGAGGAAAAGAGAAAAAGAACAGCAAGAGGGAAAGAAAGAGTGAAACTGAAAATGGCTTATACCCATACATTAATGAACTATTTAATGGCAATTCATCTTCAACTCCTTGCATAACCCCTTGATTAAAATGTAACTTAATAATGGCAGCAAACACTTGAGAGGAAGACTTCCCATCATCTCCATCACCTCTTTATTGGACATTAGAAAGTAGACATTTTCAAAAGTCATTAACCAGGCCAAATCCACACTGATGAGAACATGAGCCAATATTTTTAATTAGCTCCGGAAAATCACTAGCATTTAGTTCTAATAGGATCTTGTTCCACATGAAAGACTTGTGTTTACGCCCATATGTGACTCCCCTTTCACCTTGACTCCCCCTCCCTCCAGCTCTCCCTTCATTCCTCCCTCATTCTTTCCATCCCTCCCTCCTTCTTTCCATCCCTCCATCTATCCTGCATAACCTACACATCTTCCGGATAATGAGGCTTAATAGATCAGAACAGGCTTTATTACCCAGGTCAAGTCTCTTTAGGAATCGCCTTGCTAATGCCAAATGTTTAAAGGGATAAGTACTGTAGCTGTTTAAGTGATACATATGCAATAGGAGAGATGTTTATGCTTCTTTTCAGAGCACACAATGCATATATGAATCACTGAGGAATCCTGAAACGAGTCCCTGAAGAGGTCATTTTTAAAATTTTATAAATGAGAATGTTGTGACATACACTATACACACATGAGTATGTGGAGACCCCTTCAAATTAGTGGATTCCGCTATTTCAGCCACACCCGTTGTTGACAGATGAATAAAATGTAGCACACAGCCATGCAATCTCCATAGACAAATATTGGCATTAGAATGGGTTGTACTGAAGAGCTCCATGACTTTCAATGTGGCACTGTCATAGGATGACACATTTCCAGGTCAGTTGGTCAAATTTCTGCCCTGCTAGAGCTGCCCCGGTCAACTGTAGGTGCTGTTTTTGTGGAAACGTCTAGGAGCAAAAACGGCTCAGACACAAAGTGGTAGGCCACACAAGCTCACAGAATGGGACCATCGAGGGCTGAAGTGCATAAAGATTGTCTGTCCTCAGTTGCAACACTCAATATGGAGTTCCAAACTGCCTCTGGAAGCAACATCAGCACAAGAACTGTTCGTCGGGAGCTTCATAAAATGGGTTTCGATGGCCGAGCAGCTGCACACAAGCCTAAGATCAGTGTGTGCACTGCCAAGCGTCAACTGGAGTGGTGTAAAGCTCACCGCCATTAGATTCTAGAGCAGTGGAAATGCATTTTCTGGAGTGATGAATCACGCTTCACCATCTGGCAGTCCGACGGACAAATCTGGGTTTGGCAGATGCCAGGAGAACGCTACCTACCCAAATGCATAATGCCAATTTAAGTTTGGTGGAGGCAGATTAATGGTCTAGGGCTGTTTTTCATGGTTCGGGCTAGGCCTCTTAGTTCCAGTGGAAGGAAATCTTAATGCTACAGCATACAATGACATTCTAGACAATTCTGTGCTTCCAACTCTGTGGCAACAGTTTGGGGAAGGCCCTTTTCTGTTTCAGCATGACAATGCCCCCGTGCACAACGCAAGGTCCATACAGAAATCGTTTGTCAAGATCGATGAGGAAGAACTTGACTGGCCTGCACAGACCTCAACTTCTTCGAACACCTTTGGGATGAATTGGAACGCCAACTGCGAGACAGGCCTAATCACCCAACATCAGTGCCCTACCTCACTAATGCTCGTGGCTGAATGGAAGTAAGGTCTGTGCAGCAATGTTCCAACATCTAGTGGAAAGGCTTCCCAGAAGAGTTGAGTCTGTTATAGCAGCAAAGGGGGCGGGATAATCTCCATATTAATGCCCATGATTTTGGAACGAGATGTTTGACGAGCAGATGCCCACATACTTTTGGTCATGTAGTGTATTTAGTATGATGATATTAAGAGACATAATAGAGACCGAGAGAGACAGAGTGACAGAGAGACAGAGAGAGAGACAGACAGTGTGGCTGAGAGAGACAGACAGCATGGCTGAGAGAAAGAGAGACAGAGAGACAGTGGCTGAGAGCAAGTAGGAAGAAGATTTTTTTTTTTAAGAGATAAAGAGATGGCAGATTGAAACAAGCATTCGTACCACACGCCAACCCGTGTTTCCTCATGTTCCTTTGATTCTAGCTGGCTTGTGTTAGCTTGCTACCTGGAAACTGTTCTGTCAGAGATAGAGGCATGCTACCAGAGACAGAAACCGTGGCAACAGGAACAGCAGCCGCAGCAACAGCAGTAGCTCATAACACAGGCCTAGTTTGAGATAGAGAAGCCACAGATAATGAAGGGAGTCAGATTCCCTAGTGGTCCCAGGCCTGAATCTGGCCAGGTTGCAGGATCAGAGCTGGCTATAGTGGCTATATGGGGGGGGGGGGGTCTTGGCTGTACTCAGACCTAGCTGTCCTATCAGGCATCATCCATTGTCCATCCACCAGGATCCATCTGGAAAGCCAACAACCAGAGTTTTGTTCTGAGCCTCTTAGCACAGCACAGCTTGTTAGCCAGGCCTGCCTCAATCTTGGTGTTTGGCTTTCTTATTCACCAATGTGTGCTCAACCTTGTACATTCACACATACACGTAGCCCAAGCTTTACACACTCATCATTTGCAGCCAATACTGGTCTGCAAAAAGACAGGCAGTCCCATAGGCTTCCTATCCAGCTTGTTAGGTACACTGCAGACTGTACTCTGTCCTGGCCCAAATCACCCTCTGTGTCACGCAAAACAAACAGCAAGGTCAGGAGATGGTGGTTGGACTGGTGAAGACTTCCAGGTCCAGCTATGCCGATATTAGTTGATTGTCTGAGCCAGATGGCCTAGTACATCGTTGGAGGATTAGATGATTTGTCTGTTACCAGTGTTGTAAAGGACAGCGTTCCAGAGTCTGATTATAGTATGACCATCACTCCAATTAGACCTGAAACAGATAGATCCCTTTTATCTTTGAAACAAGGGAGTGGACATTCATTTTAGTAGATGGTTTCATGGAAACTGCAAAATAGGTCAAGAACATGTCCTGTGTTCACAACAAATAACCTTGTTTCAGCAGACTGGACTGTTATAAGCACAAACATTAAAATTCCCATTACAGGACCAATGAGCATAGAGTACATGACGAATGGTAAACTTACCAATTGCTGTCGTGATTGAAGAGAGGTTGTTCGCTACGTCATGCAGCATCCTTCAAAAATAGGAGAAACTCAAATAAACAAACATCCCAAACAATCTTGTGCCTGCTTGAAAGCCTGAGACAACAACCTTCAAAGCAGCCATGAAGAGGACCTATTGTTTGATGAGGCAGAGGCCATATAATGCAGTGCATTTTAAGTGAAGATGTTGAAGTACCTCTGGATGGTGACTCATGTCCCTGAGCCCAGAATACCTCACTACCATGGGCCAGAAACAAGATGAGAGAGAGAGATGTCTGGGTTTGCGTCACCAACCTCTATGATTCAGTTGTGTTTGTGCCATGTTCTTTCTATCAATTCCTTTGATAAGGCATCAGGTTTGTTGTCCACTGGGACTGCCAATAGATGGAGTTGATTGGCGCTCCACTCAGGGCCTGAGAGAGAGAGGAGAGGACGAGAGAACACAAGACGAGAAAGAGAATGTAAAGCCCCAGCAGAACCAGTACCCCTCCACACCATTGACCTGCATGATGAGCACAGACCTGCAAAGTGCTTTTATTTCCCCCCACTCCATCTCTCCCCGTGTATCGCTCTCCTCCCCCGTATCTGATGTTCTCTGTTCATTCATAGGAGATAAAAAGATGAAAGGAATGGAGACAATCATGAACTTCAGTATTGGATGTTTCTGTGGAAAGATACAGTTGTCTACTATCTTTTCTACATCTCATGTTGATTTGAATTTGTTAGTCGTCAGTCCACTCAGATATGTGCGTGATTTCAAAACTAAAAAAAAACATTTTAAAGAAGACTCACTCCAGAAAACCATATACACCGTAATCAATATTAGCCGGTCACTGCTATACGTGCATTGCATACATGCGTCCTTTTTAATTCTGCTGCCGTCACTTCTTCACCCTTCTCTTTCATAAAAATACAATTATACAAAAGAGCTGGAGTAGAGGTACAACAGGCACAATCAGAGTCGGTTGGTTATTGTCCACAAAGGGTGTTGAGTCACCAGAACTCACCGTGTGGTGAGCACACACACACACTAACCATAACAGCTTGTTTTGGACTCCTACTTTATAGAAACCTTCACATGGACAGCTAGCTAGCCAGGGGGAAATTGATATATTACGCAATCATCAGTTTCTGATGGCAGTCGCAGTGGTATGTCTAAGAGAGAGACCGATGCATTCTACCATCCACACAGTGCAGCCAGTGTGGTTTTTTCTTTGAGCTAAAAAGTGCAGAGCTCCTGACTTTATTTCGCAGGACTTTTGCCAATCACAATGTTTTGGTGATTATTTTCCAAGGATTAGGGGTATTTTTCCGGTAGATTGTAATAGCCTCTGTATATTCTAACCTCCTTTTAATCAGCGGGGAGAAGGAACAATCACTTCCATCACTGGGATGTAGCCGCTCTCCCAGCCAAAGTGTGTTGCTTATTTATCCAGCGTCTCAGACTCTCCCAGTTTATTTTATCAGACTGAGTGAAATTCCAGTATTGGCTCCAATTCGGGAGGTTCTAGGGGCTCGTCTTGCCCCCTTCTCTAAGCAAATGTGGACAGGAGAAAGGTGTATAGGGTTATGAGGTGGGGGTAAATGTACAGTTTTAACAGTGGAAATGTTTCAGACACTGAGAAATAGGATCTCTTAAAGAGTCGGTGACAGACACGTGCTGAAACGGGCCGGTAGTGAGAGACGCGGTGGTGGGGAACACCAATAGGGCTGACTAACGAGAGGATGTGAACAGTGGGAACTGGGAACCCTTAATTAAGCAGCATTACAAAGCCATGGGCTCGTGTGTTTACCTGCATGTATGTCATCTAACTCATACACCAGAGAAAATCAATGGCAGATCAGCTTAAAGTATAACCATACACATACGAACACAGGCACGCACATAAAAAACAGCAGACGCGCGCACACACAATGATATTTGATCATGTATTATTCTACCTATATCAAAGGCTGGTTGTGTCAATTGATTTGCAGTATCGACTGGGGGGGGTAAATTAAGGATTTGGGTCTACGGATTGGCACTGAAAAGGCCCTAAAGAGACAGGCACTGGTGGACCAGTGCCGGATCTCTCACGTCTCACAAGATGGAGGCTCCTCAGAGGTGGAATGGGAGAACCATCCTCCTTAGTTAATTTTAATTTAAAAATAAAGAGTTAAACATTCAAAAAGTTATTATTTTTAGATAACTATACGAAATGCATTCACGTCACAAAATAATTGATTAAAACACACTGTTTTGCTTTGAAGGTCTACACTAGCCTCAACAGTACTCTGTAGGGTAGAACCATGGTATAGCCAGAACACAGCTAGCTTCTGTCGTCTTCTGGGTAAATTTGACTTCAATACAGCATCTAGGAGACTCATTGTTCTCACCCCCTTCCATGGACTTAAACAGTGATTATGACAACTTCCGGAGGATGTTCTCAAACCTATCAGAACCCTTGCAGCATGAATTTATATGTTGTCCACTCAATCAAAGGATCAGAGATTGAATCTAGTACTGAAAACATAAGCTACAGCTAGCTAGCACTGCATAAAATGTGCAAATTGTTGACTCAATAGTTGGACAGTTTTCTAATTCATTTCCTTTTCAAATGAAGGGGAAGCAAGAGAGAGCTAGCTAGATATATATATAGTGGGGAGAATAAGTATTTGACACACTGCCGATTTTGCAGGTTTTCCTACTTACAAAGCACTGGTCTGTAATTTTTACCATAGGTACACTTCAACTGTGAGAGACAGAATCTAAAACAAAAATCCAGAAAATCACATTGTATGATTTTTAAGTAATTCATTTGCATTTTATATATATACACACAGTATTAGTCAAAAGTTAAGAGACCTACTCATTCTAGGGTTTCTTTATTTTTACTATTATTGTGGAATAATAGGGAAGACATCAAAACTATGAAATAACATATGGAATCATGCGGTAACCAAAAAAAGTGTTAAATCAAAATATATTTTTGTGATTGGGGTTCTTCAAAGTAGCCACCCTTTGGCTTGATGATAGCTTTGCGCACTCTTGGCATTCTCTCAACCAGCTTCATGAGGTAGTCACCTGGAATGTATTTAAAAAAAAAAAATCACATGCACCGAATACAAAAGGTGTAGAACTTACAGTGGAGTGCTTACCTACAAGCCCTTAACCAACAATGAAGTAAATAAAAAAAGGCTCATTCAATTAACCTGTGTGCCTTGTTAAAAGTTAATTTGTGGAATTTCTTTCCTTCTAAACACGTTTGAACCAATCAGTTGTGTTGTGACAAGGTAGGGGTGGTATACAGAAGATAGCCCTATTTGGTAAAAGACCAAGTCCATACTATGGCAAGAACAGCTCAAATAAGCAAAGAGGAAAGACAGTCCATCATTACTTTAAGACATGAAGGTCAGTCAATTTGGAAAATGAAAGACCTTTGAAAGTTTCTTCAAGTGCAGTCGCAAAAACCATCAATCGGACACCAATAAGAAGAAGAGACTTGCTTGGGCCAAGAAACACGTGCAATGGACATTAGACTGGTGGAATTCTGTCCTTTGGTCTGTTGAGTCCAACCGCCATGTCTTTGTGAGAGACACAGTAGGGTAACGGATGATCTCTGCATGTGTGCTTCCCACAGTGAAGCATGGAGGAGGTGGTGGTGTGATGGTGCATTGTCTGTGATTTATTTCGAATTCAAAGGCACACTTAACCAGCATGGCTACCACAGCATTCTGCTGCGAAACGCCATCCCATCTGGTTTGCACTTAGTGGGACTATCATTTGTTTTTCAAAAAGAACAATGACCCACTGTGTAAGAGCAATTTGACCAAGAAGGAGAGTGATGGGAGTGCTGCATCAGATGACCTGGCCTCCACAATCTCCCGACCTCAACCCAATTGAGATGGTTTGGGATGAGTTGGACCGTAGAGTGAAGGAAAAGCAGCCGAAAAATGCTCAGCATATGTGGGAACTCCTTCAAGACTGTTCGAAAAGCATTCCTCTAAAATATATTTTGATTTGTTTAACACTTTTGTATACTACATGATTCCATGTGTTATTTCATAGTTTTGATGTCTTCTCCATTATTCATCAAAGAAAATAGAATAAAATAGAAAACCCTTGAATGAGTAGGTGTCCAAACTTTTGACTCTTACTGTATCAGTGGTGGTTAGTGGCATTTATGATGAGGGAGGACTATTTTTTTTATGAGCATGGCCTTATTTCAATTGCAGAATGTTGGATGACTGCCGTTCATATTCCCTTCATCCAGTTCAATGTAATATTGATAGGTTTAGACGACTACTTGACACTCACATTTTCCCTATACCCATCATGAGGTTGCTACAACCTAGCCTATGAAAAATGTTTACAACGTAACAGTTGCAAACAAGTTTCTACTGGACAAATTCAGGTATTTTTTATCCCTGTTTCGTTTGCTTCCATTTAGGAAACGTTTTAACAGAATCAGCCGAATGAATACACCCCTGATCACGCACAGTGTTCACTTTCCTAGCAGCCACATTGTATTCATTCTAGCCTCCATGCACTCTCCTCCTTTCCCTTCATTTGTGGACCTCAATGAACACCACATCAGCTGTATGTGACTAGGCAAAAAAAAAAAAAACTTTCCAAGCCAAACCATGTCATAACCGCTACACACAGCCTACATCATTGTCCCCATATAAGCTAAAGTAATGAACTAGTCAACATAGCTAATAGTACTGTGTTAATAAACCCACTCCAATCATACAGTAACATTACAGTGTATAGTCAATAACCAGTTAAGCCGATGGGCCCCGGTGGCAATACATTTATAAAACCTTGACTTGGAAGGTGTTCCAATGGTGTTGGCTAGTCAGCCAGCTAGCTAACATAGTATCCCTCTGTTTGAGCAACTAAAATAGCCAGCTGCATTTGCTATCTAAGTAAGTGAAACTGAAAAAAAGACAAATTCTCTCGCTCCTTAATTTGTTGAAAACTGTTCAACTATTGTGTTTCTCTCTCTTTGAGTCAACTACTCACCACATTTTATGCACTGCATTGCTAGCTAGCTGTAGCTTATGCTTTCAGTACTAGAGTCATTCTCTGATCCTTTGATTGGGTGGACATCATGTCAGTTCATGTTACAAGAGGTCTGATCGGTTGGAGGACGTCCTCCGGAAGTTGTCATAATTACTGTGTAAGTCTATGGAAGGGGGTGAGAACCATGAGGAGGACGGAAACTACTGTAGCTGTCCTCCAGCTACACCATGGTGCTACCCTAAAGAGTGCTGTTGAGGCTACTGTTTTGATGTTTTGATCAATTATTTGGTGACGTGAATATATTTAGTTATATCTAAAATAGGATAACTATTTCAATGTTTTATAATTAGATTTTTACAAAATTCACTGTGGATGGTCCTCCCCTTCCTCCTCTGAGGAGCCTCCACGGTACTGTATATATTTTTTTACTTTCACTTAGCTAACGAATGCAGCTAGCTAATGTAGCCTACTCAAACAGAGAGGGATGCTATGTTAGCTATCTGGCTATCCAACACTGGAACTCTTCCAAGTCAAAGGAAACTTTTGGTTTTATTAATTTATTGCCACAGAGGCTGACTGTACACTGTACTGCATGATTGTAGCGTGTTTACTAACGCGTTAGTTCTAGTAGCTATGATGTGACAACAATGTAGGCTATGTTTAGCAGTTATCGGTCATGATATGAAGGTTTGGCTTGGAAAGGTTTTCTCCTGGTAACAGACAGCTGATGTGTTGTACACTGAAGTACACAAGCGAAGGGAAAGGTGATACGAGGAGAGTGTGTAGATAGTTGCGGGAATTCATTATATATACATACACACAACGAGCAAAGTGATCATACTGTTTTTATATGGTGAACTGTTTTTATGAAAGTCAACTGTGTTTGAGTGTGATCAGGGGTGTGTTCATTCCGCCGATTCTGTTGAAAAACGTTTCTTAAAACCAGAAGCAAACGGAACGGCAATCAAAATACCAGAATTTGTCCAATAGAAATTCACATTTGCAACTGTTGGACTAATGATTACACCCTAGATCAGCTAGATGTAGGCAAGCGTCTGCAAGGCTTTAAGGCCATGCTCATAAAAATCCTCCCTCATCTTATACGGCACCTACCGCCACTAACAGACTCCTTCAAATACAAATACACACTCCCTCCAGAGGCATGATTATCTCACAACACAGGACGAACTCAGAAATGACAACTAATGCATTTGCTCATTGCCTTATTTCATTAAAAATTGGCAATACATTTTTTACAAATCTTATATCTAACAATGGGTGATAAACCATTCAGTGCTCACCACCCATTTTCATTTTCTTCTTTCTTTGTCTTCTCAGTGAGATGGATTCACGGTCGGAAGCAGCTCATTGGGCCACTGATGTTCATATCAAGTCTCCAATTAATTTCTCCATCACGTTAATGTGCAGAATCGACTGGTACCTCTTTGATCTGTATTAGTTAAGGTTTCACTACGTTTGATCCCTCTCACCAAGACCTCACGGCTGGACCTCTACTGCCGGCGGGTTACTTCTCAGCTCTTTGTTGCGGTCTCTGGTGTGTGTGTGTGTGTGTGTGTGTTGGTGTGTCTGGCTGTCTGTGGCCTTGCTGCCCTCAGGGACTGGCTACAAAGAGACTGAGCTCCTCATCTAGCTCTGTCTACCACTTTCACAGGCCATCAAAGTCAACCACAACACCCCATTAGTGGCCATTTGGGAGAAAACACATTTAAATAAATGAATGAATCCAAACAGACATCAAAATAACAACCAGAACATTGTCTAAGCTATTAGTTAATACACCAGCTTAATAACCATAATGGTTGGTGTTACAAACCCAATAACTAGCCTACTAACATATTTGGCACTCAAGTCTAGGGTTGTTAGGCCTAGTTACATGGTCTGCAACCTGAATGAGCATGTATGTGAGAAATCATTCAAGGGAGACAGCAACCTTACCTTGGTCCAAGGTCAGCTCTCTCTTGACCTCTTGGTCAGCCAGTTAAAGCAGATTATTATTTGTTCAGATGGTGACGAAACATAAATATGTACAAAATTAGACAAATACAAAAGGCACGCCTAAAATAAAGACTCAAAAACAAATGAAAGGCCTCATTACCAGGAAATAAAACCAGCAGGCTCCCCAAGCTGGCACTCTGACGTTCACCCTAATTGGCAGCACCTGATGTGCTTATCAAGCCTTGGCTCAGAAGCCAGACCTGGTTGCTGCCACCTGGGGATGGAGTGTGGAAATGTATCCTGGATAGTGTGTTTGTCTATGTCCTAACACTAACCTTGCCCCGATATCACAACAGTTGTAATCGGTCCCAAATAATGTGTATTAATTGATAAGGAATTAATTCGTTTGTTAACGCAGGACATTGCTGCTTTGCCTTTCAACAAATTGTTTTCCATTTATCATTACGTGGTAATCCAGATAGCCTTTGTTTTACCAACATATTCTAACTGGGGATTTTTCCCTATCAAAGCACAACCAGAATTCTATTGTGATACATAGGGATCCACATGCTGTATTAGAGATATTTATTTGTGTTAAATGTATTATGTCTTCTTATATTTTTTGAACCTTTATTTCATCAGGGAGTCCAATAGTGTACAGTATGTGTTTCTCTGTGCCAAACCCTAATGTTCATGTTATATATTCTTTGAATCAGACACTGGAAAGCATCTAGTCGCCAACAGAGTCATACTGTATTTGGTGGAATAGCATAGTACTGTCAAGTAGGTCTATTCTGATGAGAGGTTTCTTGCCCACACACAGTTATATCACATACAACAACAACATGCGCTTTGTAAGGCGGACTAAATGGCCCACAGTGAATACAGTACACAGTGAATACCGACACGTTGTAAATGTATTGAATGAAGCAGATCATGGAAGATTATTTGTACTTTACATATCAATCCAAAAGGCACAATAAGTGTCATCTTAACCCAGGATATCCAATGCCTGAAAATGGTCTGTAAGTATGAGAGCCGGAAACAACAGCATCAGAGTTACAGGCTAGAGCTAATATGACAGCAAGCAGACAGAAGAGGAAAGAGGATTGCTAAAGAAAGAAATATTTAGATTTTTGTAACATTTCTAAAGAGCAAAAGTTCATCTAAATTTTCTCATGCTTAGAAATGTCAAACCCAGTGAAAAAAACTAACGGGAGTAAATACCACTTAAGTCTCAGAGAAAGAAAGCAGCAGGTTTCCACCGCCATAGAAACAACTGTGAAAAATGCAATTCCACCGGCCTTTCTCCACTGAAGTGTCGGGGATTAGGGCACCAGAGGCACACAGGGCAACCCGCTGGTCCTACACTTCTCTCTCACAGGACCTGATATACAGGACCCATTTATATGCCGCCATTCCAAACGCCTGACTTATGGCCACACTGCCATTTTGGTGACATCTGCTAGGCATCTAGGAATCCGCTTAACCAACAACCTTTTCTCCCTTCTTCTCATCCTGCTTTCTTTTCTTCTCTTTCATTTCATTAAATCTGGATGGGATGACATGTCTCACCTTTTTCATCCTCCCCTGTGTGAAATTCTCTTTAGTTATATTGAGGTTGGGGGGGGAAAACGGTTAAGAACCCAAACAGTGGCGACACCTACGGCGAGCGGAACAAGGGCGACCTTGTGTTTACATTTACGCGGAGCCACTACCCCACTGGGATATTGATGTGGTGTTACAGGCCTGGAGCTAGCCAGGCATAGAGAGCAAGAGAAAGGAGGCAAAACGGTTCTCATAGTGCTTCGCCAAACCACTGGTCCACGGGACTCCAGGCTGCCCCCTTTTGTTCAGGTTGAGTAATAGTGTTTTGGATCTGCACACCTAATAAGAGTGTATCAGAGGGAACCAGTGACTCCCGACTCGACTGGAGAGAGAGGAGATTAGCTCTGTAGACATAGTGTAAAATGGATGCTTCCAAAGCTCGCTGAACGTGAAAGTGTGGGACAATTGTCTCTAAGAAAGGAGACAGGGGGTTGTGTGTGTGTGTGTGTGTGTGTGTGTGTGTGTGTGTGTGTGTGTGTGTGTGTGTGTGTGTGTGTGTGTGTGTGTGTGTGTGTGTGTGTGTGTGTGTGTGTGTGTGTGTGTGTGTGTGTGTGTGTGTGTGTGTGTGTGTGTGTGTGTGTGTGTGTGTGTGTTGTATGTCTTGGTCTGTGGATGTCTATGACCCAATGACTGAACCAACACTACATTCATCATCCCAGTGTTTTCCTTGTGCTTTAGCAGCTTCTGTCCCTCTACTGACCCCACTGGTCAGACACAATATAGCATCACACAGATCTATGAATCACTGCATTGATAGCCATATCTCTTCAACCATGTAATTATTGCTATGTACATACAGATGGATTAGCTATTTACATACAGATGGTGCCCTGCTAGCCTCATATCCTACAGATGGCATAGAGGCATAGGGCTGCTATAGAGAGACCATTTTAGACCATTCTCAGACTTGTGTGAATACTTGTTTTTGTGATATGATACATATTTGGGTTTCCTAGAAAAATATTACAGATTAAAAAAAGATTGTAGAAACAGATTGTAGATACGTTTTTACAGTTTTATTTCCAGATCACAGAGCTCGTCTTGAATTGCGTATTCAGTATATGTACAGCACAAGTGCACAGTCAAATATACAGTCTATCTATTTATTCACATTTTAAAGTGATTCAAAATATAGAAACATCACCCCATTTAAGTGTTCTGTGAACCATGTAAATGGATGCACAAGCAAGGCTTCTCCATATTAACTATTGATGTCTGGACTGTTGTGATGCTTCTATCTCTGCATGGCTCTGGTACTGGGAGGAATCAAAGAACTGGAATAAAAGTTACAGAGGACAAAATGAAATACATGGACATTTGTTTGTTAGAAAATGCATTTCCCTGTTGTGGAGAGCATGTATCTCTGAAATAGACATGGATTTCTTCCTAATGCTTCAGCATGGTACTAAAATGCTCTTAAAAGCTGTTAACACTATACAAACCATGGAGTAAATAATGTGTGGAAATAAAAGCTTGCTAAAAATACAATAGTACAAATAAATAAAATAGACTTTCCATTTGGCTGTTGTATTATTGATATTGGACAAAATAGTCGAGGTGAAATAGTGGCTTTGAAGGACACATTGGGTCAAAACAATTCAAATATGCCAGGCACACGAACAGCAACCCAGAACTTATAAGGCGTCTTTTCACTTCTCCCCTCATTTCCCTGTCTAAGAGTTATAAATAAGTAAATGTCTCTCTCTTGCAATGATAGAAATGTTGCTTCTGCATTATCCATATGGGCCAAGGGCATAGAAGTTCAGCTTGTAGTGGATTCAAGCAACAAATAGCTTATTTAAAAAAAAAACTTTTTTTGTTTTTACCACATTGTACTTAGTCAAAAGTGTACTCACAAAATAATAAATACAGTCATTTATCTCTTTGCGATGATACAACTCCTATTCTACTCAGGCCGTTTGAATCAGGAAGGTGAGTAAACTACTCAAGGGCCCCCTGTCTGAATCTTTCATTTGTAAATGGACCTAAACTGTAGCAGCGCCACAACTACAGATAGTACTGATTAGCCAGGATTACGTGTCATTATAGGATAACAGCAACGGTAACTCATTGAATCTCTAATCCACCAAACATGGTTTGTCTTAGACACTTCAGAGCAGTCAGAACAACAACACATGCCAGGTGGAGCTAACAGACTCACAGGTATGGGCTCATGCTCAGTAAATACTGTATCAACAAGCTTTTATCATTTTTTTTTTTTTATCTGAGTATGTCCTCAATAGGAACATGAAAGTAAGATTGTAAGTGTTTCTTTAAATTCTATTTGGCATTCTGTGGGATGATAAAAAAATATATGAATTGACACGTTTTGTCTTAAAGGCAAGCATAAACTGTATGACCAATAGATATACTAATATCGTATTCATTATTACTGTGCATGTCTGATTCTGCTGAAGCACTCTTATTTTAAATCCGTCAGAGATTATCATATAAAAAAAAAAAATGTAATCAACCAACTCCAAAAACCAACTATTCCGGAAGACCACTCGCAGACATGTCCCTCCGAAGGCATTATGTCAGCAAACAGCCCTGTTTGTTTTTTTAAAGGTGACGAGCTAAACTGTTCCCCCCTTCAAAAAAACTTTGGGATAATCCAGACTGACAGGGAGGAATGAGGGGTGGTGGACACAATATCCTCTCTCATAATTTCATTCACCCAATCCCGCCTGTAGACCACAACTCTGCCCAGAGAGACTTTATGCAAGGGTCAGGGTGTCAGGATTAAGTCTAGAAAATGGAGGGGGCAACCCTCCCTTTTAACCCCCCGCACCCAACAGCTCATGTCCCCCTTCCATAAAGTCCACCAGCTGTTATCTTGTACTAAACCCTGCTGAAGAGAAAGGGATCTATAAGGCCCAATCAGAAGATATGACTGTGGGGTTAGTGCGCCACCATCAAGTACGGCTGAGGTAGATCGTGTACAGAAGGCTGACGGAGAGTGTTCCACAGAAAACCAGATTTGAGATTCAAAAGGGCTAACACATCACCCGCCATTTTAGCCCTGTCAAACAAAGACACAACAAACACTTTCAGAGTGATTAAACACTCAATGAATGTACCGAGTTTGACGTCAAACTTTGCTGAAGGGGGAGAGCAGAGATAGAGGCGAGGTGTAGGGTAGATCAAGCACACGTACTGTATATGATGTGAAAGAGTAAGTCAGTTGCAGACGCAAACATTGTTGTGCAGTGACTGGAGGGCTGACGGGCTGGATGGACAATCCAAAAACTTGTGACAGTTTGGGGGTGAGGGAAACAGCCGCGGGACAGACTAGCTGGGAGTTCATGAGAGGGGCAGTCTGGTAACGTCTGGAGAGAGGAGGGAACTGTTGTATCCTTCAGTCTAAACCTATGAGCAATCACCATCCTCCTCCTCATCATCAGCATCATCATTAATGAACTCCAGATGAACCCAAATTAATTGGTTCATTTCACTTGGAGATTGGAAGGTTTCTGGATTGTTTGGCTTAATAACCAAAACAGAGGAGGTGAATCTGCGGCCGCACTGACCTGAAATCACTTCTTTTGCATTTGAACATGCACAATTCAAAAGGGACTCGCACATTTGAGCTATCTTTGATGCAGATGCATGGTAACAATTGAATAAAACTCGCACACTGCTCTTGCTAGTATCACTGCTCTTTTTTAAGATTTACATCCCGGCCTCAATGCCTTCGTCAGAGATTTATTTGAACATGCAAACATTTTACACAGCAGAACAAGCGGAAACTTTGTCACAATCTGTTTTAATAATAATAATTATTATTATTGTTGTTAGTATTATTTTTATGACATAGTTATACAGGTATTTGTATAGGGAATATTTAAAGCATTATGTTGTTATCATATATTGAACGTTGTACTATACTTGAGAGATGTTTTATAGACATAAACTATATGCCTACACTTATTTTTTTTTTAAACATAATTTTTACTGGCTTTCCAAAATGTACAGAATAAATAACAATTGTTAATTTAAGAGAAGTACATTCCAGTTTATTAGTATTGTTTGTGTACAATCTTTTTCCACCTTCTACACTTGTATATACAAATATTAGGTATAACAAGTATTCCATTGGAATGTATGAGATATTATGTTTTTGGCATAATATTGAAAATATGAATAAAATACAGGCCTACAGTACTTCATACAAAAAAGATTTGCAAATGTAATCCTGTAAATCGAATTGATTAAATTATATTGTCGTATTTCAGTGTCACAATACATTATTTTAACTAATAAATGATGAAATACATGTTCCATTCAACTCCACACGGCTCACATGTTTGACCTAAATATTTATTATATTTTAAAATGGCAAAAAAATGTTGTTGGTTAGCTCCACTAGCAAAGCAGCACATATTTGAAAGTAAAAAATAACTCATAGGTTTTGTTAGTAACTCCTATTATAGAGTGGCAGTTAGAACCCACTCCTGTTGATGTAGGGACCCAAGTGGAACGAGGCCGGAGAACAACATGTGACACATATTCTTAATGTATTCCATATCTCACATTTCCATGCTTTGGCTGGAATCCCAGACCTCCTCACATGACCCTAACAACATAATTACACACAATTTACATCACATTCACTGTTGGCACTCATTCAAGATTTTAGAGGAAAACAAGTACACCAGACCTATCTCTTTTTTCTTCTGTAGTCATCGAACCCCTGCGACGAGAAATACCAGAGATATGATGAGATGAAATTTGAAATCCCGAAGAGCGATTCATTCATTCTCACACATGGGGGGGCCAAGCAGGCAGCCATTAAAGCGGGGTCGGCTCCAATTTTGGTCCATTAATCTCCAAAATATGGACCTCATGCCTGAGCCAATGGGATGGCCAGATCTGACCGTCTCCTACTGATACATGGAGTTCATGGGGAGTTCATCATGGTGGCTGTGGCAACATCGAAGACTTTCCATCTTAACTCAGAATGCGGTCACAGTGGCCTAAAAACACCCGGTCTAAATGAGTGGTGGTAGTGATGAGGAAATAGAGTTAAACTAACAGAATGTTCTCTTCCTCATACAGTAAATGTTTTATTTGCTAGTTTTCAGTATTATTTTTGATTTTCAGGAGGGTAAGGAAATGTAGACTATTAGAAAAGACTTACTTATTTTACATTTGTCATTAAGGGATATAACCCTCAGTCTCACAAGAGAAGTTATCTTAGATTTTTAATGAAGCTGTAATTGACCTACATTTATGAGTTTCCCCCCTATGTTTTGCATTCTACCAAAAACTGTAAAATCCCCGTGGATTGATGAGGAATTGACAAATTGTATGGTTGAGAGGGATGAGGCAAAAGGAATGGCAAATAAGTCTGGCTGCACAACCGATTGGCAAACATACTGCAAATTGAGAAATCATGTGACTAAACTGAATAAGAAGGAAGAAACTACACTATGAAACAAAGATACATGACATAAAGAATGATAGTAAAAAGCTTTGTATTAAGTGTGGAAAAGGTTAAAAAAATATTGTTGTCTATCAACAATGATAAGCCACCGGGGTCTGACAACTTGGATGGAAAATTACTGAGGATAATAGCGAACGATATTGCCACTCCTATTTGCTATATTTTCAATTTAATCATACTAGAAAGTGTGTGCCCCCAGGCTTGGAGGGAAGCGAAAAGTAATTCCGCTACCTAAGAATAGTAGAGCCCCCTTTACTGGCTGAAATAGCCGACCAATCAGACTGTTACCAACCCTTAGTAAACTTTTGGGAAAAATTGTGTTTGACCAGATGCAATGCTATTTTACAGTAAACAAATTAACAACAAACTTTCAGCACGCTTTTAGTGATAGACATTCAACAAGCACAGAACTTACACAAGTGACTGATGATTGGCTGAGAGAAACTGAGGATAAAATATTTCTAAAACTTAAAAGCATTGTATTTGGGACAAATCATTCACTAAACCCTAGACCTCAACTAAATCTCGTAATAAATAATGTGGAAATTGAGCAAGATGAGGTGACTTAACTGTTTGGAGTAACCCTGGACTGTAAACTGTCATGGTCAAACATATTGATACAACAGTAGCTAAGATGGGGAGAAGTATGTCCATAATAAGACGCTGCTCTACCTTCTTAACAGCACTATCAACGAGGCAGGTCCTACAGGCCCTGGTTTTGTCACACCTGGACTACTGCTCAGTCGTGTGGTCAGGTGCCACAAAAACAAACTTAGGAATATTGTCATTGGCTCAGAACAGGGAAGGAAGGCTGGCCCTTGGATGTACACAGAGAGCTAATATTAATAATATGCATGTCAATCTCTCCTGGCTCAAAGTGGAGGAGAGCTTGACTTCATCATTACTATTGACATGTTGAATGCACCGAGCTGTCTGTTTGAACTACTGGCGCACAGCTCGGACACCCATGCATACCCCACAAGACATGCCACAAGAGGTCCCTTCACAATCCCCAAGTCCAGAACAGACTATGGGAGGCGCACAATACTACATAGAGCCATGACTACATGGAATTCTATTCCTCATCAAGTAACTGATTGAGGAAAAAACAGATAAAAATACCCCCTCTGGAACAGGGGACTGTGAAGCAACACAAACATAGGCACGGTCAAAAGCATACACACACACACGATAGCATGCGCACTATGCACACACGTACACATAGATTTTGTACTGTAGATATGTGGTAGTGGTGGAGTAGGGGCCCGAGGGCACACAGTGTGTTGTGAAAGTATTGTAAAGTTTTTAACATTTTATTAACTGCCTTAATTTTGCTGGACCCCAGGAAAACTGGGATCCATATTAAATTGGGATCATATTAAATACAAATACATTAACCTATTTATGTGAAATTCCAATGGAGTCTGCATCTGCCCTGCTTTTGCATATGTGGCCATTGACTGGGACACTACTGCCATCAACAGGGCACTGAGCGTGTCCCGTGACACAGTCCAGCCCAAAATTAATCAAGACTCGCATCCACAAACAGTTCATGGGAGTGTGTTCCGCAGTATGTACTATTATCCTCTGAGACTGACTTAGAATCACAGGAACTCTTGACCTCACACATGCTGCTCTAAACAGGACTTTATACACAGAATCGGCAGCGGTGTGATGAATGTAGGACACTGCTTGTGCCCTGCCACTGTATGACAATGTGTCTGTGTCTGTTCTCTCCTCATCTCTCAATCTCCTCTGAGAGCATTAGAGTGATAATACTTTAGAGGCCACTGCCCGCCTCTAAACCTCTCCCTCCAGGCCTGCCGTGAACCTTTCACCCAACCATCATATCACAGAGAACAAGGGATTGGAATGAAATAAATAGAATAGGCCATGGTGTGGTGTTCTAGTACAGTATTCCCCTCATTTAAGTCAGATTAAAGAATGTCATTTAAGGGTATTTTTTTATATTAAAGTGTCAAAATCACTTCCTGTCCCAGGTGTTAGCAACAAATGGATTGAGACATGTTTGCCATGTTTTATTTACGGTAGTCATGATTAAAGTGTCTGTGTGTATGTGTCCGTGAGTACGTGTGTGTATGTGTGTGTGAGGGTGTGTTGCATAGATATGGGTGCGCCTGAGTAGAGTGTCTGTGCAAAGAAAAGTAATGGTGTTGGTTTCAATGTGATGCGGTTTGCTAACAACGCTACCACTAAACAAACAGGCAATCAACACAAATGCCAAGGCTGACACATTGATTTACGACGAAAACAATAAAAACAAATCACTTTCAACATAAATTACAGAATTAATACAAACATCCCAAGTAAATTACAGACTCAATTGTCTCTGGGAGGCCATGCTTATGATATGGAAATAATTTGGTGTTGATTAGGCCGCCGGGTTGTTCGATATAACGTTGCGTGCTTCAGTGGCTAAACTAAATACTGCTCAATCAAGGACCTGCGTGATATTTCAATAATGATCTAGGACCTGCGTGATATTTCAATAATGATCTAGGCCGGCGGAGATTGACTGAACCATTGTTTTCATCATAAACTCTCTCATGATATCTCGATCAGGAGGACTGGACACAGAGTTGACAGAGAACCGGGCTGCTATGTAGGTTAGCTCTACAAAAAGTGCTTTAAGCCGAAAGAGAAATAAATAAATAAAGTGTTTGGAGAGGTGAGTGCTCGGTCAGCTAGTCTGCATATCCCATCCAATGCCACAGTTGTGTCACATCTGAGGGTGGTCATTAGGCCGTTACTGATCTAATGTGTGCTGTCTACCGTACAAACTCGGAGCCAAACACGGGACACACAGAAACAGGCTCACAGATAATTCCAATAGATACTGTTGAGATCCAAATTTACCTCACACAATTATGCATGCCATTGTATCTTTAATTCACGTGAGAAAAAATGTTTGCATATTTGTTTCCTGCTAAGAATTGTATTTAAATGGTTTGAAAGCCATCCCTGGGTATTTTGGGGAAACAATCCATAGATTTGTATGAGTGAAAATGCTTGGTGCCATACAGATACATGAGACGTAGCTCTTAGTTTTTTGCTAGAAGAAATAATAACATTTAAAATTCACAACATTATAATGTCTTATTGACATACATTATTTAACATATACAGTGCCTTCAGAAAGTATTCACACCCCTTTACTGTTTACCATATTTTGTTGTGTTACAGCCTAACATTAAAAATGGATTAAAGCAAGATTTTTTGTCACTGGCCTACACACAATACCCTATAACGTCAACGTGGATGATAAAAAAAATATGTTTACAAATTACTAACAAATGAAAGCTGAAAAGAAAAGCTGAAATGTCTTGAGACAATAAGTATTCAACCCCTTTGTTATGGCAAGCCTAAATAAGTTCAGGAGTAACATTTTTCTTAACAAGTCACATAAAAAGTCTGGGCGATGAATTCACCTTTCAACAGGACAATAGCCTAAAACACAAGGCCAAATCTACGCTGAGTAGCTTACCAAGAAGATAGTGAATGTTACTGAATGGCCGAGTTACAGTACTTATGTAAATTAGATATTTCTATATTTAAATTTACAATACATATGCAAAAAAATCAAAAAACATGTTTTTACTTTGTCATTATGGAGAAGTGTGTGTACACAGGCTGTAACACAACAAAATGTGGAATAAGTCAAGGGGTATGAATACTTTCCGAAGGCAATGTGCATGTTTTGAAAGGCAACAAAATGGTCTAGATAATGCGCTACGGTGCTGAAAAATGGCATATTGTACCTTATCAGATCATCATACTTTACGGCTCATCATCTTTTATAGCTTACACTACTTGGGGCGAGGACAAATGTGAAGGATAGTGAATGGTTGAGAAGGTTGTGGTTTACACCTGTTGATGTTTTTCTCCTCTGTAAGGTTTGTGTGGGCCTAGGGCTGTCGTTGTGAAGTTATTCTAAAGCGTGAACTCTCCGTCACAAAGGGCCAGCCATAGAACAACACCGAGGCAACATACCACTCTACTGCAAGGAGTGAAATGTGGTCTTGTAGACATGATGAGAAAGGGCAAAGTGACAATTTCTGTTTGAGAATGTTGACTGAAATGTGGTAGTACACCACCACAGCTAGCACGGCAACCTGGCAGGTGCATTACTGTACCCACAGATCAGTGGTCCACTCACACGCATTCGTATCTCTGTGTACCGGATTTCCAGAATAGCACAAACTGACATTTAGAGGTGTGTGTGATTTCTGTGTGTTTGAGTGTCCTTCCATTTCACAGTGGTCATGTAAAACACAGCGTGTCTCTGTGACTTAGATATGGAGTGACCTCTGCGTGACCAGCTACTCTCACGCACTCATTCGCCGACGGGGATACACACAAAGAACACGGACACGAAAAGTGAAAGTCTCCTGACTTTTTCCCTTCCGCACTCACCTTGAAAATGAACTATAAAAGAGATAAAAGTTTGATGTAGGTAAATGCAAGTGCAAAGCATTTATCTGCAAAAAACTTGTTTTAAATCGACTTCTTGGTTTCTATATTGTCTTTATGTGAGTGCCAGAGTACATCGAGTCAAGAGTGGTAGAAGTGGATGCAAGTTCGAATATGTTTCTAAGATTACAGTTTTCTTTTGGTCTGTCTCCCAAGCTTCTGCAATTACTTCTGACCCCCATTTTAAGTTTGTAATTGAAAGACTACAGTAAACTTTAAGAAATGTAATATTGTCAGCCTTTAAAATCAAGGCCGCAACTGTTAGTCATGCGAAATTGTACAACTACTCATTTGGTGTCATTGCATGTATTCCACTAAAAAGTAAAGCGGTTAGGGTTGTGTAGAGATTCTACAGGCCACAAAAAAAAAATGTGGATTACTGAAAAGGGAATAGCTTTGCTCTTGTCCTCATGATGAATCTTAGTTCACAAATATTCAATACATTAATATGAGCAGTGAGTTCACTTGTTTGGTAGATGTTCAAATCATCGTACATACTGAAAATACGAAATATGATTCCTAACTGATTCCTATATGCATACACTTAAAACCTCACATTTTCAGATAATCCAGCTTTGATCTCAATTCGGCATATGGATCTCAAGGTACATTCGGCTCTGTCTTTCTTCAATAAACTATAAACTATAACTATTCTTCAATAAATTCATGCAAAGTACAGTATACAATATTTGTATATATATATTTGATATATAACTACATAAAAGTAGAGATAAAACTGTAACATTATCAGCTTTCTATTTTTATCTAAATACTCATAATAATTAATTCAACATGGACAGTACAGTGTCCCCGATGTTATGTAGTTCAACTCATAATAACTTATTAATTTATCCTACTCTTATTTAATTGAATCAATTCCACATAAATGAAGAATGCACCGCTCATTACCAATTTGTTATTTTATTTGATCAATGTACAGTTTGTTAAAATGTTTTAAAAAATGTTTGATATGTACAGGTATTTTATTCTTATCGTACAATATACAATCATTTATTGTACATGTGAAACATACCGGAGTGTAGTTGAATATAACAAAATATGAAACCACACAGAACAACCATGTCACTGGGATTAAATAATTATATCACCGTCAATAATCAGTTGTACACAAAAGTCTTAATTCCGGTTCTATTTTGAAGTAGGTTTTCTACTTTTCTGAACACATTTCTAAACCTACAATATCTTTGGGAATAGTCTATATAAGGGTAATCTGATGCACTTTACAGTTAAAAAAATTACTGATGAAAAATGTAATAATGATCTTGTAATTTTTCATAAATGATGTAATTAGAAACTATTATTGTTTTGTAAATTCAGCTGTAGTTAAAACAAAAGAAAAGGGATGGATTCATCTAAAAATGAATGCAAAGTATATTTCTAAATAATAAACAGGGTAGTCATAGACAAAAATCCAATTGTCTGCTTCCTGATAAAATAATGTTTATATAAAGTATATATAAACATATATACTGTATATACTATATGCATATCTAAATAATCATCACACTCAACCTTGAAAATAAATGTAATTCATATGTTATAAAGGTATGACGTATCAATAGTTGTAACACGTTAAACAATTGCATACTAGTGTAATTTAACTGTACCCACATCCACATTTTGCTTCTACATTTGGGAATGTGTCACATGTAGTGATCAAGCACAATGTCCTGCTAATACATGCTGTCTGCCGAAGTCTGACAGGGCCCGGAACATAGTTCCACGGTCCCACCTGAGGCATGGACTCTACCCCAGCTTCACCCCGTTACATAAAGACGAGACACACAGCTCTATGGGGAAGACAGACATGAGACAATGTGACTACAGAACTCAAAGGCCATTTCACTAACCCAAGCACATGCTGACCTAAATATTGTACTTAATGGAATAGTGTTCATTTTCTCTTTACTATCCTGTATGAACAGCGTGTGTGTGTGTGTGTGTGTGTGTGTGTGTGTGTGTGTGTGTGTGTGTGTGTGTGTGTGTGTGTGTGTGTGTGTGTGTGTGTGTGTGTGTGTGTGTGTGTGTGTGTGTAGCATAGACCAGATACAAACAGTGGTGTTCTTATTTTCCAGTTGTACAAAACCGCCCTGGTGAAACATGATAGGCTGCAATCATAAAGGTATGGCCGTAATTTATGTTCTCCCCTGATGATAATTGCTGCCTGGACTCTTCGTAGTGCCCCACCAGTTCACCTACTCTGGTATTCAATTATGTACGGGGAACAAACCCTCTCGTAACAGAGACGATTGGCTGCTCAGGATTTCACCTTCGACCCTGTGTTTTATCAGTCTCATCCTGCAGGAAGGCAGTTTGGTTTGTGGGAGAATCCGCATAACTGACTGATGACTAGGGATATATTACCTTGATGGGGTCAGGAGAAAGTTGGAATCCCTCATTTACTTTGATCAATTCCATGTTGGGCTGTTTCATATTAAATTTAGAGTAACTCAAGTGAAGTACTAAAGTAAAGTCAAATGTTTGAGGTAAAATGTATAATATTACAATTATTATGCAATTCATGGTTTAAATCATGAATGCATTAGTATAGCTATAAGTATTGTAATATCTGTAATATGATTAATATGGTATTGTTATATGTTATAATATGTCACTAATATGTTATTGCTATTTAATACCTGTAATGGGAATGGTATGAGTGGACTGAGTGATGACTCAGAGTGATTATGAAGTGGCCACAGAAGAAACGATGCAGGCTAAAGTAAGATGGATTCCTACGCAAACGTTCGGTCTGTAAAATAGGTCAGCCAGTCATAATGGGATTGAACTTTTGACCTGAGAAAAAAATGGTCTCTATTGTTCCAACATTGGCCTGACCGTACCCATCCTTATTATCAAATTTATGTATCAGATTTATCAAGTGATTTACTTGTTGTCGATAATGTTATTTTATAAGGATGTATTGGATGTATTGCTTGTAAAATATTGGAGGTGGAAACAGTATGGCTCCCCCGGTGAGTGGAAACAGAGTTTGGAATTATAGATATGTGTCAGCTAATATCAGGCTCTAACATTCATTACAGCAAGGAATGTTTTTACAGTACAATTGAGAAGCAATGCTCATGCAGCTACTGTACTAACGCAAACATTAAAAGTTCATGGCACAGAATGTTATATTAAACAGATGTGTTCCCCTTTGTTGCGTATACATTCAGCCTTGTTAGAGAAGTAATGAATAAGATCGGCAGTCCGAGAGTTGCTTCCTCTTTTCTTTTTTTAAAATGGTTTTGCATAATGTATTTCCGCTAGTTCTGACTTGATTTCTGTCCACAGCAAGCCTCCATTTGGCTTCATGGGCGAGCAGCTGCATTTATACACACAAGAAACAAGATGGCGGCTTACAGTACCTTGTGTCTCCAACACGGTTTCCTTCCTGTGTCGGAGAGTGACTGTGCCACCTCGACGACAAATCTTTTAGAACTATGGATGCCATGTTTCAATCTCTCCCTTCGTCCGTGGCACGAGGCACCCAGAAATAATGTTTTTTATAGACGTTTTAAAGTAAGTCCTTGTTACTATAAAAACCTTATTATCAACTCTCTAAATCACAAATGTCTATGTTTTGATATGAACAAAAATGCTAAATAATCAGACGGCAGGTTTCCGTATGCCTAGCGTACGTTCCCTTTCTCTCCCGTTCCCTTTCGCTCTGTGTCTCATTGTCTCTTTTTGAGTGCTATTCCTAGCCTTCTCGGTCTGCAGCGGGCTCATAATATCAGATTGCACAGCCTGCCCTGGCCAAATGTGAATTTTATACTCTAGTGAACACAGGCTTTACACTTTCATTAGCTCACATTCTCCTCAGCAGTGCAAATGCCATGTCGCAGGACGAGGGGGCCCCGGCTGACTGGGGCTGACAGGGTGGAGGAGGTGGGAGGGCGGGGGCTGCCGGAACGAGTGTGGAAAAAAGGACTTCCGGAAAGTACAGCTTGCCCTAAAGGCACAGGCCCCAGAGCCACAGACCAAGTCAAAGGACTGTTGCCTGATCGGCCACATATTGTAAACACCAGCATGGTAAAGAAGATACCACCCATTGCTTGGAGTAGATGTCGTAATTATTTCCCCAATGTGTGATACTGCTCCTAATTACGTAATAATTACTATTTATCTGGAGCAATTTTACACTTCTACACACATAGATTCTTGACAAGTGTGTAAAATTCATTATTAGTAGTGCAAATATTTGGTTTCCATTACTGCTAACTTAATTACCTCCATTGGTATTGAAGATTTTCAATTTACAGATGAAAAGCTAAATGAATATATGATGAAGTCATTAATTGCATTGTTTAATTGAGTTCTATTTCTTTTTCTCCTTAATAGTATTTTCTCATACCTTATGTATGATTAATGTTAACTGCTCACCTCCCTTTAAGTAATGCCATACACTTTTAAGAACAAGACAATCTGTGGATGAAAACAAGAGTTTGAAATAGGATTACTTTCCTCTCTTTTTATACGTTGTTGTAGTTGTCTATCTCTTTGCCTCCCATCCTCAATTTGTGCTTTGTGAGCCAAAATGAACCAAACAAATTGAAAGGAGAAATGTACACGTACATCAACATCTCCAGATAGAAAAAGGGGCCAAGCGATACGAGAATTGTTTCTGTCAGCTCTCCCCCTGAGAGATGAAAGCAAATGCTGGCTCTGTCTGAAGCTATTAGGTCGAGGAGTGCTTCTCGGCCTACCCTCTTTGCTCCCGCTCACGACTCCGCTCTCTCCAAAACTCACGACTGGCACACAAACTCAGCTTCATACAAAGTTGTTTCACACACTTGTAAGAATTGACTTCGATTGTTCCTATTTTGTGTCATTATATAAAGTCAGAAAATTCTGTAACCTACCTACATAACAGTAGATGTCCACTACATGTCATTCAACTACTAAATTAACTAAATTTTGCAGTAGCTTGCTGGTAGTTGAACTACATTAAAATCTAGGTAGTACTTTCAGTAGTTATTTACTTTTTTGTCATGTTGCGTTGTAACTACTGGAACAACAAACTCCTTTAAAAAAATACATATATATTTGCGATGAAGGCAATCATTTCCGTTGTTTTTCAGGAAACACACCTCTCTACTTCTCACTTCAAACAGAGTTGTTGTGTTTAATAGGAGGCAAAATGACACGTTATGTTAACGTAGGAACCCAAATGGATTTGTTCGTGTAGATTTCTATACGATACATTTTCACGAAGTAGCTTTAGTTCAGTAAACTATGTGTTTCATAAGGATAGCTTTAGTTCAGTAAACTATGTGTTTCATAAGGATAGCTTTAGTTCAGTAAACTATGTGTTTCATAAGGATAGCTTTAGTTCAGTAAACTATGTGTTTCATAAGGATAGCTTTAGTTCAGTAAACTATGTGTTTCATAAGGTTAGCTTTAGTGTAGCTTAACTTCTTCCTAAGTGAAGTAGTTGGTAGGTTGATGGACCTGACCAGAGTAACAGGCCAACACTGAGGTCTCCATGGACCTGACCAGAGTAACAGGCCAACACTGGGGTCTCCATAGACCTGACCAGAGTAACAGGCCAACACTGAGGTCTCCATGGACCTGAACTGAGTAATGGGCCAACACTGAGGTCTCCATAGACCTGACCAGAGTAACAGGCCAACACTGGGGTCTCCATGGACCTGACCAGAGTAACAGGCCAACACTGGGGTCTCCATAGACCTGACCAGAGTAATGGGCCAACACTGAGGTCTCCATGGACCTGACCAGAGTAATGGGCCAACACTGAGGTCTCCATGGACCTGACCAGAGTAACAGGCCAACACTGGGGTCTCCATAGACCTGACCAGAGTAACAGGCCAACACTGGGGTCTCCATAGACCTGACCAGAGTAACAGGCCAACACTGAGGTCTCCATAGACCTGACCAGAGTAACAGGCCAACACTGGGGTCTCCATGGACCTGACCAGAGTAACGGGCCAACACTGAGGTCACCATAGACCTGACCAGAGTAACAGGCCAACACTGGGGTCTCCATAGACCTGACCAGAGTAACGGGCCAACACTGGGGTCTCCATAGACCTGACCAGAGTAACGGGCCAACACTGAGGTCTCCATAGACCTGACCAGAGTAACAGGCCAACACTGGGGTCTACATAGACCTGACCAGAGTAACGGGCCAACACTGGGGTCTCCATGGACCTGACTAGAGTAATGGGCCAACACTGAGGTCTCCATGGACCTGACCAGAGTAATGGGCCAACACTGAGGTCTCCATGGACCTGACCAGAGTAACAGGCCAACACTGGGGTCTCCATGGACCTGACCAGAGTAACAGGCCAACACTGGGGTCTCCATAGACCTGACCAGAGTAACAGGCCAACACTGGGGTCTCCATGGACCTGATCAGAGTAACAGGCCAACACTGGGGTCTCCATGGACCTGACCAGAGTAATGGGCCAACACTGAGGTCTCCATGGACCTGACCAGAGTAACAGGCCAACACTGAGGTATCCATGGACCTGACCAGAGTAATGGGCCAACACTGAGGTCTCCATGGACCTGACCAGAGTAACAGGCCAACACTGGGGTCTCCATGGACCTGACCAGAGTAACAGGCCAACACTGGGGTCTCCATAGACCTGACCAGAGTAATGGGCCAACACTGAGGTCTCCATGGACCTGACCAGAGTAATGGGCCAACACTGGGGTCTCCATGGACCTGACCAGAGTAATGGGCCAACACTGAGGTCTCCATGGACCTGACCAGAGTAATGGGCCAACACTGGGGTCTCCATGGACCTGACCAGAGTAATGGGCCAACACTGAGGTCTCCATGGACCTGACCAGAGTAATGGGTGAGGGCCTTGTTTTTTCAACACTTTGTCTTGTCATCACTTTGTCTCTTGCTCTAGTTTCTGCTCTAGTTTCTGTTGTTAAACCATCAAGTCCAATCAGTCCTCAATCTACATCTGTTTACTGTATTTATGGAAGTATGTAAGTGGGGGGAAGAAAGAGTAAGGAAGGTAGCAACAGTGTATTAGTGGCCACATGGGGCCAAGGAGATGCACAAACTCCCCGTCATCCATCCGATTAGAAAATATGGCATTTTAGGAAACGTATTCTACTTCCTCTTTCACGTTCTCTCTCTCTTTTTTTTAATGGATGAAATATGGCGGGTTCATGTGGAGTGCAGTGATAACATTTTTGAATGGCGCTAAAATGGAAACCTCTCTGGGGCACTCCCTGACCTGTCATCCTCCGTCTTCCTCCAATGGATCTGATGAGTGCCGGCCCTTCTCGCCATCCTATTTGCCTCTTTCTCTGTCTCTGTCTCTTCCTTCCCTTTCTATCTCTCCCCCTGTCTATTTCTCTCTCCCTCACGCCTCTCTCTCTCGATCTGCCCCCACACTGTGTCTCTCTCTCCCTCCCTGGCCCTAACCCCGCTGGGCTGGCATGGCACATTGAAGCGCTGTACAGCACAGCAGAGTGCCCATCCCTCCTCCCCTCTCTGTTCATCCTCAGTGGCGCTGATAGGAGATCTGCTCTTTCAACTAATCATCCGTTATGTGAAACAGACCTGATTATAGGCTGACAGAGGGAATTAAGGCGGGCCGGGAGAGGTCAAAATGAGTGCTCCGCCATCCAACGACCAGGCGCAAGTGCTTATGCCGACTTTTATTTGTATTGCTCGGTTTATTTTTATATTCGAGAAACACTCAAACAGTTCAGATGTGCAGCTCAAGTACTATTTGGTCATCTATTTGATTTGTTTCTTTGTTCTTTTTTCATCTTGCAATAGGATGCGGTCAACCATAGGAGTACGCAATTATAGTCCAATTTGTATCTGCTTCCATCCACTTTCTATGACATTATTTCTATGTTATAAAGCCTTACAATAATCTGTAGTTTAATTTGGCAGTATTAAGCCATATATATATATACATATTTAGGCTTATTTCTAAATAATCTGAATCCTGAGTTGTATTTTCTGAACATTGAAATAAAGGGACAGGATCTAAGCGTGTCCACATCCTGTTTTGTTCATTGACATAATTTGGATTTTATTGAAGCATATCTATATTAAACTGTATTTGTGATCTGCTGTTCAGAGATACAGATGCAATGCCTTATGGGTATGGTAATTGTTTAGCGTTACTGTATAGTTAAAGCAGAGGTCAGAAATCTCTCATTACTGATGCGTAGTTAATACACTGAAAGCTACTCCACGTCTATTTCTACTGATGTCCCCCATACTTTGCACCTTGCAATTTAAAAAGGGTTTAATTTTGGTCAATTGCATAGAACTCTTTAAAACATGATAATTGCATGGACAATTCAATTCATTAAAACTATGCAGGTAATAGGTCATCGGCTACAAATTAGAGTGCAGTAGTTATTTTAATGAAAGCCTCAAAGTTGCCTCCTAGAATGGAATTGACGTGCAGATTAAAGAGTAACCTAGAGGAAAAACTTTACAAAAACGAATCACACACAATCACTGAGTCATACATTTTTAACTGAATATTTTTTTACATCAGCACTTTCACGTCAAGGAAATGTTAAGCAGCTGTACACGGTAATTTTACGTAAAATAGATGAAATACTGTTAAAAATATAAAAAATGGCCAAATATGTTTTTCAGGTCATTTATAAATGTATAGTTCCTGTGTATTTACATGCAATAACGCCACAATTTGTCAGTACGCAAATGCGATCTATCAAAATAATAATTTCAAATTAAATGATTTAAATTAAATAACAATGAATGGAACATAGCCACATGCATTGTTCTACAGTTATTTATGTTTGCATGTTGGGTGTGTAGACCTATATTGTAGACCTATATTCAGTAACAGATGGTTTGTTCAGGCAGTGTTCAAGAGTCAAAATAGGGAGTTCACTGTCATGAAACGACTTTTATTAAGGTCATTATTAATATGGCACCAAATTTGCTGACATCAAGCAATCAACGGAGGGACAGCTCGTGTAAAAGTTTTATGGGCAACTCTAATTATCGTGGAGGCAGTACAGTAAATGTTAACATAGAGATGGAGGTGCAGTTTACCGTGGAGACAATGAAAATATGCCGCGTGTGTTACAGAATCTAATTATTTAAGGTTAGAACAATATAAACAGACTTGTGATGTTGTGTATGTAGTATTGTAGAATGTGCTGTACTCCTAAATCAACTGTGCAGTTTAATTTGCAACTCAGGCAATATTTGTTTTATGTCTAGTGGTACTGAAAGTATATGCTGAGCAGTTAAACATGTTACATGATTCAAATCGCCATGCTGGGAAAGTAATATAAATACATACACTTACATACATTAGCAAACAAAAATAAACAGGCGAGATGGAGTAGAATTATAGCTTTGGGATTCTGTACATCTGGCACTATGTGAAGTCCTAACCACAGTCAGACTGCAGGTTTTACGCGCCTGACCGGCCCGCCGTGTGTCTCTCTGTCTAAAGCCTGGCCAAGGTAAACCCATGATGAAGGGAATTTTCCATGTGTGTATGCCCACACTGCTGATTCACAACTGCCATGACTGTAAACTGTCAAATCCTCCTCTAACACATTACCTTCTAGAATCAAAGGGATTTTAAAATAGTATTTCATTATTTCTTTGTTATTTCTTTTTTTCTTTTTTTATCTTTATTTACATCTAATCGACTAGCTATGTAATGTATAACTATAACCACTATAGCAAATACATAACATTATTTTTGTGGTACTAGAATGTAAGGTAAATATAATATAAAGGAACATGTAATTAATACCAGGTTTGTAGTGAATGGGACAAATCAAAATGTATGCAAAGCTGAATGAGTTCCCTCCATAACTGCATGACCTCTACATGCACTTTAAACAAAATGGCCTCCTTAATGCGAACCTCTACAGACTGTTCTGTTTGAGTCTCGTCATCCAATAGCAATCTATATACAATGTAAAATCAGCATAAAGAAAATGCAAAATGGTAGTTTTTGCTTCATACAATTTAAAACCAACACAGTAAAATGATTACACAATAGCAAATCATACTTATGAATTGTAATCAGCGGTGAATCATGAAAATTTGCCATGTCATGTGGGTGCTGTGCTAGCATAAACAACCGTGTACATCTGTGTACATAGAGCTCTGGCTGTTGGGGTTAAGGGGAGTCCCTACTGGTGGAATAGCTGCACATGAAAGAGTTGAGTTGTAGGTCACATCCTGTCGTTCCCTATCTATCAGTTTGTTTCCGCTCCGGTGGCCCAGGACGAAGTGTTGTTTCAGGAGGACGAGAAGAGGAGGGATGTACGTTAGCCTTGTCTCTGTGTGGCGTGGCAGAGGAAGATGGCGATGGGTGGGGTTTAGAGACATAGTCAGGTGCCGCAGCACACTGGAACCCTGAAAGCTGACCCTGTGGAACTGTAGGCGTCCTAGCAGAAGAGATGTTCCCCAATTATGCAATAGCTGAAGCAGTGAGGTGTTAAAATTCTTACATCTTTGAAATGCGTTAAATCAGTCCAGAAACAAGAGCTGATTGTCTTGATTGTTTGCTGGCTGTTGTGAGAAACTGAAGGTCATGTTGATTGTGACTCGAAGCGCTAACTTGGCCTTTTGGTGACTGAGCAGAAATATAAATGCAAATGCAACAATTTCAAAGATTTCACCTAGTTACAGTTCACATAAGGAAATCAGTCAATTGAATTGATTTCATTAGGCCCTAATCTATGGATTTCACAACTAGGCAGGGGTGCAGCCATGGGTGGGCCTGGGAGGGCATAGGCCCACCCACTGGGGAGCCAGGCCCACCCACAGAGGAGCCAGGCCCAGCCAATAAGAATGAGTTTTCCCCCACAAAAGGGCTTTATTACAGACAGAAATACAGCAACCGAAAATAAGCTTTTTATTTGAGTAAAACACTGTAGTGAATCACAGGGAGGTGCATGATGGGAATGTTTCCTGGGTCTGGATCCCTGGGTCTGACCCCCCCCCCACACACACACACCCATACACACACACACAGCTGTATTTTAATGACATTTCAGGAATTTTGACCATTAAAAATATTACCTAAACTTATCCCTAAACCTTAACCTAACCCTTACCTTAACTCTAACTTTAACCCCCAAAACTCTAACCCTTAAGCTTAAAATAATATTTGATCAAATTCAGGACATGGAAAAAGTCCTGACTTTTCAAAAAAGTTATTGTTTTCCTACCTTGTCAGGATATTCAGTGAATTGTTAGGACATTGGGGTCCTGAAAAGATAGGAAAACAACCCACACACACACTTATGCACATACAACCTTAGTGTCCTTACAGGGTCATAAGCCCACATACACACAAAAACATAGCTAATGTGTTCAACCCCTCTCACCGCCACGCACAGATACACTCATACAGTATATTGTATGTACTGTATCTGCATCCTTAAAGGAGATGTACATGGGATGTTATAGACGGGTCTAGACACCTTTTGCATGATTTCACGTTTTTTCACGAGTCGCACAAAATGGAAAATAAAGTTGCAGATAATGTTTCGGGAATGACACAATTTAATGTCTACAACGTCTAAAGACCTGCCTCACTATACTGATAGCTTTGCCATTTCTAAAATGATATATTTGTTCATGTCTTTACAAGGCCCCCATATCACACAATGAGGATGAGGAAGTGATTTTCTGTTTGCGGTAGGTTTCTCAAAAACAAGTGAAATCACAAAAAAGATATCTGGACCTTTCTATAACATGCATCAAAAGAGAGATTTGGTTGTAAAAAAAAAAAAAATGTATCCTTTAAAGTATCCTTATAATATGGTATTAACATATTATGATATTATCTAGCTATGATATATTATCTTGGCAACCATGACTTCTGTGAATGTCTTTTTTTCACACCCATGAGAAAATAATTTACAGTTTGATATTTTTCTACAATAAATGACTTTCCTGGTATATATTCATATTGACATCTATTTACATTTCACACATTTCTGTGGTAAATTCATATGCCAAAGTCTAACAATACTGATGGGCATCGCTCCATAGCATCTGAGGCCCTGGCTCCGCCACTGACCACGGTCAAAATACAGGCAAACAATCCTACACACACACACACAAACACACACACACACGCACAGAAACACACACACACACGCGTTTGTATGACTACAGTGCAAGCTGAATGAACATATCAAATATAATGGATGAAGTAATGTGTTGGATTTACCTCTCCCCCTGGGAGAGCATTGTTGGTGGTAAGTCAGATTAGATTTAGCCAGATTTGGTTCAAGAAAAGGAATGTTATATACAACTAACACATGATCTACCTTACTCTAGCATTGTAATAAAATGAGCTACAGTAATATGATTTAAAGCTGCAATATGTAACGTCTTGGGCGACCATAGAAATGTGAGTTGTAGATCTGTCACTCATTGAAAGCAAGTCTAAAGAAGTGGTAGATGTGTTCTATGGGCTATATTTCTATGATTCCCATTTTTAAGTTTTGTTTCTTCATCTTTTACTTCCGGGTTTTGTGCACCAGCTTCAAACAGATAAATACACATTTTTGGGTTATAGAAAATATATTTCACAGCGGTTTAGATGGCACAATGATTCTGTACGCTATACCTGCTTGTTTTGTCACTCAAACTGAAATTAGGCTAACTATTAGAATTTTAACAACCAGGAAATGGCTAAGTGATTTCTTCATAGTGTATCTTTAATCAAATAGAATGTGACAATGGCATGAATCATGAGACCTACTGTTTAGGTCAATTTCTAGCTAAAGTGCTATCATGTTATTTTTGCCCCAATAGCTATTAATCAAAATTTCAGTTAAAGTTATTGTAAGTAGTACCTGACGCCAGTCTGGTTGAAACCAAGTTATCTTCTGAGAAGCAAGAGGTACTGGTGTCATCAAACACAGAGCACCAAAGTGTTCCGATTGAGGATTCCAATAGAGGGTTTCAATTGGTTACAATCTAGCCTATAAGCTTCTAAAGGTTAGGATAAAGAGGTCAGAGGTGAAAGGACATTGGGAAACCTTAAACATGCTCTAATCACTACACCAGTCGGTCTGTTGGAAGAGATACAACACCAGGCCTCTGAGTTTCACTGAGTTTCCAGCCACAGACATCACAATTTCCAGACTAGGCTGGGGAGAGGTCCAGGAAAGTGCCCAATGTTTAGAAGACTTGGTGTGCTTATGGTTTACAGACAGTTTAATAAGTTTGGCTACACATCGCCTCTGCTCAGAAATGGTGCTATTTCAATGCTCCCAGTGACGCCATTGTCATTATTACAATTTTTGGTTCATTATTTCAGATGTGTTTCATTACGTCTGATTTTCAGCGAATGTAATGTCGTTAGCCAAGCCTCACTGAGCTGCCCGTAAATAAGTAATACGATTATATGGAAACATTGTTACTGTAATTTTAACATGGGAATTGACACCCCCTCTAAACCTAAATGCCCCCATCCCACCAAAACATAAATGTATATATTCTGGATTGTTAAATCAGCTCAATTCTTACACATTGAAAACGCAATTTTGGTGTGATATTAAAGTATATCCATTCTTTAACGCGGTGAAACTTGCAACATGTGCAGACAGTTGCGTGAACACTGGTTGACGGCTATACTGAGAGAAATTGGAAGTGATTTGGAAAAGGAGGACCATGCGGGCATAGAGTTCTGAGAGCCAATGCTACAAACTAGGAGGGACGGGTGAAATGAACAAACAGACAAATATTTCCTCATTTCCTCTCAGGGCACTCGGTAAAGAAGGCAGCAGAAATCCAAATAACCAATTTCTGTGCTGACTGATGCATGGCTGTAAGATCATGGCCCAGATTGTTTTCAATATCAATCTAGCTCCCCCCTTTAAAAAGGCCCTTAAATTGATCAGCGCTGTTGTATCGCTTTGCGACGGCAGTGATCAGAGCGAGAGATAACTTCAGCTGGGTCTTTGCTGCTGGAGAGAAGAGGGCTGAAGAAATTATTTTGATTTAACTATAGGCTAAGGCTATCCCTAGTGCACCACACATTATTTCAATGTTGATCTTTATTGCTGCCTATTTATGTGTGTGTTTATCTAGCAGGCAGAGGGACAGCGGGCCCACAGCCATTATTAATGCGGTTGGAATTGATTAAAGTATGGGGTTGTCATATTAAACGCACTGAGAGAGAGAAGGGAGAATAGCAAGGCTTTAACCCCATAGAAGAGGGGGAATCGAGATGAGCATAACCACTGAACAGAAGACGAGGAATTAACCCTATCATTACGCTATTGCTCAGTGGTTTGTGAAACTCTGAATGGATACAATTAATACATTGTAGAGAAATAAATCATAACTGATAGCGACAGGAATAAGGCGTTGGAGATTTAACGCAGGATCTGCTACCTCCCATTTAAAGTACAGTAACAGGTGGAAGCAATTACAATATTGTAGCACAAGGCCTTTCTGAGAATCTAGAGCTGTTGGAGAGAGTGAACAGAACCCATCAACCCCACTTTTCTTATGGTGTGTCATCAAAGAGGTTGCCCAGGGTAACCGTGTTATGCTCGTACACAGGAGCGATGTCAAGAGCTTTTTATCATCTGCGTCGTCATCATCATCATCATGATCATCATCATCATCATCGTCATTATTGTCATCATCATCCTCACACAGACCCTCCCCTTTCAAGATGCACCCATAACATGACACTTTCAGATCTTCCTTGAGACGCGTGTTTTCTCTGTGATATAGAGCCATTTACAGTCCTAGACCCTAATCTCACCATCCTTCCATCACTTTGTTCCTCCCCTCTATCTATTCCATTCATTCTCCCTGAAAAGAGAGGGAACCCGGTCCGGGTAGAAAATCATAAGTTCAGGATGTGCCTGCAAATGAGCTCTTCAGAGTGTTCGATTGTGCTGATGGAATTACCTTCCTGCACTATGTGATTTGGAACAATGCTTGATAGATCTAATTATGGACTCATTTAGCAGCTAAAGGCTTGGTTTGCTCTGCACCAGAGCAGATTAGAGAAAGAGAGTGCGTGTGTGTGTGAGCATGTGCGTGTGTGTCCTATCCATTTACGATCAGTTCTGTTCCGCCACACACTTCCATTCTTAGATGTACAGTACAAGGACCCAGGTGCCAGCTGAAAAGAAACACTCACATGAAACACATTGAAAAGTGAAACATAAAGCTTACTGTATGTTGATGATAACTAAGCAAGAAAAAGGTGGTGTGTGTAACGTCACCAAAATGGTGTGCATTGTTCTAATTGCTGTTTATTGTGCTGTTGTGTTTGTGTATGCGTATGGTGGTTGGTTGCTATGGAGATCTGATGTCTACCAGACGACACTAGTCACCCGTCCAGCCTGTTTTGGGTTTCCACGGTGACCTATCACTTCATTAGCATAGTGGAGTGAATAAACACAGAGAGAGAGAGAAAGAAAGAAAGAGAATGAAGTGAGAGGGGGAGGGAGAGAGGAGGAAAGAGAGAGAGAGAGAGAGAGAGAGAGAGAAGCAGAAAAACAAAGAGAGAGCAGGAGAGAGAGATCTACCTTTCCCTCTCCACTCTAATCAATGTTTTCCTGCCAGGTAAGTACCAGATATGATTGGAGTGATTTAAATAAGAGGAAATTAAAGGCCATATGTGGTTAGTTTATCCATTCTGGGAAACCAAGGGCCAATCAGAATCAGTCACCAGGTTCCCATGGTTAGGAAATTACATTAGGAAATGTTATATAACCATGTTAAGATTTTTTTTCTAATCAATCTATTTAGATCATCTTTTTTAGGTATCTGGTCAGGAATGTACACATTAACTCATTTACACCGCTCTGAGGAACAAAGACAGTATATGAAGGGATGGTGAGCAGCTTGTAACATTATTAGGCTGATGGTGCATGGTGCTGACCGTTCTGTAGCCGTCCCCATGTGTGGGATTGTACTTGAACTACAGATAGACAATTTGCTGAGCCTGCATGGTTACAGAGCTGTGTCACATGGGCTGTGTTTACAGATGCAGCCCAATTCTGATATATTTTTCCACATATTGATCTTTTGACCAATCACATCAGATCTTTCATATCATCTTTTTCAGAGCTGATATGATTGGTCAAAATACTAGTATATTAGTGAAAAAAATATCAGAAATGGGCTTCTTGTGTAAACACAGCCATGGTAATACACATGGCTTAGAGTAATTCACATATTGTATGCATTTACTTCCAGAGAGTGAAGCTCATGAGCATACTAACACACGCATTATTCACATACAGTACCAGTCAAAAGTTTGGACACACCTACTCATTCAAAGGTTTTTATTTATTTTTACTATTTTCTACATTATTTAATAATATTGAAGACATCAAAACTATGAATTAACACCTGTTCAACACCAAAAAAGTATTAAACAAATCAAAATACATTTTAGATTTTAGATTGTTCAAAGTAGCCACCCTTTGCCTTGATGACAGCCTTGCAAACTCTTGGCATTCTCTCAACCAGCTTAATGAGGTAATCACCTGGAATGCATTTCAGTTAACAGGTGTGCCTTGTTAAAAGTTAATTTGTGGAATTTATTTCCTTCTTAATGGGTTTGAGCCAATCGGTTGTGTTGTGACAAGGTAGGCATGGTATACAGAAGATAGCCCTATTTGGTGAAAGACCAAGACAATATTATGGCAAGAATAGCTCAAATAAGCAAAGAGAAATGACAGTCCATCATTACTTTAAAGACATGAAGGTCATTCAGTCTGGAAAATGTCAAACCTTGAAAGTTTCTTCAAGTGCAGTCGCAAAAACCATCAAGCGCTACAATGAAACTGTCTCTCATGAGGACCGCCATAGGAATGGAAGACCGCGAGTTACCTCTGCTGCAGAGGATAAGTTCATTAGAGTTACCAGCCTCAGAAATTACAGCCCAAATAAATGCTTCACAGAGTTCAAGTAACAGACACATCTCAACATCAACTGTCCAGAGGAGACTGCATGAATCAGACCTTCATGGTCAAATTGCTGCAAAGAAACCACTACTAAAGGACACCAAAAAGAAGACTTGCTTGGGCCAAGAAACACGAGCAATGGACATTGGACCGGTGGAAATTTGTCCTTTGGTCTGATGAGTCCAAATTGGAGAATTTTGGTTTCAACCGCCGTGTCTTTGTGAGGTTCCCACCATGAAGCATGGAGGAGGAGGTGTGATGGTACTTTGCTGGTGACACTGTCAGTGATTTATTAAGAATTCAAGGCAGAGTTAACCAGCATTCTGCAGTGATACACCATCCCATTTGGTTTACACTTAGTGGCACTATCATTTGTTTTTTAACAGGACAATGACCCAACACACCTCCAGTCTGTGTAAGGGCTATTTTACCAAGAAGGAGAGTGATGGAGTGCTGCATCAGATGACCTGGTCTCCACAATCACCGCACCTCAACCCAATTGAGATGGTGTGGGATGAGTTGGACAGCAGAGTGAAGGAAAAGCATTCAACAAGTGCTCAGCATATGTGGTAAAGCATTTCCGGTGAAGCTGGTTGAGAGAACCCCAAGAGTGTGCAAGGCTGTCATCAAGGCAAAGGGTGGCTACTTTGAAGATATCTGTTTATCACTTTTTTGGTTACTACATGATTCCATATGTGTTATTTCATAGTTTTGATGTCCTCACTATTATTATACAATGTAGAAAATAGTAAAAACATAAAGAAAAACCCTTGAATGAGTAGGTGTGTCCAAACTTTTGACTGGTACTGTATGTATAAGGACATACACATGCACACGCTTGTACACATACACAAACCCGAAACACCCAACACAAATTCACACAGACAATTGACCGTTAATGCTCTTTGTCCATGAATGCTTCTGTTCAAATGAGCCTGCAATAAAAAGAGCGGGTCCAGCCAGGGCGGTAAGGAGAAACAGGTGCATGATGGGTCTAGATGAGTCCCCTGGGTGAGCTTGTACATGACCTCCCATGGCAACATCTCACTCTGCAATCCTGCTCTCTAGCTACGCATGGGGAAATTATGATATAAGCATGTCCCTGTGTATTACCATCTATTTCCATAATTGCTTGTAGGGAGCTATTAGTCTGTGGCTGATATATTTTACATGGTAATATAGAAAATATAATGCAGTCTGTTGCATCTGTGAATTGATGTTGAAGGCTCAATGGTTCTTAAAATAGTCAATTTTCAAAGAATTTGTGTATGAAAACGAGATGAAATGTAGGTATGTTACTTAACATTACACATTATAGAAATGTGTACAATCTTAGAAAAAAGGGTTCCAAAAGGGTTCTTCGGCTGTCTCCATAAGAGAACTGTTTTGGTTCCAGGTAGAACCCTTTTGGGTTCCATGTAGGACCTCTGTGGAAAGGATTCTACCTGGAACCCAAAAATAGTATATGTGGAACCAAAAGGGTTCTACCTGGAACCAAAAAGGGTTCTTCAAAGGGTTCTCCTATGGAGACAGCCAAAGAACCCTTTTAGGTTCTAGATAGATTTACTATTACAACAACAACAAAAAGATTCAGATATTCCTATAGCAAAACAGTAAGATGGATATAGCCTGAGAATAACTTTTTTTGTGAGTGTATACATGGATTTGAAGTCAGGTCCATAATTATTGGCCAGCCTGATAAAGATAAGAAAATTATTGACAAATGTGAATTAAAAAATAAGGTCCGCCAAGCAAAAAACGGTTTATTTTATATATATATATAAGAATGTACAGAAATTGTTTTCTCAGCTGGATATGAATATCCAACTAGTCAGTGACAACTGTTTGGAGTTTGTGACAGCAACTATGAGGTTATTACAGTATTATAGACACTATGTCCTGGGATTTCCTGTGCACTTCTGTGACTGTAGTAGAACCCCTTACCTTCTAACGACGTTTGTGTGGCTTGTAAGTGTCACTTATGTATGAAAAATATGTATGTGTGTTTCTGACAGGCTCAGCTTTTCGTAATAGTTGTAGCTCAAACCGTACACACTTTCAGACGTTTTTTTGAGAAGAACTGTTGGCCAGAACTATGCTGAACAAAAATATAAACACAACATGCAACAATTTAAAAGGTTTTACTGAGTTACAGTTCATATAAGGAAATCAGTCAATTTAAATTAATTAGGCCCTAATCTATAGATGTCACATGACTGGGAATACAGATATGCATTTGTTGGTACCTTTGTTGGTACCTTAGATACCTTACATCAAAGGGAGAGGTGTGGATCAGAAAACCAGTCAGTGTCTGGTTTGACCAAAATTTGCCTCATGCAGCACAACAAATCTCCTTCGCATAGAGTTGATCAGGCTGTTGATTGTGGCCTGTGGATTGTTGACCCACTCCTCTTCAATGGCTGTGCGTAATTGTTGGATATTGTCGAGAACTAGAACACGCTGTCATACACATTGAGCAAGAGCATCCCAATATGCTCAACAGGTGACATGTCTGGTGAGTAGAGTGCCTTACAATAGTATTCATCCCCCTTGGCGTTTTTCCTATTTCGTTGCATTACAACCTGTAATTTAAATTGATTTTTCTTTGAATTTCATGAAATGGACATACACAAAATAGTCCAAATTGGTGAAGTGAAATGAAAAAAAACATAAAAGTGGTGGGTGCATACGTATTCACCCCCTTCGCTATGAAGCCCCTAAATAAGATCTGGTGCAACCAATTATCTTCAGAAGTCACATAATTTGTTAAACAAAGTCCACCTGTGTGCAATCTAAGTGTCACATAATCTCAGTATATATACAGTACACTTGTTCTGAAAGGCTCCAGAGTCTGCAACACCACTAAGCAAGGGGCACCACCAAGCAAGCGGCACCATGAAGACCAAGGACCAATCCAAACAGGTCAGGGACAAAGTTGTTGACAAGTACAGATCAGGGTTGGGTTATAAAAAAATATACAAAACTTTGAACATCCCACGGAGAACCATTAAATCCATTATTAAAAAATTTAAATAATATGGCACCACAACAAACCTGCCAAGAGCGGGCCGCCCACCAAAACTCACAGACCAGGCAAGGAGGGCATTAATCAGAGAGGCAACAAAGAGATCAAAGATAACCCTGAAGGAGCTGCAAAGCTCCACAGCGGAGATTGGAGTATCTGTCCATAGGACCACTTTAAGACGTACCATCCACAGAGCTGGGCTTTACGGAAGAGTGGCCAGAAAAAAGACATTGCTTAAAGTAAAAATCAGCAAACACGTTTGGTGTTTGCCAAAAAGCATGTGGGCGACTCCCCAAACATATGGAAGAAGGTACTCTGGTCAGATGAGACTAAAATTACATTTTTGGGCCATCAAGGAAAACGCTATAGCTGGCGCAAACCCAACACCTCTCATCACCTCGAGAACACCATCCACAAAGTGAAGCATGGTGGTGGTAGCATCATGCTGTGGGGATGTTTTTCATCAGCAGTGACTGGGAAACTGGTCAGAAATTAAGGAATGATGGATGGCGCTAAATACAGGGAAATTCTTGAGGGAAACCTGTTTCAGTCTTCCAGAGATTTGAGACTGGGACAGAGGTTCACCTTCCAGAAGGACAAAACATTTTTTTTATTTAACTAGGCAAGTCAGTTAAGAACAAATCATTTTTTACAGTGACGGCCTAGGAGCAGTAGGTTAACTGCCTTCACGGGCAGAATGACAGATGTTTACCTTGTCAGCTTGGGGATTTGATCTAGCAACCTTTCAGTTACTGGCCCCAACGCTCTAACCACTAGGCTACCTGCTGCCCCAATGACCATAAGCATACTGCTAAAGCAACACTCGAGTGGTTTAAGGGGATACATTTAAATGTCTTGGAATGGTCTAGTCAAAGCCCAGACCTATATCCAATTGAGAATCTGTGGTATGACTTAAAGATTGCTGTACACCAGTGGAACCCATCCAACTTGAAGGAGCTGAAGCAGTTTTGCCTTGAAGAATGGGCAAAAATCCCACTGGCTAGATGTGCCAAGCTTATAGAGACATACCACAAGAGACTTGCAGCTGTAATTGCTGCAAACGGTGGCTGTACAAAGTATTGACATTGTGGGGGGGAAATAGTTATGCATGCTCAAGTTTTCTGTTTTTTTGTCTTATTTCTTGTTTGTTTCACCCCATAAATTATTTTGCATCTTCAAAGTGGTAGGCATGTTGTGTAAATCAAATGATACAAACCCCACAAAAATATTTTTTAATTCCAGGTTGTAAGGCAACAAAATAGGAAAAATGCCAAGGGGGTGAATACTTTCGCAACCCACTGTATGCAGGCCATAGAAGAATTGGGACATTTTCAGCTTCCAGGAATTGTGCACAGATCCGAGACATGGGGCCATGCATTATCATGCTGATGCATGAGGCGATGGTGGTAGATGAATGGCATGACAATGGGCCTCATCACGGTATTTTTGTGCATTCCAATTGCCATTGATAAAATGCAATTGTGTTTGTTGTCCATAGCTTATGCCTGCCCATACCATAACCTCACTGCCCACCATGGGGCACTCTGTTCACAATGTTGCCTGTCTGCCATCTGCCGCTGAATTTGGTTACGACTGTACTCAGATCACGACCCTGGTGAAGTTAACGAGCACGCAGATGAGCTTCCCTGAGACGGTTTCTGACATTTTTGAGGCTGGCGTGGTTACAAGTGGTCTGCGGTTGTGAGCCCAGTTGGACGTGCTGTGAAATTCTCTAAAATGACAGTAGATGTTGGAATATTGCTGCGGGGACTTGCCTCCATTCAGCCACAAGAGCATTTGTGAGGCAGGGCACTGAACTTGGGCGATTAGGCCTGGCTCGCAGTCGGCGTTCCAATTCATCTCAAAGGTGTTCGATGGGATTGACGTCAGGGCTCTGTGCAGGCCAGTCATGTTCTTCCACACCGATCTCAACAAACCATTTCTGTATGGACCAGGAAAGGGCCTTCGCCAAACTGTTGCCACAAAGTTGGAATTACAGAATCGTCTAGAATGTCATTGTATGCTGTAGAGTTAAGATTTCCCTTCACTGGAACTAAAGGGCCTAGCCGAACCATGAAAAACAGCTCCAGACTATTATTCCTCCTCCACCAAACTTTACAGTTGGCACTATGCATTTGGGCTTTCCCAAATGCCAGATGATGAAGCGTCATTCATCACTCCAGAGAACGTGTGTCCACTGCTCCAGAGTCCAATGGCGGTGAGCTTTACACCAATCCAGCAGACATTTGGCATTGCGCATGGCTATCTTAGGCTTGTGTGCAACTGCTCAGCCATGGAAACCTATTTCATGAAACACCCGTCGAGGACAGACCATTTTTACGAGTTACGTGCTTCAGCACTTGGCGGTACCATTCTGTGTGCTTGTGTGACCTACCACTTTGCGGCTGAGCCGTTGTTGCTCCTAGACATTTCCACTTCACAATAACAGCACTTACAGTTGACCGGGGCAGCTCTAGCAGGGCCGGAATTTGACTAACTTGGAATCTTGTGGAAGGCTACCCAAAACGTTTGACCCAAGTTAAACAATTTAAAGGCAATGCTACCAAATACTAATTGAGTGTATGTAAACTTCTGACCCACTGGGAATGTTATTAAAGAAATAAAAGCTGAAATAAATCATTCTCTCTGCTATTATGTTGACATTTCACATTCTTAAAATAAAGTGGTGATTCTAACTGACCTAAAAAAAAATTACTAGGATTAAATGTCAGGAATTGTGAAAAACTGAGTTTAAATGTAATTGGCTAAGATGTATGTAAACTTCCGACTTCAACTGTATATAGTGTACCTCATACCTACTGTAAAATATGGTGGTGGATCTTTGATCTTATGGCGCTATTTTGCTTCCACTGGACCTGGGACCCTTGTTAAGGTCAATGACATCATGAACTTTACCAGGAGTACCAGGAAATTTTGGCCAAAAAACTGATTGCCCCTCTCATGAGGCTGAAACAAGTGGATCTTCCAGCAAAAAAATAAACCCAAGGACACATAAAAATCCACAAAGAAATGTTATTTTAGCCCAAAAATCCACATATTGCAATGGCCATCTCAGTGTCCGTACTTTGAAAACCTGTGGTTTGAACTGAAAAGGTTAGTCCATAAGCATAGACCAAGGATTTCAAAGATCTGGAAAGATTAAGTGTGGAGGAATGTTCTCCCTCCCAATGTGTACTCCAATCTCATAAAACATTTTAGAAGAACGGTCTAAGACGTTCATGACAAAAACCGGTGTACCTGGCACCTACTACCATACCCCATTCAAAAGGTATGTGAATGTTTTGTCTAGCCCATTCGCCCTGTGAATGGCACACATGCACAATCCATGTCTCAATTGTTTCAAGGCTCAAAAATCCTTCTTTAACCTGTCTCCTCCCCTTCATCTACAGTGATTGAAGTGGATTTTACAATTGACATCAATAAGAGATCATAACTTCACCTGGTCAGTCAAAGTCACAGAAAGAGTATAATGTGTTGTGTATATAATTTATATACAGTGTTGTTTTTTTATCCCTCAAATTCCCCAAACTTCTAAAGGCAATTATTTTTCAATCAAACCCTTCATATTAATCTTTGCCATATACATAAAACAATTATATTTGACTTCACTGGCTCCATATTGCTTTCTAAAGGGCATTGAGACAGCAGTTATAATACCTCAGTATCGGTTCCAATCATGGGCCACTTTTCTAACCAAACAGCAACCAGAAATGAGGTGGCCCTCACGACTCATAATGTTACAGATAGATCTACTTATCACACCTCTCCAGAAACATATGGAGATTTATTCATAGTAGATGCAGTTGTGCTGTGCCCTCGCCCTTAATATCTTAGATCTATCGCACTGGTGTGCTTTCTCTATTCCTCTATTCCCCTCTCTCTGTCTCTCCCTCCCCCTCTATCTCACGCTCGGTCCCTCTCCCTCCGTCTCCTTGTCTCTCTCTGCTTGTCTCTCTCTGCTTCTCTCCCTCTCTGCTTCTCCCCATCTCCCCCTCTCTCTCTGATATCCAATGCATTGGGGGGGATACATGGAATGCTTCATTTATTTTCTCCCTGCCTGATAATTATCGTAGTGTGACATCAGTGTGGACAGAGAGACAGTTGCATGCTGGACATGGTTAGAGGATAGGGACGTCATCTGGGGACGAGCCTGTGAATAGTCCATTAACAACGAGGCAGCCGCTGCCAGAAAAATCCTCCAAACCAGCAGATGAAAGCCAAGCCAGTAATGACTAACAAATTAGGGCCGGCTATGGGGATATGGAACCTGCAGATGTGCTCACTGTCACCGGCCAGACATGAAGGGAAGAGAGGAGAGGCAGCAGAATCCATATTGAATTACATTACTCATTTGTGCAGCAGCTAGCCTCCTTTCATTGAAGCGAGCGTCGGGCTAGTTGACAAAAGAGCCACTTTAAGAGCTATTTTCTGTACACACAGAGCAGATGCTGCCTGAGTTTACACCTCAATGACTCCTTAAGCCCCTGTCACGGAAAAAACTGCCCAGATTTCCTCCATTCACACAACCTACAGGTGCCTCAGGCAGGTTGATCTAACCTCACAGCCCACCCAGGGGAAATAAAATGTTATTGTTCCGATGAGGTAGCTTTGATGTTAAATACCGTGAAGATTCCAGACAGTGGTGTATATCTATTCCCTCCCTCTCCTTTTCCATTTGATCTCCCAGATAGGTGAAGAGGAGTGATGGGTCTGCACTTAAACATTTTGCATAAGAGCGTACTTATTCATTTTCTGATTTTGATCTACTGCGTTAGGAGATCTTTTGATCTTCGTGTCAGAAAATTACGGGTAGTTCTGCTATTGTTGACCAAAATGATGTTAATTGTTCCAAATGGCACGTTGTTCCCTATGTAGGGCACTACTTTTTAACATGGCCCACAGGGCACTGGTCACAAGTAGTGCACTATACAGGGAATAGGGTGCCATTTGGGGCACCCATGGTCCCGTCTGTCACAGTAGGAATCTGAGGACAACAACACTGACGACATCAGCATCGCTATGCCCTTCATTCGAGGAAATGTCAACCGCAATTCTCTACTTTACAGTATTTCTCTATCGGTCCTATCTGTATCTATTTCTCTATTTCTCTATCCTTTCTGATGTGTTGTTCTGTCGGGCTCTGTGTTATTCTACCTGGCGGGTGCAGTGTGATGGTCGAGCTCTGGGTAACAGTGGATCATCGTGCCTGTTGTGTTTTTAAAGTTCGTTGAGAGGGAGGAGGCTAGAGATTAGATTGTCTCATACTGGTCATTATGGTGAAACCATATCTGATGGATGGGCAGTGAGCTAGGGGCTCAGCATGTTGGAGCTGTGTGTGTGTGTGTGTGTGTGTGTGTGTGTGTGTGTGTGTGTGTGTGTGTGTGTGTGTGTGTGTGTGTGTGTGTGTGTGTGTGTGTGTGTGTGTGTGTGTGTGTGTGTGTGTGTGTGTGTGTGTGTGTGTGTGTGTGCCTGCCTGCCTGCCTGTGTACATGCGCGCATGCTTGTGAATGTCTCATTTTAAAAGTACAAGTGGCATGATTGTTCCTGTCGACCATCAAACGCATATGTTTCCCTAACCAATCAATAAACATTTGATTTGACTATTCTAGGAGCATCTTTACGCCTCCGAAATGTCTCAATATCCTTAGATGTGTTGATTTGGAGAGCGGATCTCCCTCCCTCTCCGCAGTCTCCCCAGTGCCTCAACCTGGCCTGGTCTTACCTGTAGCCAGGTCACACCAGACCCAATGCATTATTAGACATTTTCCCAGGTCCCCGGGACATTGGGAGATGCCTTGTGCACGTATGCAATTTCAATAGGCAGACAATAGGAATTTTTACCTCATATTTTGATGTTTGAAACTACGAGCTGCAGCTCCGAGGATCTCGGGTTCAACCCCAGTTCTAGGCAGTCTTTTTTTGGTGCTTTTTTTTTAACCCTATCCCAAACCTTAACCCTTACCTTAACCACTTGAAATGAATGCCTTAATGCCGGGGGAGCGTGGGGGTTCTAAGCTAACATATGGGATTGTTTTAAGATGGTCACACCAAGGAATATTTATCTATTCCATTTCTTTTATTTTAAGAACCATTAAACTTCTTATGGCTGCAGGGGCAGTATTGAGTAGCTTGGATGAAAGGTGCCCATTTCAAACGGCCTGCTCCTTAGTCATAGTTCCTAATATTTGCATATTATTATTAATATTGGATAGAAAACACTCCAAAGTTTCTAAAACTGTTTGAATTATTTCTCTGAGATTAACAGAACTCATATTGGCAGGCAAAATCCTGAGTTGAAATCAAAACCGGAAGTCAGAAATCTGAGATTGTCTGTATTCAACAGAGTCCCTAAACAAGTCCAATTGACGTATGACTGGGGTTGCACTGCCTAGGGGTTCCACTAGATGTCAGCAATCAATAGAAATTCCAATGAGACTTCTATGGTGTTGTGGGAGAGAATGAGAGCAGAATCAGTCAGGTGTCCATCAAGCACCCATTTCCTGATCATGCATTTTCTTCATGCAAGTCACTTGCGTTCCATGGCTCACGCAGACAAGAAGGAATACTCCGGTTGGAACTTTATTGAAGCTATATGTTAAAAACATCCTAATGATTGATTCAGTACTTAGTTTGAAATGTTTCTTCGACCGGTAATATCACATTTTGAAGTTTTTTTCCGATATGAAGCTGACCAGAATTAGCCTTTGGATATGTTTACCAAATGCGCTAACAATTGGACATAAATAACGGATTTTTTCGAACAAAACAAACATTTATTGTGGACCTGGAGTTCCTGCTCTGCTTTCCGATCGAAACCAACAAAGGTAATGAAATATTTATAATATATTTTGTTGTTTATAGTGACGCTATCTGTGCAGCTGTGACATGCTAATTTGAGCGCCGTCTCAGATTATAGCGTGCAGTTATTTTTCCTTAAAGTTTTTTTTTAATCTGACATATCGGTTGCATTAAGGAGAGGTATATCTATAAGTCAATGTGTATAACTTGTATTATCATCTATATTTATGATGAGTATTCATGTTGAAACGATGGGCTATGCAAAGTCACTTGATGTTTTTGCCACTAGTGAATCTAGTCGCCTCAATGTAAACTCCAATTTTTTGATATAAATATGAATTGAATCAAACAAAACACGCATCTATTGTGTAACATGAAGTACTATGAGTGTCATCTGATGAAAATAATCGAAGGTTAGTGATTCGTTTTATCTCTATTCTGGTTTTTGTGAAGCTACCATTAGCTGGGAAAAATGGCTATGATTATTTTTAGTTTTGTGGTGACCTAACATAATCGTTTGTAGTGCTTTCGCTGAAAAGCCTATTTGAAATCGGACACTTTGGTGCGATTAAGAACAAGATTACCTTTAAAATGATATAAGACACATGTATGTTTGAGGAATTCTAATAATGAGATTTATGGTTTTTGAATTTGGCGCCCTGCACTTGGACTGGCTGTTGTCATATTGATCCCGATTTAGGGCTTGCAGCCATATTAAAAGGTATAAAAAATGAAAAAAATTACTGTTTTTATCCAACAGAAATGCATTGATTAACCTGATTCAATACATCGAATAACAGATAGTCCCTCAGAAAATCTAAAGGACATTTGTTCTGAAGTGTTTCTATTTTGTCTATTTTTTATTTATCCCCTTATTAGTGGATTCAAATGAGTGGATTCGGGCTATTTCAGCTACACACGTTGTTGACAGGTGTATAAAATCGAGCACACAGCCATATAATCTCCAGTGACTTTCAACGTGGCACCGTCATAGGATGCCATCTTTCCAACAAGTCAGTTTGTCAAATTTCTTCCCTGCTAGATCTGCCCCGGTCAACTGTAAGTGCTGTTATTGTGAAGTGGAAACATCTAGGAGTAACAATGGCTCAGCCGTGAAGTGGTACGCCACACAAGCCCACAGAATGGGACCGGCGAGTGCTTGAAGCGTGCTTGAAAAATTGGTCTGTCTTCGTTTGCAACACTCACTACCAAGTTCCAAACTGCCTCTGGAAGCAACGTCAGCGCAATAACTATTCGTCGGGAGCTTTGTGAAATGGGTTTCCATGGCCGAGTTGCCCCTCTCTCTCTACCTTTCCCCAAGCGTCAGCTGGAGTGGTGATAAGGCTCGCCGCCGTTGGACTCTGGAGCAGGGGAAACGTTCTCTAGCATGATGAATCACATTTCACCATCTGGCAGTCCGACGGACTAATCTGGGTTTGGCGGATGCCAGGAGAACTGCAAACTGTGCCAAATGTAAGGTTTGGAGGAGGAGAGATAATGGTCTGGGGCTGGGCCCCTTATTTCCAATGAAGGGAAATCTTAACGTACAGCATACAATGAAATTCTTGACGATTCTGTGCTTCCAACTTTGTGGCAACAGTTTGGGGAAGGCCCTTTCCTGTTTCAGCATGACAATGCACAAAGTGAGGTCCATACAGAAACGGTTTGTCGAGATCGGTGTGGAAGAACTTTATTGGCCTGTGCAGAGCCCTGACCTCAACCCCATCGAACACCTTTGGGATGAATTGGAATGCAGACTGCGAGTCAGGTCTAATCGCCCGACCTCACTAATGCTCTTGTGGCTGAATGGAAGCAAGTCCCCGCAGCAATGTTCCAACATTTGGTGGAAACCTTCCCAGAAGAGTGGAGGCTGTTATAGCAGCAAAGGGGGGACCGCCTCCATATTAATGCCCATGATTTTGAATGAGATGTTCTACGAGCAGGTGTCCACATACTTTTGGTCATGTTATGTATCCTTCCAATATTTTTTTTTACAAGTACTAGGGACCTTCAGACAATTCATGTGAGGCTTGTGGGCATCATAGAGCAAAACGGAGAAAACCATCCTGTTCGTGAGAGTCTCAGCTTTAATAGTTTGTATGCCAAGCCATTCGGATGCTATAGACGTTTTCGTGGGAAGACCGATTTTCGGGATGTCTCATGGTCTGACAAACACCGCTCTAGCTCTGCCACCTTTCATCTCAGATGCGGTTGAGCGATATTGGTGGACGCGGTGGATTGAGAAGCAGCCCAACATTCATCTCTAGTTTAAACAGACGGTTAACCCTTTACCCTTGTAAACTAGAGATTTCTAGTAAAATTTCAATTTCAACAGGTGCAGTTGCGACATAGCAGGCCTACTTCCACATCACCCACAGACATTTATCCCCCCTGGACAAAAACGTCAAATACTGAAGTGAGACCATGAGATCTTGTTTCTTATCTGACAGGGCCCAGCATCATAAAGCTGAGGGCTGTGACAGCCCAGACACAGCCAGGCTCCCTCAGCCCCGGAGATGGCCCTTTTAGTGTCTATAAACAGCAGTTTGACTGACAGGCTGGGACTGAACCCTAATTACACCTGGCTATCCAGGGCCAAACAGAGATCTTTACTGGGGCCCTCAGCGCTAAGCTATCTAGCTAGCTAACTCCACACTAGGAAGCCTTTACTTCCCCTAACACTTTTTCAATTTCTCCCTCTGACAACTCGTCATGAAAAAAACAATACAGCTTTATACTTACCATTGAAATTTAATAAACAATTTTAAAGGACCAAACAAGCACAAAACAGGCGTTTCCTGAAAGCTCGGGGAGGAAATATCGAGCTAGTCGGTAGCCGGATGTTTGAGCCTGTCATTCTGCTTTAGGTTGTGATGACCACATCCATATCTTTCGCCCTGGTTATCATATAGATGGTAAATTAAATAATTGAAACCTAATCTGTCATGGGCCTGCATGGCAACAGGAGGCCAGTTATTGAGGAAGGCTTTGCCCCTCTCTCTCTACCTTTCTCTCTTCTTATTTCTTCTCTCACTTTCCATCACTCTCTCTTGACTCTATACGCTGCTCCCTATCTCTCTCTTTCTTTTCCTGCACCCACCTACCCACCCCCCTCTCTCTCCATTCCTCCCTCCCCTCCTTCCTTCCTCCCTCCCTCCCTCCCTCCCCTTCTTCCTCCCTCTCTAACCCTATCTGGCAGGGGCTTGCTGCGTTATTGAACAGCATCTCCTCATCTCTGTCCTTATCGAGCGGACCCAGCAGCCGCTGAGCCTGCCAGCCTGTTACTATTGCACCCCATTTGTCTTCATGTTCAGGTAGCTATTCTCAGTTCACAACACCCGTCCACTCCTCATGCACAAATGCACATACGTGCATGCACATGCACACACGAACACACACACACACACACACACACACACACACACACAGCACACACATGGATGTGCGCGTACACACACACACACACACACACACACAAGCTCGCGGTTGGTAGACTGGCAGTGTGACTCCTCTTACAGAAAAACCACATGAATTCCATGTGGTTTTTGTGAAGTTAAAGTGAAGCAATGTGACAACATGTGAAGCAACATGTGAGAACCTAAAACTACATGTGACAACATCTGAGCACCTGTGAGAACATGCTCTCGTGTGATATGAACGTGACGACATGGGGATGCAAACTACACATTTGAACACGTGAAAACCCAGGTCTCAAATTTAATTTAGAAAATGTTACATTGAAAGACATCATTGACATTAATTCAATGTAAACAGTCATGGTCGCCTGCAGGTTTGATCTATTTCCAGGTTTGTTCAAGGGACATTTTTTTTTTAAACATTGTGTCATGGTCCCCTGGAGGTTTTTGTCTCGTGAAAATACAGTAAATCTACAACTAGTTACTGTATTTTTACAGCTAAATTCAGGTGTTTACGTTGAAGAACAGACTTCTTGGATGCTAGCTTCCTGAAGTTCCTGCTGCGCCACCAGATCTGTGGACATGCTGGACATTGGCCAGAATACATTTCTGCACTTTGCCTAAAGTCGAAGTAAAAATAAAGTAAATATATACAACAACATGACGGTATTACTGTATTTCCATGAAGTTACAGTATGCTGCTATATTCTGATTTCAATTAGCAATCTGAAATATCCTGCTACAGTGTAGCTATACAATCAGATCTGTGAGTGGGAAAGCGATATGGTCACAGACTTATTGGCAAGATTACATCTCTGCACTTTGCTAAAAGCTCCACAGAATCAAGTAAATAATTGTCTAAATATCACCACCAACGTAAAACTAGCAATGCTCAAGGACATTTGATATAGAGAACATGTTAATTCTTTGAACTTGCAACCTCTTTGTTGGGAGTGCATTGATGTTTCTGCAGTACCACCAGACTCATACTTATTTGCAAAAATAATGGCATGGTTAGGATACAGTGTTGTTACCTGGTGTACTAAAAGGTCAATGGTACAATTCACAGGTAAACATACATTGGGTTGCGAAAGTATTCACCCCCCTTGGCATTTTTCTTATTTTGTTGCCTTACAACCTGGAATTAAAATTGATTTTAGGGGTTTGTATCATTTGATTTACACAACATGGCTACCACTTTGAAGATGCAAAATATTTTTTATTGTGAAATAAACAAGAAACAAGACAAAAAAACAGAAAACATAACTATTCACCCCCCCAAAGTCAATACTTTGTACAGCCAGCTTTTACCGAAATTACAGCTGCAAGTCTCTTGTGGTATGTCTCTACAAGCTTGGCACATCTAGCCACTGGGATTTATGCCCATTTTTAAGGCAAAACTGCTTCAGCTCCTTCAAGTTGGATGGGTTCCGCTGGTGTGCAGCAATCTTTAAGTCATACCACAGATTCTCAATTGGATTGAGGTCTGGGCTTTGACTAGGTCATTCCAAGACATTTAAATATTTCCCCTTAAACCACTCGAGTGTTGCTTTAGCAGTATGCTTAGGGTGATTGTCCTGCTGGAAGGTGAACCTCCGTCCAAGTCTCAAATCTCTGGAAGACTGAAACAAGTTTCCCTCTAGAATTTTCCTGTAATTAGCGGCATCCACCATTCCTTCAATTCTGACCAGTTTCCCAGTCCCTGACGATGAAAAAATCCCCACAGCATGATGCTACCACCACCATGCTTCACTGTGTGGATGGTGTTCTCGGGGTGGTGAGAGGTGTTGGGTTTGCGCCAGTTATAGTGTTTTCCTTGATGGACAAAAAACTGAATTTTTGTCTCATCTGACCAGAGTACCTTCTTCCATATGTTTGGGGAGTCTCCCACATGCCTTTTGGCAAACACCAAACGTGTTTGCAGATTTTTTACTTTAAGCAATGGCTTTTTTTCTGGCCACTCTTCCGTAAAGCCCAGCTCTGTGGAGTGTACGGCTTAAAGGGGTCCTATGGACAGATACTCCAATCTGCTGTGGAGCTTTGCAGCTCCTTCAGGGTTATCTGTGGTCTCTTTGTTGCCTCTCTGATTAATGCACTCCTTGCCCGGTCTGTGAGTTTTGGTGGGCGGCCCTCTCTTGGCAGGTTTGTTGTGGTGCTATATTCCTTCCATTTTTTAATAATGGATTTAATGGTGCTCCGTGAGATGTTCAAAGTTTCGTATATTTTTTATAACATAACCCTGATCTGTACTTGTCCACAACTTTGTCCCTGATCTGTTTGGATTGCTCCTTGGTCTTCATGGTGCTGCTTGCTTGGGGTTTCCCCTTGCTTAGTGGTGTTGCAGACTCTGGGGCCTTTCAGAACAGGTGTATATATATACTGAGTGAGATCATGTGACAGATCATGTGACATATAGATTGCACACAGGTGGACTTTATTTAACTAATAATGTGACTTCTGAAGGTAATTGGTTGCACCATATCTTATTTAGGGGCTTCATAGCAAAGGGGGTGAATACCACTTTTCTTTTTTTTTCTTTTTTTTCAAGTTATTTTTTCACTTTACCAGTTTGGACTATTTTGTGTATGTCCAATACATGAAATCCAAATAAAAATCAATTTAAATTACAGGTTGTAATGCCCCAAAAATTGGAAAAGCGCCAAGGGGGGTGAATACTTTTGCCAGGCATTTTATTTCCAGGTTGTAAGGCTACAAAATAGGAAATGCCATGGGTGGGTGAATATTTTTGCAAGCCACAGTATATGTGTTTTTGTGCCAACCGGCAGTAGAAGGGCTGTAGCAGTTTACGTGTTTGATGGTTGTTCTGATGCAAGCAGAGTACAAAGGCTATTTTGCTTTTTAAAGTAACTTAATGGCAGCTTGTTACTAAATGTTGCAGTCAATTTATCATTTCTTAACTGGAAAGTACTTGTCATTTATTTATTGTAAAAGTCACAATTACTTACTGACAAAATGTTGTCAGTAACCTACAGGACAGAAGAATACAGCCGTGGCTGTCATCTATGTCACGCCCTGACCGTAGAGATCCTTTTATTCTCTATGTTTGTTTGGTCAGGGTGTGACTCGGGTGGGAAAGTCTATGGTTTCTGGTTCTTTGTTTTGGGCCGTGTATGATTCTCAATCAGGAACAGCTGTCTATTGTTGTCTCTGATTGGGAATCAGATTTAGGCAGCCTTTTTTCCTTTTCTTATTTGTGCGTTGTTGTCTTTGTTAGTGGCATGTATAGCCATACAGAGCTTCACGTTCGTTTTGTTGTTTATTGTTTTTGTTCGCGACATTTAAAATAAAAGAATGTACGCTTACCACGCTGCACCTTGGTCCGGTCATTTCCTTGACGACGAGCGTGACAATCTAGCTCTTTTTGGTCTCCTGTATGAGGGAATGTCATCAGATAATCTGCTCCGTTCATAAAAATGAAGCTTGTACATTCGATAGTGTCCTCTCCTCCCAGGCTGCTGGAGTAGGATCAGATTGGCTACAGTAGCGGAATGAATAAGGTTGAGGTTTAAATGTGTGCAGGGTTAGTTGGTAGGGCAATTTCTTCACAAAGTGTAATGAATTCCGAGTACAGAATAGTAGTCTGATACACAGCAGGTGACGGTATGCACCTAAAACATTTGTTTGCGGACTGCCATAATATCAAAGAAGAAGCTTGTACACTGTCAGCTCTGCAGCCTGTTAAAGCCTTACATAAGTGCATGTGATACCAAAGAAACATAAGATACTTCATGTATAGCTAGTCACCATGTAATTGTAATGCTCCACTTGCCCACCAGACATTAAACTTCTTTAGGGCTAGGGTCCTTTTTTCTCAATTTCTGCCTGACTGATGTGCCCAAAGTAAACTGCCTGTAACTCAGGCCCCGAAGCCAGGATATGCATATAATTGGTACCATTGGAAAGAAAACACTTTGAAGTTTGTAGAAATGTTAAAATAAGTAGAAGGACACAGTCTTGGAAATTCGTGTTTGGGCACGCGATGAAGACAAGACGCTCCTGCTAAAATTGGTTTCCTACTTTACATACTTCTTTCCGTAAGAAATATTATAGTTTGATTACATTTTAGGGTTTCTGAGGAGTCAATAAATACTTATTTTGACTTGTTGAAACAAAGTTTAGCGGTAGATTTTTGGATTCCTTTCTCTGCATGTTGAAAGAGTGGATTACTCAAATCGATGGCGCCAACTAAACTGACTTTTTGGGATATAGAAGGAACTTATCTAACAAAACGACACTACATGTTATAGCTGGGACCGTTTGGATGACAAATCAGAGGAAGATTTCAAAAAGTACATGAATATTTAATCGCTATCTGTGAATTTATGAAACCTGTGCCGGTGAAAAATATGTTGATTTGGGGCGCCGTCCTCAAATAATTGCAAGGAATGCTTTCGCTGTAATGGCTACTGTAAATCAGACAGTGCAGTTAGATTCACAATAAGTTAAGCTTTCAACCGATATAAGACACTTGTATGTACCTAAATGCTTAATGTCCACAATTATTATGATTATTTATTTGAATTGTGCACCTACAGCTTCACCGGGACAGGTTTTAAGGTCAGTGAGTGTGATGGATTAACTAGAATAAGTTACTGTGAATTTTACAACAATCCACTGGTAACGACAGTAAATTATTGAAAATTAAACATTAACTTACTGTGAACCAGTTGCCATTTGACTACTGGAAAATGCATGGTAACATCTTAAGAATGCAGCTCTTGATTGTCACAAGTTCTAACAAATATTGCAGAACTGACAATGGCAAATGAGGTGCCCAACCTTCATCCACATAACAATAAAACCACTTAAACTAGTACAACATTTCCACTGACGGTTGGCACAAATACAAGATATTTTAGACCATGCCCTCACACTGGTAGTTACTAGTGGCAAATGTGTCTATCATCCTTAAGCTCTGACGTCTCCCACATGCTAACCTCCGACATCACCTACTAAGGAAATTACTTAGATAATAGCAATTTCTGCAGTTAAATGTAACAAAACAATACTTGTAAAAAGCAATCTATTTATATGGTTTTTGAACTCTATCATTTGCTTTCAAGCATGATAGCTGTACTTTTAGTTTATGGTTGACGTAGCTTGCTGGCCATTAGCCAATTGGCATTTCCCAATGATTTCAAAGCACATGAACGCATCCAACTTGTATTTATGACTTCACAACTGGTAAATTCCCACTTTCCCCATGGTTACACACACAGTTTTCTATTTGATATATTTGGTAGAAAAATGTACCATTATACGAGATCAACCACACATGTACCCTAAAAGGTACCAACCAGAACCATGTGCTCTGAATGTACCTTATGTGTACCTTTGACCTTGTTGTACATCAGGGAACAACACTGTACTGTAACCATACTCTTGTTTTTCAGAGTGTGTGGAGATACTGTATGCTCTTGGTAAAAAATAACCATCTGGTGGCACTGCTGAAACATTGATGCACTCCAGACCAAAAGGTTGCAAGTTCAAATCTCGAGAGCACTTATGCTAGATTCTATCAGATCCACACGAGCAGACACCTGGAGTGGATCCCAACCCCTTGTCTCAGCCTCCAGTAATTATGCTGCAATAGTTTGTGTCGGGGGCCAGGGTCAGTCTGTTATATCTGGAGTATTTCGCCTGTCTTGTCCTGTGTGAATCTCTCTCTCTCTCTCTCTTAGGACCTGAGCCCAAGGACCAAACCTCAGTTTCAACTGTTTTGCCTGTGGCTATGAAACCCTGACCTGTTCACCAGACGTCCTACCTTGTCCCAGACCAGCTGTTTTCAACTCTCTCTCTAACTCTCTCTGCTGTCTCTAACTCTGAATGATCGGCTATGAAAAGCCAACTGACATTTACTCCTGAGGTGCTGACCTGTGATTATTATTTTTTGACCCTGCTGGTCATCTATGAACATTTGAACATCTTGGCCATGTGCTGTTATAATCTCCACCCAGCACAGCCAGAAGAAGACTGGCCACCCCTCAGAGCCTGGTTCCTCCCTAGGTTTCTTCCTAGGTTCCTGCCTTTCTAGAGAGTTTTTCCTAGCCACCATGCTTCTACATCTGCATTGCTTGCTGTTTGGGGTCTAAGGCTGGGTTTCTGTATAGCACTTTGTGACATCGGCTGATGTAAAAAGGGCTTAATAAATACATTTGATTGATTGATTGACATGAGTAGGACGGGTGTGGCTTTGTGACAATGACCACACGAGCAGTTGCTCACCGATTTGACAGCTCTAACGCAGTTACACCATCAACACCACCAAAACACCAGTTGTGATACTGTTGGCTGTCGCGTGTTTAATCTAGATCTGATTAAATCTAATCCTTAATATCAAGTGTCCCTGAGCATTGCTACTTTTTACTAGGTGTTATTATTATTATTGACTTGATGCTGGGCAACATTTAGCAAAGTGCAGGAAATTTAGGTTTCTGTCATCCAAGAGGTTGTGAGTTCAAATGCCAGGTGTGGTAGCATCACAAGTGTTTTAACCAATGTTGTGGACAAAGCCATTTAAAGGAACATTTAAAAATTCAACTTCATATTCATCATCTCTAGCACCACCTCAACATACGTATGTGAAAATTGTGCATTTCTAAGTTTTGTTGTAAAAAAAGATAGAAGGAGATAAGTGTTTCCGATGACATCATCAATGTGCATCCTGTGACTTTAACCAATTATGGTGAAATTGCCTACCAATTGTGTACTAATTGGTTGATGATGTCATCGGAAACACTGCTCTCCTTTATCTATAGAAATGCACCATTTATACATATGTTGATGTTGTGGTGGTGCTGGTGATGAATATGAAATGTCCCTTTAATTCAGAAAGGAAACCAAATTCCAATTTTCCGGTATTGAAAACAATTGAACTAGAACTGGAATTTCTGTGTACTTCCTGAACAGTTATTTGTTGTATATTTACAGACAAAATACAGTTCAGCTGTAGAATTACATTAAAAGTTGTTTCCACTATTTTCACCACAATTCAGTGCCCGGTAACTTACTATAAAATAACAGGATTTCTTTTTCACACGCATCTACAGTATCTTATAAGTATCCTATAAGTTTAAAGGAGAAGTTTACCCAAAATCCAGAAACTCTCTAGTGATTCTATACATTGAAACTCCCTACCAACAAAAGATTGCAGTTTTGAAACTGCAGTAAAAGTACAGTAACTGCAGTTGACTGTGGAATTTTGGACGCAGTAATTGCAGAATAACTGCAATGTACTGCAGCTGAACTGCAGTTATACTGCACTCTAACTGCAGTTACATTGTAAAATTACTAGTAAATATACATTTTTGGGGACGTAGTATTTGCCGCAAACTGCAGTTATACCACAATGTACTGCAGTTATACTGCAATCTTATTTCATAAGTCTTGTGAAGTTGCTGGATGCAGGCCTCGTTCTGCTTCGTTGCCAAATCCGCAAAGTGTGGACAAATTCTCTTCTTTTTTTAAACGTATGGCCGAATGGGTAATTTCTGTCAAAGGTACAATCGGTTTGCAGTCAGGAAATGTGTACTTTTTCACCTTAAACATTTGCAATTATTTTGTATCATTATTTTATGTAGCTGACTGCCACAGCATCAGAGATGGGCAACAATTTGCACGTGTACTCTCGGGGGAATCCTGCTATATAGAAACTGCATGTTATGTCCTTTTTCACAGATTTGAGTATTTTGGCGGAGAAGTGACGCTGCCCAGCTGCCCAGCAACACGAGTCTACCAGACGGGCAAAAAGCGTTTTATGCTTACTTCGAGGCAAGCAACGCTGAAGCATGCATGAGAGCACCAGCTGTTCCAGACGACTGTGTGATTACACTCTTTGTAGCCGATGTGAGCAAGACCTTTAAACAGGTCAACATTCACAAGGCAGCAGGGCCAGACGGATTACTAGGACATGTACTCAGAGCATGCGCGGACGAACTGGCAAATGTCTTCAGTGACATTTTCAGCCTGTCCCTGACCGTGTCTGTAATACCTACATGTTTCAAGCATACCACCATAGTCCCTGTGCCCAAGAACACGAAGGTAACCTGCCTAAATGACTACCGCCCCATAGCACTTACGTCGGTAGCCATGAAGTGCTTTGAAAGGCTGGTCATGGCTCACATCAACACCATCATCCCGGAAACCCTAGACCCACTCCAATTCGCATACCGCCCAAACAGATCCACAGATGAGATAATCTCAATTGCACTCCACTCTGCCCTTTCCCACCTGGACAAAAATAACACCTATGTGAGAATGCTGTTCAGTGACTGACTACAGCTCAGCGTTCAACACAACAGTGCCCACAAAGCTCATCACTAAGCTAAGGACCCTGGGACTAAACACCTCCCTCTGCACCTGGATCCCGGACTTCCTGATGGGCCAGCCTCAGCTGGTAAGGGTAGGCAACAACACATCTGCCATCATGATCCTCAACAAGGGGGCCCCTTAGGGGTGCGTGCTCAGTCCTCTGCTGTACTCCCTGTTCACCCATCACAGCGTGGCCAAGCACGACTCCAACACCATCGTTAAGTTGGCTGACAATGCAATTGTGGTAGGCCTGATCACCGACAATGACAAGACAGCCTATAGGGAGGAGGTCAGAGACCAACAACATCTCCCTCAATGTGAGCAAGGTGAAGGAGCTGATCGTAGACTACAGGAAAAGGAGGGCCAAACACGCCACCATTCACATCGACGGGGCTGTAGTGGAGCGGGTCGAGAGCTTCAAGTTCCTTGGTGTTCACATCACCAACAAACTATCATGGTCCAAACACACCAAGACAGTCACGGAGAGGGCACAACAATGCCTATTTCCCCTCAGGAGATTGAAAAGATTCGGCATGGGTCCCCAGATCCTCAAAAAGTTCTACACCTGCACCATCGAGAGCATCCTGAACGGTTGCATCACCGCCTTGTATGACAACTGCTCGGCACCCGACCATAAGGCGCTACAGAGGGTAGTGAGTATGGACCAGTACATCACTGGAGCCAAGCTTCCTGCCTTTCAGGACCTCTATACTAGGCAGTGTCAGCGGAAGGCCGACTTAAATTGTCAAAAACTCCAGTCACCTAAGTCATAGACTGTTCATTCTGCTACCGCACGGCAAGCGGTACCTGAGTGCCAAAGTCTAGTTTCCAAAAGGCTTCTTAACAGCTTCTACCCCCAAACAATAGACTGCTGAACAATTAATCAAATGGCCACCCGGACTATTTGCATTGACAACCTCCCCTCCTCTTTTGTTTTTACACTGATGCTACTCGCTGTTTATTATCTATGCATAGTCTCATTACCCCTACCTACATGTACAAATTACCTCAATTATCTCAACTAACCTGTACCCCCAAACATTGACTCGGTACCTACCCCTTGTGTATAACCTTATTATTGTTATTGTATTGTGCTATATTTTTTTACTTAAATATATATTTTTTAAATCAATCATTCAGAGTATCTCTACCGCGCCTGCTGTCTCTAGAGAGTTGAAAACAGCAGGTCTGGGACAGGTAGCACGTCCGGTGAACAGGTCAGGGTTCCATAGCCGCAGGCAGAACAGTTGAAACTGGAGCAGCAGCACGACCAGGTGGACTGGGACCAGCAAGGAGACATCAGGCCAGGTAGTCCTGAGGCATGGTCCTAGGGCTCAGGTCCTCTGAGAGAGAGAAAGAAAGAGAGAAGGGGAGAATTAGAGAGAGCATACTTAAATTCACACAGGACACCGGATAAGACAGGACAAATGCTCCAGATATAACAGACTGACTCTAGCCCCCCGGCACATAAACTATTGCAGCATAAATACTGGAGGTTGAGACAGAAGGGGTCGGGAGACACTGTGGCCCCGTCCGACGATACCCCCGGACAGGGCCAAACAGGCAGGATATAACCCCACCCACTTTGCCAAAGCACAGGCCCCACACCACTAGAGGGATATCTCCAACCACCAACTTACCATCCTGAGACAAGGCAGAGTATAGCCTACGAAGATCTCCCCCACGGCACAACCCAAGGGGGGGCGCCAACCCGGACAGGAAGATCACGTCAGTGACTCAACCCACTCAAGTGATGCACCCCTACTAGGGATAGCATGGAAGAGCACCAGTAAGCCAGTAATTCAGCCCCTGTAATAGGGTTTGAGGCAGAGAATCCCAGTGGAGAGAGGGGAACCTGCCAGGCAGAGACAGCAATGGCTGTTCATTGCTCCAGTGCCTTTCCGTTCATCTTCACTCTCCTCAGCCAGACTACACTCAATCATAGGACCTACTGAAGAGATGAGTCTTCAATAAAGACTTAAAGGTTGAGACCGAGTCTGTGTCTTTCACATGTGTAAGCAGACCATTCCATAGAAATGGAGCTCTATAGGAGAAAGCCCTGCCTCCAGCTGTTTGCTTAGAAATTCTAGGGACAATAAGGAGGCCTGCGTCTTGTGACTGTAGCGTATGTGTAGGTATGTACGGCAGGACCAAATCGTAAAGATAGGAAGAGCAAGACCATGTAATTCTTTGAAGGACAGCAGTAAAACCTTGATATCAGCCCTTGCCTTAGCAGGAAGCCAGTGTAGAGAGGCTAACACTGGAGTAATATGATCACATTTTTTGGTTCTAGTCAAGATTCTAGCAGCCGTGTTTAGCACTAACTGAAGTTTATTTATTGCTTTATCCGTGTAGCCGGAAAGTAGAGCATTGCAGTAGTCTAACCTAGAAGTAACAAAAGCATGGATACATTGTTCTGCATCATTTCTGGACAGAAATTTTCTGGTTTTTGCAATGTTATGTAGATGGAAAAAAGCGATCCTTGAAACAATCTTGATATGTTCGTCAAAAGAGAGATCAGGGTCCAGAGTAACGCCGAGGTCCTTCACAGTTTTATTTGAGACGACAGTACAACCGTCAAGATGAATTGTCAGATTCAACAGAAGATCTCTTTGTTTCTTGGGACCTACAACTAGCATCTCTGTTTTGTCCGAGTTTAAAAGTAGAACATTTGCCACCTTCCAGGGAGGGAATTTTGGGGCTTCACCATGTTTCATGAAAATGTGCAGCTGTGTGTCGTCCGAATTCCAGTGAAAGTTAACATTATGTTTCCGAATGACATCACCCAGAGTTAAAATATATAGTGAAAACAATAGTGGTCCTAAAACGGAGCCTTGAGGACCACTCGAAATGTACAGTTGATTTGTCAGAGGACAAACCATCCACAGAGACAAACTTATATCTTTCCAACAGATAAGATTTAAACCAGGCCAGAACTTGTTCGTGTAGACCAATTTGGGTTTCCAATTTCTCCAAAAGAATGTGGTGATCGATGGTATCAAAAGCAGCACTAAGGTCTAGGAGCACGAGGACAGATGCACCGCCTCGGTCTGACTCCATTAAAAGGTAATTTACCACCTTCACAAGTGCAGTCTCAGTATTATGATGGGGTCTAAAACCAGACTGAAGCATTTCATATACATTGTTTGTCTTCAGGAAGCCAGTGAGTTGCTGCGCAACAGCTTTTTCAAAAGATTTTGAGAGGAATGAGAGATTCCGAGAGGCTGATCATTTTTTATATTTTCTGGGTCAAGGTCTGGCTTTTTCAAGAGAGGCTTTATTACTGCCACTTTTAGTGAGTTTGGTACACACCCGGTGGATAGAGAGCTGTTAATTATGTTCAACATAGGAGGGCCAAGCACAGGAAGCAGCTCTTTCAGTAGTTTAGTTGGACTAGGGTCCAGTATGCAGCTTGAAGGTTCAGAGGCCATTATTATTTTCATCAATATGTCAACAGATATAGTATTAAAAAACTTGAGTGTCTCCCTTGATCCTAGGTCCTGGCAGAGTTGTGCAGACTCAGGACAACTGAGGTTTGGAGAAATACGCAGATTTAAAGAGTCCATAATTAGCTTTCTAATGATCATGATGTTTTCCTCAAAGAAGTTCATGAATTTATCACTGCTGAAGTGATAGCCATCCTCTCTTGGGGAATGCTGCTTTTTAGTTAGCTTTTCAACAGTATCAAAAATACATTTTGAATTGTTTTTATTTTCCTCAATTAAGTTGGAAAAATAGGATAATCGAGCAGCAGTGAGGGCTCTTCGATACTGCACGGTACTGTCTTTCCAAGCTAGTCGGAAGACTTCCAGTTTGATGTAGCGCCATTTCCGTTCCAACTTTCTGATAGCTTGCTTCAGAGCTCGGGTATTTTCTGTATACCAGGGAGCTAGTTTCTTATGACAAATGTTTTTTGTTTTTAGGGGTGTGACTGCATCTAGGGTATTGTGCAAGGTTAAATTGAGTTCCTCAGTTAGGTGGTTGACTGATTTTTGTACTCTGACGTCCTTGGGTCGGTGGAGGGAGTCTGGAAGGGCATCTAGGAATCTTTGGGTTGTCTGAGAATTTATAGCATGGCTTTTGATGATCCTTGGTTGGGGTCTGAGCAGATTATTTGTTGTGATTGCAAAAGTAATAAAATGGTGGTCCGATAGTCTAGGATTATGAGGAAAAACATTAAGATCTACAACATTTATTCCTCGGGACAAAACTAGGTCCAGAGTATGACTGTGGCAGTGAGTAGGTCCGGAGACATGATGGGCAAAACCCACTGAGTCGATGATGGCTCCGAAAGCCTTTTTGAGTGGGTCTGTGGACTTTTCCATGTGAATATTAAAGTCACCAAAACGTTGAATATTATCTGCCATGACTACAAGGTCCGATAGGAATTCAGGGAACTCAGTGATAAATGCTGTATATGGCCCAGGAGGCCTGTAAACAGTAGCTATAAAATGTGATTGAGAAGGCTGCATAGATTTCATGACAAGAAGCTCAGTTTTTGTAAATTGAAATTTGCTGTCGTAAATGTTAGCAGCACCTCCGCCTTTGCGGGATGCGCGGGGGATATGGTCATTAGTGTAACCAGGAGGTGAGGCCTCATTTAACACAGTAAATTCATCAGGCTTAACCAATGTTTCAGTCAGGCCATTCACATCAAGATTATGATCAGGGATTAGTTCATCGACTGTAACTGCCTTGGAAGTGAGGGATCTAACATTAAGTAGCCCTATTTTGAGATGTGAGATATCACAATCTCTTTCAAAAATGACAGGAATGGAGGAGGTCTTTATTCTAGTGAGATTGCTAAGGCGAACACCGCCATGTTTAGTTTTGCCCAACCTAGATCGAGGCACAGACATGGTCTCAATGGGGATAGCTGAGCTGACTACACTGACAGTGCTAGTGGCAGGCTCCACTAAGCTGGCAGGCTGGCTAACAGCCTGCTGCCTGGCCTGCACCCTATCTCATTGTGGAGCTAGGGGAGTTAGAGCCCTGTCTATGTTCGTAGATAAGATGAGAGCACCCCTCCAGCTAGGATGGAGTCCGTCACTCCTCAACAGCTAGGGGAGTTAGAGCCCTGTCTATGTTCGTAAATAAGATGAGAGCACCCCTCCAGCTAGGATACAGTCCATCACTCCTCAACAGGTCAGGCGTGGTCCTGTTTGTGGGTGAGTCTCAGAAAGAGGGCCAATTATCTTCAAATTCCATCTTTTGGGAGGGGCAGAAAACAGTTTTCAACCAGCGATTGAGTTGTGAGACTGCTGTAGAGCTCATCACTCCCCCTAACTGGGAGGGGGCCAGAGACAATTACCCAATGCCGACATCTTTCTAGCTGATTTACACACTGAAGCTATGTTGCACTTTGTGACCTCTGACTGTTTCATCCTAACATCGTTGGTGCCGACGTGGATAACAATATCTCTATACCCTCTACACTCGCCAGTTTTAGCTTTAGCCCACACCATCTTCAGATGAGTCTTAACGTCGGTAGCCCTGTCCCCTGGTAAACAGTGTATGATCGCTGGAGGGTTTGTTTTAAGTCTAATATACTACGGGTAATGGTGTCGCCAATGACTAGGGTTTTCAATTTGTCAGAGCTAATGGTGGGAGGCTTCGGCGTCTCAGACCCCGTAATGGGAGGAGTAGAGACCAGAGAAGGCTCGGCCTCTGACTCCGACCCGTTGCTTAATGGGGAGAATCGGTTGAAAGTTTCTGTCGGCTGAATGAGCGACACCGGTTGAGCATTCCTACAGCATTTCCTTCCAGAAGCCATGACAAAATTGTCCGGCTGTGGGGACTGTGCGAGGGGATTTAAACTACTATCTGTACTTACTGGTGGCACAGACGCTGTTTCATCCTTTCCTACACTTAAATTACCCTTGCCTAACGATTGCGTCTGAAGCTCGGCTTGCAGCACAGCTATCCTCGCCATAAGGCGATTGTTTTCCTGTATATTATGAGTACAGCGACTGCAATTAGAAGGCATCGTGTTAATGTTACTACTTAGCTTCGGCTGGTGGAGGTTCTGACGAACCACGTCCAGATAAAGCGTCCGGGGTTAAAAAGTTGAATGAAAAAAGTTGAGCGAGGGAAAAAAATGTTTTTAAACTGTAATTAAAAAGTAAAAACCGTCAAGTTGGCAGGTAGCAAAGTAAGGTTAGCAACAAACTGCACAGCAGCACTAGAATCTGAAGTCAAATGTCTACTGTTTGCTGATGATCTGGTGCTTCTGTATACAAACAAGGAAGGCCTACAGCAGCACCTGGATATTCTGCACTGATTCTGTCAGACCTGGGCCCTGACAGTAAGTCTCAGTATGACAAAAATAATGGTGTTCCAAAAAAGGTCCAGTTGCCAGGACCACAAACACAAATTCCATCTAGACACCGTTGCCCTTCAGCACACAAAAAAATTATACCTCTTCCTATACATCAGCGCCACATGTAACTTCCACAAAGCTGTGAACGATCTGAGAGACAAGTCAAGAAGGGCCTTCTATGCCATCAAAAGGAACATAAAATTCAACGTACCTATTAGTATCTGGCTAAAAATACGTGAATCAGTTATAGAACCCATTGCCCTTTATGGTTGTGAGGTCTGGGGTCCGCTCATCAACTAAGAATTCACAATGGGACAAACACCAAATTGAGACTCTGCATGCATAATTCTGCAAAAAAATATCCTCAGTGTACAATGTAAAACACCAAATAATGCATGCAGAGCAGAATTAGTCTGATAGCCGCTAATTATCAAAATCTAGAAAAGAGATGATAAATTCTACAACCACCTAAAAGGAAGCGATTCCCAAACCTTCCATAACAAAGCCATCACCTACAGAGAGATTAACCTGAAGAAGAGTCCCCTAAGCAAGCTGGTACTGGGGCTCTGTTCACAAACACAAACAGAACCCACAGACCCCAAGGACAGCAACACAATTAGACCCAACCAAATCATGAGAAAACAAAAAGATAATCATTTGACACATTGGAAAGAATTAGCAAAAAAACTGAGCAAACTAGAATTCTATTTGGCCCTTAACAGAGAGTACACAGAGTGACAGAATACCTGGCCACTGTCAGAATACCTGACCACTGTGACTGACCCAATCTCAAGGAAAGCTTGGACTATGTACAGACTCAATGAGCATAGCCTTGCTATTGAGAAAGGCCGCTGTAGGCAGACCTGGCTCTCAAGAGAAGACAGGTTATGTGCACACTTCCCACAACATAGGTGGAGCTGCACTTCCTAACCTCCTGCCAAATGTATGACCATATTAGAGAAATATTTTTCACTCAGATTATACAGATCCACAAAGAATTCGAAAACAATTTGACATTTCAAATGTCTTTATTATTTTGGAACTTTTGTGAATGTAATGTTTACTGTTAATTTGTATTGTTTATTTCACTTTTGTTTATTATCTACTTCACTTGCTTTGGTAATGTTAACATGTGTTTCCCATGCCAATAAAACCTTTACATTGAAATTAAATTGAATTGAATTTAATTGAGAGAGAGAGAGAGAGAGGAGTTAGAGGAGAAAGAGTAAAGTATTATTATTGCAGGCCTATTTATTAATCTAAGACTTCTTTAAATAGTCTATGCAAAAAGTGTTTTGTTTCAATTTGTAAAAAAAATTGAAAACATTTCAGTGTGTCCCTTCTTAAAATGTTCTTGTTGGAGCAGAACGTATATTAATTTCAAACTTTTTAATTTACTCCTGCATATTTATTTTAAGGTTAAAAGTAGGCCTGTTGTAAAATACATAGCATTAGCCTATTGCTGCTGGGTATGCCTATGGTAAGCAATCACCTTTGCTGATAGTAGCTGCAATATTAGCCTGTTTAAACCTTTTTGAAAGTTTCATTCTGTTGAGCCATTTTCATTGTCCAAATTAAGTTCCAGCTGTATTTTATGTTTTCCCCAATATGATAGAATTACCGGTAGGCCTACTATGCTACTCACACTCAAACCATAAAAGGGCAAGATGCAAAACTTAATTTAAATTCGCAATTTAATAACCTGTTTGTATTTTCCTTATAAACAATGACTTGACATACTTTTGATATTACCCTTATGAAGTTGACAACTTTTGTGACGGTTTGATGTGGTATGGCTATTATTAGGCTTAGCTACTGCAGGCCTATGAAGGCATTGTGCACCTGCACTCCAACTGACTTCAACAGTTGAATTTGAGGTGAGAAAGAATGTTTTAGGCCTACCAGAGTTACTCGTTTAATCTAACAATATAATGCTTGTCTTTATAAAAAAGTAAGCTGATCGAAAATGAACGATCCTTCTGTATGCCTATATGTGTATAGCAGTAGTCATCTGACAAGTATAAATAAATCCATGTTGACAGCATATCTCTATCTTTCTCTCGGTCTCTCTAGGGCTAGGCCTAAGCTTGTCTCCTGTAATATATATTTTTTAAATATGAATATTGTACAGTGGATGCCTAGTCCTATAGGCCTAAATCCATGCAATGCCCTGGTGCATTTAACACTCAAATCTCCAACAGCTGAACCGTGAGGTAGACAATTATTGTTTTAGGAAGGTAAAAACCAATAGACTATCAAGTTTTGAATATGCTACACATTGAAACACAACAAGTTGTTTTTCTTTAATTTGTTAGAGACTGATTTTAAGGACACAGAACTGTGGATCATTATCACTTGTTTATCGATGGTGCTGGCACTTGCTACTCTTGGATTTGAACGGGTCTCTCAGATCTGAACCAGCATGGGTCTTTTTTGACCTGTTTTCCACTGTCCTTTTCGCAATAAGTCTAACTGTCCTCGGGTTCATTCAGAACGGATCTCCGTTTAAAAAATAATAATTTTTCATATCGGGTAGGGTTTGGAAATCCACGGATACATTTCGGAACGGGTCCAACGTTTTGGATCCCTGAAGCCCTCTAATTTGCAAAGCTGGGTTGTACAATATTTGCACATTATTATTATAAAAACCTATTCAAGCTCTGTCAGGTTGGTGGCTGATCATTGCTAGACAGACATTTTTAAGACTTGCCATAGATTTTCAAGTTGATTTAAGTCAAAATTGTAACAATTTAAGTAGGCAAGTCAGTTAATTCTTATGGCTGCAATCCCGTTAAAGGGATGATATGACAACAGCCAGTGAAAGTGCAGGGATCCAAATTCAAACAACAGAAATCTCATAATTAAAATGACTCAAACAATAATGTATTTTATACCATTTTAAAGGTAATCTTGTTGTTAATCCCACCAAAGTGTCCGATTTCAAATAGGCTTTACAATGAAAGTACCACAAACGATTATGTTAGGTCAACGCAAAATCACAGAAAAACACAGCTATTTTTCCAGCCAAAGACAGGAGTCACAAAAAGCAGAAATAGAGAAAATGAATCTCATAACCTTTGATGATCTTCATCAGATGACACTCATAGGACTTCATGTTACACAATACATATATGTTTTGTTCGATTAAGTTCATATTTATATCCAAAAACTCAGTTTACATTGGCGCCATGTTCAGAAATGCCTCCAAAATATCCGGACAAATTGCAGAGAGCCACGTCAAATAACATAAATACTCATCATAAACTTTGATGAAAGATACATGTTTTACATAGAATTAAAGATACACTTGTTCTTAATGCAACCGCTGTGTCAGATTTCAAAAAGCTTTACGGCAAAAGCACAATATTCAATAATCTGAGAACAGCGTTCAGCCACAAAGTAAGCCATACAGTTACCCGCCAAATTGTGCAGTCAACAAAACTCATAAAAAGCATTATAAATCTTCACTTACCTTTCCTGATCTTCGTCGGAATGCACTCCCAGGACTCCCACTTCCACAAGAAATGTTCGTTTTGTTCGGTAATGTCCATCATTTATGTCCAAATAGCTATTTTTTTTAGCGTGTTTAGTACACAAATCCAAACGCTCGTGCAGGTCCAGCCGAACGTCGGACGAAAACTTCAAAAAGTTATATTACAGGTCGAAGAAACTTGTCAAACTAAGTATAGAATCAATATTTAGGATGTTGTTATCATAAATATTCAATAACGTTCCAACCGGAGAATTCCTTTGTGTGTAGAGAATCAATGGAACGCAGGTCCCTATCATGTGAAATGCGCATGACCAGGACCTGGCTCTCTGCCAGACCACTGACTCAAACAGCTCCCATCCGGCTCCACTTCACAGTAGAAGCTTCACTCAAGGTTCTACAGACTGTTGACATCTAGTGGAAGCCGTATGAAGTGCAAACAGATCCATATCCTACTGTGTATTCAATAAGCGATGAGTTAAATCGACCAACCTCAGATTTCTCACTTCCTGGTTGGATTTCTTCTCAGATTTTTGCCTGCCATATGAGTTCTGTTATACTCACAGACATAATTCAAACAGTTTTAGAAACTTCAGAGTGTTTTCTATCCAATAGTAATAATAATATGCATATATTAGCAACTATGACTGAGGAGCAGGCCGTTTACTCTGGGCACCTCTGTGCACCTTTCATCCAAGCTACTCAATACTGCCCCTGCAGCCATAAGAAGTTAAGAACAAATTCTTATCTGCAATGACGGCCTACCCCGGCCAAACTCTAACGACACTGGGCCAATTTGTGAACCACCCTATGGGACTCAAAATCACGGCCAGTTGTGATGCAGCCTGGATTCGGACCAGAGTCTGTAGTGACGTCTCTAGCACTGAGATGCAGTGCCTTAGACTGCTGTGCCACTCAGGAGCCTTCAATGTCATCTTGGTAAGAAACTCCAGTGTATGTTTGGACTTGTGTTTTAAGTTACTATCCTGCTGAAAGGTGAATGTGTCTCCCAGTGTCTGTTGGAAAGCAGACTGAACCAGGTTTTACTCTAATATTTTAGACTGTGCTTAGCTCTATTCCTATTCATTTATCCTAAAAAGTACTCCCTAGTCATTGCCGGTGATCAGCATACCCATAACATGATGCAGCCACCACCATGCTTGAAAATTTGAAGATTGATATGTTGTGTTGGATTTGCCCCAAACATAACGCTTTGTATTCAAGACATAAAGTTAATTTCTTTGCCACATTTTTGTGGGGCAGTTTTACTTGAGTGTCTTGTTGCAAACAGGATGTATATTTTGGAATACTTTTTTCTGTAAAAGCTTCCTTTTCACTCTGTTATTTAGGTTAGTATTGTGGAGTAACTACAATGTTTTTGATCCATCCTCAGTTTTCTCTTATCGCAGTCATTAAACTCTGTAACTGCTTTAAAATCACTGTAGTCCTCATGGTGAAATCCCTGAGCGGTTTCCTTCCTCTCCAGCAACTAAGTTAGGAAGGATGCCTGTATCTTTGTAGTGACTGGGTGTATTGATACACCATCCAAAGTGTAATTAATAATTTCACCATGCTCAAATGAATAATCAATGTCTGCTTTTTTTCCCATCTACCAATAGGCCCCCTTCTTTGTGAGGCATTGGAAAACCTCCCTGGTTTTTGTGATTGAATCTGTGTTTGAAATTCACTGCTCGACTGGGGACCTTACATATAAATGGATGTGTGGTGTACAGAGGTGAGGTAGTCATTCAAAAATCTTGTTAAACACCATTATTGTACACAGAGTCAGTCCTTGCAACTTATTATGTAACATGTTTAGCAAATGTTGTTAGGACATGAACTTATTTAGGCTTGCCATAACAAAGGCGTTGAGTACTTAATTAATTAAAAACTTCTTCAGGCTAGAGAATATTTTTCTCCACTTCCTGTCTGACTGACATGTCCAAAGTAAACTGCCTGTTGCTCAGGCCCGGAAGCAAGGATATGCATATAATTGGTACCATTGGATAGAAAACACTTTGAAGTTTGAAATGTAAAAATAATGCATAAGACTATAACACAATTGATATGGTAGCCGAAAATCCAAAGAAAAACAAACCGGAAAATCATTTTTTTTGGAGAGCCCATGCTTTTACAATGGAAAGCTATGGGTCCTATGCAATTCCAGCTCCCAGATTGCAATTCCTATGGCTTCCACCAGATGTCAACAGTCTTTGTTCAAGGTTTCAAGCTTGTTTCTTCCCAAATGAGGAACAATTTTGAGTTTTGGTACTTGGAGTCAGTTGGAAATCAGTCTGTGCACGCGCGACAAAGAGGAAGCACACTTGCTAATTTTGCTTTTCTATTGAACATACAGTTGAAGTCGCAAGTTTACATACACTTAGGTTGGAGTCATTAAAACTCGTTTTTCAACCACTCCAAAAATGTCTTGTTAACAAACTATAGTTTTGGCAAGTTGGTTAAGACATCTACTATGTGCATGACACAAGTAATTTTTCCAACTATTGTTTAGACAGATTATTTCACTTGTAATTCACTGTATCACAATTCCAGTGGGTCAGAAGATTGCATAGACTAAGTTGACTGTGCCTTCAAACAGCTTGCAAAATTCCAGAAAATGATGTTATGGCTTTAGAAGCTTCTGATAGGCTAATTGACAACATTTGAGTCAATTGGAGATGTACCTGTGGATGTATTGCAAGGCCTACCTTCAAACTCAGTGCCTCTTTGCTTGACATCATGGGAAAATCAAAAGAAGTCTGGTTCATCCTTGGAAGCAATTTCCAAACGCCTGAAGGTACCACGTTCATCTGTACAAACAATAGTATGCAAGTATAAACACCATGGGACCAGGCAGCCGTCATACAGACTCAGGAAGGAGACACGTTCTGTCTCCTAGAGATGAACGCACTTTGATGCGAAAAGTGCAACTCAATCCCAGAACAACAGCAAAAGACCTTGTGAAGATGCTGGAGGAGACAGGTACAAAAGTATCTATATCACAGTAAAACGAGTCCTATATCGACATAACCTGAAAGGCCGCTCAGCAAGGAAGAAGCCACTGCTCCAAAACCTCCATAAAAAAACAGACTACAGTTTGCAACTGCACATAGGGACAAAGGCCGTACTTTTTGGAGAAATGTCCACTGGTCTGATGAAACAAAAATAGAAACGTTTGGCCATAATGACCACCGTTATGTTTGGAGGAAAAAGGGGGATGCTTGCAAGCCGAAGAACACCATCCCAACCGTGACGCTTGGGGGTGGCAGCATCATGTTGTGGGGGTGCTTTGCTGCAGAATAGACTGGTGCACTTCACAATATAGATTGCATCATGAGGAAAGAAAATTATGTCGATATATTGAAGCAACATCTCAAGACATCAGTCAGGAAGTTAAAGCTTGGTCGCAAATGGGTCTTCCAAATGGACAATGACCCCAAGCATACTTCCAAAGTTGTGGCAAAATGGCTTAACTTCTAGTTGCACACAATCCCGGATCCGGGAGCACCCCCATCAGTAAAAAAGCTGACTAGCATAGCCTAGAATAGCGTCACAAGTAAATACTAGCATCTAAATATCATTAAATCACAAGTCCAAGACACCAGATGAAAGATACACATCTTGTGAATCCAGCCATCATTTCAGATTTTTTAAAATGTTTTACAGGGAAGACACAATATGTAAATCTATTAGCTAACCACAATAGCAAAAGACACAACTTTTTTTTCCCACCATTTTTTTCCTGCATAGGTAGCTATCACAATTTCGACCAAATAAAGATATAAATAGCCACTAACCAAGAAACAACTTCATCAGATGACAGTCTGATAACATATTTATTGTATAGCATATGTTTTGTTCGAAAAATGTGCATATTTCAGGTATAAATCATAGTTTACCATTGCAGCCACCATCACAACTCTCACCAAAGCAACTAGAATAACTACAGAGACCAACGTGAATTACCTAAATACTCATCATAAAACATTTATGAAAAATACACAGCGTACAGCAAATGAAAGACAAAGATCTTGTGAATCCAGCCAATATTTCAGATTTCTTAAGTGTTTTACAGCGGAAACACAATATAGCATTATATTAGCTTACTACAATAGCGAACCACACAACAGCATTGATTCAAGCCAACAATAGCGATAACTGTAACGGCTGTCTAATTCCTCCTCCTCGGATGAGGACATCCCAACATAGAAAATCACACATAGACAAATCCACCCAACTCACGCCCTGACCAACTAAATAAATACAAGACAAAAGAAAACAGGTCAGGAACGTGACAATAACGAATAAACCAGCAAAATATATTAATTTTTTCACTAACCTTCTCAAACTTCTTCAGATGACAGTCCTATAACATCATATTACACAATACATATAGAGTTTGTTCGAAAATGTGCGTATTTAGCGGCACAAATCGTGGTTATACGATGAGAAAAGTAGCCAAGCTGCCAACAATATGTCAGAAGAAATCTTGGGAGAGGCACCTAATCTAATCAGTAACTAATCATAAACTTGACTAAAAAATACAGGTTGGACAGCAAATGAAAGATACATTAGTTCTTAATGCAACCGCTGTGTTAGATTTTTTAAATTAACGTTACTACGACATACAGCGTGCGTTAAAGCCAGACCGCATCGAAATCAATAGCGGAATAGGAGTTTTACATTTTTCAACAGAACAACGAATTAACATCATAAATAGTTCTTACTTTTTGATGAGCTTCCATCAGAATCTTGGGAAAGTTGTCCTTTGTCCAAAAGAATCGTTGCTCGGTTGTAGATTGTCGCCTTCAACTTTGGAATTAGCTGTAAACATTAGCCATGTGGCGAAGACGTGCCCAACTCACTATTGCGCAGCACAAAGAAAATTTCGAAAATCGCAATATACTCACATAAACTGAAATAACTCGGTTTAAAATAACTATGTTATGATGTTTCTAACACCTATATCGAATAAAATCAGAGCCGGATATATCTAAGGGCTATAACGGGAGCTTTCTAGAACGCCATTCTGAGGTCTGTCTTGCGTCATGGCGAACGAAGGAAAGAGAGGACATCACGTTCCGAGCCTATTTATAAGGCCTCAGATCTGCCTAGCAACTCCATTCCAATTCTCACTATTTGCTGACATCCAGGGGAAGGTGTATGCAGTGCATCTCAACCAATAGAAGACAGGCAAATTAATGAACCGACCTCAGAACAGCCTGCATGATTTCAGACTTCTCACTTCCTCACAGGAAAATTGCTCCAACTCGAGTTCTGTTTAACTCACAGATATAATTCAAACGGTTTTAGGAACTACAGAGTGTTTTCTATCCAATAGTAATAATAATATGCATATTGTACGAGGCAGTTTAATTTGGGAACGAATTTTTTACAAAGTGCAAATAGCACCCCCTATTGACAAAAGGTTTTAAGGACAACAAAGTCAAGGTATTGGAGGGGCCATCACAAAGCCCTGACCTCAATCCCATAGAAATTTGTGAGCAGAACTGAAAAAGCGTGTGCGAGCAAGGAGGCTTAAAAACCTGACTCAGTTACACCAGCTCTTTCAGGAGGAATGGGCCAAAATTCACCCAACTTATTGTGGGAGCTTGTGGAAGGCTACCCGAAACGTTTGACCCAAGTTAAACAATTTAAAGGCAATGCTACCAAAAACTAATGGAGTGTATGTAAACTTCTGACCCATTGGGAATGTGATGAAAGAAATAAAAGCTGAAATAAATCATTCTCTCTACTATTATTCTGACATTTCATATTCTTAAAATAAAGTGGTGATCCTTATTGGCCTAAGACAGGGAATTTTTACTACGATTAAATGTCAGGAATTGTGAAAAACGGAGTTTACATTTATTTGGCTAAGGTGTATGTAAACTTCCGACTTCAACTGTACTTCTTTCCGTATGAAATATTATAGTTTAATTACATTTTAGTGTACCTGAGGATTAAATAGAAATGTTTTTTGACTTGTTTTAACAAAGTTTAGCGGTAGATTTTTGGATTCCTTTCTCTGCATGTTGAATGAGTGGATTACTCAAATCGATGGCGCCAACTAAATTGACTTTTTGGGATATAAAGAAGGATTTATCTAACAAAACAACCATGCATGTTGTAGCTGGGACCCTTGGAATTGCAAATCAGAGGAAGATGTTCAAAAAGTAAGTACATTTTATCGCTATTTGTGATTTTACGAAGCCTGTCCTCGTTGAATAATATTTTTATGTGGGGCGCCGTCCTCAAACAATCGCATGGCATGCTTTCGCTGTAAAGCCTATTATAAATCAGACAATGCAGTTAGATTAATTAGAATGTAAGCTTTTAACCGATTTAAGACACTTGTATGTACCTAGATGTTTAATATCCATAATTTTTATGATTGTTTATTTGAATTGTGCGCCCTCCAATTTCTCCGAAATTTGTCGACAGGTATCCCGCTGACGGGACACCTGGCCCTAAGAAGATGACACAAGACATTTCAGCTTTTCTTTTTTTATTAATTTGTAAACATTTCAAAAAACAGAATTCCACTTTGACATTATGGTGTATTGTTTGTAGGCCAGTGATTTAATCAATTTTATATTCAGCCTGTCACATAACAGAATGTGGAAAATGTCAATGGGTGTGAATATTTCCTGAAGGTACTGCATGTTCCATATATTTTTATGACAGGGAGGTTTGAGAGACAATAGACATTGTGTAGGGCACTTAGGCCAATATGTCTACATGATATAGTGCAATGGTAATAACACAATAAGAACACCTCGAACATCAAGAATCAGGCTAGGCTGCATACATCCGCAAGCTTGCTTTGTCACTTTCTCTTCTGAAAAGCTCCTTTGTATTTTGACACTGCGCCAGATCCAGTCAATGGAAATACAGTAGCAACAAGGATCTTAGCCTTCCGAACCACTGCCTGTTCACCCCTCTGCCATCTAGAAGGTGGAGACCGGTGCATCAAAGCTGGGACAGAGAGAATGAAAAACAGCTTCTATCTTAATAAGGCCATCAGACTGTTAAATAGTCACTACTAGCCGGCATCCGCCCAGTACCCTGCCATGAACCTTAGAGACTGCTGCCTTACATATGTACAATGCCTTGAAAAAGTATTTGCCCCTTTATAATTTTCACTACTTTTGCATGTTTTTGATACTGAATCTTATCCGATCTTCAACCAAAACGTAATATTAGATAAAGGGAACCTGAGTGAAGAAAAAACACAACAATTTAATACACATTTCATTTATTTCATGAACAAAGGTATGCAACACACAATGCCCCTATGTGAAAAAGTAATTGACCCCTTAAAACTTCTTGCAACTATAGGGGGTGCTGTTCCGCATTAGCATTTTTTGGTCTCCAAATTAAACTGCCTCGTGCTCAATTCTTGATCGTACAATATGCATATTATTGTTATTATTGGATAGAAAACACTTTCTAGTTTCTATAGCCGTTGGAATTTTGTCTCTGAGTGGTACAGAACTACTTCTACATCACTTTTCCTGACAGGGAGTCAGATTTCAGAAATTTTTACCCCTGATCTGGGATCGGTTTTAAGGTGCCAGTAGATGCTATGGAGAAACCGACACTGCCTACGTCTTCCTCTGGGTGTCAGTACGTCATCACGTTTTGAATGGAGTCGATTGCGCAATCAGAGCCACTATAAAACACGAAAACGTGCAAGTACCACTCTCTTCCTGCATGCATTTTGCGCAAAATGGACATCAGACCTGCCTCCTTCCAAATGGTTGTTTAGAGAGTGATATTTCTCCGGTCATGTTTTTAGTCGTTATAGTTGTCGTGCACTCTGAAACTTTGGGCACGTTTCGGGGTCCCGTTCGATCGTTAGTGGATATTTCGAAGGACAGAGGACATCTATCGACCAAAAGAAGATTAGACCCAAGAAAGGATACATTGCCCAAGAATCTGATGGAAAATCACCTCATAGTAAGGAATATTTAATATGATAAATTGTTGTTCTGTCGAAATATTTTAAACGCATATTACGCCATTTTGTTTGTTATAGCTTCTCTTGGCGAACGCTGTATAAGAAAGTAAGGATAATTTTAGAAATGTAAATCAGCGATTGCATTAAGAACTAATTTGTCTTTCGATTCCTGTCAACCCTGTATTTTTTAGTCAAGTATATGATTAGCTTTCAATTAAACTAGATCACTCTGAAAGATGACGTCAGACATTTTGAGGCTTGATTTCCTAGTATTTTCATTGTGTAACCACGGTTTTGTATGGCTAAATATGCACATTTTCGAACAAACTGTATATGTATGTTGTAAAATGATGTTACAGGAGTGTCATCGGAAGAATTAGTGAAAAAATTAATATATTTTGGCGATGGTTACGTTATAGCTCTTTGGCTTGAATCGATGCTCTGGTAACGTTTTCACATGTGGTATGCTAACTTATCGATTTATTGTGTTTTCGCTGTAAAACGCTTAGAAAATCTGAAATATTGTCTGGAATCACAAGATCTGGGTCTTTCCATTGATATGCTTTGTCTATTCTTATGAAATGTTTTATTAAGAGTAAATTGGTCATACACGTTGCTCTCTATAGTAATTCTAGTCGTGTTGTGATGGTCGGTGCAATTGTAAACTGTGATTTCTACCTGAAATATGCACTTTTTTCTAACAAAACCTATCCTATACCATAAATATGTTATCAGACTGTCATCTGAAGAGGTTTTTTCTTGGTTAGTGGCTATCAATATCTTAGTTTAGCCGAATTGGTGATAGCACCTGATGGAGTAAGAAACTGATGGAGTTAGAAAAGTGGTGTATTTTGCTAACGTGTTTAGCTAATAGATTTACATATTTTGTCTTCCCTGTAAAACATTTTAAAAATCTGAAATGGTGGCTTTATTCACAAGATCTGTATCTTTCATCTGGTGTCTTGGACTTGTGATTTAATGATATTTAGATGCTACTATCTACTTGTGAAGCTATGCTAGCTATGCTAATCAGTGTGTGGGGGGGTGGGGGGTGATCCCGGACCCGGGGTAGAGGCTCGTTAACTCAATAACTGGTTTTGCCAACTTTAGCTGCAATGACTCCAACCAAACACTTCCTGTAGTTGTGTTTTAGTCTCTCATGTCACTGTGGAGGAATTTTGCCCCACTATTCCATGCGGAACTGCTTTAACTCAGCGACATTTGTGGGTTTTCAAACATGAACTGTTCATTTAAAGTCCTGCCACAACATCTCAATTGAGATTAGGTCTGGACTTTGACTTGGCCAACCCGAAACTTCAAATTTGTTGCTTTTTAGCCAATTTCATGTAGACTTGATTGGGTGTTTTGGATCATTGTCTTGCTGCATGACCCAGCTACCCAGAGACTCCTGTATAATTATCTGATACATGGTTTCTTCTATTAAGGCAAGTCGTCCAGGTCCTGAGACAGCAAAGCATCCCCAAACCATCACACTACAACCACGATGCTTGACCGTTGGTATAAGGTTCTTACACTTTTGAAACACTTCCCATGACATTTCACATGTGAAAACATCTTTTTTGTAACACTTCATATGTGACATTTCACTTAGTGAAAATGTTTCCCAATATGCAATTCCTTGTGTTGTCGCTGTTCAGTTAAATTAAGACCCCATCTGGGATATGAACTCAAAATCTCTTGATATGAGGGACACTGGTCTCTCTGCTGCAGCACAAAGTATCTAGCATTACTCTAACATTCATTACCTATAATACATCTCTGAACCTAGCAAAAAAGTGCCATCTGCAATGCTATTTTAATTATCAGTTAGTCTGACTACTCTCATCATTGATTTAATTTACTTATTTAAACAATTGTAATGTTTTCTGTATATTCTTAATATGTGTTGGGCATTATGTTATGTTTTAATGTTACTCCTCAATCAGTAAATGACTATAATAAATATATACAGTACCAGTCAAAAGTTTGGACACACCTACTCACTCCAGGGTTTTTCTATTCTATATTGTAGAATAAAAGTGAAGACATCAAAACTATAAAATTACACATATGGAATCATGTACTAACCACAAAAGTGTTAAACAAATACAAATATATTTTATATGTGAGATTCTTCAAAGTAGGCACCCTTTGCCTTGATGACTGCTTTGTTATTATTAAAGTGTAGGTTTTCGATTCTCCATTGTCTGGGAGAGACAGGCTGCCCAGAATTTACTCCAGCTTCGGCAGATTAAGCGGTGGATTTCCGCACGTTGGCAGCTGAGAGTGCTTGGAACCCGGAATCACTGTTCGACATGTTTCTGCATGGATTATCAGAAGAAGTGAAGGACGAGCTAGCAGCCCGGGAACTATCAATGGATCTCGACTCGCTCATTGCCTTGACCATCCGGATCGATGGGCAGCTACGGGAACGTAGGAAGGAGAGGAGGTCCAATTCCCCCTCGCCTCCGAGGCATCCTGGAAGTCCCCGACATCTCAGTGGTTGAGAGGACCCGACTACCCGAGTTCTCCCGAGAGTCTCCTGAAGTCTGCCGATTCACCTTTTCCCGAGCCGATGCAACTAGGCAGAGTTAGTCTGTCCCCAGCCTGAACTGTACACCGGCTTCACACAAAGATTTGCCTGTATTGTGGGACTACTGGTCATTTTGTGTCTTCCTTTACACTAAAAGAACAGGCTCACCGGTAGGGGCAAGTACTCTGGTGGGCCATACGGATAACTTTTCCTCTCCCCTTACTCACACCCCTTTCCATGCCATCCTGCTGTGGGGGAACCTGTCCAAATCTCTCCGGGTACTCATCGACTCTCGGGCCGATGAGCGTTTTATGGACGCTACACGGGCGTCTGAGCTGGGCATCCCCACTCAGCCCCTCTCCATTCCCATGGATGTCAGAGCACTGGAGGCGTTCTATAGGCCGTGTCACACACAATACCACTACGAGTGTCAGGGAACCACAGCGAGGCAATCCAGTTCATGCTAATTAAGTCTCCTCAGGTTCCTGTGGCTCAGGTTCCCGTGGCTCTTCCTGTGGGCTTGGAAGTTGCCCCAGACCTCTCTGCCATTCCCGCAGAGCACTAGGACCTCCGGGAGATTTTCAGTAATGCCCGGGCCACTTCACTTCCTCCGCACCGACCCTATGAAAAGCGGGATCAACCTTCTCCCAGGTACCACACCGCCCTGGGATGACTGTACTCTCTGTCAGGTCCAACCAAGGCTATGGTGACCTACATCGAGGACTCCCTAGCTGCAGGGTGTATCCATCCTTCTGCCTCCCACTCTGGCGCAGGATTCTTCTTTGGAGAAGAAGGACAAAACTCTGCGCCTGTGCAGAAACTACCGGGGCCTCAATGACATCACGGTGAAGAACCGCTACCCGCTACCACTCAGCACCTCAGGTTTCGAGCTGCTCCATGGGGCCACCGTTTTCTCCAAATTGGACCTGTGGATCACTTACCACCTGGTGCAGATACGGGAAGAGGATGAGTGGGAGACTGCCTTCAACACGGCCAGCAGTCACTATGAATATCTGGTCATGTCATTTGGCCTTACCAACGCCCCACCTGTGTTCCAGGACCTGGTTAATGATGTTGTCCATGACATGTTGAACCGGTTCATCTTCGTCTACCTCGACGACATCCTCGTTTTCTCCCACCCAGCCCAAGAACACGTGCTCCCCGTCCGACAGGTTCTCCAGCGCCTCCTGGAGAACCAGTTTTTTGTGAAAGCGGAGAAATGCGAATTCCATCGCTCCACCATCCCCTTCCTTGGTTACATCATCGCTGCAGGGAATATACAGATGGAAGGTGAGAGCGTGGTGGATTGGTCCCAGCCTACGTCCAGTTTGCAACTGCAACGTTTCCTGGGATTTTACAACTTTTACCGTTGCTTTATCCGGGGTTACAGCACCCTGGCTTTCCCCTGTCTGCAATCACCTCTCCCAAGGTTCTGTTCACGTAGTCTCCAGCTGCTGACCAGGTGTTCCGGCCCCTCAAGCACCGCTTCACCACAGCTCCCATATTGGTTCATCCTGAGCCGTGGTGGAGGCCGATGCTTCGGATGTCCGTGTGGTGGCTGTCCTGTCCCTTCGTTCAACCCTGGACCTCAAGTTACATCCCTGCACCTTCTTCTCCCGTCGCCTCAACGCCACGGAGAGGAATTACAATGTGGGTAATTGTGAGCTTCTCGTGGTGAAGAAAGCATTGGAGGAGTGGAGGCACTGGATGGAGGGGGCAGAACATCCGTTCATTGTGTGGATGGATCACAAGAACCTGGAATATCTCCGCACCAACAAGCATCTCAATTCCAGGCAAGCTAGGTGTGCCCTGCTTTTCACCTGGTTTACCTTCTCCCTCTCCTACCAACCGGGATCCAAGAACATCAAGCCGGATGTGCTTTCACGCCGCTATAGCCCTGTAACTACACCCTCGGACGCCACGACCATCCTTCCCACCTCGTGCCTGGCGACGACACTCAGCTGGGGAATAGGGAAGCAGGTCCGTGAGGCACAGCGTTCCCAGCCAAACCCCGGGGGGAGGGGGGAGGGACAGATAACCGGATGTTTGTTCCTGACGCTGTCCACCCCTCGGACCTGGAGTGGGCCCACTCCTCCACGTTTACCTGCCACCCAGGCTCCCGTCGGACCCTGGCCTTTGTGCAGCAATGCTTTTGGTGTCCAACCATGGTTCCGGATGTCTCCACGTTCGTCTCCACATCCGCCTGCACGATCTGTGCGCAGAACAAGACTCCTCGTCAAGCTCCGGCTGGTCTCTTTCAACCACTCTGTCCCTCACCGTCCCTTGTCTCACATATCCCTAGACTTCGTCACTGGTCTCCCCCGTCTGATGTCAACACCGCCATACTGACAGTAGTGGACCGGTTTTCCAAAGCCGCACATTTCATTCCTCTCTCCAAGCTACCGTCTGCCAAAGATACGGCCCAGCTCATGGTGCAGCATGTCTTCCGCATCCATGGACTCCCGGTGGACATAGTCTCCAACCGGGGTTCTCGTCTCGATTTTGGAAGGCGTTCTGCACACTCATTTGGTCGTCGGCCAGCCTGCCCTCCGGATTCCACCCTCAGCCCAACGGCCAGTCGCCGCAAGCCATTCAAGACCTGGAGACAACTCTTCACTGCCTTGTCTCCGTCAACCCCACCACTTGGAGCCAGCAACTCATGTGGGTTGACTACGCCCTCAACATCCTCCCCTGCTTTGCCACCAGGCTCTCGCCTTTCGAGTGTTCCCTTGGTTATCAGCCCCAGCTCTTCCCGGAGCAAGAGGAAGAGGTCGGCATACCCTCGCTCCAGATGTTTGTCCACCGCTCTCACCGTACCTGGAAGAGAGCCCGGTCAGCTCTTCTCAAGACCACCTCCAGGTATCGACAACAAGTGTACCTCCACCGGACCCCGGCTCCCCAGTATCGTCTCAGAAGGGTATGGCTATCCACATGAGATCTGCACCTCCTGGTGGAGTCCTGCAAGTGTTCCCCTGTTTTAAAAGCCCTTTCCCCATCTCCAAGATCATTAGCCCCTCTGCTGTTTGTCTTCTGTTGCCCCATACCCTCCATATACATCCCACTTTTCATGTGTCTAGGATTAAACCTATGTCTCACAGCCCTTTGTCTCCTGTTTCCAGGCCCAACCCTCTCCCCTGTCTCGTTGGCGGCCAACCAGCGTACACAGCGAGGCGCCTCCTGACGGTTGACTGGGGGGGTTATGGCCCAGAGGAGACGTGCTGGGTCCCCGCTAGGGACATCCTTGACCCAGGCCTCATTGCTGAGTTCCAACTCCACCACCCCGGTCAACCAGGTATGCTCCCAGGTAGGACGCCAGGTGGCACCCCTAGAGGGGGGGTACTGTCACCCTCTGATCTGTTTCACCTGTCCTTGGGATTGTCTCCACACCCCACCAGGTGTCGCATCATTTCTCTAGTTCTTGTTTTCTTGTTTTCCCGGTTTTGCCCATTCTGCCTGCCCTGAGCCTGCCTGCCGTTCTGTACCTTTCTGACTCTGCTCTGGATTACTGACCTCTGCCTGCCATGACCTGTTGTTTGCCTGCCCCCCTGTTTTTGTAATAAACTTTTGTTACTTTGAAACTTTTTGCATCTGGGTCTTCTCCTAAGCCTTGACACTAGCTGCCATTACAGAACGGCATCTCACTGAAATTAACTGCTCTTACAGGCTACACTGAATTGCAATGCTGAGGTGTGTTTCCTCTTGTTTCTCCAGTCACTTTGAGTTTACTCCCTGCTCTGCTTCATGCTATCTGGCCAGTGCTCTGGGATTTCAGATTTGTCCAGTTCAAAGATGGATGTACAACCAGACAGAGACATACATATTCAGATGTAAGAAATATGCAAGCACGTGCACATAATACAAATACATATGCAAATTCCAACTTAGACACACAGGCACAAGACACACAGGCACAGACAGGCACACACAGACCCGCACACACACACACACACACACTTGCACAGAGCGGCTTGTGTCAAATCCTCTGCAAAGACGCTCTAATAGCAAAGTAAATCGTCCGAGAAAAATCAATTTAGAAAATTGCTTGAATTCTTGCAGGCATGTTTCATTGTCATTAAGAGATCACAGAGAGGGGAGAGGATGAAATGAATGTCTCCCATTGCTTAGGGGGGCAAGTGCAAAGCTAGCACTACTGCCTCTAAGGGCATATTAATTTTACTCTCTTTCCCTGTGTCTTGTGGTAATGCTCCCCTTTTCTCTTTCTCTCTTTTTCACTCTATTAATAGTAACCCTTAAATGATGAAGGAATGTTAAGAAACTCATCTACATAAAGAGCATGGGTAGAAGCAATGGGGCAAATCCATGCCAGCATGACCCAAAACTATTGTAGGTATCTCCAATTGTTCTCTCAATTTTCACATAGAAACTTAATTGGGAGGAAAAATGGTTGATGATTTTTACATTTGTAACACTTTTTTTTAAATAATAATGAATGTGGCCATTTTAGTAATTTTTTAGACCTATGCATGATGTGTCTTGCCCCACGTTTGAAACCCTGATTATGTATTGGTATACTTATTTATTTGAGGAATTATAGCCTCATCCGAAGAGCTCAAGCCATATAATTGGTCTGGTTCGCTGGTTTATGAGAAATTCCCCAGACTTTGTGAGATATGCCCATCTGTGAAACGCGCTTGAAATAAAGACGACCTGGAACGTCCCCAGAATTTTGTGTTGGCACTGACATTATGTGACTGTGCGTTGTGAAGAATCAGGATAGACGTGGCTAGGAGAAGTGTGGAAAGGCCGAGAAGATGGCGGAAGCGGAGGTTCTGTTTAAAACTGGTGAATCGTCAAGTGTAGATGAGAGTGAGAAGGAATCGATTACAGTAACCAAGTTTCTATGCAACCATTTTATGGGAGTAAAGTACATGTCGGATAAAAAATGGCAGGACCGGCCTGATGGAAATATAAATTTTTGGGGTAAACCTTCTGAATTAATTGTGCAAAAAAAAGTCTGTGGAAACGCTTTTATGCGCAATATTGATATAATAACCATCATATCAAAATTAACTTGGAGTCATGCGATGACATTTTGTGTGGTCCTCCTACGACGACTCATCGGGAAAGCTTGCAGTTTATTAGGTTACAGATGAAATCATTTATTATGAACTTCGCAAGGTGGTGAAAGTGCTAGGTGATGAGCTTGATGCTCCTTCACAATAAATATTGAGGGTCTTATTCTGGTGACATGATAATCAATGCCTGGCTACCGTTTGACAAATAAAAATAATCTTGCTCTTTTGTCCATAATAATCATCTCATCATGTAGGCTATATGTGCACTCTAGCCAACAGCACGCAACATCAGGAGAGTTTAAAAATGCAAACCCATTTAATCCGTATTTTTCTAATTCTGTACATGCAAATTTAACCACAAAAGCTATTTTATGTGCGTTATGTCATCATGCACAGCCTTCTATCTGTAAGAACTCAATTTGATGGTGGGAAAAAAACTCATATTGTTTGTATGAAGATTTTGAATATTTGAATGAAAATCTATCACCAATTGGATTGAAACCTATCTACTGGCGAACAAAAAAAGAAACAAGATAAGTAAAGGGGTGGTGGAATCTAGTAAACCCAAGCCTCGTTCTGGCTATTTCTTAGTTCGAGTGAGGGCTTTGGACCAATGGAGTTACTTTTGAGATCTGTATATCATCTTGATGAAAATTATAGATGTGTTGGATGAGGTGGTAGCAGTGACAATAACAAGAAGTAGGCTAATTTAGTTTTTTGTGTTTCCTTAGCAGAAGGAGCGTGATTTGCAACTCAAAAAGATATCGGTTTGGAATGTGTCATGTGTGGATCTTTAAAGCAGGGGGTTATCTCTGGGGTGGCGCTAGAAGTGAATGCAAAGGATTTAACCAAAGAAGTAGATGGAACGGTTGGTGCACACAGAGGGGAAATCCGATCATTGTGAGTGCGGCTGAACGTTGTTTTTTAGTACTTTTACAGCAGAGATATTACAAGGAATCCTATAGATGACTGTTCTCCCCTCACAGGCCCCTGAGCCTGTGTATGGATGTGATTTGGACTATGACTGAAGTATTCAGATGGGTTTTTATGGCTAGCTAGCATAAGGTAAAACCTAAAACGTCTTTTAGAATAGAGCCATTCTGCTAGACGATTTTGAACATCTTTTGCAAGATCTAGTTAGATAGCTAGCTAAATAATTAGGTAAGTAGATCACGTTTGCTGGCTAGCTTGATAGTTAGCTTCAATAGCTAGCAAACATGTGTCGCCAGTTAGCTAGCTAATATGACAGAGTTTCCATGGAATGTGTTTAATTTTGGGGGGATGAGCACACTAACTAGCTAGCTAGTTGCCTAACCTTAGCAAACTCAGGTACATTCTCTAGCTAGGTAGCTGGTAAATTAGCGAGCTTGCATCCTTTGTCAGCACACTAACATGAGTGGTTCCAATTTTAAGACTAGCTAGCTAGTTAACTAGCTAGTTTATTTGCAAACATTGTGATAACTAGCTAACCCCTTTCATCTCAAATCAAATCAAATTTTATTTGTCACATACACATGGTTAGCAGATGTTAATGCGAGTGTAGCGAAATGCTTGTGCTTCTAGTTCCGACAATGCAGTAATAACCAAAAAGTAATCTAACCTAACAATTCCACAACTACTACCTTATACACACAAGTGTAAAGGGATAAAGAATATGTACATAAAGATATATGAATGAGTGATGGTACAGAACGGCATAGGCAAGATGCAGTAGATGGTATAGAGTACAGTATATACATATGAGATGAGTACTGTAGGGTATGTAAACATAAAGTGGCCTAGTTTAAAGTGGCTAGTGATTCATGTATTACATAAAGATGGCAAGATGCAGTAGATGATATAGAGTACAGTATATACATATACATATGAGATGAGTAATGTAGGGTATGTAAACATTATATTAATAAGTGGCATTGTTTAAAGTGGCTAGTGGTACATTTTTACATAATTTCCATCAATTCCCATTATTAAAGTGGCTGGAGTTGAGTCAGTATGTTGGCAGCGGCCGCTAAATGTTAGTGGTGGCTGTTTAACAGTCTGATGGTCTTGAGATAGAAGCTGTTTTTCAGTCTCTCGGTCCCTGCTTTGATGCACCTGTACTGACCTCGCCTTCTGGATGTTAGCGGGGTGAACAGGCAGTGGCTTGGGTGGTTGTTGTCCTTGATGATCTTTATGGCCTTCCTGTGACATCGGGTGGTGTAGGTGTCCTGGAGGGCAGGTAGTTTGCCCCCGGTGATGCGTTGTGCAGACCTCACTACCCTCTGGAGAGCCTTACGGTTGTGGGCGGAGCAGTTGCCGTACCAGGCGGTGATACAGCCCGACAGGATGCTCTCGATTGTGCATCTGTAGAAGTTTGTGAGTGCTTTTGGTGACAAGCCGAATTTCTTCAACCTCCTGAGGTTGAAGAGGCGCTGCTGCGCCTTCTTCACAACGCTGTCTGTGTGGGTGGACCAATTCAGTTTGTCCGTGATGTGTACACCGAGGAACTTAAAACTTTCCACCTTCTCCACTACTGACCCGTCGATGTGGATAGGGGGGTGCTCCCTCTGCTGTTTCCTGAAGTCCACAATCATCTCCTTTGTTTTGTTGACGTTGAGTGTGAGGTTATTTTCCTGACACCACACTCCGAGGGCCCTCACCTCCTCCCTGTAGGCCGTCTCGTCGTTGTTGGTAATCAAGCCTACCACTGTAGTGTCATCCGCAAACTTGATGTAGCAAATCTGTTGTAGCTATCAGTGTTAGCAAGTAATGTCAAGCACTTGCATTAGGTATTATTACTATTTTTAGCTATCAGTGGATAACATAACTAGCTAAGCCTAAATTGTACAAATCATGATAATGACGATAGTAGGGTGTCTACTGTATGAAAATGTTTCATAAATTCCTCTTCTCTCCCACAGATTCCCATAAATCTAATCACATTTTATTTGTGACATGCTTCGTAAACAACAGGTGTAGATTGAAATGGAAATGCTTACTAAAGGGCCCTTCCCAAAAATGCAGAGAGAACAAAAATAGAGAAATAATATAAAAGTAAAACATAATATAAAAGTAAAAGTAATAATAAATACACAATGAGTAACGATAACTTGGCTTAAGATCTTAGACTCCAGGATGGGTAAAGGCTGAACAAGAAATAAATAGATGAAGACACAGAAAGGGACAATGAGATCCTATGTTGTATTATAAATAGTTAATCTGTCTGACAACCCCTGTTCATCTGAATTAGCTGGGCTACTCACTATACCAATGATACAAATTTGAGTCGTTGCAATTAAAATAGTTTTCCCAATGTACCCTTCTATTAAGTTACATTTTGTTCTTACAATGTATTGCATGTTTATGAGGACACTATATGCTTTTAGAAATGTTTGTAACTCATTAATAAATGGAGAGAAGAGTTCCACTTTCTTTAAAGATATATTTTCATCAGCTATAAATGTTAGTAACTAATTTGCTGATGGTCAGTGGATTGCAACTTTCAAATAGTGTATCATTTGAGCAATTATAAATGTTAACTCAGTTATAAATGTTAATATGTGTGTGAATTTAAAATAAATGTCAGTGCATTCGGAAAGTATTCAGACCCCTTGACTTTTTCCACATTGTCATTAGTCTAGGTGATGTGGGTAAGGCAGAGTCAGGCGCAGGACACAGAGATGAGTAATAATCGTAACTTTACTCAAAAAACAATCTTCCATCAAGGAGAACAAAATTCCAGAGCACATAAACGAGACAACTTGACAACAATAAACATGCACAAAACAATGATGGAACCAAAGGGTTAAATAGGGAGTAAATTAAAACATAATGGAAACCAGGTGTGTACAATCAAGACCAAACAAAAGGAAAAAGAAATGTAGATCGGTGGAGACTAGAAAGCCGGTGACGTCGACCGCTGAACGTCGCCCGAACAAGGAGAGGCACCAACTTCGGCAGAAGTCGTGACTCACATTTTGTTACGTTACAGCCTTATTCTAAAATAGATGGAGTACTTTTTTCCCCTCATCAATCTACACACAATTAAACAGTTTTAAAAAATGTGTTTGCACATTTATTACAAATGAAAACCAGAAATACTTTATTTACATAAGTATTCAGAGCCTTTGTTATGAGACTCGAAATTGAGTTCAGGTGCTTCCTGTTTCCATTGATCATTCTTGATGTTTCTACAACTTTATTGGAGTCCACCTGTGGTAAATTAAATTGATTCGATATGATTTGGAAAGGCACAAATCTGTCTATATAAGGTCCCACTGTTCACAGTTCACGTCAGAGCAAAAATCAAGCCATGAGGTCGAAGGATTTGTCCGTAGAACTCCGAGACAGGATTGTGTCGAAGCACAGATCTGGGGAAGGGTACTAAAACATGTCTGCAGCATTGAAGGTCCCCAAGAACTCAGTGGCCTCCATCATTCTTAAATGGAAGAAGTTTGGAACCACCAAGACTCTTCCTAGAGCTGGCCGCGCGGCCAAACTGAGCAATCGGGGGAGAAGGATCTCGGTCGGTCATCAAGGTGACCAAGTACCCGATGGTCACTCTGACAGACCTCCAGAGTTCCTCTGTGGAGATGGGAGAACCTTCCAGAAGGACAACCATCTCTGCAGTTTTCCACCAATCAGGCCTTTATGGTAGAGTGGCCAGACAGAAGCCACTCCTCAGTAAAAGGTACATGACAGCCCGCTTGGAGTTTGCCGAAAGGAACCTGAAGGACTCTCAGACCATGAGAAGCAATATTCTCTGGTCTGATGAAACCAACATTGAACTCTTTGGCCTGGATGCATCGCTGTCATCAAGGCAAAGGGTGGTTAATTTGAAGAATCTCAAATATAAGATATATTGTTTAACATTTGTTTGTTTACTACATGATTCCATACGTGTTATTTCATAGTTTTAATTTCTTCCCTATTATTCTGCAACGTAAAAAATAGTTAAAAAAAAAAGAGAAACCCTTGAATGAGTAGGTGTGTCCACATTTTTGACTGGTACTGTACATTGGCAGTAGAATAGCCTTACTGAAGAGCTCAGTGACTTTCAACGTGGAACCGACATAGGATTCCACCTTTCCAACAAGTCAGTTCGTCAAATTTCTGCCCGGCTAGAGCTGCCCCGGTCAACTGTAAGTGCTGTTATTGTGAAGTGGAAACGTTTAAGAGCAACAATGGCTCAGCCACGAATTGGTAGGCCACACAAGTTCTCTGCTGCCAATGACTGGAACAAATTGCAAAAATCTCTGAAGCTGGAGTCTTATATCTCCCTCTCTTTAAGCATCAGCTCTCAGAGCAGCTTACCGATCACTGTACCTGTACACAGCCAATCTGTAAATAGCACACCCAACTACCTCATCCCCATATTATTACTTACCCTCTTGCTCTTTTGCACACCAGTATCTCTACTTGCACATCACCATCTGCACATCTATCATTCCAGGATTAATGCTAAATTGTAATTATTTCGCCTCTATGGCCTATTTATTGCCTACCTCCCTATTCTTCTACATTTGCACACACTGTACATAGATTTTAGATTTTTCTTTTCTATTGTGTTATTGACTGTACGTTTGTTTATGTGTAACTCTGTGTTGTTTTTTGTCGCACTGCTTTGCTTTATCTTGGCCAGGTCGCAGTTGTAAATGAGAACTGGTTCTCAACTGGCCTACCTGGTTAAATAAATGTGAAATAAAAAAATAAAAACAAAACAAGCTCACAGAATGGGACTGTTGAGTGCTGAAGCACGTAGCACTTAAAAATAGTCTGTCCTCTGTTGCAACACTCATTGCCAAGTTCCAAACTGCCTCTGGAAGCAAACGTAGCAAAATAACTGTCCATCGGGAGCATCATGAAATGGGTTTCCATGGCCGACCAGCTGCACATAAGCCTAAGATCACCATGCGCAATGCCAAGTGTTGGCTGAAGTGGCGTAAAGCTCACTGCCATTGGACTCTGGAGCAGTGGAAACACGTTCTCTGGAGTGATGAATCACGCTTCATCATCTGGCAGTCGGACAGACAAATCTGGGTTTGGCAGTAGCCAGGAAAACGCGACCTGCACCAATGCATAGTGTAAACTGTAAAGTTTGGTGGAGGAGGCATAATGGTCTTGAGCTGTTTTTCATGGTTCAAGCTAGGCAAGAACACTGTGAAAGAACTTGACTGGCCTGCACAGAGCCCTGAACTCAACACCATCGAACACATTTGGGATGAATTGGAATGATGAATGCGAGCCAGGACTTATCGCCCAACATCAGTGCCTGACCTCACTAATGCTCTTGTGGCGGAATGGAAGCAAGTCCCAGCAGCAATATTCCAACATCTAGTGGAAAGCCTTCCCAGAAGAGTGAAAGCTGTATAGCAGCAAAGGGGGGACCAACTCCATTTTAATGCCTGTGATTTTGGAATGAGATGGTCGACAAGCAGTTGTCCGCATACTTTTGGTCATGTCTTGTGGGACTTTGAATATATATATATACAGTACCTACCCCATTGGCATTCCTGTTTCTTCTGTAGATGTTATAACCATGTATTGCTACGATAGTGTCATCAAAGGAATTATCTAATTGAGTTTCAGAGATAGCCAGTATATGAATGTTGTCTGATGTTAGCACGTTTCTCATTAATGAAATTGATAATTTCTTCAAAAGTACCAGAGAGCCCACTCTGGAATTGTGATGTGTTTGCAAGGGTATATTGTTCCAAACAATATGTCTAAAGATAAGCAAAATCAAAAAGGGTACTTTTGAGATATGAATAATAATATTTTTTATGTTGAATGAATTCATATGAAATATATATTTCAGAAGAAAGAAATGTGCACACTATATGGAGTATAATGACACCAAGATGTTGTCCGCGTCATGTACGGTTCATGGATCATAGGGTCTTACAGGAGGCATGTATAGCTCTAATAAGGGCCTCATGATTTTCAACCCAAAAAATTGTGATACAAATGTTAGTCTCACATAAAAATCTGTGATATCAAAAATATTTTCTGGTTATGCTGGCATGGAATCACCAAATGGTTTATGTTCTCAGTCAATCAAAAGGAAATATATATTCATTCACTTCTGCTGCTGACCAGACAGTTGACCATACATTGTCTTTGGAAAGTATTCAGACCACTTGACTTTTTCCACATTTTGTTACATTACAGCCTTATTCTAAAATAGATGCAATCGTTTTCCCCCTCATCAATCTACACACAATACCCTTAATGACAAAGTAAAAACTGTTTTTTTTTTACATTTTTGCAAATGTATTAAACATTTTAAACTGAAATATCACATTTTCATAAGTATTCAGACCCTTTAGACCTTTCAGACTCAGTACTTTGTTGAAGCACCTTTGGCAGTGATTCTTGGGTATGACACTACAAGCTTGGCACACCTTTAACAATGTTGTGGTCATGTTGTGTTGCTACCAAGCTGTTTTTTCACGTGTTGCTGCCATGCTCTGTTGTCTTAGGTCTCTCTTTGTGTAGTGTTGTGGTGTCTCTCTTGTCATGATGTGTGTTTTGTTTTTATTTTTAATCTCAGCCCCTGTCCCCACAGTAGGCCTTTTGCCTTTTGGTAGGCCGTCACAGTAAATACGAATTTGTTCTTAACTGACTTCCCTAGTTAAATAAAGGTTAAATAAAAAATGTAACATTTAATCGATTTTAGAATAAGGCTGTAACGTAACAAAAGGTTGAAAAAGTCTAGGGGTCTGAATACTTTCCAAATGCACTGTATGTGTCATGGATAGTTGTTATGAAGATTCAACAGCTTCAGATAAAGACTTCCTTGGCTCTGTGCTCTGCTATGGTAACACAAAACATTCTCAGAGTACTGACTGCAACAGCATTACGAGGTATTGTGTATGTGCTAGTTTCTCTGCATAGCTTGAGAATAGTTAAACTTTTTGAAAGTGCCACAAGACATGCTGTCATTCTCATTCAAAACCGTGCTATGGGGTTTGACACAAAACAGCTGAAAATGTATGAATTGCAGAGTTTTTATAACCATTCTAAGCAGCCATTAACTGAATTTTTTCCAATTTAGATTTTTTATATATATTTGGAACTATTAAGAGAAGAAATGCAGCAACACAAACAGACCCAAGGTTGAGCAACCAACCTCCCATCCACCCACATCCACTGCCATCAAACTCATTAACTCAACATGATTTAGTACAAACCAAAAGCATGTACGTACACCACCACTGACTGAACGAGCGAGCCTCAACTCCCTACTTCCTCTGTTTCATAACCAATGCTTAATTTAGATCTGTCTTTCTCGTTTCGCTCTGGTAATTAGCGCATGAAATACGTCAGGCTCACATGAGTGGCCAGATATTGGATTCGTCCCAAATGGCACCCTATTCACTACTTTTGGGCTCTGGTCAAATGGGAACCCTATTCCCTTTATAGTAGAGCACTACAAAGGGAATAGAGTGCCATTTGGGACGCAGACATTGTTAAGAACGACCAGTCCTTGAGCAGAACTCCTGTGAAACCATCTGTTCCTGCGTGTACCGTCAATCTGCCATTGCTCAAACACCACCCTAAAGTACCACAGAGATCTACGGAGGGAGAACCACTCCAGCTTTAAATCAGTCAAAGCTCTGAGGAACACAACATATGCTAATTATGTATCATTGTGTTAGGCTTTGACTGATGCGTTTTCCAGTAACATACAAATACTTGTAGTAATTTCCTGCAGTCAAATTACCTTGTGGCCTCATGGGTGGAATGTTATTAATATTTATTTGAACTTCATTAATAAAAAATATTTCAAAACACCTACCGAAAATCAGTTTTTATGACAAACAGTCTTGTTATATTTCAGTCTTCTGTGATGTACACTGAACAAACATATACACTACCGTTCAAACGTTTGGGGCCACTTAGAAATGTCCTTGTTTTTGAAAGAAAAGCTAATTTTTTTGTCCATTAAAATATCAAATCGATCAAAATCCATCAGAATAATAACAACCATATCGATCAGAAATACAGTCTCGTACAGAGGCCCATTACCAGCAACCATCACTTCTGTGTTCCAATGGCACGTTGTGTTAGCTAATTATTAAGTTAAGTTAATTATTTTAAAAGGCTAACTGATCATTAGAAAATCCTTTTGCAATTATGTTAGCACAGCTGAAAACTGTTGTGATGATTAAAGAAGCAATTACACTGGCCTTCTTTAGACTAGTTGAGTATCTGGAGCATGAGCATTTGTGGGTTCGATTACAGGCTCAAAATGGCCAGAAACAAAGAACTTTCTTCTGAAACTCATCAGTCTTAAGGCTATTCCATGCTAGAAATTGCCAAGAAACTGAAGATCTCGTACTCCCTTCACAGAACAGTGCAAACTGTCTCTAACCAGAATAGAAAGAAGAGTGGGAGGCCCCGGTGCACAACTGAGCAAGAGGACAAGTACATTAGAGTGTCTAGTTTGAGAAACAGACGCCTCACAAGTCCTCAACTAGCAGCATCATTAAATAGTACCTGTAAAACACCAGTCTCAACATCAACAGTGAAGAGGTGACTCCGGGATGCTGGCCTTCGAGGCAGAGTTCCTCTGTCCAGAGTCTGTGTTCTTTTGCCCATCTTAATCTTTTATTTTTATTGGCCAGTCTGAGATATGGCTTTTTCTTTACAACTCTGCCTAGAAGTACTTTACACCACTGGTTTCAACTGTACCAGGCAGATAGCAGACAGTGTGTACTGTATGGCGTCGGTGTGGGCGAGTGGTTTGCTGATGTCAACATTGTGAACAGTGTGCCCCATGGTGGCGGTGGGGTTATGGTATGGGCAGGCATAAGCTACGGACAATAAACGCAATTGCATTTCATTTGCAAGCAATTTAAATGCACAGAGAAACCGTTAAGAGATCCTGAGGCTCATTGTCGTGCCATTCATCCACCGCCATCACCTCATGTTTCAGCATAAAAATGTAAGGCCTAATGTCACAAGAACCTATACATAATTCCAGGAAGAAGAACATTTCCCAGTAGCATACTCAAACATGTCACCCATTGAGCACGTTTGGGATGCTCTGGATTGACATGTACAACAGCTCGTTCCAGTTCCCGCCAATATCCAGCAACTTCATTAAAACAATTATATATATATATATTTTTACTTTTTACCCCAATTTCGTGATATCTGATTGGTAGTTAGTCTTGTCCGATCGCTGCAACTCCCTGGTCTGTAGTGATGCCTCTAGCACTGCTGCGCCACTCGGGAGACCTATCCAGCAACTTCGTAGAGCCATTGAAGAGGAGTGGGACAACATTCCACAGGCCACAATCAACAGCCTGATCAACTCTCGCACTGCATGAGGCTAATGGTGGTCACACCAGATACTGATACTGACTGGTTTCCTGATCCACGCCCTTACCTTTTTTAAAGTTATCTGTGACCAACCGATGCATATCTGTATTCCCAGTCATATGAAACCCATAGATTACGGCCTAATTTATTTATTTCAATTGACTGATTTCCCTATATGAACTGTAACTCAGCTGACATATGGAATTGTTTTAAGAAGGTCGTACCATGTATCATTTAGCTATTTGATTTTGAATTGTAGGACCCCTTAAGGATTCCACAAAATACATAAAAAATGTATTAGATTAAATATTGAATTTGGCCTTTGCTACTGCTTTACTACTATAGCCCAAAGAAACGCATTGAATAACACATTCATAAATTACAAAAAATACAGTAAAAGAAGAAATTATAAGGAATGAGGTTTTGAAGTGTCTCTCCTATATCTAGGAGATATAAGAAAACTCAGGAATTGTGCCGGAGGAGATGCCTGACGTTTTACGGGCTCCTAACCAATTGTGCTATTTTATGTTTTGTCGCATTGTTTGTAACTTTTGTTGTACATAATGTTTCGGCCACTATCTCTTATGACCCGAAAAGAGTTTCTGGATATCAGAACAGCTATCGATCACCTCGAACTGGACAAAGGTTTTTTCTTTAACGAGTGAGACACAAAGGATTTACTGCTGGTACCGAACCAGGCCAAAATTCGTGTCATTCGCTTGAAGAAGAGATGCCGATACAAGGGACGCAGGTGCCTTGTAAGAATTTGTCGGCGAGTGGGTAGCCCACCAATACCATCTGTCCTATTGGCCAACATGCAATAATTGGAGTATAAACTGTACGAGCTCTGTTCGAGACTATCCAACCAACGGCACATTAAAAACTCTCATATCTTATCTTTCACCGAGTCTTGGTTGAACGACGACATGGATAATATACAGTTGGCTGGGTTTTTCCGTGCATCGGCAAGACAGAACTCCTACCTATGGTAAGACATGGGGTTGTGGGCTGTGTCTATTTGTCAATCACAGCTGGTGTGCGAAATCTAATATTAAGTAAATGTCTAGGTTTTGCTCATCTGAGGTAGAGTATCTCATGAAAATCTGTAGACCACAGAGCTTTCATCTCTATTTTCCGTAGCTGTCTATTTACAACCACAAACCACAGCTGGCACTAAGACAGCACTCAACGAGCTGTATAAGGCTATAAGCAAACAAGAAAATGCTCATCCAGAGTCAGCGCTGCTAGTGACCGGGGACATTATTCAGTGGTGTAAAGTACTTAAGTACAAAATACTTTTACTTCACTACATTCCTGAAGAAAATAATGTATGTTTTACTCCATACATTTTCCCTGACACCCAAAAGTACTCGTTACATTTTGAATGTTTAGCAGGACAGGAAAATGGTCTAATTCAGACACGTATCAAGAGAAGATGTCACGTTTGCTCCTTCTCCAGCCTCTAGGTCACCAGGCTGCTCGTTATGAAGCACACCTGTCACCATCGTTACGCGCACCTGCGTGTCGTCAGACTCACCTGGACTCCGTCACTTCCCTATACATGCCCTTTGGTTCCTTCCCCAGGCGTCATTGTTTCTGTTTCTTGCCTGTGTGCTGTTATTGTATCTTGTTTTGGATTATGTTTATTTTATTAAAACATTCACTCCCTGAACTTGCTTCTCGACTCTCAGGGCATAGAGCTACAGAACATCCCTGGTCATCCCTACTGCCTCTGATCTGGCAGATTCACTAAACACATGCTTCCTTTGTAGAGGATGTCTGAGAGTTGGAGCGTGCCCATGGCTATAAACAAATGAATTTAAACTAGAAAATGTGGCCGTCTGGTTTGTTTAATATAAAGAATTTGAAATAATTTATACTCATGCTTTTACTTTATTTTAGCAAATACATTTACTTTTGATACTTAAGTATATTTACAACAAAATACTTTTAGACTTTTACTCAAGTAGTATTTTACTGGGTGACATTCACTTTTACTTGAGTCATTTTCTATTAAGGTATCTTTATTTTTACTCAAGAATGACAATTGGCTGCTTTTTCCACCACTGACTAATGCAGGTAAACATAAATCCATTTTACCTCATTTCTACCAGTACGTCACATGTGCAACCAGAGGAAAAACAACTCTAGACCACCTTTACTCCAGACACAGAGACGTGCACCAAGCTCTCCCTCGCCCTCCATTTGGCAGATCTGACCATAATTCTATCCTCCTGATTCCTGCTTAAAAGCAAAAACTAAAGCAGGAAGAACCAGTGACTCGCTCAATACGGAAGTGGTCAGATGACACAGATGCTAAGCTACATGACTGTTTTGCCAGCACAGACTGGAATATGTTCCGGGATTCATCCGATGGCATTGAGGAGTATACCACTTCAGTCACCAGCTTCATCAATAAATACATAAAAAATGTCGTCCCCACAGTGACTGTACGTACCCCAACCAGAAGCCATGGATTACTGGCAACATTCTCACTGAGCTAAAGGCTAGAGCTGCCACTTTCAAGGAGAGGGGCTCTACCCCGGATGCTTATAAGAAATCCCGCTATGCCCTCCGACGAAGCATCAAACATGCAAAGCGTCAGTACAGGACTAAGATGAAATCCTATTACACCGGCTCCAACGCTAATCGGATGTGGCAGGGCTTGTAAACAATTACGGACTACAAAGGGAAGCCCACCGGCGAGCTGACCAGTGACACGAGCCTACCAGATGAGCTAAATGACTTCTAAGCGCACATCGAGGCAAGCAACATTGAAGCGTGCATTAGAGCACCAGCTGTTCTGGACGAGTGTGCGATCACGCTTTTCGTAGCCGATGTGAGTAACACCTTTAAACAGGTCAACATTCACAAGGCCGCGGGGCCTAGTGTCACGTTGGTATAAATGGGTCTGGAGACAGGCGCAGGAATGCGCAATATGGGTTGTTATTTCACCACATTACGGCGTGCCGTGTCAGGGCACGGGGACGAAGACCAAACAAACACGTAACAAGACACATGGTTGAACCCCAAACAAAAGAGTGTGGAGTACCTTGAATAAATAACACACGCACACATTGATTAACATATGGGACGAGACCTGTAATCATCTGTTCAATCCACATTGGCACGAAAGCCAAAACACACAGCACAGGTACTCACACGCACCAACGGACATAGTAACAATAATTGACAGCCCAATGGAAACCAAAGGGAACACTTATACATGTACTAATCAGTTGGAATAGGGGACAGGTGTGCGTAATGAAAGTTCCGGAGCGATCCGTGACAGCCAGATGGATTACCAGTACGTGTACTCCGAGCATTCACTGACTAACTGGCAAGTGTCTTCACTGACATTTTCAACCTGTCCTTGACCGAATCTGTAATACTTACATGTGTCAAGCAGAAAACCATAGTCCCTGTACAGATTATTATCAGATTCAAGTTACAATTGCTGGTAACTCCTCAAATGCATGTAGTTTCAAATACAGGTAGCCTAGTGCTTAGAGCGTTGGACTTGTAACCGAAAGGTTGCAAGATCGAATCCCCGAGCTGACAAGGTAAAAATATGTAATTCGGCGCCTGACCAAGGCAGTTAATCCACTGTTCCTAGGCTGTCATTGAAAATAAGATTTTGTTTTTTTATTTTACCTTTATTTTACTGGGCAAGTCAGTTAAAGAACACATTCTTATTTCAATGACGGCCTAGGAATAGTGGGTTCTGTCTTGTTCAGGGGCAGAACAACAGATTTTCTACATATTATTATTTATTTTTTTACCTTGTCAGCTCAGGGATTCGATCTTGCAACTCTAACCACTAGGCCACCTGCCTTAAATAAAAATGTGTTCTTAATTAACTGACTTATCTAGTTAAATAAATGTTCGACAAACATTTTATAAAACTAGAGATTTTAATTAAAAACAAAAATGTTCTTCTACATCCCCCCAAACTAAAAGAATCACAGCATCCCCACCCCCAAACTTCTTCCTGTGGCTATGTCTAGCTTCAACTGACGGATTTGGATCATTTTTATTACGTTACTTAAATTGACGCACCAGTGAGTCAATAGACTCTAGCGGTTTTTAAACAGCTGAAGCAATTCACACAATTGTCCTTCATGGAAATTGGATGCCCTCTTTGCCTCTTCCTCTCTGCTGAAACTAGGGAGCGAAACAGCGCCCCTCTGTCTTACTATATGTAGTCCATGTATGTGCTCCTGTCTGGCCATAAAAAGTATGACATGCAATACTCCTTTTGTCCATACAGCATCAGATACATGGTCTACACATAAGGAGAGAGAGGGGCGTTGTTTCGCTCACTCGGATGCCTTATCTCAGATTGATGCGTCTTTCTGTCGGCGAGCGTCTTCTTCAAATAAATGATCAATATTTCAATATTTTATTTGGAAGGGCATGGAGGTACGGTAAGGTGGGCCAGGCCCCCTAGGACCTGCCCATAATGCCGGCCCTGGTAAATACATGTATAGATGACTGATGTGTGCACTGTTGCTATGGGTCTTCATTAATATATTTTTGTACTTGTCTGTGGGTGCTTGTGTGGGTGTAAGTAAATGCACGTGTATGAGTGGGTATTCCTGTGTAAATATACTGTATGTGTGTCTTCACTGTGTGCGTGTATGTGTGTGCGTTGTCTGCCTGTGTGCATGAGTGCGTGCGTGCTGCGTGCATGAGTGAGTGCGTGCGTGTGTGCATGCATCCATGACTGTGCTACTCTGATTATGATTGATTCTAGATGCACTGACTCTGTGGCCTGTAGACCCTTACTTGGTGATCACACAGAAGTTAGCCCACCTAGCGCTAACAAGTCCCTGGCTAATAACCAGCTCCCTAGGGGAACATACAGCAATGAGAGCTGAGGGCAGAGAGGCATGGAGGCTAGCCACATCAATCTGCAGAGGGAGGTAGAGCAGTGAGGGGAGGGTGAGCTGTGTTTGAAGGTTACAGACAAACTGTACTGTAGTCTACTCCCCAAAGTGTCTCAAGGTCAATGGCAACCCCTGAGGATTCGCTCTCTGAGAGAGTAGAGGAGAAAAGAACAGGATGACAGTGACAAAATGGATCAACCCACACCTCCTTTTTTACAATAACAAAGACAAAAGGGTGTAGTTCTCTAGATCGTTTGTTGGAAAATAATTTGGGTTCAGTTTTATGGGTACAATTTTGGGCCTCACAATTATCCCAAACAAGGACAATGATCATTTTGCAATTTGGGAAAGTACAAACAGATTTTGGTCTGGCATTGTGGATCACCAGCTCTGCTCTGAACTAGGTGTCATTGCCTATGCAGTACACAGATTGTGTTTTCTATGGAGTAATTGTTTTCTATGGAGATTGATACCTGGGGTGGTTATACTGTATGTCTCCCCTCAGGCTGTTACAGTACAATTCTGGGTGTTTGTGGGTGTACACGTGTGGGAGAGTATTTCAGATTGTAAATCAAAGTGAGAATGTGTGCTTGCGCGCGTGTGTGTGTGTGTGTGTGTGTGTGTGTGTGTGCGTGCGTGCGTGTGTGTGTGTATATGAAACCCCTGTGTCAGGCTTGTTTGCATGATGGACTGCTCACACAAACATGTACTGGCTGTTATTGATTACATTACTATTCAGTTTCTCTTTTAATTTGTTGCGTCTCCTGAGCAGTGAAAGGCAAGGACGTTTAAACTATTCTCACTCAACATCTATTCAACTTGAAACCATTTACATGAAATCCATGTTTTGAAACAATCAATTGAATATAGCCTTGACGCAGGTCTACATTTAATTAGAAGTCGAGGATAGTACAATATAGAATCTATGAAAATGAGTAATATATTGTGCTACTAATGCTCTGTTCTTGGCCCACACACACAAATGCACGCACGTGCACACACACATGCACATGCAATGACACGTGTACACACACACACACACCACATACACACACCGTGTACAATCAATAACTCAAGCAGGAAGGACCAGTGACTCGTTCAATACGGAAGTGGTCCGACAAAGCGGATGCTAATCTACAGGACTGTTTCTGTAGCACAGACTGGAATATGTTCCGCAATTCATCCGTTAACATTGAGGAGTTCACCAACTTCATTAATAAGTGCATCGACAACGTCATATTCACAGTGACTGTAAGTAGGGCTTTGGTGGTCACGAAATTTCGTCAGCCGGTGACTGTCAAGCAAATAACTGTCGGTCTCACGATAATTGGTCGTTAATTAACATAAACACATTTAGCATTTCCTGGCTTCCACACATAGCCTACAAGCAATTTTAAAAAGTTTAATAAATCCAAGTAATTTAGCCTACACCTTCACAATAAATCTGTTATTTATTTTAGACAGGTCTAAAGAAGCATGATATGAAGAAAATTTAGTCTATTTCAGAAGAATAGAATAGCATACTCTGAGTTGTCCTTATGTTAGGTCCTGATGTGGCTATGCCTAATGGCTGTGGGCTACACTAGTTAATTTAGCAGACAAGATTTGCTTATAATTCCATAGCATTATTTTATATTATTTTATAGTATGAAGAATACAATTGAATAAAGCTGAATAAAATACAGTGTGAATATTTTCTCCAAACTATTTGAAAGAGTGTGCACATGCAGCTATTTTGTGTTGAGCGGTTAAGTATATGCTTAATTTAGTTATTCATCAAACTTAGTTGTTCTACAAACGTTGGGCTATATGTTTTGATTTTTAATTCATTGTAAGGCTGCATGATGAGACTCAAATGATGATTTGAAAAAAGTCACTTGTAAGTCATGATTTCTACTTTGTTTTTTGCATTGGCTGTACACACTCCTAGTCTCTCATTCACAATTTGAAAAGCACTTGACAATACCTTGAATTTCACGGCGGCATCCCCTTTGTGGCCGAAATGCACACAATTTTTTTTTTTTTGTGGCCTGGATTGCTGCATTGTGCCCTTCTCCCTGAGTGTGCTGCGCAATCCGAAGCATCTCTCACCCACACTGCTCTCTGTCAGTTTCTCTCAGGCTACAAGTGAAGACAGACACATCGGGGACGCAACTGTGCTCGTCCTTATCCAATTCCGAGGTGCATATTGAAGATATTGGAAGAACGGTCCACATGTACTTTGTCAGTCATCAAGATGAGTAGGCCTAACAAACAGCAAAAGCACTAGCCTATGTCAATCTACTATCCCCATAGTATAAAAGTCATCTTATTCAATTCTGTGACAGTCTAGGACAGTTGTGAGATGCGGTAGATCCCAAATTAATACAATACAATTATGCAATGTGGATGACACAACAGATCAGAACGTTTAGCTTAAAATGTTGATAAACCGTCAGGCAATTTCTTCACATTATGAGCGCAACAATGCGCACATGGTAGTAGGCTATAAGAGCGAATATTCAATGATCGGAAAACACCATTGTCAAAAGTGACCGCAAATGCTACTATGCATGTAATGCTTTTATTATAAAGGTGCATTTTTATGGTGAAAATTATCTTCCCCAAACTTGAAACTCACACGCTGCTTATAAATGCCAGTTAGGCTCTACATCCCTCGTAAAGGGTATTAATGTGCTTCATTTTAAGAAGTTATTATTTGTGATACAAACCTTATTAAAACATAAAGGCCTATGGGCTCGGCTACATGAGGTGTGCGACTATGATTAGAAAAAGGCGTTCAAAAAAGGTATTGTTTCTTAAGGTGGGCATCATTCACAAGTGATATTGTCACCCAGCAGACTATTCTTGATTTAATCTTGTCTTTACATATCAAAACAAAATAACGTGTGACATTTGTTTTGATTTAGAATGGACAATTATAACGCACCTCTATAGAAACAAGGGCAGTGGGAAAAAAGCCTAAAGAAAGCTTATAAGATCCTCCTCTTTTTATTAGCGGCCTTCACTCTGTTTTCTCCCGCAATTGAATAGCCTATAGAAATGTTGAGCAACAGGAGCTCATGGGCTCTCATGAAGTGTTTGATTAGATTTTCAAATACATGTGCATTGATGTCAGAGTGAATAGAGGGACAATATAGTGCTGAGTACCAGGCAGTTAGCAAGTTTGGTAGGCTACCAATGACCAGCAGCAGCATCAGAGCATGGAGAAGCCTAATTACCGTGACTAAACGGTCATGTGGAATTTGACTGCCTTCATGACTCGTGACTGCCGGTGTGACTGTAATATGGTCACCACAACAGCCCTAACTGTACGTACATAACCCAACCAGAAGTCATTGATTACAGGCAGCCTCCCCACTGAGCTAAAGGCTAGAGCTGCCGCTTTCAAGGAGCGGGACATTAATGACCAAAAGTATGTGGACACCTGCTCGTCAAACATATCATTCCAAAATCTTGGGCATTAATATGGAGTTCGATGCCCTTTTGCTGCTATAACAGTCTCCGCTCTTCTGGGAAGGCTTTCCACTAGATGTTGCGACATTGCTTCAGCCACAAGATCATTAGTAAGGTCGGGCACTGTTGTTGGGTGATTAGGCTTGGCTTGCAGTCAGCGTTCCAATTCATCCCAAAGGTGTTCAATGGGGTTGAGATCAGGGCTCTGTGCAGGCCAGTCAAGTTCTTCGACACCAATCTCGACAAACCATTTAAGGGGCTTAGCCCGAACCATGAAAAACAGCCCCGGACCATTATTCTTCCTCCACCAAACTTTACAGTTGGCACTATGCATTGGGGCAGGTAGCGTTCTCCTGGCATCCGCTAAACCCAGATTTGTCCATCGGACTGCCAGACAGTGAAGCAAGATTCACTACAGAGAACGCGTTTCCACTGCTCCACTGAGTCCAAAGGCTGTGAGCTTTACACCACATGCCATTCTACTGCCAATATTTGTCTATGGAGATTGGATGGCTGTGTGCTCAACTGAAATAGCCAAATAAACGAATTTGAAGGGGTGTCCACATACTTTTGTATGTTGTGTACCTCTGACCCGGTCTGTAATACCAACTTGTTTCAAGCAGACCACCATAGTCCCCGTGCCCAAGTACGCCAAGGTAACCTGCCTAAATGACTATTGCCTTGTAGCACTCACATCTATAGCCATGAAATGCTTTGAAAGGCTGGTCATGGCTCACATCAACGCCATCATCCCAGGCACCCTGGAGCCACTTCAATTCGCATACCGCCCCAACAGATCCACAGATGACGCAATCTCTATTGCACTCAACAATGCCCTTACCCACCTGGACAAAAGGAAAGAATAGGTGTTCATCGACTACAGCTCAGCATTCAACACCATAGTCCTCTCCATGCTCATCACCAAGCTCAATTATCTTGTACCCCTGGACATCTACTCGGTACTGGTAATACCCTGTATATAGCCATGTTACTTTAACTCGCTATTGTTATTAGTTATTTACTGTTTATTTATTCATCGTGTCTCTATTTCTCTCTATATATTTTATCATCTTAACTCTGCATTGTTGGAAAGGACCCGTACGTAAGTTACTATACACCTGTTGTTTAACAAGCATGTAACATATAACATTTTATTTCATTTTATTTTGATCAAAATAAATCAGAAGACAGATGAAATTCCCTGGCAATGGTTTATGTATTTGACATATCTATTATTTTGATTTGAGTTATGATTTAACGTCCTGTGACTTGCCTGAGAGCCTACAGTGAGGCTTCATATCATTAGTAAAACACAACAAATCAAGTCCTGTAGTTGTCTCCCTAGGGAATGCTTGACATCAATTTCTGTCCGTCTGTCTAGTTAGTGTTGCTCATTGTAAAAATAACCCAAACCCCTGGTCTCCCTAAAGGACACATCAGCATCTGTGTTGTGGAGGTACATAGAGAAGATTATCGAAAACATCCGATAAAGCCTTTTTGGAAAGGACTGAAAAAGAGCTTGTTTGCATGGGTTCTTCAATTTGAGCCACTTAGTTTTACTTTTGAGCAAATAAAAACAATGTTTCGAATTGTCCCATATTTCCCATATTTGTCCATTCAGCAGATGAAAGGTTTCCATGGTGACCTTCTCTATTTAATGGCGGCATAATGAGATGATCTTTCTGACATTTGTGGTATTGGACCCAGCCAGCCCATATATCCACATATACCGCCTTATCTAATGTTTAATTCATTGCGTATGATGATGTATGGAAAGAGGACTGTGGACACCAAATCATATTTAGAATGCCAACGACGATCTCGCCTGGTCATAAAAATGAGAGGCATTTTTCCATTTCCAACCTTTAAGGAAACCTGATATATGGCCGAGGAAGAGTCTGCAAAGTAAACATAAATATCAGTGGGATGAATACCTTATGAGGGATTGGTATACAGTGCCTTGAGAAAGTATTCACACCCCCTTTACTTGTTCTACATTTTGTTGTGTTACAGCCTGAATTTATGGCAAGCCTAAATAAGTTCAGGATTAAACATTTGCTTAACAAGTCATATAATAAGTTGCATGGTCTCACTCTGTGTGCAATAATAGTGTTTAACATGATTTGTTAATGACTACCTCATCTCTGTACCCCACACATACAATTATCTGTATGGTCCCTCAGTCGAGCAGTGATAAAATAAAAATGATAATACAACATTGCATATCCCTTTGAGCATGGTGACGTTATTAATTACACATTGGATAGTATACCAATACACCCAGTCACTACAAATATACAGGTGTCCTTCCTAACTCAGTTGCCGGAGAAGAAAGAAACCACTCAGGCATTTCACCATGAGGCCAATGGTGACTTTACATAGTTACATAGTTAAAACAGTTACATAGTTAAATTGCTGTGATAGGAGAACTAAGGATGGATCATTGTAGTTACTCCACAATACAAACCTAATTGACAGAGTGAAAAGAAGGAAGCATCTACAGAATAAAAATATCTAAAACATGCATCCTGTTTGCAACAACGCACTAAAGTAATACTGCAAAAAATGTGGCAAAGCATTTCACTTTTTTCCTGAATACCTAGTGTTATGTTTGAGGGAAATCCAACACAACACATTACTATGGGTATGCTTGTAATTGTTAAGGACTGGGGAGTTTTTCAAAGAAATGTAATGGAGTTAAGCACAGGCAAAATCGTAGAGGAAAACCTGGTTCAGTCTGCTTTCCATCAGACACTGGGAGATTAATTATCCTTTTAATTGGAAAATTATTTAAAACACAAGGCCAAATCTATGCTGGAGTTGCTTACCAAGAAGACAGTGAAAGTTCCTAATTGGCCGAGTTACAGTTTTTACTTAAATCTACTTGAAAATATACGACAAGACCTGAAAATGCTTGTCTAGCAATGATCAACAACCTATTTGACGCAGAATTTTGAAAAGACAATGGGTAAATGATGCACAATCCAGGTGTGGAAAGCTCTTAGAGACTTAACTTGTCACGCCCTGACCTTAGAGAGCCTTTTTTATTTCTCTATTTGGTTAGGTCAGGGTGTGATTTGTCTATTTGTCTATTTCTTTGTTGGCCGGGTATGGTTCCCAATCAGAGGCAGCTGTCTATCATTGTCTCTGATTGGGGATCATACTTAGCCAGCCTTTTCCCCCACATTAGTTTGTGGGGTCTTGTTTTTGTACAGTTACTGTGTAGCCTGCAGAACGTTACGTTTGGTGTTCATCAAAATAAAGAAAGATGTACGCTTACCACTCTGCGCCTTGGTCTCATTCCAACAACGGACGTGACATAACTAGATAACATTGCTGTAATCGCTGCCAAAGGTGCTTTGACAAAGTATTGACTATGTAAATGAGATATTTCTGTATTTATTTTTATTTTTAAATGTGCCTCTTTTCACATTTTCACTTTGTCATTATGGGGTAGTGTGTGTAAATGAGTGTACATTTTTTTTTTAGTTTTATTACAACAAAATGTGAACGTAAATACTTTCTGAAGGCACTGTAACTGAGAGACACACCCATATGTCTGTTGTATGTCTACCATTGTCTGTGTCTGTTCGATGTCAATCGATAACTGGAGTATGTGCACTTATGCTCGTCAAGATCGACCTTTGTCTTCTTCTCTACGTCTATTCTCCGTGTGTCGGTTGCTTGAGAGACACTCACACACAGGAAAGTTATTAGCTATCGAAGCCTTAAATCCAAGCCCGGCTCTTTTTTGCATTAATGAGTGGAATACGGGAGGGGGCTAACAATCATTAGTGATGCTAATGTTCATTGATTTATGCGTAGAAGCAGCGTTGGCGGTGAACCTGGACGTTACACTGATGCAATGCATGGATTAATTACCTGCTGCCTCTCTGACAACCTGTCAGACAACATGTCAGCATACAACAACACACAGTCCATTTGGGGGGTAATCACATAGCGCTGGTTAGCGGTCAGTCACACATGGAGACACACATCCACTAACATACAGGTACTTATTGCGGAGGTTTTCTGCTGACGAGAAAATGAAAAGTTAGAGGATTAAAAAAAGAAGATAATGGGAGAATGCAATGAGGAGTGGACGTATAGGAAAAGAGGAGGAAGAGAGGGAAAAAAGAGAAACCTGCCATAGCCAATGAGGAGTGTCATGGAAATGCTATAGCTCCATAATACCATGTGATGCTGTGCTATAACATGGTCTGGTTTACGAGGGCTTGTGGGAAATCTGTGGGCTATGATGTGAAAGAGCCCAAGAGGCCAGGGTGCCACAGACCGAGAAGAAGAGCACATATGCTGGATTTAAATAACTTCCTCTCTGTCTTTCTCTTGACCTCCTCTGTTGCTCTCTCTATCTCGCTCTCTCTATCTTTCTCTGAAGATTGGGGAATGTCTAGCTTCTGGCACCAGATCTTTACCAGTCATTCCCCTTCCCTACCCTTCATCTCTGTCTCATTTATTCAACTCATTTCCAATTCAAATGGAGTACTATCAACAAGACAACGATTGTGCTGTTTGGACAAAACTCTTATCTACAGTATATCATTTATGCTGCAGACAACAACAAGCTTAAACAATAATAGTGCATTAGCGATGCGTCTCTATGTAAAGTTCTAGCCCGGCAAGCTTTAGAGAGAACCCATGACAATGATGTCAAGAGCTCTTTAGACACTTGTGTCCCATTACACACAGTAGAGAAAAGCTAGGAGGGCCTTTTAAGTACTCACTAGTTGAATAAGGCATGAAGTTAACCAGGCGTGTGAGCGTCCAATGATGTTTTGCACACACTTCCTCAAATCACACGATCCAGCTAGAGATTCCAATGGTTTCTAAGCCAAGCATAGGAGACACAAAAACGTGACCTCAAACATGTCACGTTCATGCTCTGACCTAGCGTATGTCAATTAAAGAGTTGTTTTTTAATCAAAACATGGTTTTGTGTACATACCTCTTATTAGGCATAGCCATTGGAATCACCTTGCCATACAAGAAACCGGCTGTTCAAAGTTGTGTTGTGTCTCACAATATTCAAAAGGATTGAATACTGCCTGATGTGTATTAAAATGACATATCATGGACATAATCAATTGTCTGCTTCCATAGGTATGAATCAAATGAAAGCAAATGATAAACGATTTAGTTTGTGGGCCTTACATGAGCTTCCCCCTCCTATTTGAAGTGCGGTAATGTGTCTCCGCGTCTGTGTCTCCGCGTCTGTGTCTCTGTGTCTGTGGATCGGAGCACAAGCCTTCTCATCGGGCCTTTGACGGTACTTCTGAAAAAGGAGATGTTACTCTTAAAAGCCTGATGATCAAACATACTGCCTACACTCAATAAGTAGATGCAGCCCACACACACACGCGCACGCACGCACGCACACACACACGCATACTAACACCTTGGGTAAAAGAGGTAGGATAGAAGGGGAGGGGGGAAAAGGGTGTCAGTGACGTTTAGAAGCGACGGACAACGAGGTGATTATCTCTATTGTTTCACAAAGCAATGTGTGCACACACAAACACAGTTGGAAAGATTTCCAAAGCACACTGTACATTGCCACTGACTCTCCCCGTCTCCTATGTTGCGAAGAAGAGCATTGACGCTTGATAGTAAGAGCTAGTGAGAGCAGGAGGACATGCTTTCACCAGAAGTGTCGCAGACCAAGACAAGACAGAAGGAGGCCGAGAGAGAGGAACAATAATAACTGCAATAGCAACTGGACCAAAGGGCCATGTCTAATACACATACCTACGTGCACACACACAACAACCTACAATTACACACACTCACACACATACACTGTGATGGTTTAGCTCTGCCTGTTTCAGACATAACAGTTCTGCCTGTGAGGTTGTTTAAGTTGTTTTTCTGCCTGTCTTAGATTATGATGTTAGCTCTGTGATGCTAGTTCTGCCTGTCTTAGATTATGATGTTAGCTCTGTGATGCTAGTTCTGCCTGTCTTAGATTATGATGATAGCTCTGTGATGATAGTTCTGCCTGTCTTAGATTATGATATTAGCTCTGTGATGCTAGTTCTGTCTGTCTTAGATTATGATGTTAGCTCTGTGATGGTAGTTCTGTCTGTCTTAGATTATGATGTTAGCTCTGTGATGCTAGTTCTGCCTGTCTTAGATTATGATGTTAGCTCTGTGATGCTAGTTCTGCCTGTCTTAGATTATGATGATAGCTCTGTGATGATAGTTCTGCCTGTCTTAGATTATGATGTTAGCTCTGTGATGCTAGTTCTGCCTGTCTTAGATTTTGATGTTAGCTCTGTGATGGTAGTTCTGTCTGTCTTAGATTATGATGTTAGCTCTGTGATGCTAGTTTTGCCTGTCTTAGATTATGATGTTAGCTCTGTGATGCTAGTTCTGCCTGTCTTAGATTATGATGTTAGCTCTGTGATGATAGTTCTGCCTGTCTTAGATTATGATGTTAGCTCTGTGATGCTAGTTCTGTCTGTCTTAGATTATGATGATAGCTCTGTGATGCTAGTTCTGCCTGTCTTAGATTATGATGATAGCTCTGTGATGATAGTTCTGCCAGTCTTAGATTATGATGTTAGCTCTGTGATGCTAGTTCTGCCTGTCTTGACTATGATGTTAGCTCTGTGATGGTAGTTTGGCAATGCAAACACCATGCTCTACCAATTTAGCTTCAGAGGACCAGGTTGTTTCAGGTTGTAATGGTAACTATGAATGTTTCAGTGTTTCAGTTCGGGATGTTATCTCTGCCTGTTTCAGTGTTTCAGGTTGTAATGGTAACTCCGCCTATTCCAGTGTTTCAGGCTGGGACATTAGCTCTGCCTGTTTTAGTGTTTTATGTTGTCATATTAGTGCTGCCTATGGTTCTGTGTGGCTCAGCTGGTAGAGCATGGGCTTTCAATGCCAAGATTGTGGGTTCAATTCCCAAGGGGGGCCCAGTATTAGAAAATGCATGTTCTCACAACTGTAAGTCACCCTGGATAAGAGTGTCTACTAAAAATGGAAATGTAAAAATGCAATAGTCTGTGGTGATTAGACAAATGATGGCAGCACTTAAAACATATGGACCTGTTTAAACCCTGGTAAAGAAATCAGGCCTGACAGAAATACACTCGATTGTTCTGTCTCTCTTTCTTTCACTCTCCTCACCGTTGTTCTTATTCTCTCCTTCTCTCTCCCTCCACATCTCTCACATTTCTGGAGTTAGTGTGCTCCCTAGTGTTCTCTCTGTATTTTTTGGGGAGAGGGGGCTATTGTACACATACACATGTTCCCTTACGAAAAATCTACATTAATAATTCACATTCCCTGTTTCTGCAGGATTATTTTCCTGCTGTAGGACACTGGCTCAAATTAAGATCCTACATCTGTACATTGATGAATACGCACAGCCACTGATGAGCAGAGTGGGAGGTCTGAAATGTTTCCTCATAGACATACTGTATCTGGGTGTATACACAAATACAAATGGATGAGAGGTACATCAGTATAGGAAATTATACAATGCAGCGATATGAAAAGCAGTCAAATTTAAACGCAGCACTGTATAAACACATACAGAGTAACAAATGCATGCCTCGCATGAGTGTAAACAGGTGTATTATGCAATAGCTAACTAATTGACAAAAAGGACACAAGCTGCCAAACAATCCAAAGCATTCAACATTCACATTAAACACATATAAACATAAAAACAGTGTACTTCCACATGTATGTACATATGCATAGACTCAGACACACAGCACTCAACATCAGCTGTGCTAAATGAGTGTGTGTCATATTGCTCTCACCTACCCTTCAGATTCACAGCTGCACTCGTGTTGAAAAGCGTTCTGTCATCAAGGCTTTTTTATTGGACAGCTGCTGAAACTAGGTCCTATGTGGTCCTACCTATTGGCTTTTTACTATACGCCGTGGTTTTTTAGGTCCAACACTTGCAGGGCTTATATGGGATAAGGGAAGTACAGTGTAGCATATCAGTTGCTGAAGCCCGATGAAAATGCATGTAATGTGCCCCAGAACCCTATTGTTAATGTAAAGTGATAGGCCCTGCCAGCAGCCACTCCAGAGTAGCCTACATATCTCGACAACTTTTATGAAGTGACAGTCATTTGGATGCCTGCTCTGCTCTGCTCTCCCCAGGACTCGTCCTTTCTAATTAAATGTTGACCTTTCCATAAATTCACACCTATTTCCCAGACGGAGACATGGGAGGGAGTACTCTTTAATAAATTCAATTGAAAGTTTGAAGGTTGTAATTGAAAGAGTGCCGGGAGCAGAGTAGAGAAATTATAGGATATTCATTTTTACACTGATACCCTAAGAGAAACCGTGACATGAGCATGTAACGACACCTTGTGAGTCGTGATTCAGAGACAACTTGCTTCTCTTCCCGACCCTTCGGCATTGAGAATAACGCACTCACACACAGAAGAGCGAGGAGATAGAGAGATGGAAGATGGAGAGAGAAAGGGAGAGAGAGAAGGAAGGGGCCTCTTGTCTCCTAGAAAGAGGTTATAGGGGAACATTTGATTAGTAATTACCTCTAGGTTAGTCAGTCGTATTTTGATGTTGATTGGCTTCCTAGAGTCTCTGCTGGGGGAAAAGTATTGTGGGTATTTGACCCCTGGTGACCTCTAGGTGAGCCCTACTGACCCTTGATGGGCCCCACGTACATCAGTCATGCAATCCATCCTTGTCAGGCAGCAGATGCCATTTCCTGTTGCCCCCTACCACCACAACCATTGGCCTGGACCAACCACCAACCACCACACACAAACACACACTCACAAACACACACATTGGTTTGCATACATGCACGCACTAGCACATATGCGCGCGCACACACACACACACACACACACATGCTTAACAGCTGTTTTAAAGGCAAATCTAATTGCCATAACCAGCCGGTCTCCATAATGCAATAGTAACTGAATCATGGAAATCCTTACTGATGGGGAGCTAATGCTATCACCCAGACCCTTGAGATGGCCAGAGTGTGAATTAAAAAGGAATATTCCATTACGCGGTGTTAGTAATTGGTTAATGTGTGAAGAGAAAGACTGAGAGGAGAGAGAGAGAGGAGAGGATTGAGAGTGGCGGTGGCTTTTAACCCTTAGCATTCCAAAAATGGATCCTTATAAGTTCTCTCATCTCGTTCCTCCTGCCTGCAAATAATAGCAATGTTAAGAAACGCTCAAAATTTTAGGGCAAAATTCATTCATTTGAAAAATGGTTTTGGCCCCACATCCATTTCTACTTGTTAGTTATGTTGGTCTATGCTGACCGTCGTCCAGTTGGAAGATGTCAATAGCAGCAGCTGCTACCAGTCCTTCAACCAGGAGAGACACACAACACACAGCTCAAGAGAAATTGCCCTGTGTTTGTTATTGTCCAACCACTAACAGAGAAACTAGAACAAAAATAATGACAGCGTTTTAGCAGTATATCAAAGATAGAAATAATGCTATTTCTCCCATACTCAACCGTCAGTGACCTGTGGATGAGAGCGCCTGGTAATTACTGCTTGCAATGTAGAGGCCAACAGAAAGACTAATGTTCCTGCGACGACAAATACATAGGGGAAACTGTACTCTCTGAAGCACACACATGCGTGTACACACACACACACACATTTGTATCTGTACACATCTGTCCTTGATATGAAACATCAAAAACACCTGCAGAGTGTTTTAAATCATTCTCATTGTCACTTAAATGACTGTGACTCTTTGCGTTCTACATTTTTCACAAGTCAATAGCTAAAGATGAGCAAGTGGAGGGGTCAGAGGCGGTTATATGTACACGATAAATGTATCCAAAACGCATATCCCCGTTGACAGGCAGAGAGAGGCAGGCAGAGGCATGTAACTAACGGCAGCCTGGGTACGCTCCTAATTGCGATGTCTGTTAGTGTTTCCGCTGTCCCTCAACCTCTGCTCCATTCATCACCACAGAACAGAACTGGGAGAACAGGATGGAGAGAGAGAGGAGAGAACAGAATGGAGAGAGAGAGGAGAGAAAGAGAAGAGAGAGTGTGTGTAATGGAGGGAGCACAGCAGAGTCGGTTAACAGAGCTGTGCTCGTGTATTAACTCAGATAGAAAGCCACTGATGAGGCCTACAGAGAAAGAGAGACTGTGGAACAGATCCATCCTTATCACTAGGCTTGGTGTGTGGAAGAGGAGCTGATGAGAGAGGAAAGGGGATATGATTCATGGGTCCTCCTTGGCTTCCGAAAGCGGATCCGTTCTTTTTCTGGGGCGTGGAGGGGACGTATGTATGCAAGGGTTGTAAGTGGAAGACCGTGCTGGGGGCGGAGATAGGCCTGGGTTTAAGTCCCACCAGATGGCGATGAATTTTCATTTGAGGAAATGAATAGTTTGTATATAAAATAGGTGAGTAATGAGGTCTGTTTGATGGGAGTGGTAATTGAAGCGGTCACATCCGTTTCAATAAACATTATCCGTTTAATTGGCGAAAGAGGCCGGAGCGATAAATAAACCAATTTATCACCGCTTTACATGGCCGACTGTGTGTGTGTGAGTGTGTGTGTCACTGGGTTAGAGTTGTCCACATTTGTTTCTCATTTCCAATCCAGACAGGTCATGAAGTGGTGAGCAATTCCACGCTAAAAGAATTGCGATGAGACTCTTTCCACTTAAAACGGACGCCAAACAAAAACCATTGAAGTTTCACAAACCATACAACTCTATGCACAAGGACTGCTTTTAACAATTTACACTGAACATTTTACAAAAACACATTTCATGGAAGAACTGTGCAGATACACAGTAGACCTCAGTAGAGTACAGCACAGAACAGTAGAGTATAGTTCAGAACGGTACAGTACATTATAGTGTACTCAAATCTAGTGTGCTTTACTGTGTACTGTACTGAACTCTACTCCACTCGATTCTACTGTACAGTACAGCACAGGATTGTACTGTACTGATCTCTACTCCACTCTATTCTACTGTACAGTACAGCACAGGATTGTACTGTACTGAACTCTACTCCACTCTACTCTACTGTACAGTACAGCACAGGATTGTACTGTACTGATCTCTACTCCACTCTTTTCTACTGTACAGTACAGCACAGGATTGTACTGTACTGATCTCTACTCCACTCTATTCTACTGTACAGTACAGCACAGGATTGTACTGTACTGAACTCTACTCCACTCTATTCTACTGTACAGTACAGCACAGGATTGTACTGTACTGATCTCTACTCCACTCTATTCTACTGTACAGTACAGCACAGGATTGTACTGTACTGAACTCTACTCCACTCGATTCTACTGTACAGTACAGCACAGGATTGTATTGTACTGAACTCTACTCCACTCGATTCTACTGTACAGTACAGCACAGGATTGTACTGTACTGAACTACACTTACCTTTTCTTTAATGTATTGAACTACATTCTACTTTTCTTTACTCTACTGTATTCTACTGTACTCTTCTGTGCTCTAATGTACTGTACTGTCAATCCGTGTGAAACATTGCCGTCTATGATTGGTTCAGATTTGATCTGGACAAGACCAAATCTTAACCAATCATAGATGTCTATGTTTTGGACAATTGAAGGCCGGTCCAGACATCTGTGGACGTTGAAATCACGGCTGGTCCGAACCGGACCAAAAAATGACATCTGTGGTCCCGTGTGGCTCAGTTGGTAGAGCATGGCGCTTGCAACGCCAGGGTTGTGGGTTCATTCCCCACGGGGGGACCAGGATGAATATGTATGAACTTTCCAATTTGTAAGTTGTTCTGGATAAGAGCGTCTGCTAAATGACTTAAATGTAAATGTAAAATGTTGAAATCAAGGGCAGACCAAATTTTAACTAATTTTCAACCTCTGGTTACAATAAATGGAGGGAGAGGGTCTCATGGGTAGGTGTGAGTAAGAGGCCGGACAGGTGACATAAATTAGAGAAGAGGGAGAGAAAGAGAGGGAGTGAGTGAAAGGATGTCCAGACTTTAAACACTTCTGCTTTGACCAACAGAAGACAGAAAGAGAAAGAAGTTATGAGCTGAACATAACTGTATGCCAGTGGAAGGGAGAACAGCAGCAGGTGACCCAACTGTTGTTTGTGACTATTATGATTTCCCATTTTTTTTCAATAAATTCTGTTACCCTTTTTTGGGGGGATAATCTGTTACCGATTTGGTATCAGAATTTTTTGTTTTAATGACTTGATACTTCATAAACAAAATTGATATCAGTAAAACACAATAACTAATTGATAGGTCTACCTTTACTTGTTACTTCTGTGAACTTGCATTATCCTCCATCCTCATAGCTCAAAGATATGTGGGTTTGGGGTAACAGAATTTCAAAGCGCAAGCCAATGTTTCTTAAACTTATAGAAGGCAGAAAATGTTTTATTAATCTAAATATAAGTGTTGATATTAGTTGACAGGGCTCTCTACTTCAATATTTGTATGTTTTGATGTATTTCTAATACCCTTTGAGACTTTGTCTGGCAGATGTTTTCTAAAACACTTTTTCCACCTGTTTGACAAAAAATCTAAGCCTTTGCTTATTCCTAATTTTTAGGATAAAAAATTGTTGAAAAATGTATATATGCCTTTAAAAAATATATAGACTCTTAACTTTCATTTGACACCCAATTTGACATGCTGCTGTGAAATTCACACGTTGGTACTCGTGGATCCTTTTACATGGAAATTACCTGCATTTCCAACCCAACACTGCAAATGTCTGTCTTAATCACAACATCCTCACTAGCAGAAAGGTTATGAGGCCAAACTCTCTTCTCTCTCCCTATCCCTCTCTCTCTCTCTTTCCGCCCTTTCTACCCTCCCTTTCTACCCTCTCTCCCCTCTCTGTCCCTCTGTCTACCTTTCCCTCTCCCTCAAAGTTATGAGGCCAGATATTCTCCTGCTCTTTCTCCCTCTCCCTATACTTCCCTGAGACATTCAAATAAAAATGTCACCCAGCACAAAGGTTAGCCGTTAGTACTTTAGCTGTGCCAGCCGGCCTGAGCAACACTGGCAGGTAATTCATAAGGAGTTGCGTGTGCGTGCGATGGAGAGCACCACGTGTTTACAATCACTAGCTTGATTTATTAGCACTAGCACTAGCGTCCTCAGCACATTCGTTATCCTGCTCCCGATTTGAAAAGCTAATTTGTTACACGTTAATGACTTGTTGATAACAGCCTCTGTATAGTCAGTCCGTGCCAAAATACTGTCATGATGGTCGGGTTCAGGGTGCACTGCCAAATTCTAGAGAAGTTACTGTATCGGGGCCTTTGAAGTCACAACTCACAAACTTGGCTGTGACTCGAATTTCAGGGGTTGGAAAAGTGCTTATCATAAGTTTGTAGAACTACAGTGGTGTATGAGTCATGTGCATTTTTAATGGTCTGAGAACTTTGGGGCCATTGCAAAGTCAAATGGTATTGTTTAAAGAAATATAAATTGCAGCATTCTATTCCCAAGTCGTATATTAGGCCTAATATGTTCTGTTTCCACAAATAATGTCTGTTTTCATAGGGAATACATCCTTTGTTTTTCAAAGACGATGACTGGAATAAGTCAACCGAAGTGGAGGATCAGATCAATGATGTATAATCAGCAGAGATGTCACAGGAATGATCAGAGTAATCAATGTTCCTCTTGTCATCCTCAGAGTTTCTAGTGATGATGTCTATTCTTCATATGGTTGTTATCGGGTAGACACTGAATGGGGAATCAGTGATCTAGTCAGGCCTTTGTTAGCTTGGGGATGAAAAGGGCTTTGGCATTGCGACTAGAGAAAATCTCCTGTATATATAGATGGAGGATAATCGCTCTCTCTCTCTCTCTCTCTCTCTCACTCTCTCTCTCTCTCTCGCTCTCTCTCTCTCTCTCTCTCTCTCTCTCTCTCTCTCTCTCTCTCTCTCTCTCTCATCATTTCTCACATTGTCAGGAGCGAGATATAATGGTGGAGGCATGAGGATGGCGGCGAATGAGGCACATCCCAACCCAAGCTTTTTGGGGGGGTTCATATAGAGTACCACAAATCATTTTGTCAGGCACAGAGCACAGGGTTGAACCCATTGGAGCGGACGTGATGCTGTGGGGAATAATCCAACACACCCCCTAATAAAAGACCACCTAACACCTTCATGTCTCCATCCTGTTTGCTAACTAACAGTTGGTTAAAGGGCTTTTCGCCTCGTCAAGGGATTTAGGAAAGGATGTCAGGCCCGACCCGTACATCTCCTAAGCTGTGGAACAGAAACGATGACAAGCTTGTCAAACTTGGTTTCCGTTCTCAGAAATGACGTGGACACCAAGGTCCGCCACAAGGGCAGCGATGATGGTACAGCACCATGAAGTACCACAATCATTTTACTCATTTGCCGTAACAAGATGAGAGGACCCCGGGTTTCTAGGTCAATCATGTAATGTTTTCTGTCAAAAGCATTTAGTGATTAACCTTTAGCATTAACCCAAGGTTCAATCCAATACGATAACAATGAGATAAATGTGATGCCAAGTGTAGAAACCAATTTAGGATAGGATAGGATGAACTTTAATCTCCCCAAGGGGAAAACCGTCTTAGACACACAGTACTGCTGTATATAAAATAGACACTGTACAGTGCATTACACACTCAACATAATACATACAGTACATTGCATGTTACCCTTATCATACACATTGTACACTTATCATACAGCCATAAACATAATACATGGTATATTCCCTTATTCTGTCAGTTGAGTAACTAACACAGCTCAGCTTTACTTACTGCTGTTCAGTTATTTCATGGACATGGGAATGAAGGAGTGCTTATACTTGATGAGTTTACACGGAGGGACCCTATAGAGTCTGTCTGAGAAGAGAAGGGACCCTATAGAGTCTGTCTGAGAGGAGGAGGGACCCTATAGAGTCTGTCTGAGGGGAGGAGGGACCCTATAGAGTCTGTCTGAGAGGAGGAGGGACCCTATAGAGTCTGTCTGAGGGGAGGAGGGACCCTATAGAGTCTGTCTGAGAGGAGGAGGGACCCTATAGAGTTTGTCTGAGGGGAGGAGGGACCCTATAGAGTCTGTCTGAGGGGAGGAGGGACCCTATAGAGTCTGTCTAAGAGGAGGAGGGACCCTATAGAGTCTTATGAGAGGAGGAAGGACCCTATAGAGTCTGTCTGAGGGGAGGAGGGACCCTATAGAGTCTGTCTGAGAGGAGGAGGGACCCTATAGAGTCTGTCTGAGGGGAGGAGGGACCCTATAGAGTCTGTCTGAGGGGAGGAGGGACCCTATAGTGTATGTCTGATGGGAGGAACTAATACTTGGAATGGAGTACATGGGAGGGATCTGAAATTGTTTTCTGCGCTTCTCTGGTAACGCCTCACATCCATAACCTTCTTGGCAGTTTTTATCATACTGTGCTCATTTCTCTGTGCTCATTTCAAATGAATTATTCATTCTCTGTTAGGAACATTCAGTGCTCCTGTTTTCTGTTTTAGGTGAGTGCTCTTTGAAAGATTAAAGCCAAAGCTTTTTAATTAACTTCCATCCCGTTATCAGAGTTACCGAATCAACGTCTAGTTGTCACTACAGTCTTCAACCAATGTCACACTGTTTCCCCTCAGCTGGATCACCTGACATCATTCCAGACATATTTAGAAATTGTTTTGTGAACAGATTTCACGTTTTTATCCAATAAGCATTTCCTTTAAAAATATGGATGTATTTTGGCCTCACCGTAGCATTTCTTTGACTGATGATGCTGTTGAAATTTAAGCAAAGTGTACCAATGACCACACACACCACACACACAGTCTGCCTGAAGTATGGGCTCCCTGGATGTTGCTCACTGTCAGTGCCAGTTTCTTAATACTCACCATAAATCATTTGCTGGCAGAAACCTCCACGGCTGAAACTGCTGCATTATTTACCCCAATGGCTTTTACAAATTAGTCGGGGGGGGGGGGGCGACTGTAAATGTGGTGTTTGGGGACATGTCACTCAGCACTCAGTACCCCTACCTCAGCGGAACTGGGAACAGAACAGGCAAGTCTGTGGCAGGTAAAGACAGAGACAGAGATGGAAACAGGAAGGTTGCTTTGTTATTTACCGATGATTGCGTTGTGTTTTGGTATATTTTTTCTTAATCGGCGCTATATGTTTGTTAGAAGACGCTTTGTTACTTTTATCTGGTTATCTTCGCAGGGAGGACTTTTCACTTATCTCAAAGTGTCCCATGTTCCCGGGACAGATGACAAAAGTGCTTCGCTTACAACCTGCGTCTAAATGTCACGTGTCAAACATTCCCCTTGCTTTTGTAAGAGACACAAAGACAAACAAAGCGTCTTTTTAATTAAAGCTCTTTAGGTGTCTTTTTTTTAATGCTAACAAGATATTAGACACGTATGATGTGACACACACACGCACACATCATTTGTGCGTACACCCTCCCACATAGTCATACCCTCTAACCATAATCATCTATCAGAAATATTCCGATTTCAGAACAAATCCATCATCATCGTTTATTGCTATTCTCTGTAAAGCTGTTCTCCTTTACATGCATCCCATCACCCCCATAATTTCTCCCTCTAATCCTTTCATTTTCATGCATGTCCACATCAGGCTTGGCCACATTAAACCAATGATTAATGATGTATTGATTATGGTCCTTTCAACCACTGAGGGAAGGTGCTGAGTTGACAGTGTACTTCCCTTATCTAGGCCGCCCAGCTTGCCAAAAAGGATATATATATTCCTCCGGGGGAAGGAAACGTGGGAAAACCTGACTTGAACACATTCAAGGTTCTAAAACATTTGTATCCTTTTCACTTGGTGATTGAGCCTCGCCTGCATAACTTTGTAAATCAAAGGTATAACTCGTAATCAGTTTTGCCATCTGTCTTTCTTACTGCATGTTGCTATGATCACACCTTTGGAAAAGCTCAACTAATATTAGTTTGTGTTAAGCTGCATTTCACATTTTCACAGTTGGAATTTCCCGATTGCCAGCTTGCTCCTTTCACCACTCCCACCCAGCAGCAGGCCTTCCTGTCCATCCACCCATCAACCCCTGCTCTCCAGTCCTCTCTCTCTGGCATTTAGGAGAGTGCGTTTTTAGAAAGCAGAGTAAATTACTTCTATTGAAATAGCATTTCCCTCTAATGTTCAATTTTGGGGCAGATTGGTATTGTCTGCAGCAGGAAGATGGTGAAAACTCATCTGGGTCTACTCTATATTTTACACGTTTTTTCTCTCTCTTTCACTGACCTTCCACCTCTCTCTCTCTCTCTCTCTCTCTCTGTCTCTCTATCTGCTTCTCTCTCTCTGCCTCTCTCTCTCTCTCTGCCTCTCTCTATCTGCCTCTTTCTCCATCTCTCTCTACCTGCCTTGCTCTATCTGACTATCTCGCTCTCTCTATCTGCCTCCTTCTCTCTCTATCTGCCTCTCTCTATCTCTCTCTGCCTATCTGCCTATCTATCTGCCGCTCTCTCTATCTCTCTCTCTGTCTCTCTCTCTCTGCCTTTCTCTCTGCCTCTCTCTCTCTCTCACACACAAATGCACTCTTTTTTGGCAGCTACACTGTATATACAAGCGTTTCTGGACACCCCTTCAAATTAATGGATTCTACAATTTCAGCCACACCCGATGCTGACAGGTGTACACAATTTTGCACACAGCCATGCAATCTCCATAGACAAACATTGGCAGTAGAATGGCCTTACTGAAGAGATCAGTTTCTTTCAACGTGGCACCGTCATCAAACCCGTCAGTTTCTCAAATTTCTGCCCTGCTAGAGCTGCCCCAATCAACTTCACGGGCTGTTATTCTGAAGTGGAAATGCCTAGGAGCAATGGCTCACCCTCAAAGTGGTAGGCCACACAAGCTCATAGAACGGGACCGTCGAGTGCTGAAGCGTGTAGTGCGTAAAAATCATCTGTCCTCTGTTGTAACACTCCCTACCGAGTTCCACTTTTCATCGGGAAATTCATGAAATGGGTTTCCATGGCAGAGTAGCCGCACACAAGCCTAAGATCACCATGTGCAATGCCAAGCATTGGCTGGAGTGGTGTAAAGCTCGCTGTCATTGAACTCTAGAGCAGTGGAAACATGTTAACTGGAGTGATGATTATTCTTCACCATCTGGCAGTCCGACGGACGAATCTGGGTTTGATACCTTGCCCAATGCATAGTTACAACTTTAAAGTTTGGTGGAGGAGGAATAATGGTCTGGGGATGTTTTTCATAGTTCAGGCTAGGCCCCTTAATTCCAGTGAAGGGAAATATTAATGCTACAGCATACAATGACGTTCTAGATTATTCTGTGATTCCAACTTTGTGGCAACAGTTTGGGGAAGGCACATTCCTGTTTCAGCATGACAATGCCCCTGTGCACAAAGTGAGGGCCATACAAAAATTGTTTGTCGAGATTGGTGTGGAAGAACTTGACTGGCCTGTACAGAGCCCTGACATCAACCCCATCAAACATCTTTGGGATGAATTGGAACACCGAATGCGAGCCAGGCCTAATCGTCCAACATCAGTACCCACCTCACTAATGCTCTTGTGGCTGAATGGAACCAAGTCCCCTCAGCAATGTTCCAAAATCTAGTGGAAACCTTCCCAGAAGAGAGGAGGCTGTTATAGCAGCAAAGGGCGGACCAACTCCATATTAACGCCCATGATCTTGGAACGAGATGATCGACGAGCAGGTGTCCACATACTTTTGGTCACGTAGCGTATCTATCCTTGTCCTCCTTTTACTCATTCTCTTTCTTTGAATTTGAACTTGTTGTACTCTGTTGCTCTCCATCTAGCTTTCATTCTCACACTCTCCTCCTCTCCCCTCTTTCCATGTCCCATCCTTCCCATGTCTCTTTCCCTTTCCCCTTATCTCAGATCCCACTCAGCCTGTCAGATAAGCATCATTTTAGAGAGCCTCTTAAACTGACCCTCTTTCTCATTACCTGACAGAAATGGCTTTGGTGTCCATTTGCAGTGTGATTGATCATATAGTCCCTGCATAAAACGCTTGATTCATATCTTCCTCTTCGTGGATACAAGGGGAAGAGTAGTGGAGAATTTCCCATTGAATTTAGACCGAATGACCTCGGCATTGAGGTGTGGCTCAACACTTTGACCCTTACAAAGTAGTGACACTGAAACATGCATCGAATGTGAATCATAGCCACAATGTGCAATACAAATTGAAAGCTGTGACCTACAAGAAGCTGCACAGTGTGTGTCCAAGGGCCATAATACAAGATATGGGGCACAGAAAGGGAGGAAAAAGAGGAGGAGGAGGGACGAGAGGACGAGGAAGGAGAGAAGTATGCGATGGCCGAGCGAGAGGAGAAAGAGGAAGAAGAGAAGGAGGGAGGCAGTTTTTTTTAAAGATGGCGTGCCCCCACCACTCCCCTCACCCCTCCCCTCCATCCTAGTGTTAGCCATGTCCTCTTGATGCCCTGCCCCTCCTGAACTAAAGCTGTTACTCCTGTCAGATCCTCCGAAATATAATATTATGGGAAGGCTGCACGTCAGCACGACGTCACCACGCCCAGCCCTGGAACTGTTGGAGGGAAAATGAAGTTAAAAAAACGACGTATGTCTGTGTCCCTCTCCTGTCAGGTTCAGTCAGCAACGAGAGGTTGTGAGAGAAAGAGAGAGCGGTGGCGGGGGGGCAATAGAGAGAGGGATAGATAAAGAGACAGAGTTCTGGAGCCCAAGCTGTCATTCAAGGACAACAGACTACTGATGGTTTAACAGTGAGCCTCCATCGAGCTGAACATCAATATATTGGAAACAGACACACCATCCCCTCCAACGGTTCATGTCTCTCCGTGTGTGTGTGTGTGTGTGTGTGTGTGTGTGTGTGTGTGTGTGTGTGTGTGTGTGTGTGTGTGTGTGTGTGTGTGTGTGTGTGTGTGTGTGTGTGTGTGTGTGTGTGTGTGTGTGTCTGTGTGCATGCCTGTGAGCATGCAAGCGATTGCTCGAGACACCGGCGAGTTGCGTCAACGCGGGATGCCCTCATGTTGACCACTTAACCCGTACTGGGGAGAGACGAGTCACAAGTGTTTACCGTAGCCCTCGTCTAACCTCTGAGTGTCATGGGCTCCAGGGTAGACAGGGAATGGAGGAGATGGAGATGAGGAAGATGGAGAGACGAGGCTGTGTTAAAGGCATGTTAGCTCTCCCTCATCTTCCCCGCTGCTTCCCTGAACAGCCTGTAGACAGCCTTCAAAGCACAATGGCATCATGTAATCTGATGAATATTTTAAGCGCCAGTCAAGAAGTATACAATATAACAAGCCCAACCAAATAAAGAGATGAGGGAAAGACGAGACAAAAGGAAAGTAAATGTCATGTGTGTGGTGCTGAAGGAGATGGGTTGATATGCTCCTTTAGGAAGGACAGCGAGTATTGAGTATGACAGAGAGCGCACACTTGAGATTGTGATCGTCATCTGTGTAAGCTTATTTTGTGGAGGAAAAGTCGAAAAGGTGATTTTAACAATTTCCTTGAGCTTTGAGGTTTGTTGTGTCAATAAGGGGTGCACTCCATCTGCCTATGGCTACTGTGTGGGCTTAGTGTTACGGACTCACTCAGGTGAGGTAAAGGACTAGTCTCAGAAACGTTCTCCCGTAGATAAGGAAATAGCAATGATATCCGCCCTGAAGGTATGTCTGTTGATTCTACTGTACCTGGCTTATAGTTGCCTATCCAGTCCTAAAAAGTGCATAACAAACACAAACGCTTACCCAAACAACGAGAAGAAAAGCAAAGTGGTCTGCCATTGAAGCATGAGCTGTTTATTTGTTTGAGAGAGGGGTTATCAGACCACCACCACAGCCAGTCCAACCACCCAGGCCTGCACTAGGGCCATCCGTCTGCCTGTGTGTTTGCTCTGTCTCCCAGCATAAATAAATACATCAGCCATAATAAATCAACCATGGCCAGGCTAGGCTTGGCTGGGTAAAGAGAAACACAGAACAAACCCACAGGGTTGCTGAAACCACTGCATTACCTCTTCCAACCCTCTCTCTCTCTCTCTCTTTTCTTCTGTCTTTGTCTCTCTTTCTGCCCCCCCCCCCCCACACACACACACACACACACACACACACACACAACCCCATACATCACAAACCATCGCTGTTGTTTTGTCAACATAGTAAGTGAAATAGCACAGTGTCTGGAGAAAAAAGCCCACAATGTCGTCATTTTCCCTTTAGGATATCTGTGGGGATGGGTTCTTCTTCCATGGGTGGCCACACGCAGTTGCTTTGTACTGTTTGTATGCTTGTTATGTTCATGCTGTGTATAGGATTGTATTGTAGGCCCAAACCAAGAGGATAGAAAAGGAGCTTGTTTTGGACACGAGAATAGACATAGGTCTATTTCATAAGTCTCATTAAAAAAAAAAGTTATTGTGAGTTGGCCAGTGCGTAGAGAGTTTTGTGTTTTTGGATAATACTTTCAGTTTCAAAACAAAGAAAATCAATAAACTTATTAACTGGGTAGTTATGACAAAACACTGACTTGTCTGAAGTGATCAATAGATAATCATAAATGAATCATAAATGAAAAGGCTGCTTCAGCAGTACACCAAGGGCATAATACAAACTCTGAACCTCAACTCATCTACAGTAGCTTAAAAGCAAAAAGCATATATTTCCCCAAAATATTAGTCAAATTCAACTATTTTCCCATACAGTATTTCTAATGGTATACTTGTGCACACAAATGCCGCATCAAAACAGCTCAGAATCCAATACTGCTAATTGTTAGTTAAGCGTGCACATTTGAGCATATCTATCTTAGCAAGGGCGCCAGTGCTGTATATCCTCAGGGACAAGAACGCCAGAAGGCGTGTGTGTGGGATGCTTTCAGTGTGTGTGTGTGCGTGCGTGCATGTGTGCGTGCGTGCGTGTGTGTGTGTGTGTGGTTGTCTCTGTGTGTGTGTGTGTGTGTGTGTGTGTGTGTGTGTGTGCGTGCGTGCGTGCGTGTGCGTGTGTGCGCGTGTGTGTGCATGTTCTCTGAAGCTCAGTGCTGGTTTTGAAAACACAGTAATGTGAGTAGATGAGGCCCATCAGGAATGGAAGGATGAAGGGGAGGAGAGGTGGAGGGAAGGAGGAAGGGTTAGTGTGCAGCTATTACAATCCCAGCTGTCGCACAGAGCACTGGACCATGAAGGAGGAAGAGGAGTGGGTTAGGGCATGAGGAAGGGGGTATTGGGGCAGATGTGTGAGTTCCTGGTACTCACATAATCTACCCAAGCATACAGAAAATGCATGTTTGTCATTTTCATCAATATGCAACATTTTATGATATCCTGGGACAAGTTGATACACGTTGATGACATCATGTTACCTATTTTCCAGTGTATATGATGATGGACAGAGGATGGTCAAATCAGTCATTAAGACAGGCACATCGATTTTCATAACACATTAGGAAGGACAGAAGGAGGTAGGGAGAGGCAGAGGGGGGCAGGGAGAGGCGGGGAGGGACGGAAGAGGCGGACGCAGGAGGCGATGTTAGCTGACAGGAGTAAAATGGCACTTAGCTGCATTTCAGTCAAAGTTCTTTACAAGATTACATGTATGAAAATACGAAGCCCCTTCCACTGTCTATCTGTCTAAGAATAACACGATGTGGAGAGAGAAGGGGGGAGGGAGCAGGAAGGAGAGAGATAGAGAGAGAGAGTGCGTGAGAGGGAGAGAGAGAGAGAGAGAGAGAGAGAGAGAGAGAGAGAGAGAGAGAGAGAGAGAGAGAGAGAGAGAGAGAGAGAGAGAGAGAGAGAGAGAGAGAGAGAGAGAGAGAGAGAGAGAGAGAGAGAGAGAGAGAGAGAGAGAGAGAGAGAGAGAGAGAGAGAGAGAGAGAGAGAGAGAACAGGATGGCGAGAGATGGAGAGAAGGAGAGGTAGGGAGAGAGAGAGAGAGAGAGAGAGGGAACAGGATGGCGAGAGATGGAGAGAAGGAGAGGGAGAGAGAGAGAGAGAGAGAGAGAGAGAGAGAGAAATTAGGTCTGCTTAGTCATGTACGATATAATGTGAAAGGAGCTAAATCAGTAACAAATCAGTGAAGAAGCACAAAATCAGCAGGCCATTCCCCGTGGCAGAGAGAGAGAGAGAGAGAGAGGCTCTGTAAGCAACGCTGAACTTCTGAACTACACTCGCTCTAGGAGAATTAATCGGGACAGTCGTGCACGCACACACACTCCCACATGCACGCACACAAACACACTTATACACACGCGTACACACACACATGCGCGCCTGTCACCCATTCTCACACCTAAAATGTGAATACCTAGAATGTCCATTACCAAGAGTAGAGGATTGCATTAAAGTTTCATCTGTGTGCTGAGGGATGTACCGTGATTAAAAATATAGCGGGTACATAAGTATGGAGTGTCATTGAGATGGCATTAAATCCGGTATAAAACCGGTACTGCCATTACCTTTGGAAAATGGTTCTACTTTTTTATTGCAAAGTTATGAGAATCCTGTCACTCTAAATCTACGTTAAGATATTAAACACAGGTTCAGATGATTTAATTAGTGCTTGTGTTCAGCTTTTTCTGCCACTTTTCCAGACATCAAATGTTCCTGTAAAAATGTCTCCTCCTCTCACGGCTCAGTCTACCCCCATCATAACGAGCTGACGAAATAGGCATTTACACTGAATGGTTTCGGGAAAATAAACCAAAATCACAAATGTACTCAAAATACCATAACAGTTGTACTTGTGGGAGATGCATATACTCTTATATACGTTTGAATGAAATCCCCTTGAGCTGGCCTAGCTAAGATATGATGGTAAAGAATATATGGTTATTCACAGACTGTTGGTCTCATAGTATTGTATAGGTTTCTTGTATGGTCTTGTGGTTAGTGTACATGTAGCATAACTGTTAGAAGTAGTGAGTCTGGAATAACATCTTGGAACTACTCCAAAAGAGTAAAAGCAGACATGTTCCACCGTAGCATGTCAAATTGGGTTAACTGGAACATGTACCATCTTCAGAGATCTTCTGAGACAGAATATCCCTTTTTGTGAATGTGAAAACCATAACCGTTGACCCAACAGAACAAGATGGGATACCTCGTAAAAACAGGACCATTAGTAATTTGCACGAGTGTTTCTGGGGCTCCTCATGGATTTCACATATATGTTAACCGTTTCCACACTATTTCACTGCCAAGTTGGATGAATAAGTTATGAACATGATCATCTATTCCCGTGTATAGGCATGCTGAATTGACAAGACAGCGTTGAATAGTCAGATTGTTAATGCATTCTCCTAGTCACGTGTTTCCAATGGGTCTCAGACTATTCAGATGGTGGTGAATAATGGTCTTATGTAAGAAATAACGTTTCCTTGTCTTTTGGTGTGCAATGGGTCAATTCACTTTCCTCTCGTTTAGCTAAAAGTTAGGATCAATAAATGTTATAAAAATACTTTCCCCGCTGTACAAGTCCTGTATTCCCATGTTGCATAGACTGTGGAACAAAGTTATGCACAAAATATGCAAATACCGTAGGTAAGCTGTCAATCACTAACTGATGATACCAGTTTCCTACCGTGCCTGTCACCAGCCTTAGGGGGAATCACTTCTGTTGATTATAATATGTCAGATATCATCATTAAGGCATATCAAGAGAAACAGACTGGGGAGAAACCAATAGGGAGCGAGAAGAAAAAACAGGGAAAAGAGAAAAACAGCGAGAGACAGTGAGACGCACAGAGCAGAAAGAGGGGTCTGAGACAGATGGAGAGAGAGAGAGAGAGAGAGAGCGCCAGAGAGAGATGGAGAGAGAGTGAATAAGTGGAGAGAGCATTTTGAAAAGTTCATTCAGGCTGTTCTAGTGACGTGCGGTGCCCTGTTTGTCTTGACGGGCGGCAGGCGGGCGGGTGGGCGGCGGGGCATCAAAGCGAGCGATGTGTCGCTGGGGCTCCCATCCTGACGGTGCTTTCTCGAGGCCTGTCAGCCTGACAGCGTTTTAACTCACACTTATTCACTTTGTTTGGGAGGGAGACGAATATGAAGACGATGCCAAGGGAAGAGTATAAGAAAGAGCAATAGCGGCGGAATTGGCATTTTGATTGAATGGGGATGAAATACAGTAAACCGTGCGGGGAACGATGCAGCCATTTTTGTCAGAAGCTGAGTCGCACCGGACGTCAGTCACCCAGAGCTCCTCCAGCCTTATCAAAGACTCAGGGTGAAACCACGGAGGTCACACTGTCCTATACTGTTTAGAACTGAGGTTAAGATGAACCCGTGCTACCTTCCTAACACACTCACGCTTCACGTTTCAATGTCAAAACACAACAATGCAATAATCAAAAACAATGTATTACTAGAAAAAAAACACGAGAAATAAGAATAAGAAATATGAAATACACAATAAAGTAAGTATGTAAGTAAGTAAGTAAGCATACTATATACAGGGCATATTTTTTTAAAGCATAATCTGATTATTTGATTAACTGTTTTGCAGTCTAATGGCTTGGGGGTAGAAGCTGTTAAGGACCATTTGGACTTAGACTTGGCACCGGTACCGCTTACCGTATGGTAGCAGAGAGAACAGTCTATGACTAGGGTGGCGAGAGTCTTTGACAATTTTTAGGGCCTTCCTCTGACACCCTCTGTAGTGCCTTGCGGTCAGATGCCGAGCAGTTGCCATACCAGGCGGTGATGCAACCAGTCAGGAACTCTACATGAGGGCACGATAACGCCTTGGTGTGTTTGGAACATGATAGTTTGTTAGTGAAGTGGAAACCAAGGAACTTGAAGCTCTTGACTCTCTCCACTACAGCCCAGTGGATGTGAATGAGGGCGTCCTCGGCCCCCCTTTTTCCTGTAGTCCATGATCAGCTCTTTTGTCTTGCTCACAACAGGAAGCAAGAGTACGGAATCATGGTCTGATTTGCCGATTGTCGGACAAGGGAGGGCCTTGTATACTTGCTTGTGGGTAGAATAACAGTGGTCTAGGATTTGATCACCCCTAGTGGTGTTGGAGACGTATTGATGGAAGTTGGGCTTCACATGTCTTAGTCGCCGAATTAAAATCGCCGGCAACCAGAAAGGCAGCCTCTGGGTGTAGGTTTTCCTGCTTGTTTATAGCCTTGTACAGTTCGTGTCAAGTGCCAGTTGATTATTTTTATTGTCCTGGGGTGGAATGTATACAACAGTCACGATAACAGCTGAAAACTCCCTCGGGAGGTAGAAGGGTCGACATTTGACCTTCAGGTATTCCAAGACGGAGCAACAGTGGGTTGACACTTCCACCGCACTGGAATGAGCACACTAGTTGGTGTTGCTGAAGAGGCAAATCCCTCCCCCCTTCAATTTCCCTGACTCCACTGTCATGTCTGCCCGGTGAATGGAGAATCCATCGAGTTGGATTGCCGTGGGGGGTATCTTGTCTAACAGCCATGTTTCTGAAAAGCAAAGAATATTTCTGTTCCGAGAGTCCCGTTGGTAGAGAATCCGAGAGTATCGTTGGTAGAAAATGCAAGCACACACACAGTGCACATGTCACCCGTCCAACCTGCTCAACCCACATAGCCACACATTGACACAGTTGGGTCAAAGATCTTCTAGCTACTGTATACCAGTAACCTGGAGATGGGTACAGCTTCACCAACCTTAAAAAATGTTGAGGTTAATGTAGTTATGCATTACATATCTGATTCAGACATATTTTAGGATAATATTTTTTCCCTTTTGTAATTCTATTTATGTTTCCCTTGCGACTACGTATAGGCCTAGCCTATTTGCATATTAATGGAAAATACAAATGATATTTTTTAATTTTTTTATTTTTATTTCACCTTTATTTAACCATGATATTGAACTATCGTTCTACTACTGAATATTAACGGAAAAGTTTATTTCCAAAGCGTTATAACCAACAATTTTTCACATTTTAGTTTTTTCATCAGAAATGATCGCTTATGGGTATTCTGATCGCTTGACTTTATCCATATTTTGTTACATTGCGGTCTTATTCTAAAATGGATTACATTGTTTTTTCCCTCATCATTTTCCCTCATCAATCTACACAATGACAAAGCAAAAACATGTTTTTGGAAATGTTTGCAAATGTATCAAATAAAAGAAATGGAAATATCACATTTACATAAGTATTCAGAACCTTTACTCAGTACTTTGTTGAAGCACATTTGGCAGCGATTACAAAAGCGAGTCTTCTTGGGTATGACGCTACAAGCTTGGCATACATGTTTTTGGGAATTTTGTCCCATGCATCTCTGCAGATCCTCTCATGGCAAAGCTATTTTCAGGTCTCTCCAGAGATGTTAGATCGGCTTCAGGTCCAGGCTCTGGCTGGGCCACTCAAGGACTTTTAGAGACTTGTCCTGAAGCCACTCTGCGTTGTCTTGGCTGTGTGCTTAGGGTTTCTGTCCTGTTGGAAGATGAGCCTTTGCCCCAGTCTGAGGTACTGAGCGCAAAGGTTTTCATCAAGGATCTCTCTGTACTTTGATCCGTTCATCTTTGCCTCAATCCTGACTATTCTCCCAGTCTTTGCCACTGAAAAACATCCCCACAGCATTATGCTGCCACCACCATGCTTCAACGAAAGGGATAGTGCCAAGTTTCCTCCAGACATGACACTTGGCATTCAGGCTAAAGAGTTCAATCTTGGTTTCATCAGACCAGAGAATCTTGTTTCTCATGGTCTGATAGTCCTTTAGGTGAATTTTGGCAAACTCCAAGCGGGCAGTCATGTGCCTTTTAATGAGGAGTGGCCATTCTACCATAAAGGCCTGATTGGTGGAGTGCTGGAGAGATGGTTGTCCTTCTGGAAGGTTCTCCCATCTACACAGAGGAACTCTGGAGCTCTGTCAGAGTGACCATTGGGTTCTTGCTCACCTCCCTGACCAAGGCCGTTCTCCCCCGATTACTCAGTTTGGCCGGGCGGCCAGCTCTAGGAAGAGACGTGATGGTTCCAAACTTCTTCTATTTAAGAACGATGGAGGCCACTGTATTCTTGGGGACCTTCAATGCTGCAAAAAAATGGATACCCTTCCCCAGATCTGTGCCTCAACACAATCCTGTATTGGAGCACTACGGACAATTTATTCAACCTCATTGCTTGGTATTTGCTCTGACATGCACTGTCAACTGTGGGACCTTATATAGACAGGTGTGTGCCTTTCCAAATTATATCCAATCACTTCAAATTTACCACAGGTGGACTACGATTAAGTTGTAGAAATATCTCAAGGATGATCAATGGAAACAGGATGCACCTGAGCTCAGTTTAGAGTCTCATAGCAAAGGTTCTGAATACTTATGTAAATAAAGTATTTCTGATTTTGTTTGAATACATTTGGACAAATTTCTAAAAACCTGTTTTTGCTTTGTCATTTTGGGGTATTGTGTGAAGATGTTAATTTTATAAATTTTATAATAAGGCTGTAACGTAACAAAATGTGGAAAAAGTCAAGGGGTACGAATACTTTCCAAATGCAAAGTGCACAGTGCACAATTTTCTCTATTTCTGCATATTTTTGATACTGAATGTTATCAGATCTTCAACCAAAACGTAATATGAGACAACAAATAACACAACAATTACATACTTATTTCATTTATTTAAACAAAATTGTGCAACATCCGATGCCCCTGTGTGGAAAAAGTAATTGCCCCCTTACACTCAATAACTGGTTGTGCCACCTTGAGCTGCATGGCTCCAACCAAACACTTCCTGTAGTTGTTGATCAGTCTCACGTCGTTGTGGAGGAATTGTGGCCCACTCTTCCATGCGGAACTGTTGTAACTCAGCGACGTTGTGGGTTTTCAAGCATGAACTGCTCGTTTCAAGTCCTGCCACAACATCTTAATTGGGATTAGGTCTGGACTTTGACTAGGTCATTCCAAAACTTCAAATTTGTTGCTTTGTAGTCATTTTCACTGTCATCCAAAAATAATTTTGACTCATCTGTCCATAGAACCTTTTTTCCAAGAGTCTTGATGAAAACTTGAGTCAACTTTTTGGACGAGATGGGTCCGGTTATGTCTGGCGAAAACCAAACACTGCATTCCACAGTAAAAACCTCAACAATGGTCAAGCATGGTGGTGATAGTGTGATGGCTAGGGGATGCTACAGACAGAAGTTTGCAGATTGGCTGTACCGTCTTCAGACCAGTCCCAAGATGCCTGTGGAGGTCGTAAAACGGAGAACACCATTGTGTTCTTGAGAGTCTCATCTTTCCATAGAGTGGTCATAATATTTTGAAGGCCAAATCGTTCAGATGGTACAGACGATTTTGTAAGAAGAGCAATTTGTCTCATGGTCTGACAAACACTGCTCTAGCTCTGTTACCTTTCACCTCAGATGTGGAAGTGCAAAATTTGAAGATGAGGTGGATTGAGAAGAATCTAATGCAAAAAAATCTGTATCTTAATTTTACTGATGTTAATGGGTATTTTTTTATTACACAAAATAGATTTGCACAGGGGCGTGGACATCGAAATTAGGGGGCTAAGAACACCTTCGTAATAATGAGTTGCACTCCCATCTTTTGCCCTCAAAACAGCCTCAATTCATCGATGGAATCTACAAGGTGTTGAACGCATTCAACAAGGATGCTGGCCCATGTTAACTCCAATGCTTTCCACAGTTGTGTCAAGTTGCCTGGATGTCCTTTCGGTAGTGGACCATTCGTGAAAAACCCAGCAGCATTGCAGTTCTTGACACAAACCGGTGAGCCTAATACCATACCTCATTCAAAGGCACACACCAATCTCTTTCATAATTTCTTTAAACAATTAAAACAAATTTACCAACATTTCTGCAAATGGATATATAGCGTTTTGGAATTAAACTCTTCAAATACATTGATTTAGGCCTAATCAAAGGCCTTGCTGGCTATTTATGTATGCATGTTGACTTGTGGCATTTAAAAATAAATTGTAAATGGTCCATTAAGTAATATGTCAAACTGTTTTAAAAAATTTGTTAAATATAATGTGTTGTTCTTGTGCCTTTACGTGAATCAGAATACTTAAATTGTACAGAGGGAAAAACACAAAATGGTTTTGTTGCAGGCACTTTTAACTGGAGCTCAATTGATCAGATTAATGCAGTCATGTCCCAAAGTGCAAAACCAGCAAAAACCACACCAAACTTGGCAGAAATTCACACACTCTGTACCTACATTATATTGTTCCTTGTACCCAGTCCAAGGAGCTTGCAATAGTGTTTAACTGTAGCTGTTGACGATGGCCTCTCTCTACATGGAAACCAAGAAGACGCTGCCAGCTCTATTGGCAGAATGGAGATAAAAGGAAATCATTAAGCAATTTTATGTATGTGTGCACCCACCAACCCACAGATTCCCTTCTTACCCTTCCCTGTCTACCACATCCCCTATCCCACCTACAAAAATCAGTTGACCACAGCTAGAGGCTCCAATCAATACAAATCTAAATGGTCCCCGTCAAACCTGCAGCAGCACCTGGGTTCATGAAGCTAACCTTGTGGCACCTTCATGAATATGGACCCTCTCATTACATCTGTGTGTTTAAGATGTAATGGCTGGTAAGGTAAGGGGTTGGCAGGCTCAGGAACACACCGCCCAAAGAAAATAACTTATCAGCAGTTGACTCTGACAGCCCAGACATTTTCTATTTTGTGTGTCACATGGTTGCCAAGGTGATCAAACCCATTCTGATTTTTTTTGTAATTAACCTTTATTTAACTAGGGAAGTCAGTTAAGAACAGATTCTTATTTACAATGATGGCCTACCAGGGAACAGTGGGTTAACTGCCTTCAGGGTCAGAACAACAGATGTTTACCTTGTCAGCTCGGGGATTCGATCCAACAACCTTTCATTTACTGGCCCAACACTCTAACCACTAGGCTTCCCTGTCACATTATGCGGCTGATGATTACAATTGTGCTAAGAACAATTTATTCTGCTCGGTTTATGAATTCTTATGAAAGTACAGAGAATGTATATTTTTTCAACTTCACAGTTTATTGTTGTAGGGTGAAAACAAATTTTCCCCTAACCATTGTTTATAGAGGATATTGGTCATATTGCCTTCTAATAGGCTATGTCAAGCACACACTTCACACAGGTATCACAAACACCTCACACATACTGCACAGCGCAAATACCTCAAACATGCCTCACACATACAGTGGGGAGAACAAGTATTTGATACACTGCCGATTTTGCAGATTTTCCTACTTACAAAGCATGTAGAGGTCTGTAATTTTTAATCATAGGTACACTTCAACTGTGAGAGACGGAATCTAAAACAAAAATTCCGAAAATCACATTGTATGATTTCTAAGTAATTAATTAGCATTTTATTGCATGACATAAGTATTTGATACATCAGAAAAGCAGAACTTAATATTTGGTACAGAATCCTTTGTTTGCAATTACAGAGATCATACGTTTCCTGTAGTTCTTGACCAGGTTTGCACACACTGCAGCAGGGATTTTGGCCCACTCCTCCATACAGACCTTCTCCAGATCCTTCAGGTTTCGGGGCTGTCGCTGGGCAATACGGACTTTCAGCTCCCTCCCAAGATTTTCTATTGGGTTCAGGTCTGGAGACTGGCTAGGCCACTCCAGGACCTTGAGATACTTCTTACGGAGCCACTCCTTAGTTGCCCTGGCTGTGTGTTTCGGGTCGTTGTCATGCTGGAAGACCCAGCCACGACCCATCATCAATGCTCTTACTGAGGGAAGGAGGTTGTTGGCTAAGATCTCGCAATACATGGCCCCATCCATCCTCCCCTCAATACGGTGCAGTCGTCCTGTCCCCTTTGCAGAAAAGCATCCCCAAAGAATGATGTTTCCACCTCCATGCTTCACGGTTGGGATGGTGTTCTTGGGGTTGTACTCATCCTTCTTCTTCCTCCAAACACGGCGAGTGGAGTTTAGACCAAAAAGCTCTATTTTTGAATCATCAGACCACATGACCTTCTCCCATTCCTCCTCTGGATCATCCAGATGGTCATTGGCAAACTTCAGACGGGCCTGGACATGCGCCTGCTTGAGCAGGGGGACCTTGTGTGCGCTGCAGGATTTTAATCCATGACGGCGTAGTGTGTTACTAATGGTTTTCTTTGAGACTGTGGTCCCAGCTCTCTTCAGGTCATTGACCAGGTCCTGCCGTGTAGTTCTGGGCTGATCCCTCACCTTCCTCATGATCATTGATGCCCCACGAGGTGAGGTCTTGCATGGAGCCCCAGACCGAGGGTGATTGACCATCATCTTGAACTTCTTCTATTTTCTTCTATTTTCTAATAATTGCGCCAACAGTTGTTGCCTTCTCACCAAGCTGCTTGCCTATTGTCCTGTAGCCCATCCCAGCCTTGTGCAGGTCTACAATTTTATCCCTGATGTCCTTACACAGCTCTCTGGTCTTGGCCATTGTGGAGAGGTTGGAGTCTGTTTGATTGAGTGTGTGGACAGGTGTCTTTTATACAGGTAACGAGTTCAAACAGGTGCAGTTAATACAGGTAATGAGTGGAGAACAGGAGGGCTTCTTAAAGAAAAACTAACAGGTCTGTGAGAGCCGGAATTCTTACTGGTTGGTAGGTGATCAAATACTTATGTCATGCAATAAAATGCAAATGAATTACTTAAAAATCATACAATGTGATTTTCTCTCTCTCTCTCTCTCTCTCTCTCTCTCTCTCTCTCTCTCTCTCTCTCTCTCTCTCTCTCTCTCTCTCTCTCTCTCTCTCTCTCTCCTCCATCTTTCTCTCTCCCCCTCATCCCTCATCCCTCTCCGATACGTGCACCTGCATTAAGTCCCTGTTGGCTTGTGTAGAGCTGTCAGCAACCTTGCACTCATAGACCAGTCATTTCTCCCTCTCATTACATGAAGGCTTTTTTCTTACCCTGGACTAACTTAGTGTGGAAAATTACATTTCATTAAAAGCACTTGGCTGGTGTGCCCGTGCAGGTACAAGTATGACGAAGTGTCCTGCCTGGCAAGGTAGCACTCAGGCCCAGTGGGGGTCAGTCTGTTAGTTAGACTGTTAGTGCAGAGCTCCGGATCCAGAGAACTGCAGAGCTGGAGGGAGGCACAGGGACACACAGTGCTGTACTGTAAAATGTGAAACATGAAAACCGCTAGTTGCATTTGACAACGGCAGGGCACACGGGCACATGGTGGGGCATTGATACCCAGCCAAGCCCCGCAGAGGAGCCACTTCCCACTGCACTTTAAACCTGGCATCTCACTCTACCACAACACACCAGGAACATCCATAGCTTCAAGCTCACTCCCCAGGTGGAGGCATGGCACGGTAGCGCACATTGTGGACTTAGATGATTGGCTCTGACCTAATTTGCAGACCCTGTTTTACTCACCCCAATTCATTTCCTTGAAAGTTGTTGCTTGGGAGGGATACTTCACTAGCATTAGAGTGAAAAAAAACTAGGGGATATGGTTCGCAGCATCTATAAGGACAGTGTTAAGATGGTTTAGAGTTAGCTAGACCCTTGGGAAGAGTGAGTTAGACTCGTGGCCATGCCATCTTAGAAGCCACAGACAGAGAATCATCAGTGAGTGTTATTGTGCGATAAACGTCACCTTGGAGACTACCAAAAGGCCCAGGCTGAGTTGGGCCTGGAAATACGGTGTGGCTGGATCGTTGAGGTAATGGGGAATGAAATGATCTCTTTCTGAGGTCATTCCAGATGGAATGAGAGAAGATAAAATAACCCATTCTGATGGTTGCCTAGTGGAGAGTGGCGAGAGAGAGGAAAAGTAAATGGCAAGAAGGCTTTCACTAGAACGTTTGTGTTTACTGTGTGTTGGTCCGGTTTTGAGGCTGTATGTTGCAATTCTCGTAAAAGCTTTGCTAACTGGGTTTCGAACCTGCGTGCCAATGTGTTAGCCCACGGAGCGAAGGCCTAGGCCATGGCTGTCAACCCTGTTCCAGGAGAGCTACTGTCTTGTACTGTAGGTTCTCTCCAACACTAATTTAGCACACCTGATGCTAATAATTAGTTAATTGATGAGATGAATCAGGTTAGTTATAGAACTGGATTTAGAGCGATAACTTACCGGAAGGTAGATATCCAAGAACAAGGTTGGGTGGTCCTTAGCTAAAGCAGGTCAACTGGCACCAAAAAGCTTACAACTGGCACCAAAAACACAGTTTGCATTTAAACTGATGTGTGATTGTGAGAGACTGTCTTCATTCAGGTCAAAGCCTCTCTGCTCATTCTATGCTTCTCTCTTCGAGAGGGAAAGGCTAATGTTAGAGGAAGAGAGCTCATTTCAATGCACCATTAGACAACTCAGCAGGGGTCTACAGGCCAAGGCTAGATAAGTGGACACCTCAATAGAATGAATGAATGAATGCCTGAAATGTCTGGATGAGGGGAAAAGGGTGTACAGATTACCAGTCAGTCAGAATGTATATATGTGGTGTGCTTTACATGAGCAGACAAGACAGTGAGTGGCACACAAGAAGCTGAATGTGCCCGCCTGTCAGTTATCTCTTCTTGTTTAGAGTAGAAAGTCGTCAGCCTTCTCAACAGGAGTCAATAATTATCTGCTTTCTGTAATTTTCATGTTAGTTTCCATCAGTGGTTCGTATACTCCCCATCTGAAAACAGCCAATGCCTGTAAATACTCCCCACCACCCCTAAGAGTCAAAGACAGAGAGACCAAAATGAGGTAAAAAAAAGAAAATAAGAAATGTACGAGCATCGATCTCCCTCCTAGGCGCGTCTTGTCTCCACAATAACACACTATTGATGTGCTGGAATTGCTTTTGAAGATAGACAGATTGATATAATGGTGTGGAGTTGGTCCCCCTAGGCCTGTACTGTCAGCACTGATGCTTGATTGGTCTGACCGACCTTGCTAATCTGGCCATTTGCATTGCGGCTGGCGGACCCTCTTTTGTTGTAACGTCCTTTAATCTATTCCCCCAGAAGCCTCAGGGAGCGCACGGTTGCACAGCGAAACATATGCACAGGAGAACATCAGCAGACAAGGCTTTGACTTCTTCACCCAGGCTCCCTTGGTCCTGATCAGGATGCTGTCTATTATTAGTCTTCCATTTCTAGTTACTGCGAGCAGGTTAATACCATGGATTACGTGCCAGGTGTAACCTCCAAAAACGACGTGCCTGCGCAAGAGGAGGAGAGTGAGCGCTCAAAGCTTCCCTTGGCAGAGCGCTTAGCTACTTCCTGAACAAAGACGCCAGGGTCTTTATATTGACTTCTCTCCCTCTGCCAAAGTTCAAAAGTCTACTGAGATAAATGTATCGAGTATTTCTAAATGCCACATTTGAAAAGTTTGAAGGTTGTACACCTCCTTCGTGTCACTTGGTTTACCATTTTATTGAATGACTCTAAAAGAGCCAAGTGCTCATTTATTTTTTTATTTTGACTGTAATAGTAATGGTGCTAATGACTAGCACAAATGTATCCTTCATTAGCCCTGAAATCTAGTGAAACATAATTACAGTTAAATAAGTGTATCATCCAAATTATAAAACACAATCTAATTACTATATTATTAATCTGCGCATACATTAAATGGTTTGTGCATAAAGACAGCCTTGAAGGAAGTAAACTGCATATTCATTGATTTAACAGAGAACTCATGTGTCATGTGTCACTCATTGAGTGTCATTGAGAGTAGGCAGGATGTTGAGGACCAGGAAATATCTAAGCCAAGGTTAGCTCAGAGGACGTGATCTCACTGTTAAAGTCAATAACCTTTCAGGGTGGAGTAAGGACATGTGGCTGACATGACTAATATGACACCTCTGTCTGTCAGTCTGTCAGTCTGTCAGTCAGTCAGTCAGTCAGTCTGTCTGTCTGTCTGTCTGTCTGTCTGTCTGTCTGTCTGTCTGTCTGTCTGTCTGTCTGTCTGTCTGTCTGTCTGTCTGTCTGTCTGTCTGTCTGTCTGTCTGTCTGTCTGTCTGTCTGTCTGTCTGTCTGTCTGTCTGTCTGTCTGTCTGTCTGTCTGTCTGTCTGTCTGTCTGTCTGTCTGTCTGTCTGTCTGTCTGTCTGTCTGTCTGTCTGTCTGTCTGTCTGTCTGTCTGTCTGTCTGTCTGTCTGTCTGTCTGTCTGTCTGTCTGTGCGTGCGTGCGTGCGTGCGTGCGTGCGTGCGTGCGTGCGTGCGTGCGTGCGTGCGTGCGTGCGTGCGTGCGTGCGTGCGTGCGTGCGTGCGTGCGTGCGTGCGTGCGTGCGTGCGTGCGTGCGTGCGTGCGTGCGTGCGTGCGTGCGTGCGTGCGTGCGTGCGTGCGTGCGTGCGTGCGTGCGTGCGTGCGTGCGTGCGTGCGTGCGTGCGTGCGTGCGTGCGTGCGTGCGTGCGAATGTGTCTCAGACTATGTCCAGCAAGTGAAAACATTATGTGTCCCAGAACACCAAGAGTCTTTCCAGGTGGTCCAGAATTAAAGTGATGACCTTAAAGTTCTCAAAGGAGTAGAGCTCAGGAGATGTTTCAGCTTCAGGCTCTTCACTTTGTTTTGCGTGTATTTATTTATCTTCCTCTCTACCTGCCCTTGTCCCTGGCCCAGCCACTTTGCCCAAAACATTTTAGTGCAGAAATGCCTTCTGGAACATGTGAACTTCCATGTTCCTTAATAAAATATGTGTATGCCATCTGTAAATAAGGATAACATTGTTAAATCACAAGCCTAGTTGGTTTAGCCACATAAAAAAATCAGGAACCTTCCAGCTAGCCATGATTGGCTGAGATGATGGATGGGCTGGACATGCTGAGAGATGAGTTTGGATTGGTCTGCCATGTAACACGCTTCTGTCTATAACATGAGCTGCTGAGTATGTGTCGATAATCCCTGCTATCGCGGCTTTTTTGAAAGATATAATGTATAAGCCACAGAGAATTGCAAAAGTGTTGCTGCTGCTCTCACCAACATGAATTTAACAGGTGCTATCGACAAAGATCAGTGGGAAAAAGTTGTGATGGACTAATTTCTGCACACGGTCATGTGAACCAGAGTGACTTGACACAACGCAGGCCAAACAAGCTGTACAAACAAAACGGAAACATCACAGGATGAACCTCTTAAGGACCCAACCCATTTTTTTCAGTTTTCACCTAAAATGACAATTCTAACTGCCTGTAGTTCTGGACCTGAAACATATTTTTATTTATTTTACCAGGCAAGTCAGTTAAGAACAAATTATTATTTCCAATGATTGCCTAGGAGCAGAGGGTTTACTACCTGATTCAGGGGCAGAACAACAGATTTTCACCTTGTCAGCTCGGGGATTAGATCTTTCAACCTTTCGGGTTACTAGTCCAACACTCAAACCACTAGGCTACCTGCCACACCTGCATATTCTTGATACCATTTGAAAGGAAACACGTTGAAGTTTGTGGAAATGTAAAAGTAATGTAGAAGAATATGACACATTAGATCTGGTAAAAGATAATACAAAGAAAAAAAAATGTTTGTTTTTTGTACCATCATCTTTGAAATGCAAGTGAAAGGCCATAATGTATTATTCCAGCCCATACACAATTTATATTTTGGCCACTAGAAGGCAGCAGTGTATGTGCAAAGTTTTAGACTGATCCAATGAACCATTGCATATATGTTCAAAATGTTGTATCAAGACTGCCCAAATGTGCTTAATTGGTTTATTAATAAATGTTGAAGTTCATAATTGTGCTCTCTCCTCAAACAATAGCATGGTATTATTTCACTGTAATTGCTCCCCCAAAAATTGTTACTGACAATCTCATGCTAATCGGAGGGGACACCGATCCCGTAGAGGTTAAAAGTTCCAGTCTGTAGTGAAGCGTTCATCTATATACGGGTAAGAGTCTACCTATATGTTCAGATATTATACGTTTCTAATTTTTTCAGAAAGTAATTTTCATTCAAAGTTAAAGATTTTTATTTTCACTGAATCTCCATTTGGGTATTGGTTAGACTACATTTAGGGTGTGTAAATTTCTGGATTATTTTGCTCTTACTATAGTACTGTAGCCTACTCCCGACCAGTAACGTTGTTCAGCGCCATTATGGGCTATTAGCAGGAAAATAGACTCTTTCCAAGAAGGAGGGTAGGGGGAGAATTGTATCATCAAATGTATTTCTTAGTTAGGTTGGCTGTATCACAACTGGTGCAAATTACCCTATAGGGTGGCGCACAACTGGCCCAGCGTCGTCCAGGTTTGGCCGGTGTAGGCGGTCATTGTAAATAAGAATTTGTTCTTAACTGACTTGCCTAGTTAAATAGCCTTGCCTAAATAAAATACTTTTTTAAACAATGAATTATTTCTCTAGTAGGTGTACCAAAACATTCAAAAGCCATTGACTCAAAAGTGAGGTTACAAGTTTATAAATTTTCAAAGCAGAATTGCTTTCCAATTGTTCCTCAACTGCAGTGTATGATATACCATTTTGTAGCAGTCTCTACTTTTATCCAATATAAAAAAAAAACATTTTTCTCTCTGTCAGAGGTTCTTTGTTAAAAGTGCCAACGAGGGTAATTGTTTATCCCAAATGTGCAATGATTGCAAAAAGACTCTCTGTGAAGCAGTAACAATTTTTATTTTATTAGCCTTTTTGTAACACAAGTAAATCGTTTAAATTCCCCAAAATAAGCATTTATATAAAAATTATTTGATTTAGCATGTTTTTCATGTTTTTTCATAGCCACTTGTTGTGAACATTTGTCTGTTATTCAAGTATTGTGTATTGTATTCTGTAATACTCAGAGGCTGAGAAATTTACACTTGAGCTATTCTGACTTACCGGTATGACCTAAGATGGCCAACGATATGGGTTATATAGGCGTCAGACTTTTAGCTCTAACCTTGGAATGCTATTAGCTATCAACTCAGTTCCAACTACATCTGAAAGATGAAACTCTCGAGTTGGAATAGAGACATTGACTGGAAACTAAATTTGTATTTACATTTTTTTGTATTTTTTTTGTTATAGTGGCTACCACACCCACCACATCTACCTCTGAGACAAATTTGGTGCTTTAATCACAAAGTTTACTATTGAGTCCACATTATCAGCTAGCATGACTCTAGCATACAGAAGATAGATCATTTTTCATTCCTCCATATTAACACAGAAATCATGGTAAATAGTGTTTTTTTTGGTCTGTAATCAGTTACTTGATAAAGTCCCAGAATTTCAGAAGATAAAAAAAGTTTGAAGTCATCACAATTTTTTTACCACTTGGGATCAAAATGTATCCCTGTTGGCGATTTTAGGGTTAATGAACAATGAAAATGTCTAAAGGGTGTCTTATCGTAAATCAATATCTACAGCCCTTTCAGTTAGGTTTTGCAGTGTCTCTGCTGTTTGAGTAAAATTACAATGATACTTTTACTTCCTTTTCTCACAAACACAACAGACGATAGAGGAACATATGCTTGGGACCAATTCCCTATGAATTCATGCCAAGACATGCCCTTCTCAGGTTGCTGATGTAGTCCAACATCACACCAGGTCTATTCAGGAACAGGAGCTGTGTGTGTGTGTGTGTGTGTGTGTGTGTGTGTGTGTGTGTGTGTGTGTGTGTGTGTGTGTGTGTGTGTGTGTGTGTGTGTGTGTGTGTGTGTGTGTGTGTGTGTGTGTGTGTGTGTGTGTGTGTGTGTGTGTGTGTGTGTGTGTGTGTGTGTGTGTGTGCTGTCTGTTCTGCTGAGCGTGGCATGGGAGCGCATGTAGACTGGTGTGAAACACAGCTTTGAATCAGCCCCTGCATGCATCATTGTGAACGTGAAACCCCATGGATCTTGACTCTACCCTCCCACTACAGTACTGGACAGCAGGACTTGACTGCATGGGCTTATTGAAGAACTGGCACAGGGTCAGGAAAACTAAGTCATACTTCTGGTTTAGTTATCAAACTGAAATCTCAAGATTAGAGGAAACATTCCTACAGTATGTGCAGTAACTTAGTAGCTGTTAAGCTGTCACTATCATTATGTGCTTGACAAGTGTTCCATATACTGTCTACAGAGACCCGTATCTTGCTTCCTTAGATACCTCTTAGCTGTCTTATAATCAGAAAATAAACAACTGTATGGTAGGTGTGTGCATTTTTGAATGAGAGAGAAAGAGAGAGATATGCAGGCTGGGGGACAGATGAAGCAGAATCTTGTTTTTCAATTTTGAACATCAGAGAGGATGTTTCTTTAATCAGAACCATTGAGATTTCTAAACAACTTGAGAGAAGATGTTTGTGCTCTTATTGTTTTGTGTATTGTGCTCACTCATGGGTTGCCTGATCCAACTTTATATCAGGCTGGGCCTCTCAACGTACAGTAGCCTATTGGTGTCCCAGATCCCCTGTCAAAGCCAATTATTTTTGTATTTGTAATGGTTTATTCACTCACTTCAAAGTTTAAAGTTAACCACAGGAGGTTGGTGGCACCTTAATTGGGGAGGACTGGCTCGTGGTAATGAGTGGAGCGGTATAGGTGGAATGATATCGAATACATCCAACACTATCACGTTTCAGGTAAGACCCAGATGCAGACAACATCGAAGTAACAACAGTTTATTAATTCAACAGGGGCAGGCAAAAGACAGGTCAAGGGCAGGCAGGTGTCAGTAATCCAGATAGGTGGGGCAAAAGTACAGGACGGCAGGCTCAGGGTCAGGGCAGGCAGAAACGGTCAACACTGGGAAAACAAGAAAACAGGAACAATCGAGAGACAGGAGCAGAGGGGAAAACGCTGGGAGGCATGACCAAACAAAACGAACCGGCAACAGAGAACACAGGTATAAATACACAGGGGATAATGGGGAAGATGGGCGACACCTGGAAGGGGGTGGAGACAATCACAAAGACAGGTGAGACAGATCAGGGTGTGACACAACACATGGTTTCCATGTGTTTGATTCCATTCCATTTGCTCCGTTCGAACCATTATTATGAACCGTCATCCCATCAGCAGCCTCCTGTGAAGCTAACATAACAGTGATGGAAGAAATCATACAGAATGTACCACATCAGGTATTATACAACAGGTGGGTGTAATCCTGGATGCTGATTGGTTAAAACTGCTTTCCAGCCGTTGTCTATTTCATGACTATGACAGGGAAATGCCTATTTAATGTTACATCTGAAAAGTGACTGCACGTCTCTGTTCCATCAGCCCAGCCAGGCAATTGCTGTCTCTCTCTCCAACATTTTCAGAGAGTTTCAATATTGAATTGTGATCTCCACTGTCCCATAGTAACGAACGTGTCGGGACGAGACCGACAGCTTTTCTCAGCCAGTTGAAATCATGATTCAGCCTAATTTATTATGGATATATAAAAATAAATGTCAATAATAAAATGGAACTAAGTGCAGCAAGTTTGCTGTCTTTCCAGCTTCAGTTTGAAGTGATTGTGTTAGCTGTGTAATTAGCTAGCTAGTAGCAGGTAAGAGCCTCTATAGCAACCATTTTTGTTTGCCATAGCAACCTGCCAATCAAACAAACAACCAGTGAACCTTGGCTGGCAACAATGCTAATCAAATGTACGACCAGACGACTTGGGTAGCAACCTCGGGACTATATCTTCATGGAAAGGATGAAATAGTATGAATAAATCTCTCAAAATAATGTTTTTAATGAAAATATGTCAACCATTATTGCAGTATGTTGATAACCGTCGTATAAAAGTGATATTGCCCACAAAGCCGTGGTTTGGAGGACATATTGTCACGGTTTGCTGGCCCTCGACTTCGTCTTAGGCCTAACAACACCATGCCAAAATGTCCTCCAAACCACAGCTTCTCTGACATTATCACTTAGCCAATCCACGGTTTCTATCTGCCTCCAGTAAGTGCATCTTGTGATGTATTTTCTGTGGATTTTACAGGATTAGAAAAGAGAAAAATAGAGAAGTGAGTGTGTGTGGGTACCATGGTAACAGAGATGAGCATTCCAACTCCAGATGTCTTTGAAAAAGGTACATGTGGATCTGCTTCAAACAAACGATCAGAGAAAAAGAGAGAGAGAGCGAGAGAGCGAGGAGGGGGTGAGAGAGCAGGAGAGAGAGAGGCCTCTGAAGCACCCCCTGGTTTTAGCTCTTCTGTTCATCTCTCATGTGAATCAGAAAACACTTCACCCTGACTGGAAGAGGAGAGCATGATAACATTAATGGAGAGGACAGAAAATGTAGCCTAAAGACAAGTGAGAATTGTAAAAGTCATGTGAGGAAACATACTGAGAATAATTCAGTGTAAAAAGCATAGTGATTCATCAGTCTAATTCACAGGAGGTTGGTGGCACATTAACTGAGGAGAACGGGCTCGTGGTAATGGCTGGAGCGAAATTCGCTCCGTTCCAGCCATTATTATGAGCCGTCCTCCCCTCAGCAGCCTCATCTGGTCTAATTTATATTTTTCTTAGGATATAAATGTATATTTCCTGGTAGGCCTATCTGAGTTCGAGGTCAGGTCAGGTATAACAAAGTTCAAACTAATTGCATTTTTTTCTGTATCAAAACAGATATCAAATGTATAATACATAATCGATTCATCTCTCCTAAACCTCATTGACACACGCGCACACACACATGCATGAAGAGAAGAGTATGAAGACAAGAGAAACCCAGTGATAGATATATCCTATTATAAGCACATTTAAGCCAGCTTGGCTCATTGACTTTCACTGATGCCGATGACTAACAGGTTGAACAGTAATAGACTGTGTTGTGGAGCTATTTCACTGTTCCAGCAGCGGCTTTCAGCATGTGCTTTGCATTCATAATAGAGGCCGAATACAGTCACCATTTACAGCACTTGAAAAAACATAACTACCCCGTTATTTCCCTTTCTGTTGCCAGTGTCAATGTGCTTCACAGACAGTGCCCAATGTCAATGCCGCTTTTGTACCGCAAATGCTAACGCTATTTTGGGGCCATTAGAAAGCGCTCTCGGGCTCCCTCCCCACCCTGTGTAAGGCATTATAGCCAGCCCAGAGAAAACACAGTTAGCGGGCGCCAGTCAGCCTGGCTTATTATCAGCAGCCAGCTGGTCCCATGGAGTGCCCACTTCACCCCTTAAAGCGGCCTTCATTCAGGTACAAACGTCCTGTAATGTGTGCACCCCCACTCCCTCCACTTCCACACCATCTGCTATCAATTATGCTGATTTGTATCTTTTTAACAAGGGGCTTAAACAGTGGTTTATAACTCGCACGCATGGATGAGGAGAAAATGGGAAGAGGGGTAGGGTGGGGATGGGGTGGAGGAAGTGTGACTGACTGACTCTGGTGTGTCAGCCAGCTGTAAGTCAATTTGTCCCCCAAGTTACAAGGTGTATTTCATGCCTGTAGCTGTAAAAAAAATCATTAAGGGGTTTAACACTAGTCAGGAAACCAATTGGTGGTGCATGATATTTGAGGGATTTTCTCACCAGGCATGATAATTGAAAGAAAAAGACACTGTATTACACTGAGTGTACAAAGCATGACCTAGACTGACCAGGTGAATCCAGGTGAAAGCTATGATCCCTTAGTGATGTCACTTGATAAATCCACTTCAATCAGTGTAGATGAAGGGGAGGAGACAGGTTAAAGAAAGATTTTTAAGCCTTGAGACAATTGAGACATGGATTGTGTATGTGTGCCATTCACAAGGTGAATGGACAAGACAACATATTTAAGTTTCTTTGAACAGGGTATGGTAGTAGGTGCCAGGAACACCGGTTTAACTGTGTCAAGAACTGCAACGCTGCTGGGTTTTTCACGCTCAACAGTTTCCCGTGTGTATCAAGCATGGTCCACCATTTAAAGGACATCCAGCCAATTTGACACAACTGTGGGAAGCATTGGAGTCAACATGAGCCAGCATCCCCGTGGAATGCTTTCGACACCTTGTAGAACCCATGCCCTGACAAATTGAGTCTGTTCTCAATAATAGCAAGGTGTTCCTAATGTTTTCTATACTCAGTGTATATAAAAAAAAAAAAAAAATTTATTTCACCTTTATTTAACCAGGTAGGCTAGTTGAGAACAAGTTCTCATTTACAACTGCGACCTGGCCAAGATAAAGCAAAGCAGTGCGACAAAAACAACAACACAGAGTTACACATACACAAACATACAGTCAATAACACAATATAAAAATATATGTACAGTGTGTGCAAATGTAGAAGATTAGGGAGGTAAGGCAATAAATAGGCCATAGAGGAGAAATAATTACAATTTAGCATTAACACTGGAGTAATTGATGTGCAGATGATGATGTGCAAGTAGAGATACTGGGGTTCAAAAGAGCAAGAAGATAAATAACAATATGGGGATGAGGTAGTTGGGCGAGCTATTTACAGATTGGTTGTGTACAGGTACAGTGATCGGTAATCTACTCTGACAGTTGATGCTTAAAGTTAGAGAGGGGGATATAAGTCTCCAGCTTCAGTGATTTTTGCAATTATTTCCAGTCATTGGCAGCAGAGAACTGGAAGGAAAGGCGGCCAAAGGAAGAATTGGCTTTGGGGATGACCAGTGAAATATACCTGCTGGAGCACGTGCTACAGGTGGGTGCTGCTATGGTGACCAGTGAGCTGAGATAAGGCGGGGCTTTACCTAGCAAAGACGTATAGATGACCTGGAGCCAGTGGGTTTGGCGACGAATATGTAGCGAGGGCCGGCCAACGAGAGCATAGAGGTCGCAGTGGTGGGTGGTATATGTGGCTTTGGTGACAAAACGGATGGCACTGTGATAGACTACATCCAGTTTGCTGAGTAGAGTGTTGGAGGCTATTTTGTAAATGACATCGCCGAAGTCAAGGATCGGTAGAATAGTCAGTTTTACAAGGGTATGTTTGGCAGCATGAGTGAAGGAGGCTTTGTTGCGAAATAGGAAGCCAATTCTTGATTTGATTTTGGATTGGAGATGCGTAATTAATGTGAGTATGGAAGGAGAGGTTACAGTCTAACCAGACACCTAGGTATTTGTAGTTGTCCACATATTCTAAGTCAGAACCGTCCAGAGTAGTGATGCTAGACGGGCAGGCGGGTGCGGGCAGCAATCGGTTGAAGAGCATGCGTTTAGTTTTACTTGCATTTAAGAGCAGTTGGAGGCCACGGAAGGAGTGTTGTATGGCATTGAAGCTCGTTTGGAGGTTTGTTAACACAGTGTCCAAAGAAGGGCCAGAGGTATACAGAATGGTGTCGTCTGCGTAGAGGTGGATCAGAGAATCACCAGCAGCATATTAGAGAAATATCACTCCTTTAAGAGATGATGGAGGCAACACATGTTCAATCTAGTACAGGCTTAACTGAGTGGACAACAGAGACGGAATGCAATATGACATTTTATTAAATAGTTTGGTTAATAATGGCCTCGTCTCCAAGGGAAAATCTTCGGAGCCAGATGATGTGATGGCAGGTACCCCTATGCTGGGAGAAAGGAGTCCCAATGAGGGGCCTTATAAGGATATTATAGCTGGTGGTGGTGTGGAGGTGGAGGGTCGTCGGTAACAAATAAGAGAACATGGATATGTTTGACATATAAATATATCCCGAGATTTAGACCCATAGGTTGAGAGCGAGAAAGTTGATAATTGCTAGGGTGAGCCCATAGGTTACAACAGCAAGCATGAGGACTGTGCATTATTGTGCTGTGCTCATAGGTTATAAGGTAACTAGATAAGGCTAATAGAAACAAGTAGGAGAGATATGACACTATGCTAATGATGATTGCATTTGTAACCTCTAACATATACATTCCCACTGTGCACACAGAATAGGAAGCGATGTGACTTACATTATGCTTGCTGTGTTAAGTTAAAGCGAGCATTCAGACCAGCTTCACTGATTGAACTTTCGTAAGCTTCTTGTCTGTGAACCACACTTGTGTGATGATTTGCCTAAGACCTGAAGACCTGTGTTAGCTCCCCAATTCACATACATATTTTACTTCTCCATCAACTATAAACTCCACTAGCCCAGTTTCCATTGATGTTTTCCATGTTTTCATATTTCCTTTCATTAGTCCTGCCGGCCTTTACTTCTTGTTAGCAATAATTACTTTATATAAGCCTCATTAAAATGCTGTAGCTCATGAATAAGTAAATATGTGAACAAGAGCACCTTAGTAACATCCCTAATGATGGGGAGGGAATTCAAATAAATATCTGAGCACTCTTGTCCATATGCTGATTGGATAAGAGAAAAGCTTTCTACGCTTCACTTTCTTGGGGGGGGGGGGGGTGAGTGGGAGTTGGTGTGGGTTCGCTTGGGTGGCAGGGGTTGTTGGGTTTTTGACAGTTTATTAGAGACCCATCATTATAATCCTTGCCACCATCATCCTCATCATAGTAAGAGTACATTTAAATTAATCAATTAATTAATTAATTAATACAGCAAAGTTTAAGCAGTCCCCCTTATGGAATCGTCATATACCATTTGTATTAAATATAAATCATATCACAGCTACAACTATCATTCCAAGCTACAAAGAGTATGTTCACACAATAAATATGACCTGGGATGGTCACCTGCCTCCAGTGTAAAGTGATCGGTATTCATGTCAGCCCGCGCCTGAGCCCTTCTCACAGACAACACACTGCTAATTCAATCTCTCCAACAGGACGAGATAGTAGAAGGGATGCTACTGAAACAACAGATAAACAGTGACTCATATCCTCATAGGCCTGCTAATTAATTATGATGCTCTTGTATCTGTTAGTTACGACTCAGTGCAATCCGTCTCCCTCTTTGTCTTGTGGCCCGCCAACGAACTTGGCAGACACATCAGGGATATTTCTCATCTCCGGCATTCCTTCATTTAGATGAAAGGGCAGTAGAAATGCCAAACTGCTACACAAGGTCACTGGAGAAATGGAGGAAAGAAAGACAGAGAGAAGCATTGATATTCTCCTTTCGACAACTTTTAAATGGCAAAAAGAAAAGGCCTGAGGAGGGCAATGAACTCATGAACCAGGAACCAGGCATGGAGTATACTGAAAGTGGAGTAGCCCACCGAAGAGAAGACATGTAGCTGTGTGTATACCTTGCAGCTCTCAGGTTCTGACCTCTAAACTCAACAAAAAGATTTTCTGCTGAGCGTAGCCAAGGTGAGGTGATTGAGAGTGGAGATGACACATGCTCAGGCAAAATGGCTGTCACTATAGCCACCATGAAAAGCCTCACACCTCCCTCTCCCCACACCCAGGCACCTAGGTGCACACACACACACAAGCGCGCGCACACACACACACACACACCCCTCGACCAAATAACACAGCCAAAGTGCTAGTTACAGTTATTGATCGAACCAATACTCTTTCGGGTGAAAGTTTTCATGTCATGTCTTTTATTTCTTTGTGTTCTTTTATTTCTCTCTGAGACAGATTGTAAGCTGTTCTGGCAGCCAGCATTCCCAGTAGACTTGCTTGACCAGATTGATCGTAACTATCATTATTTCACTGCCAGTCTTAAGCCTAAAGACCAAACACCAAGGATAATTGCTAACACGATATTGATATATCACAACCGATATTAGTAGGTGTTGTCTTAGGTTACGTTCCAGTGACGTGTGTGTTATTGACATGTAAATAACTTACCACTGAGACTCAGTTTGTGGCAGGCTTTCGCAGAGACACTCAAACATAATTATTTTAGATGGATGATAGATAGATACATGCAACATTTCCTCTAAGATGTGCCTTTGCACGCAGCTCCCCCGGTCCGCAACTTTCTAGAGTTTTCCCCATTAGTTAACTGTCTGTGGATACTCTTAAGGATCAGCCGCTTTTTTTCCATTTTTCGCCTAAAATGATATACCCAAATCTACCTGTTCGTAGCTCAGGCCCTGAAGCAAGGATATGCATATTATTGGTACCACTTGAAAGGAAACACTTTGAAGTTTGTGGAAATGTAAAAGTAATGTAGGAGAATATGACACATTAGATCTGGTAAAAGATAATACAAAGAAAATAAATGTGTTTTTTTGTTTGTCTTTTGTACCATCATCTTTGAAATAAAAGAGAAAAGCCATAATGTATTATTCCAGCCAAGGTGCAATTTAGATTTTGGCCACTAGATGGCAGCAGTGTATGTGCAAAGTTTCAGACTGATCCAATGAACCATTGCATTTCTGTTCAAAATGTTGTATCAAGACTGCCCAAATGTGCTTAATTTGTTTATTAATAACTTTTCATGTTCAAAACTGTGCTCTCTCCTCAAACAATAGCATGGTATTATTTCACTGTAATAGCTACTGTAAATTGGACAGTGCAGTTGGATTAACAAGAATTTAAGCTTTCTGCCAAAATCAGATATGTCTATGTCCTGGGAAATGTTCTTGTTACTTACAACCTCATGCTAATCGCATTAGCCTACGTTAGCGCAACCGTCCTGCAGGGGACACACCAATCCTGAAGAAGGTTTACACTACACTAACTTTTCCCTTTACTGTGAGAATTGTGATCAAATCAACGCAATATTAGCCACTTTCAATGCAACATACCGAAACAAAACAAACTATGCAAGACTTAGTATGCAAAACTAACTATGCAAGAGATTTTGTTGTGGGCAGAGTGCATCGGAGTAGGATTCTATTGCATTGACAGGCAGAACCCGGTGCACCATAACCAATCAGTGCTGCAGTAGGCCTATACGCAAATAGACCATAGCCATATATGGATTTGTGCCATTCACTTTGAACTAGACTGTTTTACAGCATGAGCAGTCACGATTATTATGCTCTTGTTTTGAGATCAAGCGAGAGCTTCATGTAGTCACGTTTGCACATTTGTTCATATTCTTTGCTAGTTAGTGAGTTATTAGCCCAGTTATAGATCATTTGTGGTCAGAAATGTGGGAGTGATTGCTTCATAGAAGAGCACAAAACGTGAACATTTCTAGCCATCTTAGAAAAGCGAGTCAGGTAAAGAAATGTGTTTTGTCTTAAAGGGGCAGTGTTGTATTTTGAGACAGGCTTGAATAATACATTTGTCTGATTCAATGTAATAATGGAATGGGAATAAAATGTTTTTTATATGGTGAAATGGTTTCTTGCATCAGTAACACTATAAAATGTTCAGTCACCTCCTCATCTGAAGGAAATTGGATAATCAGGTTAATGTCAAGCCCTGCATGTTTTTTTCAAAAGTCTCATGGAACGCAGACCGGCATTGAACACCACACATTGGCTGCTACAGTAGGCTGAATGATAGAATATTTTCATGTTAAAATGTTATGTGATGCATTTTCTCCATTGTTTTTTATGTTAGGACACTCTGGTAGACCTACATTATGATCACATTGCCACCATAGCCTACGTGGCCACTGTTAAAACAGAAAATGAAAGCGGGTACAGCCTCAGTGATCACAGTAAACGCACGCCGGCAATATTGCCACCAGCCCTTGTAGATAAAGTGGTCGGTGGAGGAAAAGGATAATTAGGATGTGTGTGTGTGAGTGTGTGTGTTTGTGTGTGCTTGTGTGTGTGCGTGTGTGTGCATGCAGGTGGGAGTGTGTGTGTGTGTGTGTGTGTGTGTGTGTGTGTGTGTGTGTGTGTGTGTGTGTGTGTGTGTGTGTGTGTGTGTGTGTGTGTGTGTGTGTGTGTGTGTGTGTGTGTGTGTGTGTGTGCATGTGTGTGTGTGTGAGTGTGCGTATGTGCATGCACATGTGTGTGTGTGTGTGTGTGTATGTGCATGCATGCGTGTGTTTGAGCGTGTGTGGTTTGATGAGGGGTGTGTGAGGAGAAACTACCTCAGCAGTGGAAGGAAGGCTTTGAGATGTGTAACACCACAGGCCCAGCATGAGAGTGAGAGATGGGGGAAGAGAGAGAATGTGAGCACCTTCGCTACACAATTCCCCTAATTAATCAGATCGCTAATGAGTTTGCCTTCACCTGATTGGCCAGCATCAGCGTGACTCACAGAGGAAGGGAAAAATATGTTTGACGAGTCTCTGACAGTTGTCAGTGCTGGTTGTCAGGGATGATGTGTGATGACTGGATGAAGAGCCAATGTAGATTCCATATGGACTACAGAATGTGCATCAGAGCAGTAACACATTCTCTGCCAATGTTAGGGGGATACCCTCAAGGAGCGACATTATCACATTAGAATCAGGCTTCATAGGGTTGTTCTATTGCTCATGCAATTATGTGCAAGGAAGTTCGACGGAAAGAAATGGTGTTCGTTGTTTGATCTAAAGTCTTTGTTGTTATATTATCGCAAACGGACATGGCAGTTTCACCACTACGGACTCCAGCTACTGAATAAGTAACGTTAAACATTGGCAATAAGTTTTTATATTGTCAAATACAATAGTAGGTTATCACACACACACAAACACATAGTTGTGTAAAGTACTTAAAAGTGCTACTTAAGTAGTTTTTTGGGGTATCTGTACTTTACTTTACTATTTATATATTTGTTTACTTTTACTTTTAATTCACTACAATCCTAAAGAAAATAATGTACTTTTTACTCCACACATTTTCCCTGACACCCAAAAGTACTTTTTACATTTTGAACGCTTAGCAGGATTTATACTTTTACTTTTACTTTTGATACTTAAGTATATTTAAAACCAAATACCTTTAGACTTTTACTCAAGAAGTATATTACTGGGTGACTTTCACTTTTACTTAAGTCATTATCTATTACTCAAGTACTACAATTGGGTACTTTTTCCACCACTGCAAACACACACACCTGACAGAAAATAATAACAGGTGAGATTGTCCAGAGGTAAATAGAATTGGCTTCTTAGACGTTGGAAAGAATCTCCCTCAAGTGATTGCCTGCTCTGTAACTCTGCTGGGATCTGAAGTGATATTGCACACACGCACTCAGAAGAAAAAAGGCAACTTAAAGAAGAAAGAAACAAGTAGTACCTCCGTCACCTCAACAACCTCCATCACTCCCTCTATCCACCCCTCCACCCCTCTCTCTATCACCACCCCCAATGCCAGAAAAATAACAAAAAAGCAATTTCAACTGTAATTCAACAACAACACCAATAATCCTCAACTTTATTCTCCTGGGGAACAGGTGCGGGAAAATGGATTCCTCCTGAAGACAGTGAATTCTGAGAATGGAATTCTGAGAATGGTGTATGTTGAGAATGTTGTAAAGAGACTTTGGGTCCTTGAAAAGTGCTAAATAAATACCATGTATTATTATTATTATTTATACCACATTATTGTTGAATCCTCTTTTCTGATTGGCTAGAAGTGCATTCTAGAGTGGTCATTAAAACCAGGTATAGAGGGCTTGCAGTTTATCGACAAATCACCTAGCAACCACACCAGGCGCCATGTTGAAAGACCAGAGTCAGTCTGGCTGCGTTTTGCTATCACAGAAAACTTCACACAGATTACCCATTATTTAGTCTTTCTAAGGTAAATATATATGTTTTAATGATAAAACACAATGTATTATTAGCTAACAAGCTAGAAGAACTTAGTGTTCAGGGTAACTCAAACGAGCTGCTAACGTAATGTTCGCTAGCTAGCTAGCTTTACATACGGTATAGCTAACTAAGTGAATTAAATAGCACCAGCTAGCTAACTTCATATTAGCTAGTTAGCTAGCTATCTTGATGTTTTAATCATTGTAACACTAAATGCATTTGTAGATTGGTAGCTAGCTAACAGCCATGGAAGAGGGTGAAGGATTAGCTAGCAGTTCCAGCTGTCAGAAAATGGAGCAGTGTACTCTGGATAGGGCAGGTGTCACGCCCTGATCTGTTTCACCTGTCTCTGTGATTGTCTCCACCCACCTCCAGGTGTCACTTGTTTTCCTCATTAGTCCCTGGGTACTTATTCCTGTGTTCCCTGCGTGTCTGTTGCCAGTTCGTCTTGTTTGTTATTCCGTTCTCCTGCTTTTTCCTTCTCTCTGTTTTTGCTAGTCCTCCCAGTTGTGACCCTTGCCTGTCTGGACTCTGAACCCACCTGCCTGCCCTTGAGCCTGCCTGTCACTCTGTACCTCCTGGACTCTGACCTGTTTGTGATATTTTGCCTGTCCACGACCATTCTCTTGCCTATCCCTTGGATTATACCAAATATCAGAGACTCGAACCACCTGCCTCCCGTGTCTGCATCTGGGTCTTGCCTTGCTTGCCCTTACAGCAGGTACCTTTGTGGGAGGACATTATGAAAAGAGTCTCCAGTTCCAGTACCTAGTGAAAAAACGGAGGACTGAGAGATATAACAACATAATATTCAGTGCTGTCTAATTTGAGTATAACGCAGCTTGTTTCTTTGTGATGTTTTCTGTCTTAAAACCTGTCTAGGCCACGGGTGCCGCTAGCGGCACTCCTCCCACATTCCACTGAAAAGGCAGAGCGGCAAATTCAAAAAAAACATTTTTTTTAAATATTTAACTTTCACACATTAACAAGTCCAATACAGCATATGAAAGGTACACATCTTGTGAATCAAGCCAACATGTCCGATTTTTAAAATGTTTTACAGGGAAGACAAAATATGTAAATCTATTACACCACTTTTCTACCTCCATCAGTGTTTTACTCCATCACCAGCTATCACTAATTCGACCAAATAAAGATATATATATAGCCACTAACCAAGAAACAACTTCATAAGATGACAGTCTGATAACATATTTATTGTATAGCATATGTTTTTTTTGAAAAATGTGCATATTTATGGTATAAATCATAAATTACATTTCAGCTACAATCAGAAATTGCACCGAAAGCAGCCATAACATTTACAGACACCAACGTCAAATAACTAATTACTCATCATAAAACATATCTGAGAAATACATACTGTGCAGCAATTGAAAGACAGGATTCTTGTGATTCCAGACAATATTTCAGATTTATTAAATGTTTTATAGCGAAAACAAAATGTAGCGCTAAATTAGCATAGCCACGCCAGCCAGAACCAGCTGGGCGCCCACGACCAGTTCACATGCACGACCGATATATGAAATAGCATTATAAATTGGGTCTTACTTTTGCTGAAATTTCATCAGAATGTTGATCGAGATGTCCTTAGTCCAGATGAGTCGTTCATTCCATTCAGAATGGTACCTTTCCCACTTCATTTAGCATGGGTACTAGTCGCGTGGCACGGATCTCTCCAAGTAAACAAAGTCACACGACGGAACACGGCAAAACTCCCGAAAAAATTCAAATAATCTGATTAAACTATATTGAAAAAACATACATTACGATGATATGGTCTCATTTATCAAATCAAATCCGAGCCGGAGATAGTTGACATCCGAAACGGCAGCAAAACAAAACACAATCTCTCTTCAAAGTCGCGCACTTCAGACTTCCGGAAATGGACGGTCACGTCAAAGAAATAGGTCTTATTCACGTCAGAACAAGATAAACACAAAATTTCTCCTCTGACGTCCTCTTGACACCCAGAGGAAGGCGTATGAGGTGTGTTTCGGGTCATAGGTGGCATGACCATGTATAGGCAGAGCGTTGAAGCGAGCATAGACATCTTGCATTCTACTTCCTGCTCAGGGAAAGTGCTGCCAAATGACTTGTGTTCCACTCAGAGAAAAAATTCAAACGTTTTTAGAAACTAGAGGTTGTTTTCTATCCAATGGTACTAAAAATATGCATATTGTACTAGCAAGAATTGAGTACGAGGCCGTTTAAAAATCATACGATTTTCACCAAAAGTGAAAATATCACCCCTTGTCCCCAACAGGTTTTAAGATACAGAGCACTTTGAAACCCTGTCTGCAGATGAAGAGGTCCCAATGAATGTCACAAGAGAATAAGGGTACATCCGTGTCTACCACGGGTTATATGTGTCCCTACTGTATGTTAGCACATTTTGGAAACAAAAATACAGTTTAAAAGTCACACACAATATGCAAACCTACTACAACTGGATCAGGCCAACCCTGCTGAGTGTGCAGGCTTCTGTTCCAGCCCACCACTAACACACCTGATTGAATTGATCAAGCCTAATTAGTTGATAATTAAGTGTGCTATTGCTGAAAATAGAAGTCTGCTCACCCAGTAGATCAGCGATCAGTGGAGCAAGGTTGGCCACCTCTGTTATGGAGTTTGTTTTGTTCACCTGAAATGATGCTTTAGTAATAATAGCCTACTTGTTACTAAGATGTCTAACCTTTACATATGTGTTAGCTTACTTGTACGCTTTGAAATTATATGAAAGTGTTCATTCTTTGAAGTATTCAAACTCGTTTTAATTGTTAACTTAAAACTATTATTCAAGATGAACTAGTGTCAATGTTGATTAATCACATATCACAATCCTGCAATAAATAGGGGAAGGGAATCTCTCTAATTTGTCTGTGTTGTAGTCTCAAATGACCACTATCTTTTTGTTCAGTTGTAAGCTCTCCAATTCGTTAGGCATAGTAGGCTTAACTTAGTTTGCAAATGTGATGATTTGTTATAAAGGTGCATTTTATGGTGAACAAATAACTTCCCCAAAACGTGAAACTCACGCAACGCCTATGTAAGAGACATGCTAATAGCTAGACTACAAGCTATCTAGCTAGCAAATGTTAGCTAACTTAATCTTGTTGTTAACACCTGGTCAGAATAACAGCTAAACTAATCTCAAAATCGATCAGACTTACCAGTGAGTTCAAGTCTTGATGGGAAAAACAATTTATTCGCTTTTCTGACAGTTCTTGATTCTTATCTCCTGGGTGTTTCATGATTTTGGGTAATATGTAAAAAGAAAAAATAATAATTAAATGTTGTCTTTTCTGCTTGTTAGAGCAGCCAAATACTGTACAGAAATTGACTGTGGTGATGAATCAACTAGTTTTACTGGCACTGTTATCATCCAGCTTGGGGTATCAGCTTGGGGGCTCTCTTTCGTATCGTCTGAGATTCCCATAGATTGGAAAGCTGCCACAGTCATCCCCCTCTTCAAAGGGGGAGACACTCTAGACCCAAACTGCTACAGACCTATATCTATTCTACCCTGCCTTTCTAAGGTCTTTGACAGCCAAGTTAACAAACAGATTACCGACCATTTCGAATCTCACCTTACCTTCTCCGCTATGCAATCTGGTTTCAGAGCTGGTCATGGGTTCACCACAGCCATGCTCAAGGTCCTAAACGATATCATAACCGCCATAAGAGACATTACTGTGCAGCTGTATTCATTGACCTGGCTAAGGCTTTCGACTCTGTCAATCACAACATTCTTATTGGCAGACTCAACAGCCTTGGTTTGTCAAATGATTGCCTCGCTTGGTTCACCAACTACTTCTCCGATAGAGTTCAGTATGTCAAATCGGAGGGCCTGTTGTCTGGACCTCTGGCAGTCTCTATGGGGGTGCCACAGGGTTCCATTCCCGGGCCGACTCTCTTCTCTGTATACATCAACGATGTCGCTCTCGCTGCTGGTGATTCTTTGATCCACCTCTACGCAGACGACACCATTCTGTATACCTCTGGCCCTTCGTTGGACACTGTGTTAACTAACCTCCAGATCAGTTTCAATGCCATACAACTCTCCTTCCGTGGCCTCCCAACTGCTCTTAAATGCAAGTAAAACTAAATGCATGCTCTTCAACCCATTGCTGCCCGCACCTGCCCGCCCGTCCAGCATCACTACTCTGGACGGTTCTGACTTAGAATATGTGGACAGCTACAAATACCTAGGTGTCTGGTTAGACTGTAAACTCTCCTTCCAGACTCACATTAAACATCTCCAATCCAAAATGAAATCTAGAATCGGCTTCCTATTTCGCAACTAAGCATCCTTCACTCATGCTGCCAAACATACCCTCGTAAAACTGACCATCCTACCGATCCTCGACTTCGGGGATGTCATTTACAAAATAGCTTCCAACACTCTACTCAACAATTTGTATGCAGTCTATCACAGTGCCATTCGTTTTGTCACCAAAGCCCCATTTATTACCCACCACTGCGACCTGTGGTGCTCTCGTTGGCTGGCCCTCGCTTCATACTCATCGCCAAACACACTGGCTCCAGGTCATCTACAAGTCTCTGCTAGGTAAAAGCCCCACCTTATCTCAGCTCACTGGTCAACATAGCTGCACGTAGCACGTGCTACAGCAGGTATATCTCACTAGTCACCCCCAAAGCCAATTCTTCCTTTGGCCGCCTCTCCTTCCAGTTCTCTGCTGCCAATGAACGAACTGCAAAAATCTTACCTCCCTCACTAGCTTCAAGCACCAGCTGTCAGAGCAGCTCACAGATCACTGCACCTGTACATAGCTCATCTGTAAATAGCCCATCCAATTTACCTCATCCCCATACTGTATTTATTTATTTATTTATCTTGGTCCTTTGCACCCCAGTATCTCAACTTCACATTCATCCTCTGCACATCATACCAATCCAGTGTTTAATTGCTATATTGTAATTACTTTTCCACCATGGCCTATTTATTGCCTTACCTCTCTTATCCTACCTCATTTGCACATGCTGTATATAGATTTTCCAACTGTATTATTGATTGTATGTTTGTTTATTCCATGTGTAACTCTGTGTAGTTGTTTGTGTCGAACTGCTTTGCTTTATCTTGGTCAGGTCGCAGTTGCAAATGAGAACTTGTTCTCAACTAGTCTACCTGGTTTAATCTGAAATGTCTTGAGTTAATAAGTTTTGAACCATTTGTTATGGCAAGCCTAAATAAGTTCAGGTGTAAAAATTTGCTTAACAAGTCACTTAATACGTTGCATAGACTGTGTGCAATAATAGCATTTAACATGATTTTTGAATGACTACGTCATCTCTGTTTCCAACACAATTTCAAACACTCATTCAACCACAAAGAGCAGGGAGGTTTTCCAATACCTCGCAAAGAAGGGCACCTATTGGTAGATGCGTAAAATAAAAAAATTATATTGAATTTCCCTTTGAGCATGATGAATGTATTAATTACACTTTGGATGGTGTATCAATACACTCAGTCACAAAGATACAGGCGTCCTTCCTAACTTAGTTGCCGGAGAGGAAGGAAACAGATCAGGGATTTCACCATGAGGCCAATGATGACTTTTAAACAGTTACAAAGTTTAATGGCTGTGATAGGAGAAAACTGAGGATGGATCAACAACATTATAGTTACTCCACAATACTAACCTAAATGACAGAGTGAAAAGAAGGAAGCTTGTACAGAATAAAAATATTCCAAAACATGCATCCTATTAACAATAAGGCACTAAAGTAAAACTGCAAAAAAAAATGTGGCAAAGAAATTAACTTTGTCCTGAATTTAAAGCGTTATGTTTTGGGCAAATCCAACACAGCACATCAACGAGTACCACTCTTCATATTTTCAAGAATGGTGGTAATGCTTGTCATCAGTAAGGACTAGGGACTTTTTTAGGATAAAATTAAATGGAATAGAGCAAAGCATTGGCAAAATCCTAGAGGAAAACCAACACACACTGGGAGACAAATGCACATTTCAGCAGGACAATAACCTACAACTTAAGGCCAAATATACACTGGAGTTGCTTACCAAGACAGCATTGAATGTTCCTGAGTGGCTTGTTACAGTTTTGACTTAAATCGACTTGAAAATCTATGGCAAGACTTGAAAATGGCTGTCTCGCAATGATCAACAACCAGCTTGACAGAGCTTGAAGAATTTTTAAAATAGTAATGGGGAAATATTGTACAATCCAGGTGTGCAGCTCTTAGACACTTACCCAGAAGACTCACAGCTGTAATAGCTGCCAAAGGTGATTATAACATGTATTGACACAGGGGTGTGAATACTTGTATACATGAGATATTTCTGTATTTCATTTTCAATAAATTTGTCAACATTTCTACAAATATGTTTTCACTTAGTCATTATGGGGTAGTTTGTGGATTGGTGAGAAAAATTTTTTTTTTATCAATTTTGAAATCAGGCTGTAACAACACAAAATGTGGAAGAAGTCAAGGGGTATGAATACTTTCTGAAGGCACTGTAGGACACTTCTGAAGTAGTTCCAACGATAGGCGCCTTTTGACCGTTCTAAAGCACTGCACCATGCGGATCGTACTTGCTACAAGGTTACAAAAAGGTCAACCAACAACCACAGAAACCAAAATTTTATGCATTGTAAAAGCAGGTCTAACGATGAAAAACATAGCTAGATAGCGTCAATTTGTTTTTGCAAAGACATATTTTTTGCAACATTTGATGACCTAACCTGGTGAGTGATGAACATGAATTTCTCCGGTCCTTCAATGTTGCAGTCATGAAGCAAGTGGCTCTATGCTGTCAAATCGTGCCACATTTCTTATTTGACCAGCAGTTTTCAGCAAATGGTATTGATGAATTCTATTGTTATATTGACAGAGTTGCTAGTAACAAAATAATTAGTTCGCTTCTAGCCTAGTGTTTCATTTGCTTTGCGAACTCCTCTACTGTAATGAATAGTGTCCTGCCTAGAGAGCAGGTGAAAGTGTACACTATCAGCTCATTTTTAAGGATGTATCCAAATAAATGTAACATAGAAAACACCTTAAGGCCATATAAAAATCCCCATGAGCACTCACATGAAGTTCATAGGAGCACATCACATTTGGTGTCAAATGAAAGCTAAGAGTCTATATGTTTTAGAAATGAAGGCATTATTATATACATTTTTAAACCATTTTTCATCCTTGAAATTTGGAATAAGCAAAGGCTTTGATTTAAGTTTTTCAAAATGTCAACATTTATAGTTAGTTTTGCATAAATGATTTGCCTTCTGTAAGCGTTTATACTGATAACAATATGGTTTAGGATTTATAAAGTAATTAAAATGTGTCAATCTGTTACCAAATCGGTAACAGAATGACAAAAATGTATGTAATAGAATGACTGCAGCTAAATTGTCTACAATGGGAAATCATAGTAGTCACAAACTGCTACTGTCCTCCCTTCCACTGGCATACAGTTATGTTCAGCTCATAGTGTCTCCTGCTACTGTCCTCCCTTCCACTGACATACAGTTATGTTCAGCTCATAGTGTCTCCTGCTACTGTCCTCCCTTCCACTGACATACAGTTATGTTCAGCTCAATGTTTTATTTCTCTTTCTGTTACATGGTCAAAGCAAGTGTGTGAAAACAGTCTGGACAACTCCTCCCTCCCTCTCTCTAGTTAATGTCAATTTGGTCAGTCCAAATCTGAACCAATCATAGACGTCTGTTTCACAAGGTTGAACAGCACAGTACAATACAGTAAGCTACAGGACTACAGGATCCTCTGCAGCAGAGGTAACTCTGGGTCTTTCTTTCCTGTGGCGGTCCTCATAAGAGCCAGTTTCATCATAGCGCGTGATGGTTTTTGCGACTGCACTTGAAGAAACGTTCAAAGTTCTTGAAATTAAAAAAATAAATAAAAATGAAGGTCTGTCGTTTCTCTTTGCTTATTTGAGCTGTTCTTGCAATAATATGGACTTGGTATTTTACCAAGTAGGGGTATCTTCTGTACACCACCCCTACCTTGTCACAACACTGATTGGCTCAAATGCATTAAGAAGGAAAGAAATTCCACAAATTAACTTTTAACATGATACACTTTTAACATGAACATGATACACCTACAAATGCATTCCGGGTGACTACCTCATGAAGCATGTTTAGAGAATGCCAAGAGTGTGCAAAGCTGACATCAAGGCAAAGAGTGTTGACTTTGAAAATCTCAAATATAAAATAGATTTTGATTTGTTTAACACTTTTTTAGTTAATAGATGATTCCATATGTGTTATTTCATAGTTTTGATGTTTTCGCTATTTTTCTGCAATGTAGAAAATAGTAAAACATAAAGAAAAACCCTTGAAACACACACACTACATACACCTACACACACACACACACACTTAACACAAACGCTGCTGCTACCGTCTATTATCTATCCTGTTGCCTAATCACGTTACCTCTACCTATATGTACAGTACATGTTATTTTCTACTCCCTATATATAGCAATGTTATTTTTGCTCATTCTTTTTATTTGCTGTTCACTCTGTGTATGTTCCTCATGTCACTGTTTCTATTTACAGTTTTTACAATCCCTTTGGCACTAATTTCAGAACCATGTGGTCATTTTTCAAAACTCTAGACACAAAACTCAAAACGGTCATCACTTGTAACACTGGCTGTCCAATGTTCAAAACATTGCATTGTGCATTCATATCTTTAAAGAAAATTGCACTTGCAGAATCATTGGTTCAAATAACTAATTCATTGTCACCCTCGTCGTACGAACTGGAAGCATACTCGGACCAACGTGCAGCGTGATCTGGGTTCCACATCTTTTTTTTAAGTAAGTGAACCACACAACAAAACAATAAAGAGTAATCGAAACATGACTAAGTGGTGCACATGCACAAAACACAAAATAATATCCCACAAAACACAGGTGGAAAAATGCTACTTAAATATGATCCCCAATTAGAGACAACGATAGCCAGCTGCCTCTAATTGGGAATCATACCAAACACCAACATAGAAAAAACAAACTAGAACCCCACATAGAAAATGTGAACTAGACTAACCTCCCAGTCACGCCCTGACCTACTCCACCATAGAAAATAAGGACTCTCTATGGTCAAGACGTGACATTTATCATGAAATACCATAGGAATATTCATTTAGATCACCCACACACAAGATACCAATAGTTTCACTGTGTAGTTGTTCGTTCAATCATTAAATATTGTAGTACAAAATATGTGATACATGTTTCATTATGGTACTACACGTAATTACATCACTGTAAAAGGACTAGAAAAGGGAATACTACAGACACAGTGGAATCATTGAACAAAATCTGAAATGTATTGATTAAATACAATAAAATCACTAATAGGTTTCTTTGAATCAAAGCAAAAATAATTAGCTACAAAAAAATATAAAAAAATACAGTAAAACATCAACTGCAGTGTTCCTCACCTGGCTTACTGTAAAAAGCTAAACAAAGGATTGATTACTGTACTTCTATATTTCCATCAACCCTGTCTTGTGAATTTGGCCACAGGTTCTCATGCACATCACAATGGATGTTTTCATTAGCCAAACATCTTGGGAAGAATCTTCGGGAATGGCGAATCCAGGCCTGACACTGGTCTGCTGTGATGTCATTACATGCGTCATCCATGGCCTGGAGAAGGGTGGCTTGTTCGTGAGGGCACCTATCATATACCTTCCACCTCCATGTGGAGAAAAATTCCTCAATCGGGTATTAGGAAAGGGGAGTATGGGGATAAGTACAAGGTGGTAAATTGTGGATGGGCCTGAAACCATGCTTGCACCATTTGAGCATGGTGGAGCCTGACATTATCCCACACAATGACATAGTTCATGCCATCAGCTCTACAGACCTGATTTAGCCCATCAATGAAGGTTACATTCGAACAGCGAATCATGTGGCTGCCTGCAACTCAATATATAGAGTATATAGAGTAGAGAGCTTTAGATGTTGTTCAACCTAACATTAGAACGGACAAGATGCGTAATCTAAGCAACTTTGACCGTGGTATGATTGTTGATGCCACACATGGTGATTCCAGCATCTCAGAAACAGCTGCCTTCCTGGGATTTTTACGCACTACAGTCTCTAGAGTTTACAGAGAATGGTGCGATAAACAAAACACATTCAGTGAGCGGCAGTTCTGTGTGTAAAAATACCTTGTTAATGAGAGAGGTCAGAGGAGAATGTCCAGACTCATGCAAGCTAACAGAAAGGACACAAATGCTCAATAACAGCTGTTTAAAACAGTGGTGTGCAGAAGGGCATCTCTTAACATACAACGCGTGTACTATCTTTGCAGGCTGAGATCTTTCGGGGCATGCTCAGAAATACTGAACTTGTTCTTCTGCCCCACTATTCAGTGTGAGGTACGACAACGTCATTGTACAGGCAAAACCCAGGATGACAGGTCTGCTGAATACTGCCCAAAAAATGATCAGTAAGGCCACCACCAAAACCTTTCTGGACAGCTACCACACAAACATGCTGAGGATGGCAAACAAAATGGCAACAATAACATTATTTGCAACGCTCAGGGACCTTGGACATTAAGGGGAAGTGTAATATTGAGTATATGAGGGGGGGCATAACTATGTAAAAGGGCGGCAGGTAGCCTAGCAGTTGAGAGCGTTGAGCCATTAACCGAAAGGTCACTGGTTCAAATCCCCGAGCTGACTAGGTGAAAAATCTGTCGATGTGCCCTTGAGCAAGGCACTTAACCCTAATTGCTCCTGTAAGTCTCCCTGGGTAAGAGCTTCTGCTAATCTACTAAAATGTCCTTAAGCTGTCATTCTTGTTTTGTTTTTGATGAATTTGTATGTTTGATGATATGTCTGGCCTATGCCATGTCTCTCACCTTATCGTCACACTGTGTCGTCCATTATTTCCAAGGTAATGTACAGAACATGGGCGTTTATCCCTTACATATACTGCAACCTAAAGCCCTAGTTCTTTCCATTACTGTTATTATGTGCATCTTTTCCTAATGGTTATGTCCAACTGAGACAATTACTACAGTGTCAATATACATATCTCTTCATTCCCTTACTTCAGATAAGTACTGCAATAGAATGTGTATTACAGTGAAACAGATGTTTTTCTTCTCACTGTTTGTACTGACCCTACGGACACTCACTAGACTGTATATATACACCATACAGTATACAGTACACACTCACTAGACTGTATATATACACCATACAGTATACAGTACACACTCACTAGACTGTATATACACACCATACAGTATACAGTACACACTCACTAGACTGTATATATACACCATACAGTATACAGTACACACTCACTAGACTGTATATACACACCCACTAGACTGTATATACACACCATACAGTATACAATACACACTCACTAGACTGTGTATACACACCATACAGTATACAGTACACACTCACTAGACTGTATATACACACCATAGAGTATACAGTACACACTCACTAGACTGTATATACACACCATACAGTATACAGTACACACTCACTAGACTGTATATACACACCATACAGTATACAGTACACACTCACTAGACTGTATATACACACCATACAGTATACAGTACACACTCACTAGACTGTATATACACACCATACAGTATACAGTACACACTCACTAGACTGTATATACACACCATACAGTATACAGTACACACTCACTAGACTGTATATACACACCATACAGTATACAGTACACACTCACTAGACGGTATATACACACCATACAGTATACAGTACACACTCAATATACTGTATATATACACCATACAGTATACAGTACACACTCACTAGACTGTATATACACACCATACAGTATACAGTACACACTCACTAGACTGTATATACACACCATACAGTATACAGTACACACTCACTAGACGGTATATACACACCATACAGTATACAGTACACACTTACTCGCACACGTACATGTACACTACACTGTCACTCCAACACAAATCCCTCACTCAATTCAAACACAACATACACACACACACACACACAAACATAAGACACACACACTTTTACACTCATCATTTGCTGCTGCTTCTCTGTTCTTCATTTTACTCGTATTATTATATATCTGGATGCCTAGTCACTTTACCCTGCCTTCATGTACATATCTACCTCAAATACTGTATTATTATCTATCTGGATGCCTAGTCACTTTAACCTGCCTTCATGTACATACCGTATCTACCTCAAATACCTGGTACCTCTGCACATTGATCTGGTACTTGTACTCCCTCTATACAGCTCCATTCTTGTGTTTTTTATTTTATTCATCTTGTGTTAGTTACAATTGTTTGTATTATTATTATTATTATTTTTGAATCTGCATCGTTGGGAAAGATTTGTAAGCAAGCATTTCACTGTAAAGTCTACACCAGTTGTATTCGGAGCATTTGATAAATTACATTTGATTTGATTCATGGTAATAAGTGGCTGTTGTTGTCAATGTAATGAGAAGTAGAATCATGGTAACAACACCCACATCATCAAAAACATTTTTTAATCAGTAATCTATTGTCTGGTCATGTGAGATGGCACTCCAGTGAAAACAAGTGTTTGTGTGTTACGACCATAACCCTCAGGGTCATTGACCCTTGACCTCTCCCTGGGTGGAATGACCTTATGGGTGACATCCCATTGCCTCAGACACAATGGGCCTTGATTATCTACCTACACGCCCTCCATCAGAGGAGAGCGACGTCGATAGGTCCTGATCTACTGGTTGCTATGGATATTAGCCTGTCAGATAAACAGCCCAGGGCAATGTTAAATGATGTCAAGTCAGTTACAGATCTAATCTTCCCAATGTTTTCCGGTTTTAGAAGTTCTCTCTACACTCTGTGAGGAATATAAAAACCCTGGTTTACTCACAACTCATGTTACCTGCAGTATTGACGCTGGAGGTACATGGATGGTAATGAATGTCAAACTAGCAGTGAATGTAGAAATGAATTGAGCTTCTTAATTGTTTATATTTTCACAGTAATGTGTGTTTCTGTGTTGGAATGGAAATTGACATTTTGTCAATTTAAGGCTGTAAGTCATCCCCTCAAAATTGTTTTTATTAACATGGCAAAGGCACAGTATCAGTAATTCAGGCCAATATCTTGTCAAAATCAGTTCCCAGTTTTTAAGATGAGTTATATGCCAGAGATTGTCTGGTATGCTTTTCTTGCAGGTTTACTTTCTATCTGAATTGTCTGAACATAAAGCCTGTTCAGCAGCGACAGGCATTTGATTTAGCAGTGGATTTCGATGGATTTCTATGGCAAATAACAGTAAGTGTCGGGGGAAAAGGATGCTGTGCTGCTGACAGGGAGAATGAAATTATTGTTTGCAACCCGATACACACAGGCCTTTGGCTGAACGATGAAACATTTATCATTTACTGTAATAGCTGGACACATATCATTTACAATAAAATAAATTGGTCTGTGCTCAGTTCTTGGCAGGATTCCCCTTAGATTTGGTTTGGTGGTTATGGAATTTAAATTGCTTATGACAGCAGAAGTGCCACCATAGGTTCAGAGCACAGAAAAGCAGCTGACTATGAAAACGATCTGTGTAGATGTTTGATTTGGTCTCTCTCTCTGTCTCTTTGTGTTTTTATGTACCTAATATTTAATGTATTTTTCCTTGTAAGTACATGTCTCCAGCATGTGTTGGTTAAATGAAGGAGTACAGTAATTGAGTTTTGCATGTTTCAGAACTCTGCTGGGTAGGCTATGTTGTGTGTGTATGGACACGTGTGTATGTGTGTAAAAAAAAACATTACACTACAATCTTGGGAGAATGGATTGTAGTTCATGAGAGTATATGCCTTCATATCTCTTTACCATCCCCCTAATACTCCTCCTCTGGACTTTCCCTCACTCTATCACTCCGTCTTGAATGGGACAGGTTAGTTACAAAACAACGTTGATTGATATTCTTCCCTCATTGCCCTTATGGCTCTGCGTAGCAGGCTGTAGGCTGGCTGACTAAACGTCCTGTCTCTTTAATGGGGCACAAAGGCCGGTTTAGGCCCTGATTTGATGGGGAGGCGTGATTGAGCGATTCTTATGGTGAGCGACACAGGCCCTTAAATCAGGCCTGAAGCGCTGTGCCTGTCGTGTGAGGGAGTGAGGGGGCGTATAGCTCTCTGTTCTCAAGGTCGTGCTGTGTGCTGTATCTGTGACAGAATCAGGAATCCTCATGCTGCCTACCTGACAGATTCAGGCCTTGGGGATATATCTTGCATGTCCTCCTCATCCTCTGGAGATGTAGGTTCAGTGCTTCCACTCCTCACTCACTGTCTCTTTCACACACAGACACACCAGCGTGCACACACACACGCCAGCACTCACACGGACACACACACCAATGTCAAAACAACCTTCCCTAAAAAGATTCTCTCTCATTCTCTCACACAATTGGATGATGTTTGAACATGACAAGTCTCCTGAGTACAGCACCATGAAGGGAAGGTTATGTGTTTCTCTGTCTGTCTGCTACAACACACACACACACTTACACACACACATTTATGCACACACACGTTCCACAGTCATAAAACACAACTCCAACGCAAACATTCAAACGCGCACATATTTGACGAGTTATTAAACATGTTCGACCTTTGTCTCGGCAGCATGTCAAGACGCATAATTCATACTGCTACAGATGCTCAAAGGCGTTGTCTTGGGAGCACAATATTCCTCTCTCTCTCTCTCTCTCTCTTTCTCTCTTTTCTTTCTCTCTCTCTCTCGCTTTCTCTCTCTCCCTCTTTCTCCCCTTCTCTCTCCCTCCCTCTCAGGCTCTCTCTCTCTTTCTCTCTCCAACTCTCTCTCTGCAGCCCCCCCCCCCCGTTTATCCCAGTTCATCTCCTCACATTTCCCTCCATCTGTCCATTCTGTATCATCCTTATCTCTAGGACCATTTCTGCTCTGTCTTGCTATGTGTAACTCATGCTAAATCCAGGCTTCGCCCGGGGCCCAGAAGGAAGTCTCTTTGGTACTGTACTAAGAGATGTAATCCATGTGTGTTTGAATATGGTTTACAAAGTCACAGATTAGCCACCCACAGGCCTCTGTCTGACTAACTGTCTGACTGACTATCTGACTGACTGATAGGCACCTACACATACAAGACACAGAGAGCCATTCATCTAACAGACCTGTTCCTTATCACCTCACACACACAGTGAACACTGGTCTGACTGACTGACGCAAATACCTCAGGTAAGGCATTCAAATGTCGCCGTCGATGTTGACAGGGATATAAAGTGCAAAATAAATAGAATGCATTGTTTAGGGGATTTTGGGGGGATTTTATTAACAGGGGATATGTTGTTGTTTGATTCACTGAATGTATTTAAATCCATGACCAAAAAATGGGAACATTTGCTACATTGTGAAATGCTAATTATTTCAGTGATTAGACAGTGGTAAGAGAACAACATGCATCATGTCTGTGCTGGTATAATTTAGCTGGATTTGGTATGCATTTTCTTATTTTTTTACATCCAGCTTTGTGAGAGTGGAACCAGTGAGCAGGCTAAGTGTACGTTCCTCCTCCTGAATGTTGCCATCCATCATCCTAGGGTGTTATTCTGTGCTTCACTGACACCTCCTGTCTGTTTGTCCTCCAATTCCCTCCTTCACTCATCTACCCCTCCCTCCAAATGAGAGAGCATCCCTTATTTCCTGCTATTTGGGTCTAGATAGTTTGTTTTTCCCTGGGGGACATTGAGAGATGTCCCTGTACACATCATCTCCTCCTCTATCCTCACCTGCATCACACTCAATGAGAAACCTTCTCAGATTGAAACTTTTCAAAACAGCAACTTTGCGATTCTCCGTTCCTATGGTAAAATCAGCTCTTTCTAGTGACCATTGACGACCTTAGACGAGCCCATTGAAAGGTGATTAAATAATAACGACGCAGTAATAAAGAAATGCAGCCAACTTTGGTTCAACTTGCCAGCACAGTACTCTCTGAGTTACGTCCCCTCTCTTAGACTTGGGGTCACTCCTACTTCCTGCCCCCTCCATTTCCCCTAGGATGCACTAGGGTGTACCCTGACTTCCCCAGGTTTGCACTAGTACAGCTTCATAAAAGGGCCAAATGAAATTCTCAAATTAATTTTGGTGGAGTGATTTGCCGTGACCCCGGGTCTTTCGATTAGAGTGTACGTTTCTCTGAACTCACTTTCAAGCAGACCGTAAGTCTCTTTGCCCTTTCTTTTTATACTCCACATGTACGTGGCACTCTGACAAATATGAATATTTGATGGGCAGCATTTGGAGAAATGCTCGAATTGAATCTGGGCCTCTATATGGCAATGATGTCCATCTCTGATCATGTAGAAGCATAAATTGCACATGGGCTGGAATATGCTTTGAGAGCAAAGCTTCTCGCCAAAGGCTTTTCGAAACTGTGGCATTGACAAAACGACCTGGAAGTCTTGCCCTGCAATATTGAGTATTAAAGTGTACCAAGCATCTGGCATTTTAAGTGAAACCTCAGGCAAAGGAACAGAAAGTGTTGGGCCAATGTTTTTATCAAGCACCACTATCCCGACAACTGAAATGACCTAAACCTCCAACCGCTTTTGCTTTCTGCTTTTACAGGTAAAACTCAGAGTCATTGAATGTGTTGCAACTGTACACCTCCTATCAGATAACTCTGTAACGTTATATACACTTACATACCTTATTCTCAGGTTCTATTTTCCCTGGCATTGTTTTGGCTTCGCCCAAGGTATTTCAGAAAGAAAGTGCATCATCACCTCTCACCACCAACATGGCCGCCTTGGCTTCAGAGAGGACAGGTATGAACAAGGCAGTGCCTTGTTTTATAATAAGAACACACTTTGAAGTGCTCTCTAAAGGTCCAAACTGTTTAACTATTGGTATTAGATTTAGCTTTTGGTTGGAGACCCCTCTGAGCTGCAACACTTTGTAGTTGATCACATCTAAAATACAGAGCCCCAGACACTCAGAGTGTGGTACATGCCACCCTTGTTAACACATGAGGTATTTTAATATTCAACCCACAACTATCCCAATAATCATCAGTCTCAGGCCTTCCAGACTGGTTACAGTAATAAAACAGTGTTTATTTTTATGGGGCCATATATTACTTCAGTAAACCCTACAGTGACCTGGTCAAAAGGACATCAGGCGACTTAGACTTTGTACACGTTATAGTTTTCACATACAAGAGGCGGGTTCAACAAGGCTTCTGTTTACGGCAAACATTTTACTTAGGCTGCGTTCTCTCATTTGTCTTTTGACCAATCAGATCAGCTCTGAAAAAGATCTGATGTGAAAAGATCTGATGTGATTAGTCAAAAGATTGATTAATGGAAAAAAATATCAGAATTGGGCTGCCTGTGTAACGATTTCAATGAACATTCCACAATGTTACGGTGAAACATCAAGCATCCAATTTACTGTGGCATTTTATAGGCAATAATGTCAAACTGCAACTCACTTTGCTATTCCTATTACACGCAATGGAAAGCCATAAATGGACACATGATTATTTGTTGTGACAGATTAGATCCCAAATAGATATTTTACGTTTGCCGCACACTACCTTCTCAGACTGTGGGCTAACGTTAGTGAACAGTCGCAGGCTCGCGGCTAACACAAAACAAATGGGATTTGCTAGCTAAAGTTCACAAACGATTTATCTTGTTGAACGCACCTCAGGTGTTCTGTTCTTTAACCCTCTGCACGTTGCCTGATGGCGAAATAGAAATGATCTCACATCCATCAGCACTTGACCTTTACTAGAGCCCAAACATGTTTCAAAAATTAAATCAACAACGCCTCTCACTGTACCCACATTCATTAGCTGGGATAGGTTGTCTGCCCTTCGCCGAGGGCAAAATAAATGCTAAGCGTAGTAAGAGGGGGTCTTAGCACAGAACTGTGTGCTGTTCAACATAATGGTCCTACTCTTTACGTTGTGTTGGTGAAGGGGTGTTATAATGTATATTGTATATAATGTATATTTCATTCATTCGGCTTTGGCATGTTCCCGCCCTTGGGCTGAGATGCCTTCAAGGCATCCGACACACACGCCTGGAGCTGGACAGGAGACTCTCATGGTTTACAACAAGTGGCGGTCTATGGTAATCAAAAGCAAACACACATTCCTACTCTGCCCCCAGGCCAGTATTAAATATTGATGTGATAATAGAGCATCTGCCTTCCAACTCTGTGGATATGTATTTTTCAGCTATCTCAGCTTTCTATTGCCCTCGATGTAGGTAAATTATTGTTTTGGAGATCGCTTTAAAAAGACCCCGTGAAAACAGTAATCAATAGAAAACCAGGATTGAACACATTTATTATATAGAGAGGTTTGTTTCTCAGCTCTACGCCACGTTTGTGATTTTGTGATGGGTCGTTATTAACCTGTTGTAGGTACTATGTACCTAAGGATCACAAGTCAGGATGATCGATGTGTATGTGACCGTATATGTGACTTTCTGGCGTGTGGCCCCGAATCTGTCTGTGCACGAATCTGTCTGTGCACGTAACAACCATCTCCATGTTGACTTGGCACAGGGTTCAGCACACACTGTCATGGCCACTATCTGATCCTCATGTGACGCAGGCTACAAATGAGAGAAACTCTCCCTGTGTCCAGAAATAGTGCCCAATGCATTATATTTATTACCAACACTTCAAGGAGAAGTACACACTCTCTCACACACAACACACAACACACACACACAGTACATAGTGCCAATAGGAGCACTGCACCTTCATTAAGACCCAGTGTCTCCCCCTTCCCCTTGTCTCTCTCCCCACCACAGCGAGCTCTATCTCCTGGTGTTGTCGGCCAATAATTGAAGCATACGCTTAAAAGACCTGGGGAAGATTCTGAAGGGGCCTCTTTAATGAAGTCTGATCTCATTAAAAGATACAGCTCCAATGTGAGGAGAGAGGAAAACAAAGGAGGACTCCAGCGAGACATAAGGAGGAGCTTTTCTACATACAGTATATATACATCCAATAAGGACAATAATAATAATAATAATAATAATGATCATAATAATGATCATAATAGTCATAATAATGATAATAATAATAATGATCATAATAATAATAATAATGATAATAATAATAATAATAATAATGATAATAATAATAATAATAATAATGATCATAATAATAATAATAATAATAATGATCATAATAATAATAATAATACTAATAATGGTCATAATAATAATAATGATAATAATAATAATAATAATAATAATAATAATAATAATAATAGCAAAATATATAATAATGAAAAGCCATGTGATACACTCCATATGGGAGCTCATGGTGGACTAAACAGTTCTACTCTTTGCCATGAGCAATGAGATAATAGAGCTTTGATATGTGTCACGGCTCCCTCCGGAACTTTCATCACGCACACCTGTCCCCTATTCCCACTGATTAGTATTTGTATATATGTGCCCTTTGGTTTCCATTGGGCTGTCCATTATCGTTACAATGTCTGTTGGTCCGTGTGAGTACCTGTGCTGTGTGTTTTGGCTTTTGTGCCAATGTGGATTGGGCAGATGATTACGGGTCTCTTCCTGTGGGTTAATCATTGTGCGCGTGTGTATTTATCCAAGGTACTCCTCGCTCTTTTGTTTGGGTTTCAACCCTGTGTTTTTGTTACGTGTTTGTTTGGTCTTCGTCCCCGTGCCTTTACATGGCACGCCGTAATTTGGCCTTAATTTAAAAAACTATTACGCATTCCTGCGTCTGTCTCCCGATCCTTCATGCCATCGTGACAATATGTCTGTGAACTATGAACAGGGATCTCTGTAGGAAGTTCATGGAAGGAAGTGCACTTTGGAATATCAACATCCTTTCACTTGCTTAAATGGAGCCCGTAACCACTGACAACCATGCAAACATGTTACCAATACCATCCTGGTTATCAACCTCGCCAATTTAGAATGGACAAACAAACCTAGTCACTACATGTGCCTACTGGCAGTTGAGCACCAAATGGTGATAGAGTGGACAAGAGGTGGGAGACCCTGAGAGAGGTAAACAGAGGAGGAGAGGAGAGAAAGCGTGAAGGAGGGAATGGATTGGTGCTACGTAGAGAGACAGTGGTAGACGGATGTGCCATTTAATTCACCTGCCCCCCTAGGAGCTAGCTGCCTGTTGAATTGAGAGACAGACAGGACAGGCTCTTTTAAGGAGGAGCTGAGTGTGGACTGATGCTCTGTGACAGGATACAGGACAGGGGCTTCTAATGAGGGTGTCAAATGTATGTAAAATGACATTTTCCCATGTCTTATCCATGTAAATAACATTGGTGGTTTGTGTGCTTTCCTTTGTATGTACCAAGGTAATGATGCTGTGCTGTGTGTGGGTGCTGTGCTGTGCTGTGTGTGGGTGCTGTGCTGTGCTGTCTGTGCATGCATTTGTTTGTGCATGTGTGAAGGTCCATATGTATGAGTGTGAGGGTGTATGATGTTGTACAGTATATGTATGGAGGTCCAAGGGCATCTTGGGAGAGAGAGAAAGAGACCTACACAAAAAGGACCCACGCCGAGAGGACCTACATCCAGACCACAGCACCACCAGCCACATCCACAACCCACCCCAACCAATCAACACCATCCCCCAAGTCAACCATGCCCACTACCCCTTTTAGGCAACCTCAGATCAGACCTGCGCCCCTCCTGCCCACCCCGTTCCTCCCACTCCGGCAAAGAGGGCCTCAACATGGAAGTCACACGTACGCCCAGGCTGTGAGCGGGTAAACAGGCCCAACCCCCACTCTTACACTAGCACAAGCCAATGGCATATACCAGATGTTCAGCAGGCTCTGCTCACACTTACTGACCTGAGGCCAAACCACACGACCAACAACATTGGACACTTTATGGAATACAAAGCCTTCAATATCTCATCCTGGATCCAAGGCCTGAGGTCATCTGCCTTTGGCCAAAAGAGACGGAAGCTGGACTTCACCAAAGAAATCGGAAATACAGACATTGAATCTCTCCAGAAATAAGTCTCTCACTGTTGCCGCCTGTTATAGACCCCCCTCAGCTCCCAGCTGTGCCCTGGACACCATATGTGAATTGATTGCCCCCCATCTATCTTCAGAGTTCGTTCTGTTAGGTGACCTAAACTTGGATATGCTTAACACCCCAGCAGTCCTACAATCTAAGCTAGATGCCCTCAACCTCACACAAATTATCAAGGAAACCACCAGGTACAACCCTAAATCCGTAAACATGGGCACCCTCATAGATATTATCCTGACCAACTTGCCCTCCAAATACACCTCTGCTGTTTTCAATCAGGATCTCAGTGATCACTGCCTCATTGCCTGCATCCGCTATGGGTCTGTGGTCAAACGACCACCCCTCATCACTGTCAAACGCTCCCTAAAACACTTCTGCGAGCAGGCCTTTCTAATCGACCTGGCCCGGGTATCCTGGAAGGATATTGACCCCATCCCATCAGTCGAGGATGCCTGGTCGTTCTTTAAAAGTAATTTCCTCACCATCTTAAATAAGCATGCCCCTTTCAAAAAATGTAGAACAAAGAACAGATATAGCCCTTGGTTCACTCCAGACCTGACTGCCCTTGACCAGCACAAAAAGATCCTGTGGCGGACTGCAATAGCATCGAATAGTCCTCGCGATATGCAACTGTTCAGGGAAGTCAAGAACCAATACACACAGTCAGTCAGGAAAGCAAAGGCTAGCTTTTTCAAACAGAAATTTGCATCCTGTAGCTCTAATTCTAAAAAGTTCTGGGACACTGTAAAGTCCATGGAGAACAAGAGCACCTCCTCCCAGCTGCCCACTGCACTGGGGCTAGGCAACACGGTCACCACCGATAAATCCATGATAATCGAAAATTTCAATAAGCATTTCTCTATGGCTGGCCATGCTTTCCTCCTGGCTACCCCAACCCCGGCCAACAGCTCTGCACCCCCCGCATCTACTTGCCCAAGCCTCCCCAGCTTCTCCTTCACCCAAATCCAGATCGCAGATGTTCTAAAAGTGCTGCAAAACCTGGACCCATACAAATCAGCTGGGCTAGACAATCTGGACCCTCTCTTTCTAAAATTATCCACTGCCATTGTTGCAAACCCTATTACCAGTCTGTTCAACCTCTCTTTCGTATCGTCCGAGATCCCTAAAGATTGGAAAGCTGCCGCGGTCATCCCCCTCTTCAAAGGGGGTGACACTCTAGACCCAAACTGTTATAGACCTATATCCATCCTGCCCTGCCTTTCTAAAGTCTTTGAAAGCCAAGTTAATAAACAGATCACTGACCATTTCAAATCCCACCGTACTTTCTCCGCTGTGCAATCCTGTTTCCGAGCTGGTCATGGGTGCACCTCAGCCACGCTCAAGGTCCTAAACGATATCATAACCGCCATCGATAAGAGACAGTACTGTGCACCCGTCTTCATCGACCTGGCCAAGGCTTTCGACTCTGTCAATCACCGTATTCTTATCGGCAGAATCAATAGCCTTGGTTTCTCAAATAACTGCCTCACCTGGTTCACCAACTACTTCGCAGACAGAGTTCAGTGAGACTGGCAGTCTCTATGGGGGTGCCACAGGGTTCAAACCTCGGGCCGACTCTTTTCTCCGTATATATCAACAATGCCGCTCTTGTTGCGGGTGATTCCCTGATCCACCTCTACGCAGACGACACCATTCTGTATACATCTGGCCCTTCTTTGGACACTGTGTTAACTAACCTCCAAACGAGCTTCAATGCCATACAACACTCCTTCCGTGGCCTCCAACTGCTCTTAAACGCTAGCAAAACCAAATGCATGCTTGCCCGACTAGCATCATTTCTCTTGACGGTTCTGACCTAGAATATGGGGACAACTACAAATACTTAGGTGTCTGGCTAGACTGGAAACTCTCCTTCCAGACTCATATCAAACATCTCCAATCCAAAATCAAATCTAGAATCGGAAAGCCTCCTTCACTCACGCCGCCAAACTTACCCTAGTAAAACTGACTATCCTTCCGATCCTCGACTTCGGTGATGTCATCTACAAAATAGCTTCCAAAACTCTACTCAGCAAATTGGATGTAGTCAATCACAGTGCCATCCGTTTTTTTACCAAAGCGCCTTATACCACCCACCACTGCGACCTGTATGCTCTCGTTGGCTGGCCCTCGCTTCTTACTCGTCGCCAAACCCACTGGCTCCAGGTCATCTATAAGTCTATGCTAGGTAAAGCTCCGCCTTACCTCTGCTCACTGGTCACGATAACAACACCCACCCGTAGCACGCGCTCCAGCAGGTATATCTCACTGGTCATCCCCAAAGCCAACACCTCCTTTGGCCGCCTTTCCTTCCAGTTCTCTGCTGCCAGTGACTGGAACGAATTGCAAAAATCGCTGAAGCTGGAGACTTACATTTCCCTCACAACGTTAAACATCAGCTATCTGAGCAGCTAACCGATCACTGCAGCTGTATCTACCTACCTCATCCCCATATTGTTTTTATTTACTTTGCTGCTCTTTTGCACACCAGTATCACTACTTACACACCATCATCTGCTCATCATCATCTTCTCATCTATCACTCAAGTGTTAATCTGCTAAATTGTAAAATGCTTAGCTACTATGGCCTATTTATTGCCTTACCTCCTCATGCCATTTGCACACACTGTAAATAGACTTTCTTTTTTTTCTATTGTGTTATTGACTGTACGCTTGTTTATTCCATGTGTAACTCTGTGTTGTTGTTTCTGTCGCACTGCTTTGCGTCATCTTGGCCAGGTCTCAGTGGTAAATGAGAGCTTGTTCTCAGCTAGCTTACCTGGTTAAATAAAGGTGAATTTAAAAAAATAATTTAAACAAGAAACATGGTATAGAGGAGATGGACCCACTGGTTGCCTTCTAGGTTACAGAGAGCTGGTAGTCTCAGTCACCAAACTACCACATGTGAAACAGGAAATGGACTCAGGGGGTATGCTAATTTGGTATTGAGCAGACCTAACTCACTCTATTAAATTATTAAAACAGGAACATTTTACATTGGGCTTGAAATTCAAAAGGAATCTATCTTAACAGAAAAAATGTCCTCCTGTGTGCTACCTACAGTTGAAGTCGGAAGTTTACATACACCTTTGCCAAATACATTTAAACTCTGTTTTTCACAATTCCTGACATTCAATCCTAGTAAAAATGCCCCTGTTTTAGGTCAGTTAGGATCACCACTTTGTTTAACCTGTTGAGGACAGAGGGCGCTATTTTCACTTTGGGGGAAAATCGTGCCCAATTTAAACGGCCTCTTACTCAATTCTTGCTCATACAATATGCATATTATTATTACTATTGGATAGAAAACACTCTCTAGTTTCTAAAACCGTTTGAATTATATCTGTGAGTAAAACAGAACTCATTTTGCAGCAAACTTCCTGATCAGGAAGTGGAAAATCTGAAAACGATGCTCTGTTCTAGGGCCTGCCTATAAATGGGCTTGATACGTATTAGTATACATGCACGTCATACACCTTCCACTAGATGTCAATAGGCAGTGAGAGAAGAAATGGAGTGTTTATCTTGGTCTGAGGTGGAAGTATGTTTTTTCAATATAGTTTTATTAGATTATTGAAATTTATTCGGGACGTTAGGCGTGTTGCGTTGTGTGCCTTTGTTCAGGAAGGAGAGCTTCGCGCCACTTGGCTAGTGTGCTTGCTAATTCAAGAGGGAAAAAGGACATTCTAAAACCAAACAACGATTGTTCACGACAAAGGACCCCTTGTACAACATTCTGATGGAAGATCATCAAAAGTAGGACCCATTTTATGATGCTATTTCATATATCTGTCGAACTTGTGTACTATTAGTTTTGCGCCCAGGTTTTGGGCACTCTCTCGCCATAACGTAAGCCTTATGTCGTAATGAATTTATTTTTAGAATTCTAACACGGCGATTGCATTAAGAACTAATGTATCTATCGTTTCCTATACAACATGAATTTTTTAGTAACATTTATGAATAGTTATTTGGTCAGAATAGGTGAGTTTTAGAAAAATATCCGCACATTCTGGGAAAAAGATGCTACGTTAGCACAATGTATAACCACTGATTTCAGCTCTAAATATGCACATTTTCGAACAAAACATAAGTGTATGTATAACCTGATGTTCTAGGACTGTCATCTGATGAAGCTTATCAAGGTTAGTCCAAAATTATATATCTTTTGCTGGTTTGTTACGATCGCTAACTTTTGCTGCTGGTAAATGGCTTGTGTTTCTGGCTATTGTGGTAAGCTAATATAATGCTATATTGTGTTTTCGCTGTAAAACACTTAAAAAATCTGAAATATTGGCTGGATTCACAAGATGTTTGTCTTTAATTTGCTGTACACCATCGATTTTTCAGAAATGTTTTATGATGAGTATTTAGGTATTTCACGTTGGTCTCTATAATTACTCTGGCTGCTTCGGTGCTATTTTTGACGGTAGCTGTGATGGTAGCTGCAATGTAAAACTGATTTATACCTCAAATATGCACATTTTTCGAACAAAACATAGATTTATTGTGTAACATGTTATAGGACTGTCATCTGATGAAGTTGTTTCTTGGTTAGTTTGGTTGGATCTTGGTTAGTTATGTTGGTTTTGTGCATGCTACCTGTGCTGTGAAAAATGTCTGTCCTTTTTTGTATTTGGTGGTGAGCTAACATAAATATACGTGGTGTTTTCGCTGTAAAACATTTTAAAAATCGGACATGTTGGCTGGATTCACAAGATGTGTATCTTTAATTTGCTGTATTGGACTTGTTAATGTGTGAAAGTTAAATATTTCAAAAAAATATTTTTTGAATTTCGCGCTCTGCCTTTTCAGTGGAATGTGGGAGGAGTTCCGCTAGCGGAACCCCGGAGCCAGACAGGTTAAAGAATGTGAAATATCAGAATAATAGCAGACAGAATGATTTATTTCAGCTTTTATTTCTTTCATCACATTCCCAGTGGGTCAGAAGTTTGCATACACTCAATTACTATTTGGTAGCATTGCCTTTAAATTGTTTAACTAGGGTCAAACTTTTCGGGTAGCCTTCCACAAGCTTCCCACAATAAGTTGGGTGAATTTTTGCCCATTCCTCCTGAGAGAGCTGTTGTAACTGAGTCAGGTTTGTAGGCTCGCACACGCTTTTGCAGTTCTGCCAACACATTTTCTAGAGGGTTGAGGTCAGGTCTTTGTGATGGCAACTCCAATACATTGACATTTTGAATACATTTTGCCACAACTTTGGAAGTATGCTTGGGGTCAATGTCTATTTGGAAGACCCATTTGCGACCAAGCTTTAACTTCCTGACTGATGTCTTGAGATGTTGCTTCAATATATCCACATCATTTTCTTTCCTCGTGATGCCATCTATTTTGTGAAGTGCACCAGTCCTTCCTGCAGCAAAGCACCCCCACAACATGATGCTGCCACCCCCGTGCTTCACGGTTGGGATGGTGTTCTTCGGCTTGCAAGTCTCCCCTTTTTCCTCCAAACATAACGATGGTCATTATGGCCGAACAGTTCTATTTTTGTTTCATCAGACCAGAGGACATTTCTGCAAAAAGTCCGATCTTTGTCCCTTTGCTGTTGTTCTGGGATTGATTTGCACTTTTCGCACCAAAGTATGTTCATCTCTAGGAGACAGAACGCATCTCCTTCCTGAGCGGTATGACGGCTCCGTGGTCCCATGGCGTTTATACTTGTATACTATTGTTTGTACAGATGAACGTCGTACCTCCAGGCATTTGGAAATTGCTCCCAAGGATGAACCAGACTTTTTTTCTGAGGTCTTGGCTGATTTCTTTTGATTTTCCCATGATGTCAAGCAAAAAGGCACTGAGTTTGAAGGTAGGCCTTGAAATACATCCACAGGTACACCTCCAATTGACTCAACTTATGTCAATTAGCCTATCAGAAGCTTCTAAAGCCATGACATCATTTTCTGGATTTTTTCAAGCTGTTTAAAGGCACAGTCAACTTAGTGTATGTAAACGTCTGACCAACTGGAATTGTGATACAGTGAATTCTAAGCGAAATAATCTGTCTGTAAAAAATTGTTGGAAAAATTACTTGTGTCACGCACAAAGTATATGTCCTAACCAACTTGCCAAATCTACAGTTTGTTAACAAGAAATTTGTGGAGTGGTTGAAAAACGAGTTTCAATGACTCCAACCTAAGTGTATGTAAACTTCAGACTTCAACTGTAGATACCCCCCACTAGAATCTCTATACTTTAATGAAGACAGCTTCTCAATCCTGGAGGGGGAAATCAATCATTTTCAGCCCCAGGGACATGTACTAGTCTGTGGCGACCTAATTTCCAGAACTGGACAAGAACCTGACACCCTCACCACACAGGGGGACAAACACCTTTCTGGAGGTGACAGCATTCCCTCCCCCATATGCCCCCCAAGGCACAACTACAACAACATAACCAAAAAAAAGGGTCACAACTCCTGCAGCTCTGTCGCACGTTGGGTCTGTACATAGTAAATGGTAGGCTTCGAGGGGACTCCTATCGTAGGTACACCTATTGCTCATCTCTTGGCAGTGGTACTGTAGGCTAGATAATCACTGACCTCAACCCAGAGTTTCTCAGAGCGTTCACAGTCAGCCCACTGACACCCCTATCAGAGCACAGCAAAATCACAGTCTACTTGAACAGAGCAATACTCAAAACATGAGGCATCAAAGCCAAAGGAACTGAATAATATTAAGGAATGATATGGAAGGAATGTAGTGTGGAAACCTACCAAAAAACAATTAGTCAACAACAAATTATATCTCTTTTAGACAATTTCCTGGACAAAATGTTCCACTGTAATAGTGAAGATGTGAACTTGGCAGTAGAAAATCTAAACAGTATATTTGACCTCTCAGCTTCCCTATCAAATCTAAAATATTCAAACAGAAAACCAAAGAAAATGAACAACAATTACAAATGGTTTTCATGAAGAAGGCAAAAACCTCAGAAAGAAATTGAGAAACCTATCCAACCAAAAACATAGAGACCCAGAAAACCTGAGTTTACGCCTTCACTATGGTGAATCGCTAAAACAATACAGAAATACACTACGGGGAAAAAAAGATACAGCAATTTAGAAATCAGCTCAATGTAATTGAAGAATCCATAGACTCTATCCACTCTGGGAAAATTGGAAAACACTAAACAAACAACAACACGAAGAGTTATCTATCCAAATTGGAGATGTATGGTTAAACCACTTCTCCAATCTTTTTGGCCTTATAATAAAGAACAAACAGCAAAAACATATACATGATCAAATACAAATCTTAGAATCAAATATTAAAGACTACCAGAACCCACTGGATTCTCCAATTACATTGAATGAACTACAGGACGAAATACAAACCCTCCAACCCCAAATGGCCTCTAGATGGTATCCTTAATGAAATAATAAAATATGCCTACAACAAATTCCAATTGGCTATACTTAAACTCTTTAACATCATCCTTAACTCTGGCATCTTCCCCAATATTTGGAACCAAGGACTGGTCACCCCAATCCACAAAAGTGGAGACAAATTTGACCCCAATAACTACCATGGTATATGAGTCAGCAGCAACCTTGGGAAAATCCTCTGCATTATCATTAACAGCAGACTCATACATTTCCTCAGTGAAACAATGTACTGAGCAAATGTCAAATAGGCTTTTTACCAAATTACCGTATGACAGACCACGTATTCACCCTGCACACCATAATTGCAAAACAAACAAACCAAAACAAAGGTAAAGTCTTTTCATCCTTTGACTCAATTTGGCATGAGGGTCTGCTATAAAAATTGATGTAAAGTAGTGTTGGGAGAAAAACATACAACGTTGTAAAATGCATGAACATAAACAACAAGTGTGTTTGAGGTTAAAATTGGCAAAAAACACACACATTTCTTTCCACGGGGACGTAGGGTGGATGCACCTTAAGCTCCACCGTCTTCAACATATATATCAACGAATTGGCGAGGGCACTAGAACAGTCCGCAGCACCCTCACCCTACTAGAATCTGAAGTTAAATGTCTACTTTTTACTGATGATCTGGTGCTTCTGTCCCCAACCAAGGGGGGCCTACAGCAGCACCTAGATATTCTGCACAGATTCAGCCAGACCTGGGCCCTGACAGTAATATCAGTAAAACATATTGGTGTTCCAAAAAAGGTACAGTCGCCAGGACAACAAATACAAATTCCATCTTGACACTGATGCATTAGAGCACACAAAAAAACTATACATACCACGGCCTAAACATCAGCGCCACATGTAACTTCCACAAAGCTGTGAACGTGCTGAGAGACAAGGCAAGAAGGGCCTTCTATGCCATCAAAAGGAACATACAATTCAAAATACCAATTAGGATCTGGCAAAAAGTACTTGAATCAATTATGTAACCCATTGCCCTTTATGGTTGTGAGGTCTGGGGTCCACTCACCAACCAAGAATTCACAAAATGGGACAAACACCAAATGGAGACTGCATGCAGAATTCTGCAAAAACATCCTCCGTGTACAAAGTAAAACACCAAATAATGCATGCAGAGCAGAATTAGGCCGATACCCGCTAATTATCAAAATCCAGAAAGGAGACGTTAAATTCTACAACCACCTAAAAGGAAGCGATTCCCAAACCTTCCTTAACAAAGCCATCACCTACAGAGAGATGAACCTGGAGAAGAGTCCCCTAAGCAATCTGGTCTTGGGGCTCTGTTCACAAACACAAACAACCCCCACAGAACCCCAGGACAGCAACACAATTAGACCCAACCAAATCATGAGAAAACAAAAAGAGAATTACTTGACACATTGGAAAGAACTAACAAAAAAACAGAGCAAACTAGAATGTTATTTGGCCCTAAACAGAGATTACACAGTGGCAGAATACCTGACCACTGTGACTGACCCAAATTTAAGAAAACGTTTTGTACAGACTCAGTGAGCATAGCCTTGCTATTGAGAAAGGCCACCTAGGCAGACTTGGCTCTCAATAGAAGACAGGCTATGTGCACACTGCCCAAAACATTTGGTGGAAACTGAGCTGCACTTCCTAACCTCCTGACAAATGTATGACCATAGAGACACATATTTCCCTCAGTTTTCACAGATCCACAAAGAATTCGAAAACAAACCCAATTTTGATAAACTCCCGTATCTACTGGGTGAAATACTACAGTGTGCCATCACAGCAACAAATTTGTGACCTGTTGCCACAAGAAAAGGTCAACCAGTGAAGAACAAACACCTTTGTAAATACAACCCATATTTATGTTTATTTATTTTCCCTTTTTACTTTAACTATTTGCACATCGTTACAACACTGTATATAGACTTAATATGACATTTAAAATGTCTTTATTCTTTTGGAACTTCTGTGAGTGTGATGTTTACTGTCACACCCTGATCTGTTTCAGCTGTCGTTGTGATTGTCTCCACCCCCTCCAGGTGTCGCTTGTTTTCCCCAGTTTATTTATCCCTGTGTTTTCTGTCTCTCTGTGCCAGTTCGTCTTGTATGTTCCAAGTCAACCAGCATGTCTCCTGTACTCCGGCCTTTGCATTCTCCTTTTTCTAGTCCTCCTGGTTTTGACCCTTGCCTGTTCTGGACTCTGTACCCGCCTGCCTGACCATTCTGCCTGCCTTGACCTCGAGCCTGTCTGCCACTCTGTACCTCCTGGACTCTGAACTGGTTTTGACCTTTTGCCTGTCCACAACCATTCTCTTGCCTACTCCTTTTTGGATTATTAAACATCTTAAACTCAAACCATCTGCCTCCTGTGTCTGCATGTGGGCCTCGCCTTGTGTCATGATAGTTTACTGTTCATTTTTATTGTTTATTTCACTTTTGTTTATTATCTATTTCACTTGCTTTGGCAATGTTTACATATGTTTCCCATTAATTTAATGTAATTGAATTGAGAGAGAAAGAGAGAAATCATAAAAAATAGAATCATATTATTGTGATATTTTTCCACTTTCTTTCCCTCCAGTTCAAACGAAGCTTCTGAAGGCTGACCTTAGATATCTCTTTTTAAACTGTGGGAAAAGAAATCGGTCAGAAGAGAAGTCAGCCTTTTCCATTTCAGATCTGGTCTTGGAAGTAAGAGATAGTGTGGCTGGAATACTGAGTATTGCCAGAGGGGATTTGAACAGTTCAGTTTGTAGAGTGCTAATGTTACAGAGCTAACACAGCACATGAAGACACCATCAGGATTTTAAAAGACCATTACAAGTAAATACCCAATATAAGGCTACATGAAGATAAATCTTGTTTTTGCTTCCCAAACACCTTATTTTCAAGCAATAGCCCATCAGTGAGTTAGTCATTTATGACTCAGAATGATATAAAATCTAAGAGAATCATAACTGAACCCCATCTCAATGATAGCTATCCAGGGAGAAATGTAGAACATCTTAACCCCTAGATAGCTATAGGCTGGTATCCACAGGGCCAAGTAAAGGTTTCCTGGTCTGGTGGCCATGTGTTTTTTATCCTTCCTCCACCATGTCCGTGACATCGTCTATCACCACCAGTGGCACCTCCCTCCCCTTGTCTCTCCGGCCACTCGCGCATTCCCTCCTGCCCTTGTCAACACACTGACACATGATCCTAATTGGCCTCGGAGGCAGGGGTGTCTGCTGGCCCTGGCAGGAGTGTTTAAACACCCTCCCATGAAACCAGAGAAAGTGAAAGGCCAATTCTCTCTGGGCAGGAATGGAAATGCCAAACACAAACAACAGCCTCATTTTGGCATATCAAATGGGACAGACCCCGTACCCTGAGACATCAAACAAGGTTTCATTCCGCCTGGTCAGACCAGACCCCATTCCTGACAGGTCAGAGGAGAAACCCATTCAAGTCCATTAAACACAACCCCCATTCCGGCCTGTCAACAGATTTGGCGAACGAGTCACAGTTTGTGTTCTCACATAAATACTCTCACTGGCAGGACCGTGCACATACACAAGCAGGTAGTAGTAATTTCCTTGTTTGTTTGGAGTTCCTCAGGGCTCTTTTGCTTGACCATACAGTATACATCCGACATTCTTCCCAACTCTGGTCCTCAAGCACCACCAACAGCACATATTTTGGTTGTGGCCCTATACAAGTACACTTGATTTTACTTGTAATCAAGCCCTTGACATATAGAATCAGGTGTTTCGTCTGGGGCTACAACAAAAATCTGTGATGTTAGGGGTACTCAAGGATCGGAGTTGGGAAACACTGTTCTAAACCATTCAAAGGCCTGTAATATAATGTGTGTGGGATGGGGCATTGTTCTGAGTATAATAAAGTGAAAGTAGCAGTGCAGGAAGCTCAGCTGACCTTGTGCCGGCCTACACCAACGTGGGAGCAAATTGCCATAAATTACAGGTGGCAGCTGGTAATTTACGACTCACAGAAAAACAGGCTGAATCATGGACAACAAAACACAGAGGATCTGACAAATGTCTCTACACATTTAATGGCCGGTCAGTGTCTATAGTGCAGTTATAGTGCAGTTCAACCAGCAGAAACACCATTATTATCAGTGGAGGTGTATGTTTTGTGGTCCTGGTAAATAACACTGTAGTCCAACTATCATTAGAAAGGCAATCTATCCATTTACAGGATGTGTGTAAATGCTTCCATTCTGTGTCTTTTCCACACCAGCCTTCTATTTTGATAAATTACACCCGTTGTCAAGAATAGGTAGTAATAGCTATGTAACCACCTTTTGTTTTGTATGTTTGTGTCGGTGCAATTCTCTCTACTGTAAAAACAGTACATTTCTATCACACTTGTATCCCCCCTCTCCTGCTCTCTCTCTCTCTCTCTCTCCAACGTGATGGCCATGAGTGACAGTGCAGTATCTACTTCTAATGACACTCTCCAGCACGTTAGGTTCTCTTTCTTATAGTGCTGTGCAGTGTCCGCGGCGTCCATCATTCAGGCAGACTCACGACGACAAGGACGAATTAAACATTCAGCCTAATGGAGAGGAGGAGGAGGTCGATCACGTCACATAACCACGCATCGGGCCATAGCCCACCAGGAACTCACCGACTTCTCATATACGTACAGCAGGTCCCAGAGCTACTGAATCTATGTCATTATGTACCCAACGAAATTAGCCACACACTCCCAGACAATAAAACGAACATGGCAATGGCTATCTGACATTTCAGATGATTAGATAATTTCCCCAAAATCTTTACGTTATACAATAGAACACGAGTTGTTACATAATAACGGTACCTATTCAAAAACATCTCCCAGGGATGAATAATGTATGAGCTCAATGGATGAATTATTCAATAATGTGTCCTGGTTTTAGGGGCTTTAAAGTCTAGATTCTTCCCGTGTGAAAGGCTGCCGAAGCCAGAGTCACTTTCAGAGCATCTGGAATGTTCCGGCTACTCTAGGTGCAAAACACATACACGTGTCATAGGATTGATGGCTCATCTATACTTCATCCTTGGCGACATTCAAATGTATTTCCCTGGTGCTTTCCGCAAATGATTCTGAAACAGAAAGGACGACTGTTTGAGCTACATTAAGAGAATGATGTTCTCTCTGTGTTCCTCTTTGGTACTCTCTCTGTAAATCTCTCTCTCTGTTCCTCTTTCTTCCTCTCTCTCTCTCTCTCTCTCTGTTTCCATCTCCATCCTCTCGCTTTCTTCTCCCATTTGAATAGCAGTTGTAGGGTGGATTCAGGGGGGACTGGAGCTGGGACTGAGGCCTCAGAATTGGAGCATTGAAATGGGTCACTTTCTCCTCACTGGTCCACCTCATGAGTTATTCAGACGCGCTGCGCTCCGCAGTCTGACGAGCCAACAGACGACAGGCTCCGCTCTGAGCCAGTCTGGGATATACAAACACATAAAACACCCCCTCGCTGCTTGCAACCCTACTCCCTGCTACAAAAGGAAGGCAAATGTGGATTCAGGCTTGCTATATTTCAGGAAGGGTTAGTACCCATGGTTACAAGGGCCAACTGTATTTTGGCAGGGAAATGTAAAAGCTTTTCAAGTAGACCTCTGTATCCAGTGTTAGGTGGGTCTGTATGTATATACTGTATGTGAGGGATCTGCTCTCCATCTTGCTCAGGGCTCATTCCCTCCTTGGTCCTGCGGCTGTCATCAGGAGTATTATGGAGTGTGGGAGACACCTTGTGTTTTGACACAGTTGTCAACCATGTTGTGAGGAGAATACTTCAGTCCAACCTTCCAGATGGTCACCTGTCACCAGCTCATTAAAATATTTTGTTTTGTTTTGGACAACAGGGTGTATATTTGTTGATTGACCAACTGAAAGCGTTAGTAGCAACAAAAATATTTCGGGTACCTAACAGTTTTTGTACTGGTTTCACATGGCTTCACTGGGCTCTGTTTTTAGTCTTGCACTCCAGTGTATTTCACTCAGAGAGCTAAAACAAACCGTTACCAACCAAACAATTCCTTTGAAGTCTTTCAACAGGCTTCAACAGATGTATAATGACATCAGCATATTCACAGAACAGTCTACTAAGGCCCCAGTCCAGGTGCGGTGTGACCATATTTCAATATGCAATATGTGCCTTTAAGAAATAATATTTACTTCGAGACGTTCCAACAACCCTGACAGTCTTCCGTTCCTGACTGTTCCATTTAAAACTAGAATTCTTAATTGAAACAATAACAAAGCGGCACCCCGCCTCTGTTTTGGTATAAAGCTAGGGATGCAAGGACCGTCCATGCCCTTGCCATATTACATTTTGCTGCAAATATCCTACAAACTCAGTTTGAATATGCAAATTAGATCATGTTTTTTTGGTTAAAATGTGTAAACAGCTTTGAAATGTTGTATCTACGTAAACCAAATCACACGTACATTGAAATAAAATTGCTTCTCACAGAGAAAACTAAACTAAACATACTAAATGTACTAAATCTACCAACGTCTTAGCAGATACAAATCCAATACAACTTGAAAAGAGCAAGACTAGGGATATTTCCCAAATAAAATGTTCATTTAATTTGTTTATGTAGCTACAACATTTACATGAGAGAAATGTGAGCACTATGGGAATGTTGACCTTAGGATATTTAATAAAGGGGCAAAAAATCGAATCTAATTTTATTGGTCAAATACACAATGTTAGCAGATGTTAATGTGAGTGTAGTGAAATGCTTGTGCTTCTATTTCCGACAGTGCAGTAATATTTAACAAGTAATCTAACAAATTCACAACGACTACCTTCTACATACAAATATAAAGGGATGAATAAGAATATGCACATGTAAATATATGGATGAGCGATGGCCGTGCGGCATAGGCAAGATGCAGTAGATGGTACAGAATACAGTATACACTACCGTTAAAAGGTTTTAAAATGTCCAAGGACATTTCTAAGTGACCCCAAACTTTTTAACGGTAGTGTATGCATATGAGATGAGTAATGTAGGATATGTAAACATGATTAAAGTGCCGTTATTTAAAGTGACTAGTGATACCATTATTAAGTCCATTTATTAAGGTGGCCAGAGATTTGAGATTTGAGTCTGTATGTTGGCAGCAGCCTCTCTCAACTACTGTCACATCCTGATCAGTTTCATCTGTCCTCGTTATTGTCTCCAGCCCCTCCAGGTGTCGCTTGTTTTCCCCAGTGTATTTATCCGTGTGTTTCCTGTCTCTCTGTGCCAGTTCGTCTTGTATGTTTCCAATTCAACCAGCTTGTTACCCCGTTCTCCTGCTTTTTGCATTCTCCTTTTTCTAGTCCTCCCGGTTTTGACCCTTACCTGTTTCTGGACTTTGTACCTGCATTCCTGACCTTTCTGCCTGCCTTGACCACGAGCCTGCCTGCAACTCTGTACCTCCTGGACTCTGATCTGGTTTTGACCTTTTTGCCTGTCCATGACTATTCTCTTGCCTACCCCTTTGGATTAATAAACATTGTAAGACTCCAACCATCTGCCTCCTGTGTCTGCATTGGGTATTGCCTTGTGCCTTGATAACTACATAATTTACAAGAGCCAAGTGACAACTGAGCAATAGCTTTCAACCGTAAAAGTTTAAAAGATAATTAAAGCAGCAAAAACTAAATCAAACCCAATTCAGAACTATTGCCTTTTTGAGTGAACTTTAGAGAAGATAATCCCTGTGGAAGTCCTTTGTCCAAAGCTTGTTGAATGCATGCACTGAAACAATCAGAAAACACAAAAGAAAAGTGTAATTAGGATAGTGAAAACATTTTCTATTTTGGCATCTTAAAAGGTATACACGGTGGGTAATGGGCTGGTTTGGTCTTGGAAAACAGGATCAGCTGTTACAAAGTTGCCTTGATGTTGCTATGCTTCTCACTGAAACTGGCATTCTATATATTTTCAGAAAGGAAACAAGGTTTCTGCCTTGTATAAATGCTACGTAAACAAATTATGTAGCTAGCATAAACTGGGACTTACTGTAGGCCTACTAAATCTGCCTTTAAATGTGTGGCAAACTGTTCCTAGAGAGCCACAGTATACAAAAAAAAATTCCAGCCAAGCCACAATACAATTGATTCAAACGAATCAACTATGCTATGCAATCTAGACTTGGGACTTCATCATTAAGAGATTAGTTGTCTCTTCTTCCTGACCCGGGTGTATAAGGCTTGGGTGGAAGAAAATAAACATAATATTGAGTTATGCCTAATATTGCAATTCATATTATTTTCCCAAAATGGAATATGTAAACACATCTCAAAGCCATGCATGCAAGAAGCCTTGACTTGGTGCACACATATTTGTATGTCCTCAGTTTGATTGAAGCCCTCAATCTGTATTTTTGCCTTGTAACTGATTGCCTCTAGAAAGAGAGAAGGAACAACACATGATCAAATGTGCTAGCTACTAGTTTTACGCGTTGAAATATCTCATTGTTACAAATAAATATTGTATGGGCTACATTTATGAGAATAATACATGCATTTGCTTAGCTTATCAAGCTTGAAGACAATACACTCATTTATCATTCAAAACATGTTTTATGAGTGAGTGCACAACAAACATTGTTGATGCATCATCCCCATCATCCCCATTCATCCCCATAAGAGAACCCATTGAAGAAACCTTTTTGGTTTGAGGTAGAACCCCTTTTATTCCAGGTAGTACCCTTTTGGGTTCCATGTAAAACCCTTTCCTCAAATGATTTTACATGGAACCCAAAAATTCTATCTGGAACCAAAAATACTTCTACCTGGAACCAAAAAGGCATGGGAACAGCCGAAGAACCGTCTTGGAACTGAACAGTATGCAATCAGAGATCTAGTAACCTCCATATAGTAAACATAATTTTCCTCCCTAGCTTACTCCCAACATGGTACCTTCAGCACTGAATTTTGAGCAACTACCTCTATACAAGGGAGCTAGGTTCTCCATTTCAATCAGCTTACTAAAGGTAACATTAGTAGCCTAGCAAGAGTACAGCTTTTCATGAGCTAGTGAGAGCAAGTGCAAAGGAGGCCAAGGAGGCAAGCAACTGCAATCAGAGAAGCAAATCACTTCTAAAACAGTACAGTAGCACCTCCTCTGGTACCTGCCGTACATGTGATTTCCTCTGGCAGTGAATTAAGTGGGGGAAATGTTTAGCTATTGTGTGTGTGTTAGGCTGATATGACCCAAGGTAAGATAGTTTTGTACAGGCTGTACCTGTTAGATCTGAATCGGTTTAGTAGGATCCTGGAGGATCTAACCAATGATTCTGGTAAGGCCTCTAAGAGATTCAAAGTGGACAAAAAGGGAACAAAGCACTACACACCTACAGGATGTGTCCTCATGAAATTTAAAAAAAAATAAAAAATCAGAAAGTGTTCCATGTGAATGAAATAACCATCACTCAACTCCCATTGTTTTTATTACAGTGTCCTAGTGTTACAAATGTTAAAGCCCACCTGGCTCATGCTATGCACCATCTATCCTCCAATCAAAGGTCAAACGTCATCATCACCATTTCCTGTTTCTCCAGAGGCATGATACACAGACGTACTAGAGCATCCTGACAACTACAACGCTGCAGGTCAGATTGAATGTATGATTCACGTCTCAACGACTAAGAAGAGGCAGAAAATGTTCTGCTGCATTAGAAGGCCAGTGGGATTCCAGGAGAACTTGATCATCAGGTTACAGCCTTGTCAAGATGCTCTGTTGTGGAGACTTATATGGCACCAAAGGGAGATTTGTACCTATAAAATATAAGGAGAAATGCATGGGAACGTATTTAGATTAAATGAGCCGTCTGATTTACTGTATTTCAAAGCTGGACCTACTGAACTCTTGAACTGTGACTCTATAGACCTTACCATACATTCACTCACTCACACACACCCCTACACATAGGCTAAAACACACACTCCCACACACACACGCTCACACACACACACACATCCACGCTACACACACACACTCCATGACTGTTGTTACTGGACTCCTGTGTATGATATGCTGCATTTATATTACTGCACAATGTGTGCTATTACTGGACAATCTATTGTACAATCCCCCTGGACATGTTTTAAATATCTGTCCTAGTTCGGTGACTGCCTTCTTGTTTCATACTGTGTATTATATTCTTGCTCAATTTTTTATTTTATTTATTTATTTCACCTTTATTTAACCAGGTAGGCTAGTTGAGAACAAGTTCTCATTTGCAACTGCAACCTGGCCAAGATAAAGCATAGCAGTGTGAACAGACAACACAGAGTTACACATGGAGTAAACAATAAACAAGTCAATAACATGGTAGAAAAAAAAGAGAATCTATATACAATGTGTGCAAAAGGCATGAGGTAGGCAATAAATCGAATAATTACAATTTAGCAGATTAACACTGGAGTGATAAATCATCAGATGATCATGTGCAAGAAGAGATACTGGTGTGCAAAAGAGCAGAAAAGTAAATAAATAAAAGCAGTATGGGGGTGAGGTAGGTAAATTGGGTGGGTAGTTTACAGATGGACTATGTACAGCTGCAGCGATCGGTTAGCTGCTCGGATAGCAGATTTTTAAAGTTGTTGAGGGAGATAAAAGTCTCCAACTTCAGAGATTTTTGCAATTCGTTCCAGTCGCAGGCAGCAGAGAACTGGAAGGAAAGGCGTCCAAATGAGGTTTTGGCTTTAGGGATGATCAGTGAGATACACCTGCTGGAGCGCGTGTTGCGGGTGGGTGTAGCCATCGTGACCAGTGAACTGAGATAAGGCGGCACTTTACCTAGCATAGCCTTGTAGATGACCTGGAGCCAGTGGGTCTGACGACGAACATGTAGCGAGGGCCAGCCGACTAGGGCATACAGGTCGCAGTGGTGGGTCGTATAAGGTGCTTTAGTAACAAAACGAATGGCACTGTGATAAACTGCATCCAGTTTGCTGAGTAGAGTATTGGAAGCAATGACTATTCTATTTTTGTTTCATCATGTTCTTATTTTCCTTTCTTTTTTTTTTATAACTCTTTGCTTACCTATTTACTTGTTTCTAAGTAAGCATTGCATTGCACTGTGTACTTCATGTACATCGTTAACATGGAGAATAAACAAACGTGAACTTGAATCCAATCTGGGTGAGAGTTATTCAGAAACACAGTAGTTTTGCCCCTTGAGGCAGGGTTCAGAGGTCACATTTAGGTTTAGGTTAGTTCCTGGTTTAAGGATAGACAACCCTACACACATGGTAGGACTATAGCTTGAAAAACAAAGCACACATTTATGACCACAGAGAATAGGGATAAAGTGTCAACACCAATATGACCACAGAAGCAAGAGGATAAGAGATGTGGACAGAATCGTATGTATCTTTCAAAATCACTATGAGGTTAAAGAATGGATGAGGAAAGAAGAAAGGGAAATTGAGAGAGAGGTAAACGGGTTCTCTCTGCAGGCGTTAGTGAAGGGGAATAAATCAGATCATGTTGTACATTATGTGTAAATAGATATTTTCATTCATGCCTTAATAGATGCATGATGGATGCCACAACAGGAACGGAGCCAACGCATACGTCCCCATTGTTTTGGAAGGTAATGGCGTTATGTTATTTTAGTAAACGTGGTGCGCTTTCAGCTCCCGAGCGGCGCAGAGGTCTAAGGCATTGCATCTCAGTGCTAGAGGCGTCACGACAGACCCTGGCTCGATTCTGGGCTGTATCACAACTGGTCGTGATCGGGAGTCCCATAGGGCGCCACACAATTGGCCCAGTGTCGTCCGGGTTAGGGGATGGTAAATTCGTAAATAAGAATTTATTCTTAACTGACTTGTCTAGTTAAATAAAGGATAAATAAAGAAATGCTTCATCAACATTTTTGTCACAGCTCGTGTTTTGTGACATAAGTAATTTGCCTCCTCCACCACCCTAGGAAGGTTAAGTGATCTCTGATGATTATTTCTGTGTGGAGTCATTCCTGGCTGTGTGGAAGGGGAGTCTCAAGTGGCCACTCAGCCCAGCATGGACACCCTATTGTGGGATGTACAATGGGGTCAGAGAGAGAGAGAGAGAGAGAGAGAGAGAGAGAGAGAGAGAGAGAGAGAGAGAGAGAGAGAGAGAGAGAGAGAGAGAGAGAGAGAGAGAGAGAGAGAGAGAGAGAGAGAGAGAGAGAGAGAGAGAGAGAGAGAGAGAGAGAGAGAGAGAGAGAGAGAGAGAGAGAGAGAGAGAGAGAGAGAGAGAGAGAGAGAGAGAGAGAGAGAGAGAGAGAGAGAGAGAGAGAGAGAGAGAGAGAGAGAGAGAGAGAGAGAGAGAGAGAGAGAGAGAGAGAGAGAGAGAGAGAGAGAGAGAGAGAGAGAGAGAGAGAGAGAGAGAGAGAGAGACCTGGGGCTCCTTTATCCACACAGAGAGAGAAAGAAAAGAGGGAGGGGAGCAGCACAAGAGAAATATAAAGGGATATTGCAACAATAGGGCAGTGGGAGTGGATATAAAATGGGGGAGAGAGAGGGAGAGGACGAGCATTATCATTCTACTTACAGAGAAGACAATGAAAGAAAAAGGGTTGGGGCCATAGGCTTCTCTCATCCCTCTCTTTCCCACTCACTCCCACACACTGACCGACCGACTGGGCCTAGGGATGTGTGTGGGGAAAGGGATTAGTTTACACCTGTTATTCACAACATTCCCTTTGGTGTGTTCTTCCCCTCAGTCTTCTGCTTTGTGGGCGTGAGACACAGACAATATTCCGCTTCTATGCAGGTGTTGAAATTTTCCTGAGAGGAAAAACAGAAACATTCTGCTGGTTCCATTTCTAAAAGGAGGCAAAAATACCCTCTTAGCCTGACGGTGGGTGTCTCTGCGTTTTCCTTTTCTCTGGCTGTTGGTTTCTCTCCAGCGGTGTGCTGGCAGCAACCATTACTATGAGAAATGACAGCCAAGGCTGGGCCAACCTTCAGGCCTCTCACAGAGAATAGAACCTGAACAATCACACACACAATGCCCCATAAGTGCACACACACACACCACACACACACACACGTGCACTCACACACAGACACACATGTTAGGGCCATTTCAGACTGGCCCACACTACATGGCAGTCAGTGGCAGGTGAATATAGCTCCGAACAGGGAAGAGAAAGCTTGACCTTTATTCCCAGTGCGTCTCTTCAGCCTCTCTATATATTTGACTGGGAGGAGAGCCTCACAGACAAAAGGTGAAAGCACTTAGGATAACAGCGACGGCAGACTTCAACCATTTCAGAATTATAATAAATTATTTCCACTAAAAAGCCAAGAGCTGAATCGGCTTTGACTAAATCCATCTGTGCTTTTGACTGTGACCACAACACATTATGAAAATATATAAATGTGTTATGCCTCATTACAAATGGATGCTTCTTTGAAAAAACTAAACCTAAACAGACGTCAATTCTGAAAACCGAGCAAAACATGTTTTTACTGATGAGTCACATCTACGTTGTACTGAAATGCTCATTACTAAAATCAGTGAGCTGATGCTACTCCATGGAATATGCGTGCTTGAATGTTACAGCTGAACAGAAATGATGTTATTCTATGAAAACTTTAATGTACTGTATGTTCGTTCCAAATGAGTTGACTTGATGTTATTCCATGAAACAGTTGGTGTGTAACATGCACAGCAATGTGGGCTAAAGCAGAACTGAGCTGATGTCATTGGTGCTTGTAAAGTACTACTGGTGTCATTTGTCTTTGTACAGTAGTGATGTCAGTGGTGTTTGTACAGTACTGATGTCAGGCGTGTTTGTAGAGCACTACTGATGTCATTGGTGTTTGTACAGTACTAATGATGTCATTGGTGTTTGTACAGTACTAATGATGTCATTGGTGTTTCTACAGTGCTGATGTCAGGGGTGTTCGTAGAGTACTACTGATGTCATTGGTGTTTGTACAGTACTGATGTCATTGGTGTTTGTACAGTACTAATGATGTCATTGGTGTTTGTACAGTACTAATTATGTCATTGGTCTTTGTACAGTACTAATTATGTCATTGGTGTTTGTACAGTATTAAATGGAAAGGGGAAAGGGGGATGCCTAGTCAGTTGTACATCTGAATGCCATCAACTGAAATGTGTCTTCCGCATTTAACCCATCCCCTCTGAATCAGAGAGGTGCGGGGGGCTGCCTTAATTGACATCAACATCTTCCTGATGTCATTGGTGCTTGTACAGTACTACTGTACAGTTCTACCATGCAGCTATTCTGGCAGTGGGGTGACATGGCGTCCAGTCCAGCACATTGGCTCTCAGACCACATCCAGGACCACTCAGCCTCATATTATTAATGTCTCCCAACCCGGATGGAGCCAGAGAAGGTGTGAGGTGTGACCGGATCGACACCCCCCAAGGGAAGGGGGTTCAGAGGGAGGGAAGTGTCAGCTGTGCCCAGCCTCCCCGGAGGCCCTCTCAGGGCCACAGGTGTATGGAGAGGCAGGGGGCTCGTAGTTCAACCCCACAGATGGTGCTCCGCTCGGGGACCCGGGGCGGCCAGGGAGATATGGCAGTGGAGGGATAGTTTGATGCTGTCAGGGTTGGGGCCATGGGCTTCTCTCTTTCCTACTCACTCCCACACACTGACCGACCGACCGGCCGGCCAAGGGATGATTAACGGGCAAAAGCCAGCTCCCCATCCATCTTCTTCCCTCTCTCCCTGCTCTCTCTCGCTCTCCCCTAAGTCGTGTCTCCCCTGTTGCTGACCTCTTTTGTCCTTGATCCTTTCAGAGGTTACTTCCTCTGTCTTTTGTCGTCATAACTCAGTCTACATAGGAGGTAGCAGTGATCTTGCGTGAGAGTGGAAGGGAATTGGCATTGGCTGAGTTTAAGCAGAGGCCCTTTGAGTAGTGGCGGGCTTCTAAGTAGAGGAAAAATAGATTCCAACTGACATTTCAATGGTGCTACATTTCAAGTACTCTCAAATTGTTGTAGTCCTCATGATAATGATTCATTCATCATTTAAATAACATCACCGACACACTCACCCACTCTTGCACACACACATACTCTTGCACACACACACACTCTTACACACACTCTTACACACACACACACACACACACACACACACACACACACACACACACACACACACACACACACACACACACACACACACACACACACACACACACACACACACACACACACACACACACACACACACACAATGATATTAAACTGCCCCTGTTCTTCTAACCTTGGGCGTAGAAGGGTTCTGAACAATACTTCATGAGAGAGAGAGAGAGTAAATGCATTATTGCCCAGGCTTATTGGACTGAATTTCCAACGTCTTTAGGATCCATTTATACATCAGACATAATGTAATTTTCTAATATCCTTAACGGTAAGCTAAAAGGAAAGAAGACAGTGGGGAGTTAATTAAATCTGGAACATTTCAAGATTTTAATCATTGACTTGAGAGAAAACAGGGATTTTCTGTCCTTGTCCTTCTAAATAGAATAAGAAAAATGCATGTATTTAATTTCCTGGAAAGGTCTTCACATGATAGTTCAAAGGAAAAGCTGGAGCATTTTATATTAAAGCACAGCTCTCTACCTCTTGACTAGGGGTTTTCACATTAATTGCATTACTCAAATCCCAATCACACTCTCATCAGGCTTCATCAGCAGGAAATTGACCACATAGGCATTCAAATATAGATTTAGAAACAAGGAAAATATGTCCCAGAATTCTCTCCTGTTGAGCGTATAGAATAGTCGTCATTTTTAGACCATTTTAATTCAGTTGCCTCCCTGGATATATTCGCGATGCCCATGTTTTACAGTGACTTTCTTTGTTTTACTGTCTTCAACCAAATGCTTTCCAAAACTAGCAATGACTGACAGAAAATATCCTCTATCTAACAGTACAGTCATACATTTACCCAGCATGTTTGGCCTTGCCCATCTGTAAATAACCTGTGAACAACATGGCTGCATCACTGTTGCCATAGCAACAGGCTCGTAAACAGTTTTGCAGGCAGGGAACGAGGTGACCGTTGGATCACGCTTCCTGTACTGGCCTAGGGAGAGCAAAGCGACCATTATAGTGTGTCTTTGAGCTTCATCAAAGACCATTAATTCAGCTGTTTCATCAGCACTCCTCACACAGGGGAAAAAAGGCAGCTTTGACTATTATTATTATTTATTTATTTTTATTCATCCAGAAAATGTATTTAAAAAAGAAAGGGTAAGAGAAGAAAAATAAGTTTTAATTTACCAAACATATCCTTTAAAACACTGAGTCTATCCTTTTAAAACAGCATTAGTGTCTTTCATCTCCTCAGCACAGCACCATTATAAAGGCTTTAGAATATTTTGCTCTGTTTTGCAATTCATTAGTAGAGAGGAACGGGACACATTGGGGCTGGGAAACTTAGAAAAACTCCTTATAGTCCATTTATTTAGCCGTGATGTCAGCACCACCGGTCCCCTCCACAATCAAAGCTTTTAACACCTCTTCATTACTCCCTTCCTGCTGCCTGTAGGGGCATAGGACAACATTCTTAAGCCTGGAAGACTCTCTTAAAGTGCAGCCTCCAAATTACCTCAGTCTGTCTTCATAACAGTACCTAATACATAAGGACTTCACCAATGGGGAATACGTAACCAAACACAAACAAATATCTGGTTAAATGGACACCTGCCAGTTCATTGTAGGACCCTCCATTAGTCTAGTGTTTTGAGGAGATTCCTTCCAAACACATTTAACGAACCACGTCCCCTATGTTTCTTTCCTGTTTGTCATGGTCCTTCACGCCAGATGTTTACCATAATCTATCCATTCACCTACCTACCTTTAATTCAGCCTAGAATTCTCAATTGCAATGTTAAATGTTTGTCAATCATTTTGTTACAGAAAGGTTTAGACCGTGCCAAATCAAGAATAACATTCTTCCTACATAAAAAGCCTGATGGCTTTCACCATCGTGGCATCAAATTGTCCACATACATTTTCTCAAAACAGAATAAACGCATCTGCATCCACCCAAATGTGGATTTGGGGACACTAGGATCTCTCTCTCTATCTCTCTCTTTTTCTTAATCTCTCTCTCTCCCCCTATCCCCCTCTTTCTTGTCTCTCTCACTTTAATTACATCTTCCTTACTACAGTATATTACTGTCTCTCTATCTCGCTCTCTCTCTGCTCTTTCCCTCTCTGTCTCTGTCTTTCTCTTTCTGCTCTCTCAACGTTGTTATCTGCCACAGTGTTAATGTTCTCCTCATTCATCAGACAATGCCATATTCACATCCCTCACCACCTACAGGTGTTCATTAACATCAGAGAGGAGAAAGCTAAATAAAATAGTCAGCGGTGAATTAGGAGTAATTCCTCTCCCTTCATTTCACCTTGTATATGTACCACAGTGAAGCCCTGCTACCGCAACCATCCAGATACATGTCACCCTGTTGGCTGTGAAACAACATCCTTTTACTTTATTTATTTATTTTTACTTTATTTTTTCTCCCCAATTGGTAGTTACAGTCGTGTCTCATCGCTGCAACTCCCGTACAGACTCGGGAAAGGCGAAGGTCGAGAGCCATGCGTCCCCCGAAACACAACCAAGCCGCACTGCTTCTTGACACAATGCACATCCAACCCAGAAGCCAGCCGCACCAATGTGCCCGGCCCGACACAGGAGTCACTAGTGCGCGATGAGACAAGGATATCCCTGCTGGCCAAACCCTCCCTAACACGGACGACGCTGGGCCAATTGTGCACCGCCCATGGAGTGGGGAGTTCATTTTCCCTATGGGCCGGCTGAGACAGAGCCTGGGCTCGAACCCAGATCTTAGACCACTGCACCACCCGGGAGTCCCGAAACAACGTCCTTAGTGATTGCCTAAAAGCCCTGCAAAGGTTTTCAATCATTTAAAAAAACAAATGATGCAATGGAACCTGGGTAGGGACTCCCACAAGTGAAGAACGGTGGTTTGGCTAGTCACCTTGCTCCCTGGGTAAGAAAGGTAATTTCACTAAGGTGATTACTCCCGTGTTTGGCAGATAAGCCTGCATGTTGTTTCATGCAGGCATTATCAACAGACACCGCGCCCGGGGATTTCAATCTGCTCACTACATCAATTACAGCTTCATATCTCTGGATCTGCATCCACCCAAATGAGGAGGTGGGATGACTTCAAAATTACAGTACCCTGCCCTGAACTTTAGTCACTGTCACTAACCGGCTACCACCCGGTTACTCAACCCTACACCTTCAAATCTACTCTATGTACATAGGCATGGAACACTGGTCAATTTAATAATGTTTACATGCTTTTTACCCACTTCATATGTACAGTATATAATATATTCTAGTCAAGGCCTATCCTATTTAACTACTGCTGTATATGTACAATTATATCCTATGTATTCTACAGATATACTACATATTCTACACTCCATCATGTCTATACATCCCATCACATATACTCAGGACTCAAACATTGCTCGTTCGAATATTTCTTTATTTCTTTTACTTTTTAGATTTGTGTGTATTGTTGTGTATTGTTAGATATTACTGCACTGTTGGAACTAGGAACACTAGCATTTGGCTACACATGCAATAACATCTGGTAAATATGTTTATGCAACCAAATTTTTTTGACTTGATTTGATTTCTCGTCTCTCTCTCTTTAATCCTATCTCTTACTATATCACCCTTTCTCTCTCCTTCTCCCTCTCTCTCTCTCGCTCTTTCTCTGTGAGTCAACGTTGTTGTCTGTCACAGTGCGAATGTTCTCCTCATTCATCAGACAACGTGGTCATGTTCACGTCCTCCACCGCCTACTGGTGTTCATTAGCATCAGAGAGGGGAGAGCTAGACAAAATAACAATAAGTGGTTTATCACATCATCTAGCCAACCCTGGAGAGAGCGACAGACAGTCACCATCAAGTTCAACTTAATGTTCTCAGGCACAGATAAGAACCCATTAGTTCCTTCCTTTTTAGCCCCAAGTAAACATCTCCCTGTATTGCAAGATACAATACTTGTCAACAATGTAGTGTTTCCACCATATATTGTTGCCTGAGTTGTTCATATTTCACACCGCCTGCAGCTGTTCAACACCCTCATTAAGATAAGTTTCAAGTTTTATTAGTTGTATATTTTTCCATTGTGTTTTATGTCATAAACGACATTAAACCCAATGGAAAAATTATTCGGAGTACCTTAAATGATATCATGTGCAGAAAACACATCTCAGTAAATAAGAATTTGTTCTTAACTGACAAGTTAAATTAAGGTTAAATAAAATATAAAAAATACATCTCCATCGTTCATTGAAGTTTTCGTGTCATTTATAACAAAACCTTTCGATATTGCCAATCATTTCAATGACTATTTCACTAGTAAAGTGGAAAAACTCAGTAGTGAAATGACAACATTGAACAGTGATTGCTGCTTTGAATTTGGTAAAGTTAGTGTGGGAGAGGTGGAAAAACTATTGTTATCCATCAATAATGAGAAGCCACCAGGTATAGACAACCCTAACGGGAAACTATTGAGAATGGTAGCAGGCTATCATGCCACCCCTATTTGCTATACTGTATCTTTAACCAAAGCCTAAAGGAGTGTGTGTCCACAGGCGTTGAAGGAAGCTAAAGTAATTCCACTGCCTAAAAATAGCAAAGTATCCTTTGCTGGGTCTAACAGCCGCCCAATCAGTTTGCTGCCTGTTCTTAGTAAGCTGATGGGGAGGATTGTGTTTGAACAAATACAATGTTATTTTTCTGAGAACAAGATAATGACTGACTTTCAGCATGCATATAGAGAAATGCACTCAACTTGTAATGTACGGACTCAGATGACCGATGATTGGTTAAAAGAAATGGATGATAAGATGATAGTTGGAGCTGAACTGTTAGATTTCAGTGCAGCCTTTGTTGTTATTGATCATACATTGTTATTAAAAAAAGTCACTTGCTATGGCTTTACATCACCTGCCATCACGTGGTTGGAGAGTTATTTATCCAATAGAACCCAGAGAGTGTTCTTCAATGGAATCTTCGCTAACATCAGATACTGTATGTACAGTGCGGTGTCACTCAGGGCAGTTGCCTTGGGATGTTTCTCTTTATTTTTTACAAATTATTTTCCACTGGTCTTACACAAAGCTAGAATTACTATGTATGCAGATGATTCCACACTCTACATGTCAGCACTCCAAGCCAGTGAGCTCACTGAAATTCTAAATAAGGAGTTAGTCTGTATCAGAATGGGTGATTAATAATAAACTGGTCTTAAATACATCTTAAACTAAAAGCGTGTTATTTGGTTCAAAACCTTCTCTAAGACCTAAACCTCAACTGGAGTTGTACATAAAGGGTGTGACCATTGAGCAAGTTGAGGAAGCTTAACTCCTAGGTATAACATTGGATGATCAATTATCATGGTCAAGTCATTTTGACAGAGTTTATGGTGAGTTGGGGAGGGGTATTTCTATTATAGAAATATGTTCTGCGTTTTTGACACAAAAATCAACTGTACTAGTTGTTCAGGCTTGGTCTTGTCCCATCTTGATTACTGTCCGGTAATATGGAAAAAGCAAAGAAATACCTAGCAAAGCTGCAGCTTGGTGAAAACAGAGCAGCACACCTTGCCCTTCACCGCACATAAATAACTAAAAGCAACAACATGCATGCCAGTCTTTCCTGGTTGAGGGTTGATGAGAGATGAACTGCTTCTCTTCTAGTTTTATCATTAAATAACATTCAGCTCAGACACCCATACATACTGTACCCCACAAGACATGCCTCCAAGGGTCACCAAGTCCAAAACGAATTCACGGCAACGCACAGTTTAATACAGAGCTCCCTTTACTCAAGTTAACAGGAAAATTACCTTTAAACAACCGGATTAAACAACAACATAGAACGGCGGGGACTGTGAGGGGACACACAAACACACGCACACAAAGACACACTCTAACACACATAGTTTTTGTTGTTGTACTGTTTGTAAAAAAAAAAAAAATTGTTGTATTGTTTGTATATCGTTGTATTTTATATTTGTGTGACTGTCCTTGTCTATCAGTGTTTTGTTCCTTGTCAGGTTTGGTGTTTTTTGTTGACCCCTGGAAGAGTAGCTGCTGCTTCTGCAAAAGCTAATGGAGATCCAAATAAACAAACAAACAATATGTGATTAGGTAACACCCTGTTTGGAGCTGGGACAGAGAAGCGGGGTGATGAGTGAGTGAGAGAGGTGTGAGAGGAGACCAGAGGGGAGTGAGGGAGGTGACAGAGCCCCAGCAGACGGCTGTTCCTCTGGGATATTTCCTCTAGGAGACAGACCCTTGGATCTCAGGAGACCTACCGGGAGACCCCCGGAGCCCTGTGCTGACGGATGCACAGGTGGCTGACCATGAGCAAGGCCAGGCTGCTAACAGACGGGCCCCGGGCCCTACAGGATGAAGCTCAGACACAACACAGCTGAAGGAGGCCAGCGGAACTGGAACTGTCTGCATCAGAACACTCCAGAATGGCACCAACATTCTATAACATACAGTACCGGTCAAAAGTTTTAGAACACCTACTCATTCAAGGGTTTTCTTTATTTTTTTATATTTTCTACATTGTAGAATAAAAGTGAAGACATCAAAACTATGAAATAACACATATGGAATCATGTAGTAACCAAAAAAGTGTTAAACAAATCAAAATATATTTTATAGTTGAGATTCTTCAAAGTAGCAACCCTTTGCCTTGATGACAGCTTTGCACACTTTTGGCATTCTCTCAACCAGCTTCACCTAGAATGCTTTTCCAACAGTCTTGAAGGAGTTCCCACATATGCTGAGCACTTGTTGGCTGTTTTTCCTTCACTCCGCAGTCCGACTCATCCCAAACCATCTCAATTGGCTTGAGGTCCGGGGATGGTGGAGCCCAGGTCATCTGATACAGCACGCCATCACTCTCCTTCTTGGTAAAATATCCCTTACACAGCCTGGAGGTGTGTTGGGTCATTGTCCTGTTGAAAAACAAATGATAGTCCCACTAAGCCCAAACCAGATGGGATGGCGTATCACTGCAGAATACTGTGGTAGCCATGCTGGTTAAGTGTGCCTTGAATTCTAAATAAATCACACACAGTGTCACCAGCAAAGCACCCACTCACCATAACACCTCCTCCACCATGCTTTAGGGTGAGAAATACACATGCAGAGATCATCTGTTCACCCACACCGCGTCTCACAAAGACAGGGCGGTTGGAACCAAAATTCCAAATTCCAAATCTAATTTGGACACCAAACCAGAGTCCATTGCCCATGTTTCTTGGCCCAAGCAAGTCTCTTCTTATTATTGGTGTCCTTTAGTAGTGGTTTCTTTGCAGCAATTCGACCATGAAGGCCTGATTCACACAGTCACCTTTGAACAGCTGATGTTGAGATGCATCGGCCTTGTCCGGGGGTATCGTTGGACGGGGCCACCATGCCTCCTGACCCATTCTGTCTCTGTCTACAGTATTAATGCTGCAATAGTTGTGTCAGGGGGCTAGGGTCAGTCTGTTATATCTGGAGTATTTCTCCTGTCTTATCCGGTGTCCTGTGTGAATTTAAGTATGCTCTCTCTAATTCTCTCTTTCTCTCTCTCTCTTTCTTTCTTTCTTTCTTTCTTTCTTTCTTTCTTTCTTTCTTTCTTTCTTTCTTTCTCTTTCTTTCTTCTTTCTTTCTCTCTTTCTTTCTTTCTTTCTTTCTTTCTCTTTGCTGTTTTCAACTCTCTAGAGACAGCAGGAGAGGTAGAGATACTCTGAATGATCAGCTATGAAAAGCCAACTGACATTTACTGACCTGTTGCACCCTCAACTACCACTGTGATTATTATTATTTGACCCTGCTGGTCATCTATGAACATTTGAACATCTTGGCCATGTTCTGTTATAATCTCCACCCGTCACAGTCAGAAGAGGACTGGCCAGTCCTCATAGCCTGGTTCCTCTCTATGTTTCTTCCTAGGTTCCGGCCTTTCTAGGGAGTTTTTCCTAGCCACCGTGCTTCTATACCTGCATTGCTTGCTGTTTGGGGTTTTAGGCTGGGTTTCTGTACAGCACTTTGTGACTTCAGCTGATGTAAGAAGGGCTTTATAAATAAATGTGATTGATTGATTGATCTGTTACTTGAACTCTGTGAAGCATTTATTTGGGATGCAATTTCTGAGGCTGGTAACTCTAATGAACTTATCCTCTGCAGCAGAGGTAACTCTGGATCTTCCTTTCTTTCTTTCCAGTCCTCATGAAAGCCAGTTTCATCATAGTGCTTGATGGTTTTTACGACTGCACTTGAAGAAACTTTCAAAGTTCTTGACATTTTCCGTATTGACTGACCTTCATGTCTGAAAACAATGATGGACTGTTGTTTCTCTTTGCTTATTTGAGCTGTTCTTGCCATAATATGGACTTGGTCTTTTACAAAATAGGGCTGTCTTCTGTGTACCCCCCTACAACTGATTGGCTCAAACGCATTAAGAAGGAAAGAAATTCCACAAATGAACTTTTAAGAAGGTACACCTGTTATTTGAAATGCATTCCAAGTGACTACCTCATGAAGCTGGTGGAGAAAATGCCAAGAGTGTGCAAAGCTGTCATCAAGGCAGAGGGTGACTATTTGAAGAATCTCAAATATAAAATATATTTTGATATGTTTAACACTTTTTTGGTTACTACATGACTAGGTCTTCCATATGTGCTATTTCAAAGTGTTGATGTCTTCACTATTATTCTACAATGTAGAAAATAGTACAAATAAAGAAAAACCTTTGAATGAGTAGGTGTTCTAAAACTTTTGACGGTAGTGTATACCATTAGGAGGAGTGGTGATAGCAAGAGCCAATAAAAGACAGCTACTAATATAACTGTATTATCTTATACAGACAAATATAATTGATTATAGTCACTGACTGATAACTATTTGTACAAATACTGGGCACAATACCACATTATGTTTGGATGTCTATTATGTGTAGATTGAATTAGTTTAATGATATTCAACTGACATGTTTATTAATTATTATTGTAAAGAATGTATGTTTTCAGAGGACACCATAGAATACTCATGAGAAATCAGCTGGCTAATTTGTTATGCACATACAGTTACTGTAGGTAGAGCGATCCAGGCCCAGCTGGGAGGAGACTAACTGTGAGTGCCGGTAGTGACAGGTCACAGCTATGTACTCGAACATAAACACCTCGGAGTCTGACTGCACACCAGATCCAGGACCCAGACTGCAGAGGAACTCCCCAAGCCCCCAGATCCCTCCTCAGACGCAAGCTATTCACACATGCACGCAATCAGACCTCCTCCAGCATGGGGCCACGGCCGGGATCAGGGGGGGGGGGGGGCGTGGAACTGTCATTCAGCCCAGGTCTGGCCTCCTGGGTCAGGTACACAGTGCTGGTGTGCTGGGTTCTCTGGTCCTCTGAGTTTGGTACAATTCTGAGGGAAGGGCCTGGAGAAATTTAACCACTCTCAAATTCACAGACAGAGGTATGGATGCAAGGTCTGACCATCCATTATATCAAAAAGTATATTTTTAACCATGTTTTGAGGCTATACAGTGCTACAGGTTGACATTGTTTTCAAACATTGGCGTCAAACAAGCTTATATTTTGGAATTTAATTGGGTATGGCAGTTGAACTAAGCTCATGAGGCATTTCTAAGTTATATTCTTGTTGTCTCAAAGTGGGGAGATGAGCAGGGCTGGTGGACAGTCGATCCAAGTTTATTATTTGAGAACTTAAAGTGGACTCTTGACTTTTCAGACAATCAAAATCCATCGATCTGAATGTTTTGTTTGTGTCTGTGCAAGAGGGGTTTGGTAAATTGCCCATGATTATGTCTTGATTAGCCATTGATGTTATTCTCAACAACTTTGGCAACTTCATATTGCAGAGTTTGTTTTGTTCCCATTTGAACTCATTATGAAAGTTGCCACATAAGCTATTGGGCTTCCATTTTGGTACATCTCTTTAAAATTCAGATCTAAATTCAAACCAATCAACTCCCGTGGTTCATAAGTTATGCCATGCCTGGCATGGAAACAAACAGAACCGTAACCTCCAATTAAATTAAATCACACAGAACAGAAAATACAAGTCCCCAGCTTTCCATTTTGCTTTTCATTATCACCCAAGTGCTGAACAAAGTCAAAAGCAATCGAAGTCCCCACTTTCAAAAAACGAGAACGACCCCCCCCCCCCACAACTTACTTTACATACAGAACAAGAGTGCATTTAATTTTTCTCCTAATTACGCTAATGGAGGTTTCTTTGTTGGACTAGGTGCTACCAAACGGAGGAAGTAAAGGAAAGAGGCTCTCAGAGCTCAAGGTTCCATTGTCTGGTAAAGCCCCTGGCTTACACTGCCAGGCAGAGGGGACCGACGGTAATTAGTTTAGCGCTCTCAGCTTCGCCCTCTGCCAGGAGAGGGCTTTACCCACAGAAAGGTAACTCCGGAGTCAGCCTACAAGGAGGCTCAAACATCATTCAGGTCCTGGAGAGAAGGGATAGGGTCAATACAGGGAAGTGAATCAAATTTTTCAATTTCTTTTTTCAATCATAAAATGTTATTTCAGTTGAGTTATCCAAAACCGGGGTTGGGAAGTAAGGGATTACAAAAAACTATAACTGTAATATTGTAATCAGATTATAGATACTCTCGAAAAACGAGATGATTTCTTCTAGGATTACTTTTAAATTCAGAAAGGATATGTGCAACAACAAAAAAATGGATGACACTTTTATGTTGACATTCAAATCAGCATTGAAAAAAGGCGCAAATTTACATTTGTACCACCTGAGCGAGTCTAACCACAAGTCAGAGACCACTATGATGACCCACAAAATGCGTTTGATGGATCGCAGGAAAAGAGTAGGAATAAGCTTTTGTAGGCTACAGTCCAAACCACACTATATACACAAAAGTATGTAGACACCCCTTCAAGTGAGTGTATTCGGCTATTTTAGTTTCTGACAGGTGTATAAAATCGAGCACACAGCCATGCAATCTCCATAGTAAAACATTGGCAGTAGAATGGCACGTATTGAAGAGCTCAGTGACTTTCAACGTGACACTGTCATAGGATGCCACCTTTCCAACAAGTCAGTTAGTCAAATATCTTCCCTGCTAAAGCTTCCCCGGTCAACTATAAGGACTGGTATTGTGAAGTGGAAATGTCAAGGAGCAACAAAGGCTCAGCCGCAAAGTGGTAGGCCACACAAGCTCACCGAATGGGACCGCCGAGTGCTGAAGCACGAAGCGTGTAAAAATCATCTGTCCTTATTTGCAACACTCACTACCGAGTTCCAAACTGCCTCTGGAAGCAACGTCAGCACAAGAACTGTTCGTAGGGAGCTTCATGAAATGGGTTTCCATTGCCGATCAGCCACACACAAGCCTAAAATCACCAAGCGCAATGTCAAGCGTCGGCTGGAGTGGTGTAAAGCTTGTCGACGTTGGACTCTGGAGCAGTGTAAACGTTTTCTCTGGAGTAATGAATCACGCTTCCCCATCTGCCAGTGCGATGGACAAATCTGAGTTTAGCGGATGCCAGGAGAACGCTACCTGCCCCAATGCATAGTGCCAACTGTAAAGTTTGGTGAAGGAGGAATAATGGTCTGGGGCTTTTTCAGGGTTCGGGCTAGGCCCCTTAGTTCCAGTGAAGTGAAATCTTAAACTTGACAGCATTCAATGACATTCTAGACCATTCTATGCTTCTAACTTTGTGGCAACAGTTTGGGGAAGGCCCTTTCCTGTTTCAGCATGACAATGCCCCTGTGCACAAAGCGAGGTTCATACAGACATGTTTTTTCCAGATTGGTGTGTAAGACGTTGACTCCCTGCATAGAGCCCTGAATTCAACCCCATCGAACACCTTTGGGATAAGTTTGAACGCCAGCTGCAAGCCAGACCTAATCGCCCAACAACAGTGCCCGACCTCACTACTGCTCTTGTGGCTGAATGGAATAGAAGTCCCCGCAGTAATGTTCCCAACATCTGGTGGAAAGCCTTCCCAGAAGAGTGGAGGCTGTTATAGCAGCAAAGGGGGGACCAACTCCATATTAACATGATTTTGGAATGAGATGTTCGACGAGCATGTAGTGTACGTCTTCCAATGGTGTGACTGCTGTCGGCATCCAAAGATTATCCAAATTGAATAAATGCTTAGAGGTAAGGACGACAGCAATGGCATAGTCTACCGGCGGTACGGATATCACTTATTATTAATATCTTCATAGTGCATTGATGTGAATCACATTGCTGCTCTCTCATTTAGCTATTTGTAGCTTACGGATTGTGGTTGTTGTGGATGGCTGTATATTCACAAATGTATTTGTGTATTTTAACCCAATAATGGTTCAATTTACGAAGTTTAAGTTGCCTACCAATCATTGTCTTGCGACCCGTGAAACAGCCAGTGAAAATGCGCTCTTGCAACAGCTGCATAGTGCGGATCCCAGCCTATGGAATAGAAGTTTGAGGGAGTTCCTCCCTAAACTCCTCCCTAGAATTGTGCTCCATACTGTCAAAAACAAGTTACATTTATTTAAGTAGACCGTGAGTGGGGCTTTTGTTGCTGTATCCAATTTGAGGTGATTCAAAAACAAAATCCATAGGCCTAACGGACATTTGCTCAATCAGTCAAGGTGAAATCTGCAGTTGCTACATCAATTTTAGGATTGATAAATGAATGATGTATACTCATTGTTTCTTGAAGAATATAACTTATAAATGCCTAATGAGCATGGCGCAACTGTCGTACCCCACGAGAACCCAAAATATAAGCTTGTTTTGCAAATGTAAACAAACACGGTATAGCCTCAAAACATGGTTAAAACAATACTCTTGATCTCCTGGATGGTCAGTTCTTGCATCCATAGCTCTGTCTATTAATCTGAGAGTAAATACAATTCTCCAGGCCCATCCCTCAGCATTTTACCAGAGGCAGCGTATCCGCTTTGTTATTGTTTCCACTGTGGATTCGCCATTTAAACAGCTGCAAATGATCAAGATATCGAGATGTCATTTTTAAAAAAAGTCAACAATAGGCCGATAGCAAATGCAGCATATGGAATACATTTTTCACATGCTAATAGAACTTTTCGGTAATGCTCAAAGCATGCCATTCCATGAGAGCAGCATTTATTTTTCAACTCAAACCAATGAGCCCAATCAGTCTTCCATGACAACAAAATCATAAACAACAGAGTAGGGCAGGCTTATAAGTGCTTAGCTTTTGGGTTATGCTCAGGTAAAACTTGGCTAATTATACTTCCATATTTCCAAGTCCTATTCTTGAAGATCAAGGGGTATTCAATTCCTTGGAATGACTGGAAACCTGACAGACTCAAGGTTTTGCTCGCCTGAGGTAGAGTATCTCATGATAAGCTGTAGACCACACTATTTACTAAGAGAGTTTTCATCTATATTTTTTGTCGCTGTCTATTTACCACCACAAACCACCACAAACCGCACTCAATCGGAGACTTTAATGCAGGGATACTTAAATCCGTTACCTAATTTCTACCAACATGTTAAATGTGCAACCAGAGGGGAAAAAAACTAGACCACCTTTACTCCACACACAGAGACGCATACACAGCTAACCCTCGCCCTCCATTAGGCAAATCTGACCATAATTATATCCTTCTGATTCCTGTTTACAAGCAAAAACTAAAGCAGGTAGCACCAGTGACTCGGTCAATAAAGAGGTGGTCAGATGACGCAGGTGCTAAGCTCCAGAACTGTTTATGTTAGCACAGATGCACAGCCATCTTCTGATGGCATTAAGGATTACACCACATTATTCACTGGCTTCATCAATAAGTGCATTGATGACGTTGTCCCCACGGTGACCGTACGTACATACCCCAACCAGAAGCCATGGATTTCAGGCAGCATCCGCACTGAGCTAAAATGTAGAGCTGCCGCTTTCAAGGAGCAGGACTCTAAACTGGACTAAGATTGAATCGTACTACACCGTTTTCGTCGGATATGGCAGGGCTTGCAAACTATTACAGACTACAAAGGGAAGCACAGCCGCGAGCTGCCCAGTTACACGAGCCTACCAGAAAAGCTAAATTACTTCTATGCTCGCTTCGAGGCAAGCAACACCGAAGCATGCATGAGAGCATCAGCTGTTCCGGATGACTGTGTGATCACTCTCTCCGTAGCCGATGTGAGTAAGACCTTTAAACAGGTCAACATTCACAAGGCCGCGGGGCCAGACGGATTACCAGGACGTGTACTCCGAGCATGAACTGACCAACTGGCAGGTGTCTTCACTGACATTTTCAACCTGTTCCTGAATAAGTCTGTAATACCAGCATGTTTCAATTAGAAAACCATTGTATCTGTGCCCAAGAACACTAAGGTAACCTGCCTAAATGACTACTGACCCGTAACACTCACGTCTGTAGCTATGAAGTGCTTTGAAAGGCTGGTCATGGCTCATTCCCATCCTCTCTTGGCGCAAAGAACAGAAAACTCCAAAAGTCCCAATAAACGTTGAATAAACTGATAAAACTCGGTTGAAAAACCCTACTTTATGATGTTATTATCATATGTATCAAATAAAATCAGAGCCGGAGATATTCGCCGTGTATACCGAACGCTTTTCAGAAGACAATGTCGAGGTCCCTCGCGCGCCGTCGAAGACAAAGAAAATACCGGACCTGTCACTCCAAAAGCTCTTGTTCGGCCTCAGATCAAGCTAGACACCCCATTCCACCTTCCACTGCCTGTTGACATCTAGTGGAAGGCGTATGAAGTGCATACATATCGATAAATAAAAGCCAGTTGAATAGGCAGGCCCTGAAACAGAGCCTCGTTTTCAGATTTTTCACTTCCTGTATGGAAGTTTGCTGCCAAATGAGTTCTGTTTTACTCACAGATATAATTCAAACAGTTTTAGAAACTTCAGAGTGTTTTCTATCCAATAGTAATAATAATAATATGCATATTGTATGATCTAGAACAGAGTACGAGGCCGTTTAAATTGGGCACGATTTTTTCCAAAGTGAAAACAGCGCCCCCCTATTGACAAGAAGTTAATTCTTAAAACTGTATTGTTGGTTAAGGGCTTGTAAGTAAGTATTTCACTGTAAGGTCCTAACCTGTTGTATTCGGCGCACGTGACAAATAACATTTGATTTGATTACATTTTATAGCTATAGCCTAATAGTAATATTATCTGTTTTGAAGTAGAAAGCAATGGGTTAGAAGAAGCCTACATAACTAACCCATAAAGTAAAATGCAACATCTGCTATGTAAAGTCTAACATTGATTTATCTTGTAATAGATGTTATTCAATTGGTAATATTAATGTTAGTCTTCTTCTAATGCCTCTTAGGGGGAAAGTAATCAAAAGTAACAAAGTAATTATTACTAAAAGTAATTTTGGTAATAATTTGGACAGGTAACTAGTAACTGTAATGGATTACATTTAGACAGTAACCTACCCAACCCTGTCTAAAACATAGACATAAAGTATACAGTGTATCTAGGCCCATATTTGCGAACATCTGTGAACGGTTGTTTTTCTTGTTTATCCAATCATTGCTGTTTTAATGCTTGTTGTTTTTTGAGCGGTGGCTGCTCACACCTCAGTGATCATGCTCGATGGTTCTCAACCCCATATCTGCCATTTTCCCCAGCCCTTTGCCCTGAATGAATGGATACCCTCTCCTCCTCTCCATGAAAGGGGAGGCTAAACCTCCCCAGCCTAATCAAGGAGCTCAGGACGATTGTGGGAGCTAGGGGGCTCACGCCTTTGTTGCGGCCTTGACCATCTTGATGCGGTTGGCATTTTCTGGCGAGGTATGATGCCCCAGGGCTTTTTAATTTGCTCTCCATTGACTCCTGGTTAATTGGGTTGGTTAGCTGCATCCAGATTCCACTCCCAAGTTCAGCCATGTTAAACCCACATGGCATTTCTCACACACACACAAAGACACTGAGCCTCCTGGGACGGCTATGTGTAAGGAAAGGGAGGGAGGGAGAGATAGCTGAGTGGCAGGAGGGAGGGAGGAAGAGAGAGAAAGAGGGGTGGAGGAGGAGTAGGGGTATGGGGGAGTTTAGGCCCTTAACCAAAGGAATTTTCAGCAATTACCCGGCTCATGCACATACATAGAGGCTCTGGACATGTGGTTGTATTGTTCTATACCATATTTTAACATGACTACATCTGTAAGTAGTTGTATATTTTGTCATGACTGTGGTCGGTGCAATCAGGCATAATATGCATGTACCAAACAGGGTACAAGCAACCAACACTGACCACCAGTAGTGGTTGAAGGATTATAAACATCACATGGTCAGGGATAGAGCCACGTATTTAGATGTATAATTTACATTTACATTTAAGTCATTTAGCAGACGCTCTTATCCAGAGCGACTTACAAATTGGTGCATTCACCTTATGATATCCAGTGGAACAACCACTTTACAATAGTGCATCTAACTCTTTTAAGGGGGGGGGGGTTAGAAGGATTACTTTATCCTATCCTAGGTATTCCTTAAAGAGGTGGGGTTTCAGGTGTCTCCGGAAGGTGGTGATTGACTCCGCTGACCTGGCGTCGTGAGGGAGTTTGTTCCACCATTGGGGTGCCAGAGCAGCGAACAGTTTTGACTGGGCTGAGCGGGAACTGTACTTCCTCAGAGGTAGGGAGGCGAGCAGGCCAGAGGTGGATGAACGCAGTGCCCTTGTTTGGGTGTAGGGCCTGATCAGAGCCTGAAGGTACGGAGGTGCCGTTCCCCTCACAGCTCCGTAGGCAAGCACCATGGTCTTGTAACGGATGCGAGCTTCAACTGGAAGCCAGTGGAGAGAGCGGAGGAGCGGGGTGACGTGAGAGAACTTGGGAAAGTTGAACACCAGACGGGCTGCGGCGTTCTGGATGAGTTGTAGGGGTTTAATGGCACAGGCAGGGAGCCCAGCCAACAGCGAGTTGCAGTAATCCAGACGGGAGATGACAAGTGCCTGGATTAGGACCTGCGCCGCTTCCTGCGTGAGGCAGGGTCGTACTCTGCGAATGTTGTAGAGCATGAACCTACAGGAACGGGTCACCGCCTTGATGTTAGTTGAATAATAATATAATGCATAGCTCTGATCGGGGGTAGGCTGTGGCCTTCATCACTACCTTCATCACTATGGAGGAAAAACCAGACAAGTCACATTTCCTTAGAAAAGCCCATCTGAAGCTGTCCACATCTGCCTGGTTCTCCAGTGGGAGCCAGCATATGAAGTGCCCTGGACTAAGCGATAGGCTTTCTAAGTGTGTAATCATTTGTTTCTCCTCTGGGACTGTGTGAACCCAACGCTGGTTAATTGATGAAATCCCAGCGATTAAAATGCACCTTAGGAATCTCATTAAAGCCCTCCACGCGTCGATGGCTCTGCTTCAGACTGATGTTTTTCTCCTGGAGCCCAAGCAGGAGCAGACCAGGCCGGATTTACCCGGATAATGGTATTGGTTTCACATCAAGTAGGAAGCAGGATGGAGACAGTGGATAAGCAAAGTTGGGACAGCTTCTTTCTCCCTCTATACTTCTCTCACTCTCTCTCCCTCTTCAATCTCTGTCCTTATTCCTTAAGCCCACCTACTCAGGCAACCAAAATAACATTGATTTCCCATTATGTGTAGCAAGGCTCCTGCTGAGGAGGTCCTGTCGGTTGACTGGTTCTCAGACCTGACCTCAGAGAGAGTTTTGCACTGTGGTATCGATGTGATCCTGTGCTTGCGTTCCCAAAACAAAGTGATTGAACATGGTGCTGTCACACTAGCTGCCCTGGGATAGGGCTACAAAGTCTGGGAGGGGACAGGCTGTCTGAATAAAGGCTAGGCCTCATTACTTAGTTTAACCTCCAACTTGGTAAGCAATTGATCAATTTCAACAACAAGAGCAAGACTGTCAATAGTCCTTTCAGAGTCATAGCATGAAACATGGTTATCTAAGCGCCGTGCATATCAGTTGGTGATGTGAAAACATCCTGAAGATCACTCAGGGGAGAATATCCTATCAGAGGTAAACAACTACACTTTAAAAAGTGGGACAACGCTGTTGTTTATCTGAAGTGCTTTTACTGATTGAGAGATTGAAAATGATGCTTGGGTTCATTCAACCAACCAAAATAAAATAACAACATTTGACAGATCAATGTGATTTTTTAAATTGAATGAAAGCTCTAAAATTGCAATGCAGATTGAATATCGGTGGGGGCAATGTAGCAGTGGCAGCAGCCTATCAGAAGAGTTGGGGGCGTGGCGTATTTGGGATTTGGCTTTAAATTTGCTATTTTTGCCCATCCGTGAGAGTGAATGTCATTCTAGTTAATCTGATCTACTGTAGTCGTTATTCACATGCAGATGTATACTGACAGCACATGTAAAGATACTTGAATAAGTGGATGTGGTGCTAAAGAGCCTGATAAAGTTTTGGTAATTGCTTGCTTGTAATGTTGTGGCTACTAAATGTGAAAGTAATGTTTCTTGATTTACAGGGAAGTCATGTAATTTATTGTAACCTAATTGAAGAAGTTTGGTTTATTCCAGATTAAAAGTGAATTTGTAACAAGATAACAAAAAAAATGGGTTGTGTTCACATGAAATATTTGTTTTTATTTGTTATTTATGTTATTGTTATTTATTTGGGTTTAACCAAAGGGGAAAGTAAATTGAGTGTTGAAAGAAATAGGTTGGAACTTGAAATATAGGTTTGGTAATAATCAAAGACATGAAAGGAAGTGACACAGTATGAGACACATGAAGTGGTGCTGGAGTACCAAAGTAACATATTGATAACAGAAGGTCTCTCCCAGAGGACCACGAGGCATTGAACTACAGACCTGTCTCTGCTCGATGTACTGTATCTGTTCACACATGACCTCTGGGCTGCAGCGTAACCCTCAGTGACTCAACAGTGCAGCTGTGAATCCAGCAGAATGAGAAGAGAATGTTCAAAGGTCAAGGATGAGGTCATCAATATACACACAGAACACAGAGCTGAAGCAGAAAGGTTTTCAGTAGGGCTTTTCAGCCGCAGTTGCTGTGCAGTTGTTTGATTGTCGTTCACCAAAGGGAGCAATTCACTCCTTGGATTAGGATAGACTGTTTTAAGATCTCTTTTAAATATGTCCACAGTTTCAGACGGCTATTCCAGAGGGTGGGGGCAGAGTAACTAAAGGCTGCCTCAATGCATATTGGTCCTAAGCTTTGGGATAGTTTAAAGGCCAGTGCCAGAGGACCTGAGGGACCTCCTGGGTACGTAACTTAAAAGCATGTCTGACATGTACTGGGGTGCACAATCATGAATTGATTTAAAAACCAATAAAATAATCTTAAAATTTATTCTGAAACTCACAGGCAGCCAGTGCAGAAACCTTATAACCGGTGTAATGTGGGCTCTCCATCTGGTCTTGGTCAGTACCCGTGCTGCAGCATTCTGTATGTTTTGCAGTTGACCAATGGCTTTTTTAGATAGACCAGACAGGAGAGCATTAGAGTAGTCAAGCCTGATTGTAATAAAAGCATGGATGAGTCTCTCTGTATCAGCCTGAGAGAGAAATGGCCCCACCTTGGCAATGTTCCTCAGGTGGTAATAAGCTATTTTGGTCACATTCCTAATGTGTGATTGGAATTTAAGTTCAGAATCTAAAATAACAGGTTTTTTACCTTTATTGCCCTTGAATGAAAATGTGTGGCCATATTCTCTCTCTGTGCTTTGGCTCCAAAAAACCTCAGAAGTTGTGAGCCTTCCAAGCATTTACAGTGCATTTGAGAAAGTATTCAGACACCTTGACTTCTTCCACATTTTGTTACGTTACAGCGTTATTCAAAAATGTATTACATTGTTTTTTCCCAATTTTTTTTCCTTTATTTAAATTGGCAAGTCAGTTAAGAACCCATTTTTATTTACAATGATGGTCTATCCCGGCCAAACCCTAACCCGGACAACGCTGGGCGAATTGTACAGCGCCCTATGGGACTCCCAATCACGTCCGGTTGTGGTACAGCCTGGAATCGAACCAGGGTCTGTAGTGATGCATCTAGCACTGAGATGCAATGCCTTCTGGAAGATTCTCCCCTCCACAGAGGAATGCTGGAGCTCTGTCAGAGTCACCATTGGGTTCTTGGTCACCTCCCTGACCAAGGCCCTTCGCCCCGGATTGCTCAGTTTGGCCGGGCGGCCAGCTCTAGGAAGAGTCTTGGTGGTTCCAAACTTCTTTCGTTTAAGAATGATGGAGGCCTCTGTGTTCTTGCGGACCTTCAATGCTGCATAATTGTTTTGGTACCCTTCCCCAGATCTGTGCCTCGACACAATCCTGTCTCGGAGCTCTACGGACAATTTCTTCAAGTTCATGGCTTGGTTTTTGCTCTGACATGCACTGTCAACTGTGGGACCTTACATAGACCTTTCCAAATCATGTCCAATCAATTGAATTTACCACAGGTGGTTTCCAATCAAATTGTAGAAACATCTCAAGACTGATTAATGGAAACAGGATGCACCTGAGCTCAATTTCAAGTCTCATAGCAAAGGTTCTGAATATTTATGTATTGTAAATATGGTATTTCTGTTTAAAAAAAATTATACATTTGCAAAAAAAATAATTACCTGTTTTCGCTTTGTCATTATGGGGTATTATGTGTAAATTGATGAGGATTATTTCATTTTTTATCCATTTTAGAATAAGGCTGTAACGTAACAAAATGTGGATAAAGGGAAGGGGTCTGAATACTTTCCAAATTCACTGTAAATCACTAATACAGTCTAATAATTTGTCTGTGGAGTTCAAATCCTCTGGTGACACAGAAATGTAAAGTTGTGTATCATCGGCGTAGTAGTGAAAATCCATGCTGTGCTTTCTGATAACGCTGCCAAGGGGTAAAATATATAAACTGAACAGTACCAGACCCAAAATCAAACCTTGTGGAACGCCACATGTGATATGTATTTCTCAGAGTTATGTTCGCCAAGGGTGAAAAAAACTTGACCGGTTAAATAGGTTCATAAACCTATTTAGAACTGGACCGGAGAGGCCAACCCACCGTTCCAGTCTGTATAAACTCAATGACAGTAAAAGGTATTTATACTGCACTGATTTGAATAATATAAAATCAAGGAAGTAAAGCAGATATACTGTATTTCAACACAACATTTAACTTTAATATAACATCAAAGTTTAGCACTGGAGAATTCCTGTGGTCAAATTCAATATCACTTGCTAATTCAACAGTCACAGAGTACATTAACTGGTAGTCACCCTCTGTTCCCAAGCAGTTGTCAATCACGCTAGTCTGACACGCCCTGAGCTGTGTGCTGCTGATTTGGAGAGCTCATTAACCCAGGCCTGTTTGGAGGAGAGCGTGCCCTGTCTGTCCTAGGCCCAATGTCAGACGTTCCTCCGGGCAGAGACAGGCTGATCAGTAGTGTTGAAATATTGGGCTCTGTCCATTAAATTGCTGGGAGTTTATATATGGAGTGTGCGACTTTCTTTCTTTTGATAGTTTATAGAAATATTGGTCTCTACCTGGTCCTGGAGATATAATATAAAGAAGTAACATACTGTTGTTACACCGTTAAGACTGGAGAATGAGAAAGGACAATATTCACATGGATTTGAAAGGTATGATACTGTATGTTCAGTGAAACAACAGAGGTGGAATCAACAAAGTGTTGACCAGACCTCAACACTATTTAACTCTTTATTTCCTTTTATTCTTTCTGTTTACACATTTTCATTCAACCATGCATAGGGCAAAGCTATCATTAAACAAGACGCTGGATCAGAATTCAGAACGCTGACTTGGAACACTGAGCTTCTCCATGTCGGATGCCAAGATGTTATGACATGAAGAAATAGTGCCTCTAAAACTATTCTGCCACTGCAGGAACATAAATCATTATTACCACAGAAAACACAAGGAAAATGGAATTGAGGAACGAACAAGGGAAAAGAGGAAATCGAGGAAACATGCATTAAATGTGCTTTGGTTTACTCTTGTTTGCTTTTATAGTTTGGTGTTATTTATTTTGAATGGGAGGGCTCCTTGTGTAATGTGGGCTGGGATCTAAAATAACGGAGGCTGGATGGTGCAGATGGAAATGACCACTGAATGGCCAATTGAGACCACTAATGTCCCTGGACTAGTGTTGACCACACTGTCTAGCATCCTCCTCATGGCTAAATATAGGATGGAAATATCAAGCAGTAAATATGGTCATGGGAAGGAAGAGCTGAGCAATCACAAAAGTTCAGCATGGGACTGGAAGCAACAAGACAAATTAAGAAAACAAGGGAAATTTGGCATGTTTTTTTGCACCTTTATTTAACTAGGAAAAACCCATTGAGACACATAGTCTCTTTTGCTAGGGAGACCTGGCCAAGAAAGCATTAGCAAAATTGCTCAAGGGAAGTGTTTAAGGTGAGGGTTTGTTCAGACTTTATGAAGTCCTATCCGACCTGTCTACTGAATTCAGGGAATTGCACTGACTGACTTTGTACCCGTCTTTCTCTTCTTCCAGCTTTTGGACTATCTTGTCATATCTTGCCCTTCTACATTTGATCAGGGTCTTCTTTTTGAGACAAGTTCCTGTCAGACTTAGCTTGAGTTGTGGTGAATTCACTGACTTTGTACCGGTCATTTTCTCAATTGATTGGGTTGGATGGGGAGCATCGCTGGCAACTATTTTCAGGTCTCTCCAGAGATATTTGATCGGGTTTGATTGTCACATCTAGCCAGTTTCCCTGTCTACATTTTATAGGCCTAACCTTGTTCATTTTCACCCCGGTTACCTAACATAAGCTGTGTGGGTGGTAGGAGTGGAGAAGCGTCTAGCCTGTCTATTCCTTTGGCAGTGCTACCCTTTTCTCCACTTGCAGATTCTCCTGTGAATTTGGCTTCTTAAACATGGGTTTATTCATGGCTCCCTGGCTGTGTGATAACCCCTCTCTCTCTAACGGGGGCTGTATGCATCTGTATAAATGAGGTGCTGCTGCGTACGTACATTTCCCCCTGCAGGTATTAATCATTCAGACTGAGCAGGACTGTGTCTGATGTCTGGACTACACTTACTTACATTCACAGGTTTCTTTATCTGTACTTGTAAAGCTGAATGGATGTCTTAAGCCCCTATTCTCTAGCTACCCAATGCGACTCTGTCATTGTCGTTTCCTCCACTATCTCCCTCGCCTTCCTCCATTCTTACCATCCTTCTTGTGTTTGCTCTCACTCTCTCCTTCTCTCTGTCTCAGACTATTCTCTCTCTCAAACCCCTCTATCCCCTTTTCTCTTGCCCCCGTCGCTCATGCAATAGTCGGTTTCGTCCGTCTCTTATTGTGAGGCATTTTCTATGTTTTCCTATAGTGATCTGTGCCAGAGAGGAGCCTTGGGAGGAGAACACTGTAGTACCATGGACCTGAACCAACCAAGCTGCATCTTCCTGTAGAGGTCAAGCTATCCTGAAGTCCATCTTTTCTCGACAGCTGATTCTACGCTCCTTCTTCCGAACCTGAGGGGGGCAGTGTGCTGTTCTGCAGTGTTCTGCTCGACACAGCCACCAGGCAGCTCAGAGAAACAGCTAACAACGTGGCTGCAGGGCGGTGTGACCCTGACTCAAGCCAGTTCTGAAGAGGGCGGGCTGCCTGGCTCTTAGCCAGCCGTGCAAGCTGTGTAAAAGTCCTGCGGCCCCATCCCACATAGCCAATGTTACATTGGTTCCAGCCCCTCTCTGCTTCTCTATGCTTCCCCGCCATCTGTGCTCTTAATGAAGCTGTCGAGAAGCTGTCATTCACTCATGAATGACTGCGCCTCACAGGCTGATTGCTAGCGCTATGCTAGCCAGCGGGGATTTAGCTACGAACCAACGCCAGAGGGTGGGAGAAAGTAACTTTTCAAAACTGCAGAGGACTTATTTTCAGCGTAGCACGGCCACTCGAGAGCGTGTACCTGACGACACAAGCTGATTTGAAGACAGACCTGTGAGGGATCCAGCTCTGTAGGTCTACATGGTTTATTTTGAAGGGAGCACAGTTATGTGAATGTGTAAGAGCATAACAGTTGAGTGATTAATAAGTCATGATAAATCCCAGTGTGTTTGTCAGCACAGCGAGGCCTCGGGTTTGGGAACAAAAGGGGGAAGTCCCATCTCTGGTGATGAAGTCATGGCAACGATCTACTGCCAAGTCTTTGGATAGAGATGGAGGGGTTGGTGTTGGACAGGGAGGGGAGGGGTGCTGAATCATGTTCACCTAGTGTCACACATGCCTGATTGGAGCAAGGGGTCTTTCTAATACTTAGTCTCTCCACACCCCTTGTTAACTCAACCACCGACCCTCTGTTGTTTCACAACCCTTAGAGCCCCTCATTCCTTTGCAGTTAATTCAGCAAGGATTATTAGGAATAGAGCCTGGGATAAAGGAATATGGGTTTATTATTTACCAGATGTACATTTTTTTCTATAGTGACGGTGGTGGTTTTCGCAGCATCAGAGCATTACTAGGGGAATAAAATGTGTTCATTTCATTCCCATGCATTGATATCATTATGTCATTACCACATCTTGGTAACTGTATAGTAATATCATCATAATTCAGATCAGATCACTTGAGAGAAATTGGATATGAGATTACTGAAAAAGAGCACCCGTTGGAAGCCTGAGTGACTTATAACACTGAATAGTAATTGCTATGCCGTTATGCACGTCTGTCGTGAGTCATAATCTCAGCCGTCTTCCTGTGGTCAAATTCAATATCACTTGCTAATTCAACAGTCACAGAGTACATTAACTGGTAGTCACCCTCTGTTCCCAAGCAGTTGTCAATCACGCTAGTCTGACACGCCCTGAGCTGTGTGCTGCTGATTTGGAGAGCTCATTAACCCAGGCCTGTTTGGAGGAGAGCGTGCCCTGTCTGTCCTAGGCCCAATGTCAGACGTTCCTCCGGGCAGAGACAGGCTGATCAGTAGTGTTGAAATATTGGGCTCTGTCCATTAAATTGCTGGGAGTTTATATATGGAGTGTGCGACTTTCTTTCTTTTGATAGTTTATAGAAATATTGGTCTCTACCTGGTCCTGGAGATATAATATAAAGAAGTAACATACTGTTGTTACACCGTTAAGACTGGAGAATGAGAAAGGACAATATTCACATGGATTTGAAAGGTATGATACTGTATGTTCAGTGAAACAACAGAGGTGGAATCAACAAAGTGTTGACCAGACCTCAACACTATTTAACTCTTTATTTCCTTTTATTCTTTCTGTTTACACATTTTCATTCAACCATGCATAGGGCAAAGCTATCATTAAACAAGACGCTGGATCAGAATTCAGAACGCTGACTTGGAACACTGAGCTTCTCCATGTCGGATGCCAAGATGTTATGACATGAAGAAATAGTGCCTCTAAAACTATTCTGCCACTGCAGGAACATAAATCATTATTACCACAGAAAACACAAGGAAAATGGAATTGAGGAACGAACAAGGGAAAAGAGGAAATCGAGGAAACATGCATTAAATGTGCTTTGGTTTACTCTTGTTTGCTTTTATAGTTTGGTGTTATTTATTTTGAATGGGAGGGCTCCTTGTGTAATGTGGGCTGGGATCTAAAATAACGGAGGCTGGATGGTGCAGATGGAAATGACCACTGAATGGCCAATTGAGACCACTAATGTCCCTGGACTAGTGTTGACCACACTGTCTAGCATCCTCCTCATGGCTAAATATAGGATGGAAATATCAAGCAGTAAATATGGTCATGGGAAGGAAGAGCTGAGCAATCACAAAAGTTCAGCATGGGACTGGAAGCAACAAGACAAATTAAGAAAACAAGGGAAATTTGGCATGTTTTTTTGCACCTTTATTTAACTAGGAAAAACCCATTGAGACACATAGTCTCTTTTGCTAGGGAGACCTGGCCAAGAAAGCATTAGCAAAATTGCTCAAGGGAAGTGTTTAAGGTGAGGGTTTGTTCAGACTTTATGAAGTCCTATCCGACCTGTCTACTGAATTCAGGGAATTGCACTGACTGACTTTGTACCCGTCTTTCTCTTCTTCCAGCTTTTGGACTATCTTGTCATATCTTGCCCTTCTACATTTGATCAGGGTCTTCTTTTTGAGACAAGTTCCTGTCAGACTTAGCTTGAGTTGTGGTGAATTCACTGACTTTGTACCGGTCATTTTCTCAATTGATTGGGTTGGATGGGGAGCATCGCTGGCAACTATTTTCAGGTCTCTCCAGAGATATTTGATCGGGTTTGATTGTCACATCTAGCCAGTTTCCCTGTCTACATTTTATAGGCCTAACCTTGTTCATTTTCACCCCGGTTACCTAACATAAGCTGTGTGGGTGGTAGGAGTGGAGAAGCGTCTAGCCTGTCTATTCCTTTGGCAGTGCTACCCTTTTCTCCACTTGCAGATTCTCCTGTGAATTTGGCTTCTTAAACATGGGTTTATTCATGGCTCCCTGGCTGTGTGATAACCCCTCTCTCTCTAACGGGGGCTGTATGCATCTGTATAAATGAGGTGCTGCTGCGTACGTACATTTCCCCCTGCAGGTATTAATCATTCAGACTGAGCAGGACTGTGTCTGATGTCTGGACTACACTTACTTACATTCACAGGTTTCTTTATCTGTACTTGTAAAGCTGAATGGATGTCTTAAGCCCCTATTCTCTAGCTACCCAATGCGACTCTGTCATTGTCGTTTCCTCCACTATCTCCCTCGCCTTCCTCCATTCTTACCATCCTTCTTGTGTTTGCTCTCACTCTCTCCTTCTCTCTGTCTCAGACTATTCTCTCTCTCAAACCCCTCTATCCCCTTTTCTCTTGCCCCCGTCGCTCATGCAATAGTCGGTTTCGTCCGTCTCTTATTGTGAGGCATTTTCTATGTTTTCCTATAGTGATCTGTGCCAGAGAGGAGCCTTGGGAGGAGAACACTGTAGTACCATGGACCTGAACCAACCAAGCTGCATCTTCCTGTAGAGGTCAAGCTATCCTGAAGTCCATCTTTTCTCGACAGCTGATTCTACGCTCCTTCTTCCGAACCTGAGGGGGGCAGTGTGCTGTTCTGCAGTGTTCTGCTCGACACAGCCACCAGGCAGCTCAGAGAAACAGCTAACAACGTGGCTGCAGGGCGGTGTGACCCTGACTCAAGCCAGTTCTGAAGAGGGCGGGCTGCCTGGCTCTTAGCCAGCCGTGCAAGCTGTGTAAAAGTCCTGCGGCCCCATCCCACATAGCCAATGTTACATTGGTTCCAGCCCCTCTCTGCTTCTCTATGCTTCCCCGCCATCTGTGCTCTTAATGAAGCTGTCGAGAAGCTGTCATTCACTCATGAATGACTGCGCCTCACAGGCTGATTGCTAGCGCTATGCTAGCCAGCGGGGATTTAGCTACGAACCAACGCCAGAGGGTGGGAGAAAGTAACTTTTCAAAACTGCAGAGGACTTATTTTCAGCGTAGCACGGCCACTCGAGAGCGTGTACCTGACGACACAAGCTGATTTGAAGACAGACCTGTGAGGGATCCAGCTCTGTAGGTCTACATGGTTTATTTTGAAGGGAGCACAGTTATGTGAATGTGTAAGAGCATAACAGTTGAGTGATTAATAAGTCATGATAAATCCCAGTGTGTTTGTCAGCACAGCGAGGCCTCGGGTTTGGGAACAAAAGGGGGAAGTCCCATCTCTGGTGATGAAGTCATGGCAACGATCTACTGCCAAGTCTTTGGATAGAGATGGAGGGGTTGGTGTTGGACAGGGAGGGGAGGGGTGCTGAATCATGTTCACCTAGTGTCACACATGCCTGATTGGAGCAAGGGGTCTTTCTAATACTTAGTCTCTCCACACCCCTTGTTAACTCAACCACCGACCCTCTGTTGTTTCACAACCCTTAGAGCCCCTCATTCCTTTGCAGTTAATTCAGCAAGGATTATTAGGAATAGAGCCTGGGATAAAGGAATATGGGTTTATTATTTACCAGATGTACATTTTTTTCTATAGTGACGGTGGTGGTTTTCGCAGCATCAGAGCATTACTAGGGGAATAAAATGTGTTCATTTCATTCCCATGCATTGATATCATTATGTCATTACCACATCTTGGTAACTGTATAGTAATATCATCATAATTCAGATCAGATCACTTGAGAGAAATTGGATATGAGATTACTGAAAAAGAGCACCCGTTGGAAGCCTGAGTGACTTATAACACTGAATAGTAATTGCTATGCCGTTATGCACGTCTGTCGTGAGTCATAATCTCAGCCGTCTGCATGTATGGCTGTATAGTACGTGTTCTAACAAGCCAGCCAGCTCAATCTTAATTACACTGCTTGGCTTTATCTCATATGACCATCATTTCCCTACTAATGTAATAATCGTCCCCAGGCTGTAGTTTTTCACTGATATAGAGAACCAAAGACAAATACAGTTGGATGGTGGTTCAAAGGGGGGTTTTGTGACCATGATGAAGTGATGTGTGTTGCTTTTTCCACTGGAGCCTGGTAAGAGCGCTGTTTTCGGAGAGGGGACGGTTGGTGCCTAGATTGATGAGTCAGCAGCCCCAGGAGCCAGGGGTTGTTCTGGGCCATAGGGGCCCGCGGTGTGGCCTCTCTCCCTGGTGCGCACTCTCATTCTGCACACCCTCCTCCGAGTGGAGGAGCCACTGCACCACTGCCACCGCACCAGATCCAGCACCACCAGACCCAAAGAGGACGGCTCCGGCTCTCATCCAGAGACCACTAAGCCTGGACAGACACCCACAACCACAGGAGCTCAACACACTGCAGTGCACAGTCCCCTCGTTTAGACAGACACTTTCATTTCTCCCTCTCTCTCTCTATGGCTGGCCCACTTGCATGTCAATGTGCTAAATCTATTAAGCATTACCAGCTCTGCAAAAATGTAGCATAATTAAATAACTTTGTGAATTACCACTTTGCTTTATGTTGGGGTGAAGATTAAACTGTACTTTTTATGACCGAAGAACAAAGAGAAGTCTGGACTTCTGGAGTTCTAGAGTTTTGACAGCAGGGCCCAGAAAGCAATCTCCATTCCAAAGAGGGTTGGGTAAAAATCCCTCTTTCTCAGCAGTCGTAATAAACAAAGAACATCATCATCTCTCTCTCATGATCAGAAAGATTTGATGTTATGCCTCAATTGAGTTTGCCAGAGAAGGATTTAAATCCAGGACTTAATCTAATACGGTCTCTCTCTCTCCCCCTCAACCTTTCCCTCTTTCTCGCACTCTCCTTCTCCCTCCATCTGCCTCACTTTTTCTTCCCCTCCCTCTGTATTTCCCACACTCCCTACCTCCCTCCACCTCCTCCCTGTCTGCACGGAAGTGAGCACTCCGTCTCCCTGTTAACTCCATGCTCTGCCTGGACAGGACTCAAGAGATAATGGTTGTAGCTACATGGCCCACAAATCAGGACAGATTTATTCCAACATCGCTGGCCGTGTCCTGGGCCAAAGGATCGCCATCGCCCCTGGAGTGCTGTCCTCAGGAGCGACAAGGACGAAAAGGGGAATGAGGAGAATGAGCCACCAGGGTCTGGGTGACGTGACGGGGAACGAGCTGGGCCACACAGAGATCAGACGCTGCGCCACGCTCCCTTGTGTTCCTCTTTAAACAGCTTCCTGCACTAGACCTCATTATACTGTGCCCTAGCCTCACTCTGATGACATTCTCAGTTCTCTCACACACACGCTCTCTCTACGTCATATAGATTACAGCTCTCACTGAAGAGCTGAGGCTAGATTTGCACTGGGTCTAGACTGCAGTGTCCTCTGTAGCTCAGTTAGCAGAGCATGATGCTTACTATGCCAGGATAGTGGGTTCGATTCCCTCAGCCACCCATACGTAAAAAAATTATGCAAGCATGAGTTGCTTTGGATAAAATAATCTGCTAAATGACATATATTATTATTACACACATTGGGCTCTGTTTTTGGTTGGTGGTAAGGAGGCGCAAGTGTCAAATTTCTTCATGGAATTGTGTCATGTAAATACTGGCGAATTGGCATTTTTTTGGCCTCTACGGCAGTTTCGGCAATTTACCTGTCTAACATCAGCTGGCTTGTGCTGAGGTGGGAGGGATTTAAATAGTTGAGGTGTGTACTTAAAAAGTGTGCCAATAAGACAATTTCAGTGAGCGCAACTAGGAGAATTTAAGACTAGTCTTTATTTTTTACTTTTTTTATTGCATATTAAAACATACATTCTACATGCAGTGAAGCCGCTCAACATTTACAATACATTCAGTCATCTAGCAGACACTCCCATCCAGAGCACCCACAGGAGCAGCCAGGGTCAAGCGCCCCACCCAAGGGCACATCAACAGATCCCCCATCAAATCGGGGACCCGAACCAGAGACCTATCGGCCACCGACCCAAGCTCCCAACCGCCAGGTCGCCAATCCAAGATCCCCCCACAGTTCACCTAGAGCTGCCCCTCAACCATCTGAGACCACCCTCTTTGGATTTTTATGCACCATATGCTGTATCTTTCAACTATGCTGTGATGTTTAACATACAATTTGAATCTACCTAATTGAATAGAATCCACAGATTGCGAGTTGAAGATAAATACTTCACTTAGAGTGTTAGTAATTGACTGACCAGGTCTCTCTAAATCTCCCAACAATGCTATTTATAGGATCAACTTTAGATTAATGCTATATATTTTCAGCCATTTCTGAACCTGAGACCAGAAACAGGCTACCTAAGGGCAATACCAGAACAAATGGTCTATTGATTCTGTATCCTCACAGCAAAATCTGCAGAGCTGTGATGATTTTATGCCCAAAATACTCAACATTTTGTTGAAGGCAAGAGTTCTGTACGATCATTTTAGCTGAAAAGTTTTGAATTTGCATCGTTTCATGTATGAACTCATACACCCTGTGCCATGAAATCGGAGCGTCAAAAATCTCTTGCCAGCTATTTTGCGATCTGTATGGCACAGCTTTCAACATCCTGGTCCTCAACTTAAACTGGTATACTTAACTATTTTTGCTATTTTTGTTCCTCCACCAGTTTTGATCCTTTATATTGGGCAGACAGACCAGTTCCCCACCTCTTCTTGCTGACACCTGCCTCCTCCATTTTGGGGGTAATTCTCTAATCAGTTGGTTGTAATCTTGGATTGAGAATTCCAATTTACAAAATAATTTTAAAACAAAATACCCTTTCCAAAAGCTGGTTTTAGCAGTAACACAATTGGTTATGGGGCACACAGTAGCCTTACTAATGGTACCCAAACTATCATGCACTGACCCGACGCACGCTCACTAGACTATATATTCACACTAAATACAGTACACACTCACTCACACACACTACATTGACACTCCCACACAAAACCCACACACATTCACATACACTACGTACAGTACGCCCACACAAACACACATAACACACACATGCAGACCGACACAACACACACATACATGCACATTACACACACACACACGCACACTCATTTTTGCACTCATGATTTGCTGCTGCTACTTCTTTATTCTTTATCATTATCTATCTGGATGCCTAGTCACTACCCTGCCTTCGTGTACATATCTACCTCAAATACCATATTATTATCTATCTGGATGCCTAGTCACTACCCTGCCTTCATGTACATATCTACCTCAAATACCTTATTATTATCTATCTGGATGCCTAGTCACTACCCTGCCTTCATGTACATATCTACCTCAAATGCCATATTATTATCTATCTGGATGCCTAGTCACTACCCTGCCTTCATGTACATATCTACCTCAAATACCATATTATTATCTATCTGGATGCCTAGTCACTACCCTGCCTTCATGTACATATCTACCTCAAATGCCATATTATTATCTATCTGGATGCCTAGTCACTACCCTGCCTTCATGTACATATCTACCTCAAATACCATATTATTATCTATCTGGATGCCTAGTCACTACCCTGCCTTCATGTACATATCTACCTCAAATACCATATTATTATCTATCTGGATGCCTAGTCACTACCCTGCCTTCATGTACATATCTACCTCAAATACCTTATTATTATCTATCTGGATGCCTAGTCACTACCCTGCCTTCATGTACATATCTACCTCAAATACCATATTATTATCTATCTGGATGCCTAGTCACTACCCTGCCTTCATGTACATATCTACCTCAAATACTGTATTATTATCTATCTGGATGCCTAGTCACTTTACCCTGCCTTCATGTACATATCTACCTCAAATACCGTATTATTATCTATCTGGATGCCTAGTCACTACCCTGCCTTCATGTACATATCTACCTCAAATACCATATTATTATCTATCTGGATGCCTAGTCACTACCCTGCCTTCATGTACATATCTACCTCAAATACCATATTATTATCTATCTGGATGCCTAGTCACTACCCTGCCTTCATGTACATATCTACCTCAAATACCATATTATTATCTATCTGGATGCCTAGTCACTACCCTGCCTTCATGTACATATCTACCTCAAATACTGTATTATTATCTATCTGGATGCCTAGTCACTTTACCCTGCCTTCATGTACATATCTACCTCAAATACCGTATTATTATCTATCTGGATGCCTAGTCACTACCCTGCCTTCATGTACATATCTACCTCAAATACCTTATTACTATCTATCTGGATGCCTAGTCACTTTACCCTGCCTTCATGTACATACAGTATCTACCTCAAATACCTGGTACCTTTGCAAATTGATCTGGTACTGGTACTCCCTCTATACAGCTCCATTCTTGTGTATTTTATTTTATTCATCTTGTGTTACAATGTTTCTATTTGTAAACTCTGCATTGTTGGGAAGGGCTTGTAAGAAAACATTTCACAGTAGTCTACACCAGTTGTATTCAGTGCATGTGACATACACATTGGATATGTACATCACCAATGTTTTATTAAACTATTACAAGCCTATTTATTGATATTGGACATAATTTTGGGCCCAGCTTCTGTTAAACATTTGGACTCGTTATGTGTGTTGCCCATTGCATGAAAGGTGTCAGTGACAGTAGGAAGCATGTTTAGGAAAATCAAGTTACTTAAAAATAATGCTCATTGTTTTTCCTTCATAATGTTGTCCAAAAAATGCATCTTCCACTTTCCTCTGATGGACCCAACTGTCAAATCTCAGGAATTCCGTGGTGCTGAATCCGCTTGTAGGCTATATTTGCCTGGGTGTTTGTTTACCTTTCACATGGCAAAGTCACTACAGGCCATATCAATGGCAATGGTAGGCTATAGCTATATATTTTGGACATGTTTTGGACTTTCTCTTTATATTGGATCTTTTTCCGGCTCCTGTGAAAGGTTTGAATGTGCGTAAAACCCTCCATAATATTGTATGCCAACTGGGAGCAATATGGTGCCGGTAACTATTCAGACATAACCTGTCTAAAACAAGTTATTTATTTTATTAGAATTTGACTAGAATTATTCCGTCTTTTTAGGTCTCATCAATAATGAATTTAATCTGGCTTATTGACAATGTTTGGCATGTCCATGGCTCAGACATAATGCATTTTACAGTAGGCCTATATCAGTGTGAATGCTATGTTAACAATATATTTCCATACTGAAGCCATGCAATTACTGTTCAAAAACATAATCTACAATTATAGGATAGGCCTGCATTTAGTTAATTGGACAGTAAGGGGTCAAGTTGACACACTTGTTTATTCATCAAAAGCCCTTTCGCACCACCGCCAGCTACTGTGGCCATAATTCTGGTTGTGAAAATAGCAAAAAGAATTCTGACTCACCCTGAACCTATAGCGCTACCGCCAGCTCTCCGATTTTCTATTGTGTTAGGTTTGTTACAATAAAGCCGTGCACATACCGGTCATAATCAGACTTTCATAACTAATATCTCGAAATTCAGAACATATACTAATTGCCTCTGTAGCGAAAATTGTTCTTCAAACATTTTTTTTAAAGTATAGGCCTCACTCATCACAAATTGTAAGCAAACTCCTAAAGGCATGATTGACATCGGGAAAAGAGGGTATTGGCTATAATCTGATATAGGCTATGACTGTCTGGCTAGTGGCTTGTGTGGATATTTTAGTATGGTGTTTAGCTAGAGTCTAAACTACCTGTGTTCAGGGCTTAATTTGTAAATCGGGAGGTGCCAGAACAAAAAGTGAGGACGAGAAGGGGGTGGCCTGGGAAATGCTCTGTGGTACCGGAAAGCATGAGATATATATTTTTGGACTTTATAATAAATCATTGCAAGGCATATCATCACATTTGTGTAGTGACATAGAGCAGTAGAGGAGGTTACAGAAGTTGCACACATGAGGGACCATTTTTCGTAGCCATAGGTATGGAGGGAAAAAATTGTCTTTTAGAAATGCATTCCATGCAATTCTACATAATTTTAAAATATATAAAACATATATTTTATGAAACATTGAATTTGGCCTTACTGCTATTAGCCCTTAGAAACGCATTGAATAACAGATTCATACATAGAAAAACCAAGTCAAATTTTTTTTTTTTTTTTAAGTTTCTGTCCTATATCTGAGAGATATAAGAAAGATCATGAAATTATTATTTAAAAAAGAAATCTCCATATTTAACCAATTTATTTTGGCACTAAACTACTTCCAAAACGGAGAACACCATCATGTTTGTGAGAGCCTCATCTTATAGGCCAAACAGTTCAGACACTATAGACGCTTTCGTGAGAAGACCGATTTTTGGGATGTCTCATGGTCTGACCAACACCGCAGTAGCTCGGCCACCTTCCACCGCAGATGCGGAAGGCCGACATAGGCGGATGCAGTGGATTGAGACGCAGCCCACACAAAACAAAAAAACATATCTCTAGCTTAAATAGACAGATTTTGATGGGGATTTTTTAATTAGGCTAATTACATTTCCACGGGAGCGCGGACATCAACTCTAGGGTTTTAAAACCTCACAAACAATCTAAATGACAGGCTACCTTGACACTGACAAACTGAGATCAATAAAAACGAATTTGTCTTGAATCCATCAATATCCTAGGCCTGGATGTGTGGAGACACACATATTGTGGGGTACAATATCAGGAGGAAATTATAGTCCTAAAAAAGCTTTCCAGTTTCACTGACTCACCCAATTATGTGCAGCTCACTCGCCAGCAATGGTCGATGCTCGTGTCAAAAGCCTACCTCTTTCTTTTGTTTTACTTTGTAAAATAATATTCGCTCAATAGGCCTATTTAGAAGTTGATCAAATATTTTGGTAGCCTACAGCAGACAGATTAGAAATTCCGTGGTGCTGAATACACTTGTAGGCTATATTTGCCTGGGTGTTTGTTTACCTTTCACATGGCAAAGTCACTACAGGCCATATCAATGGCAATGGTAGGCTATAGCTATAAATTTTGGACATGTTTTGAACTTTCTCTTTATATTGGATCTTTTTCCGGCTCCTGTGAAAGGTTTGAATGTGCGTAAAACCCTCCATAATATTGTATGCCAACTGGGAGCAATATGGTACCGGTAACTATTCAGACATAACCTGTCTAAAACAAGTTATTTATAGTCTTCTCTTTTCAGCAGGAGCCATTTGCTTTCCAACCTGTGTTTTCTCGCGATTGTATTTGAAATATTGCGAAAGACCTGTTTTGTCTGTATGCTGTTCACTGACAGATTTGCCGCATGTTCCCGACTGTAGGCTATGCCTTGTTATTGGGCTACACACAATCAAATGAAATAAAACTTTATTTATTCAGCACATTTTAGACATGTAATGCAACGTAATGTGCGTCACAAAAAAAGTATATAATAATAATATAAATATTTACTACACAACAAACTCAAGAGGATAAAAACTAAAGAATAACAATAAAAACTGTATTCTAAAATGTACCCTAAGGAAAATCAAAGCTAAAAATGTGTGTTAAGATCTCTTTTAAATATGTCCATAGTTTTGGCCCCCCTCAGATTTTCTGGCAGGCTGTTCCAGAGGCATAATAAGTAAAGGCTACCTCTCCATGCCTCTTGGTCCTAGGCAATCCATTTTTTAAAGAAGCTATTGATCCTCTGTGGCTAAATTATAGGCCTACTCATGGTGTAACAGGCCTAGGATAACTTTGGGAAATGTATTTACATTTATCAGGGTTGCTCCAGCACCTCCAGCACCCTTCCTGTGGCTATGATTCTATAAGGAAATGAATTATGAAGTTCTGCAGGTAGGCTGTCAGCAAACCAGCCAAATCAAATGTTATGCTGCTGTGGCAGTACTGTTGCTATGTAAACTAGGTAGCTTGCTACACACACTCGACCACTGACCGCATTTAAAACCATGCATGTTTGGATACCGGGGTACAGGGCAGACTGGGAGAAAGGCACAACGGGAGCATGTGAGCTCCATAACGAAGCAGTCTAATGGCCGGGGTAGGGGTGGCGAACCTGACAACCTCACGACCACTTGGGGGCAGTGGGTTCAGAACAACAACGACAAAAACCGTGTACAAAAAAATATACAGTGAGCATCAAAAGTATTGGGACAGTGACACATTTTTTGTTGTTTTGGCTCTGTACTCCAGCACATTGGATTTGAAATTATATAATGACTATAAGGTTAAAGTGCAGACTGTCAACTTTTATTTGAGGGTATTTTCCTCCATATCGGCATGAAACTACAGTACTTTTTGTTCATAGTCCCCACATTTTAAGGGAACAAAATTGTTGGGGCAAATTCACTTAGATGTGAATTGAAGTAGTCAAACGTTTAGTATTTGGTCCCATATTCCTAGAATGCAATTCTTAGATCAAGCTTGTGGCTCCACAAAGTTGTTGGATGCATTTGCTGTTTGTTTTGGTTGTGTTTCAGATGATAATGAACTCTAAATAATATATTGTGTCATTTTGGAGTCACTTTAACTATCAATAAGAATAGAATATTTACAAGAAAGTGACTCCAAAATGACACAATACATTATTTACTATTCATTCTATTAGGCACAAAATAATCTGAAACACAACCGAAACAAACAGCAAACGCATCCAACAAGTTTGTAGAGTCACAAGCTTGATGTAGTCATTGTGTGCTATGAATATGGGATCAAATACTATACTTTTGATTACTTTAATACACATAAGTGTATTTGTCCTACTACTTTTGGACCTTTAAAATGGAGGGACTATGTAAAAGAAAAAAAGTGCTCTAATTTCTAAACGGGTCACACAATGTGGATGAAAATACCCCCCAAAAATGTAAGAGGACAGTCTGCACTTTAACCTCATATGCATTGTATCATTTCAAATCCAAAGTGCTGGAGTACAGAGCCAAACAACAAAAAGGTGTCACTGTCACTGGCACTTGACGAGTGGGAGGGCAAAGGGGCAGGTGCTTGGGTACAGGTGGACCCCTATCTGTGCACGTGCCTGGCCCACTGTGTCCCAGCCTGATGCTAAAATACATTTTTATGACTGACTTGTTGGCAAGTCCTATATTAGATCATTTCATAATGTTTGTTAGCCCCTAACGGAAGCTTAGTCAAATGTACTCTAAAGTGCAAATTAACATTCTCTACAGTGTTTGCCACAATCGAGCCATGAGCCATGCCTAACCCTACCACATCTTTAGGTTGTAGCTCTGTGCCATATATCTACCGTGTGTAATGCCCATCCCTACTGTTAGCAGATCCAGTCATGGCTTGTCTCAGTCTCAGTGTTGGCCTGAACCCATCCACGTCTGGTCTGACTCTCCCATCCGTATTGTCTCCAACCCCAGTAATAGCTCGGTCATAACTCTCTCTCTGTCCCTCTGACATTCACCAACACTGCCGTCCCCATTGTTAACACATCCCATAGCAGGCCTTGCTAAAGGTTAGCCAGCCTAGCTTCCAGACTTTGTTCCACTCACTCCCCCCTCCGCCTTGTATTGTTAACAGCTGAGATGAGTGAGCTTGGCTGGGGAGAGAGAGGAAGAAACGCTGGGTAACATGATTTAGGTTCACATACTCTGTCTGGACTCTCCCAGGACCCTATGAAAGGCAACAGATTGTAAACTCTGTGTGACTCAGCTGCTGCCTGGGGATCCGTGGGGCTCTACTGCCATCTGCTGGTAGGGGCTTCCTCTTGACAACTGCATGAGGCGAATGGGAACTTAGATTTCAGTAAAGTGGTTCATACTCTTTAAACAAGTTCGGTCAAATGTTATTCAAAACAAACAAATGAAAACAGTGCTAATGATGAGTAATACAGATTCTTTGTTTACTTTAACTCTATTCTACATTCATTCCTCAATGAAAATGGATTCTAACAGCTGTATTAGTGAAACTTTTACTGTTCACCTCCGCAACTCAACAGCCAATTGGCTTCAGATTTACATTGGTTGAAAGAACATGATGATTTAATACAGAAATAGATGAATGCAGTAGGGTCGTTCCACCAATTTGGTGCTATTTGAGAAGTGTAACTTGGTGATACTTTTGGGGGGGGGGGGGGGATTTCACCTAATTTTAACATTCTGTCATAAAGAGCACATGTTCCACTTCATAAAAAACATGTTTTCCCATCTCAAGAGGTTAAATAAAAAATGTGTATAGTAATTGCTTATTAAGTTCCAAATAAAGTCACCGGGATTGAGGATTGATGATTTCATCTTAAATCAGCCATCAATCCCCTCGTAACAGGGGGAATGGAAGCTTGTTGTGTGCAACAGGGAGTGACAATTGAATGCAAGCTTCACATATTAATTTTTTTACTGACAATACTTTTCTAGCCGTCTATCTATGGGTAATAGGGTTGACGTGTTATGATCGACCCACTCACTTTTCCACCACAAAAACACCAGAAAAGGGCCAAAACGAGTTGAACCAGCTCACATGCTTTTACACTATGATTTGATTATTAGATGTTCAATGTTTCTATTGAAATAAATATTAAAAAGGAATAGTTAAAAATGAGATTTCAGTTCATGTAACAGGATTCACCTTAAAATGAGGGACAGATGTAAATTAATCACTAATCACATTAAATAAATAATCATCTTCAGAAATAACTTTGTCAAACTTTTTGGGATTAAGTGGGTTGAAATCTTCCTAGACTTGACAAAGGGATGTCAAAATGCTGAATTTTGGCACTTTAGCAAGCCTTTATTCATATAAAAAGCTTTATTGAATTATCCATGTGGTCTGTATTAAAGAGCACTTTATATAAAAGGCTTTTAAAAATCAATATTGGTGCATAATTTCTACTCAAAATATCAAAGGGATGCAAAAGACAATCTTTTCGTGTTACTATAAACAAATACATTTGATTAAATCGTATTTGGCAGTAATCTCTGGCGAGTCTTCACAGATCCCACTACCTGTGCCGGGCCTATTTCAGACAACAGAACAGACAAAAAACTATCCATCACTTCCGTGGATAAAAATGTGTCTCCTCATACAAAAGGAAGATGAAAAATTGATGAAATTCTAAGAGGGGTGAGCAGATGGATTATGAACTATAAATGTATAACAAATGAACCATGCGGGGGGGGGGGGGGGTCTAGGACTTCTCAATCAATCACTGCTTTAACCAGGCAGCAGGCAGCGTCTCGTCGGATCTGAGACAGCAGACAGAGAGACACAGTCTCTGTCCCAAGTGGCACCCTATTCCCTATATAGTGCATTACTTTTGACCAGAGCCCTATGGTCCCTGGTGAAAAGTAGGTGCACTATCAAGGGAATAGGGTGGCATTTGGGACATAGTCACTGGCAACAGACTCACGGCCCAGGAGGTAGCAGACAACAAAAAAACACAACCGAGATAAAGAGCCATCCATCTGACCCCAGCAACCACCTGGAGTATTATAGAAGCTGTCTCAAAGAGTTGTTTGTCTTTCATGTCTGTCTGTCTGTCTGTCTGTCTGTCTGTCTGTCTGTCTGTCTGTCTGTCTGTCTGTCTGTCTGTCTGTCTGTCTGTCTGTCTGTCTGTCTGTCTGTCTGTCTGTCTGTCGGTCGGTCGGTCGTCCGTCCGTCTCTCTCATCACGTCACCTTACTCAATTTCTCCTCTCTATAATCTCACAGACTAACCTTCTTGGGCCACCCATCCGATCCCACTAGCCATCGACAGAAAATGACCTCAGCAACCCCCCCCCCCCCCCCCAGACCCTCCAGGCCCCCACCTGCCCCACACAGATGACGATCTGACATGTAGCCATTAAACACATTGTTAGTATGCCCGGGGCTGTCAGAGTCCAGCGAGTCACAATGGCCAACAGCGTGTCTCCATACTGCTGCTGTGCAGCCATGGGAAGGACCTATTGTTAGCGAGGATGGGGAGGTACAACTGTTGTGGTCTTGACCAGTAGGACTTTGGCTCTTTAGAAAGTCAGAGAGGTGTGGAGCAGTGTGTAATGCTGCACACACACACTTACACACACACCTACCTACTCCCCCCTCTTCTCTCTTAGCTTCCTCCTGGCTCTGCTTTTATGAGAAGAACAGTGTGATGCTGACACGGCCATTATCTCTCCATGGCTAGCACCCCCCCCCCCCCCCCCCCCAACCCCCTCACCAAGGACAACCGTCTCATATCCACACAAAAGACAAATCCTCCTTCATCCGCTTCTATCTCTCTCTCGCTCTCTCGACCCTGGCAGAGCTACAGTCGTTGGTGACCTAAGCAGAAGCTAGTTGTGACACTCATGAGTACAGTCTATCTATCTACCTACCTATCTACAGTATCTATATACATATCTACCTACCTATCTACAGTATCTATCGACATATCTATCTACCTACCTCCTGTGTTGATCCACATCCAGGACTCCTGTTTTTGTCCTTGTCTCCCGCTGTCGTGGAAACCTTAACACTGGTTCCTGTCATCTCAGAAGACTCCAATAACTCTCTGGGGGTCACCGCAGGGCTTTCATAGCACCACCTTCATTGTTTAACTGTCCAGGAAACTCTCCTCTCTTCTCTAATCACTTGGCTGTAGACTAGAGTCTTAACTCTAGTCTACAGTAGAGAAGCTTCCTGAATTTGTTTTCGCTCTCTCCTTTATTGAAGGATAAAAATGGGAAAAAAACGAGAAAGCCAGGCTTTTTCCAAATCTATTATAGGCTAGTATTGGCCGGGCGTCTCCAGTGTGGGGATTAAGACTCCAGACAGCATGGGCTCTGACCCCGAGGGCCATGGAGGAGAGGGAAAGAGGGGATAAATCATCTCTGTGAAAAGAAAGAGAGGGATGAAGGGATGGATGGGGGGTGAATGTATGGGGTGTGTGTGTGTGTTGCCTTAGTCCTCAGCCTCTAGAAGGTTATACATCTTAGATGCAGACACTGGAAGGGAGAGTGTGGCCATAACACAGTGTGTGTGGCCATAACTTTTTGATGTGGCTAAGAATCTGACAAACAAGTTCTATAGTAGTTTGTTGTTTCAGATGTAGATGGTTTCGGAAGAACTGTGAACAGCTGTGTGACTGATGCGTCTGATGACCAGGACTACAGTCCACAACTTTATAAAATCAGCACATTATCTGGAATACTCCAGGAATTCAGAGCAAATTAAAGTAGCCTGATGGACTATGTTCCCAATTCACATGCGTATGACAGTCTTCACTCTCCCTCTCTCTCTCGCCGTCTTTTCTCCCATCCCACCCTGGTTACACGCAGTCAGTGTTTGTGGCTGTCTTCCCTCTCCTTCTCTCGCTCAATCTCCTTCCAGCCAACCCTGTGTCACCCAGAGTCAGTGTGGCCTGGCGGGCATCTCCAGACAGCGTTTGTTTCCCTCTGCATTTCCTTACTGCTGTGTTTTTTACCAGGTTCTCTTCCTGGATCCTGGCTCAAGGTCACTCCCCCCTCCTCCCCTCTAAGTATCGATGCCAGCAGCGGAGAACAGCAGAGCTGGAGCTCTTGGCAGGGAAGCCACAATCGATATCCCCGAGCTCTGGGTGCTAGCTCTCTAATATCTTCCAAATACCACCTGACAAAATATTTATGCTATATTCAAGGCATATGCCTAAAGAAAGATACAATAGATGGGTGGTTTTGGGGGGTTTCTTAAAAGAGAGAACTTGAAGCTCGTATTAGTTCATGATTGATCATGTTTGTGGTTATACCAGGTTTAGGGCGCTAGCTGGCTTCAGCTCGGTTTTAGCTCAGCACAGTTTAGCGCAAGGTTCATCGCAGAGCTCAGATATGGATTGAGAGCTTGTGGCTTCACGTTTCACCCCAGCTAAACAGGATTTGTGAGGTGAACAGTGAACACTGATATTAATTAACATTTATCAACACCGAGGTGGTCTGAGTAGATTGTGGTGGTTGCTACAGGTGCAAGCCTGGAGATACAATACCCATTGGACACAAAGCCTCTGTTCAGCCACTGCTAGACAGATGAAGAGATAAAACAGGAACACATTGTGATAATGATCATCCCTGGCAGGCGTTGGTTTCCCTCACGACGGGCGTCAGTGTGTGTAGGAGGTGTATTGATAGTTTGACCTCCTGACTTGATAAACTGCTCTGGTACTTCATCGCACAAAAGGAGGGGCAGGAGGTTGGGGGGGAGGTGTTGGGGAATAGTGGTTAACATGCAATTGAATGTGTTTATGTGTCTTGCAGGGGTAGTGGAGGTCACAATGCATGATAATTCAGTGTCAGTTTAAGCACCATTAGCTTTTAGTTTGCAGTGTGCATTGTTGTGTGTGTGGTGGGGAGATGATCGCCCATGTGCTACAATGAAACACCCGGCCTTGGAGTGGACACAGTCCTCATTGCCTACACCTCAACATACAGCCAACACCTGTCTCAACCACATAAATCAGACAAACTAAATCAGACAGACTAAATCAGACAGACATATAAAAAGAACACCATCATCATCAGAGAGAGAGAGAGATTATAGAGAAGAGGGGATAGCTAGCTTGATAGCGTGGGTTGGTTCAGTAAGTTGTTTGGGGACAATCCATTTTTTATGATTTCTGTTTTATTTTATTGATGTGTACCCTGGGGAGGTAAATGCCATCATGGCTCTACTATAGATGTCTGCTTGGGGGACGATTGATTGCTCTGCCATTTGATGCTGTGGCTCACGCAGAATGATGGGGGGGGGGGGGGGGGGGGTGACAGAGTCATGAGAGAAATAGAGAGGGCCTCCTTCCATCCTCTCATCCCGCTCATTCCGCTCTCCCTACTACTTCTCCATGCTCTCATCCCTCCAACCCTACCTCCCTCCATCCCCCCATCCTGCTATATGTCTCGTTCCCCAGTAAGTGCCTCATAAAGCCCTGGGAATGTGTGGTTTTGGGTTTAATGAATTTGCCCGCCGCTCTATTGTGTTAAGAGTGATATAAATGGCTGGTGGTCGTTCTGGGGATAATAATGGTTGTCCATAAAGAATCCCGTCAGCTGTCCTCGCTGGTAATTCCTGTTGGAATGTGATTAAGGGAACATCATTCTCTTCTCTCTGAAATAATGCAGCTGACACCATCTCATTTACTAAGTAATCCCACTGAGGTCACACAGAGCAACTGTTTCTCTCTTTATATGAGCCTGCCTGAACCAACTGATGATTCACACAAAAGGTACAAGATGTACAGAGTGTTAAAAAGTAAATCCACTAAGTTGCTGACAAATGAAAAAGAATCATCTGCATGATTATTGCATGTAGCCTAGGTCTACAGTGTAAATGGATGAGGGAGAATATTGTAGAGAGTGATAGGATTTCTCTGAATTAGCTGGTGCAGTTCAGCATGAATCACTGCAGTAATTGTCTAGAACTCTGAGGGTTAGGAAACGAATGGGTGGATAGGGAGGAGGACTGCAAGGGAGGGGGATGTTGCCAAGGCCAACCAGCTTTTTTGGACAGTCAACACTGCCATCTCGTGGATGTACAGGAAGAAACACAACCCTAGTGATGGGGGAAAGAGAAGGCGGCTTTCTTGGTCTGAAACTGGTGTTCAAAATTCCATAACTTTCTAACATTTCCCAGGTTTTCCAGGAAATTCTGTTTGGAGGATTCAAGATCTCCTGCTTATTCCCTCGTTTTTTGAGAATCTTTCAACCGGGATTTCTGGGAAACGTGTTAATTTCGGGAAATTATCAGATTATTGCAACCCAACCTGAAAACCAGTAAACGTTGTCATATCTGAGTATGGAGCAATGTTTCATTGAGTTACTACTATATTGCACGATTGACTAAAGTTTGGCTTCGATTGATTGCAATGGAAAAAGTAAGGGCAGCCCTGGATGCTCATTCACCCAACTATACTGAACAAAAATATAAACGCAACATGAAACAATTTCAAAGAGTTTACTGAGTTACATTACATATGAGGAAATCAGTCAATTAAAATAAATGAGGCCCTAATCTATGGATTTCACATGACTGGGAATACAGATATGCATCTGTTGGTCACAGATACCTTAAAAAACAACTGAGCCTCACAATTGGCCTCAGGATTTCGTCACTGTATTTTTGTGCATTCAAATTGCCAATCGATAAAATGGGACATTTTATTTCAGCTCATGGAACATGGGACAAACACGTTACAGGTTGCATTTCTATTTTGTTCATCGTAAAAGCAGGTTGGAAAACACTGCTGTTCAGTAGCCTGTAACATATCAGCCAAACACCTGAAGCATCATCTCCCCTCAGAGTCAATGTAAAGGAATGTATAAGGAGTGAGGTCTATGGAGTCACTCTTATCACTACCACCTCCTAGAATCGAATTTATGATGACATCGCACAACATTTCCCTGGCTCGGTGTATTTAAACGTCATCATTTTAATCCCGTCCTAATCCCCTTTCAGAAGGTGATAGACGATATATGTGACATCTACATTCAGAGAGGCAGTTGCTTTCCAAAACCCTGAGTAGGACCTCAAGAATGTTACAGTATCATTACAAATCTGAAGGAGGTTCGACAGACAGCCATGTATCAACTGGAAGAATGTAGCCGAGGCCAAAAAGGATTAAACTGCTCTTAAATACGTTCATGTGACATATGAGAAACTTAAGTTTCTCTTAAAATATATACATAACCAGGTTTCCATCCAAACCTCATATGCAAGTAAAGTAGGTCTTCATGTCAAAAACAGCACGTTTTTCGGTAAACTTGACAAATTCGACAAAACTAAATTCGGTGGACAAGGTGGGATTTTTTTGTGTCGGTAAAATTAATTATGCAAATATTTAGATAATAACCATCATATCAAGGTAAATGTATATGTTGTGTGGTCCTACCACTACACTAGGGAAAACATGCAGTTTATGAGGCTACTGTAACGGTGTTCCTCCTCCTCTTCATCCGAAGAGGAGGAGCAGGGATTGAACCAAAACGCAGCGTTGCTAGTAGACATAATATTTATTAAACAAGATGAAAACGAACATATACTTGAATAATTACAAAACAACGTAGACAGACCTGAACGTAAGAACTTACATGAAACACGAAGAACGCACGAACAGGAAAAATGACTACATAAAACGAACAAACAAAACCGAAACAGTACCGTGTGGCGTAACATACACAGACACTGACACAGGAGACAACCACCCACAAACAAACAATGTGAAAACACCTACCTTAATATGATTCTCAATCAGAGGAGATGAAAACCACCTGCCTCTAATTGAGAACCATATCAGGTACCCAAAACCAACATAGAAACAGAAAACATAGACTGCCCACCCAAACTCACGTCCTGACCAACTAACACATACAAAACTAACAGAAAACAGGTCAGGAACGTGACAGCTACAGATTAAATAAATGATGAACTTCACAAAGTGCTGGAAGTGCATGGTGATTTTGATGCTCCTTTCCAATAAATATTGAGGGGCTTATTCTGGTGACATGATCGTTTGACAAATAAAAAATCTTATTTTTCGTCCAGAATAATCTCATCATGTAGCTAGTCTACCCACACTATACATCTGTGAGCTGTTGGCTAGAGCACACGTGCATAGACCAGAGTGCACACAAATATTTTTGAGACAAAACCATCAGTAGAGTTGAAAATGTGATGTACACCAATTTAACTTTTATTATTGCTGCGTTCATGTGCTAGTTGGAACTAGGAAACTTTTACATTTCCCGATTTTCTAACTAGTAGTCAATTATTGAGTAAGAAGTATCCTCGCTGTATAATGCTGAATAGTTTTGTTGATATATTTCAATGTTAAACAAATTACTTTAATCATCAACACTATAATTAAAATGGCTGATGTAGTTGTGGCTATTTACAGCAATGCAAAAACTGATGTCAAGGAAAATGAGACCTGGAGCAAGGTTGTGGGTCGAATATGCCCCAAAGGAGACTATTTTACCTATTTTTATCATGGAGCATGGAGAGAGAAATCCTGACAAAGAAGGCCATAGCCAACCCCATTAAGGAGGAGGAGCTCTACCACACTCTCATACATGAAATTCATCCAAACCACTGAGGTCAGTACAGAGAGTAGGTGCTCTCTGGCGTATATATCTCTTCTCAGTAAGGAAGCAAGGGCAAAGCTTCTGATCAGAGGAATAACAGTCAGAGGAAAACATGTTGTGTTCAAAGCGAATAATCTGTTCAGTTTGAAGTCGCACATGGCTGACCAGAACTCAATTCAAGTTACAAATAAAGAACTACCTGAATCAGCAGATGATAGTGTTGTGACTGAGTTTCTGGCTGAAGCTGGATGTAAGGTGGTGGGGAGAGTGATGAGGCGCATGATAAGATACAAAGGTCAATTTACGAACTGCTCCAAAGGAGATCGTTTTGTATGTTGAAGCAGCACCCATCATTCCTATAACACGTTGTGTAAAGATGGGCCCTCACTGGATCAAAGTATTTTATGATGGACAAGGTTCTGTGCATAGACAGGACTGGCTGACACAATCCCATGCTATAGGGGGTCAGGAGATGGTAGAGTACAGTCCTACTACACTGGACAACATAAGGTGCATAAAGATGTGCAGGACAACAATCCTGTCCCCATGAGTAGGGCAGACGTATCACATATCGCTGAAATGACAGAATGTGAGACTGAGGTTGAAGAGGATAACTCCTCGGCACCCAAGGACAAAGACGGAGTGAATGAAACATTGGAGTTGGTACCTGGTGAGCCAGAGTCTACAACAGTGACCTCTCATTCCAAGAAAAATAAGAAGAGAAAAAATGCTAAAAATGAAGCTGGGAAAGTGGCTACTGAGACCAGTGACATTCATAATCCAATAGAAAACTCTGAGGATAATAAGGGACCCCGAAGGCGGTGCAACTCTCTGCGGAATACAAAAGAAGGCAGCCAAACATCAATGCTGGCCTTCATTCAAACAGTCCGGAATCAACAAACACCCAAGCGGCCCAGGGTACCGTTGATCAGGCTAAAATGCTCTGGAACCCTCGTTCCAAGCCTAGAGGAATATTGGGAGGTCTTATGAATATTTGTAACATTATTTCTGAGAGAGAACAGGTAGAACATTTATTGAATGACTCTAATCTTGATTTTTTCTGTTTCTCTGAGACATGGCTGAAGAAATCTTCTCCTATTTCTGCCTTTAATGTCCCTGGATATTCCATATTCAGGAGGGACAGGGGAGAGGGCAGAGGGGGAGGATTACTTATGTACATGAAAGATAACTTTTAATGCAATCATACCATATGGAAACATGCCAATGACCTTGAATGTATGGGGCTGAATGTCTTCCTCTCACCTCATACGTATGTCTCTCACTATTATTGGATTATATCGACCACCAACATCTGATATTTCGTTTTATGACCATCTAAATGCCATGCTTAAAGAATGTGATCATAAGAAGGAGATCATCTTCATGGGCAATTTCAATATTAACTGGGGAAACAAAACTTGCAGGATAAAAACTCAAAGAGATCACAGACTTTTTTAACCTGACTCAAATAATACAAGGTACAACCAGTCATCCCAGACTCAAATTGATCTGTTGTTTACTAACAGACCTGATCGAATAACTAAGTCCAGTAACTGGCATATCTGACCACAATGTTACATTGGTGGTTAGAAAGCTCACTAAAAAGAGATATAATAACCATATTAACATCCTGAATTCAAGGTTAATGGGATTCTAATTCAAGACTCCGATTTCATATCCACCACCTTCAACAAATGTTTTGTTGACTCTGTCAGGGAACTGGCTCAAAGATTTTCAACCAAGACCACAGTTCTCACTCCCATAGATAATAATAAACCATTATTCACAATTCCTGAAATCTCAGCATCAGCACTGGACAGTATTATTAGCTTCTCCAGGAGCTCTAATACAGAATATGTATTTGGTCTTGACACTGCATTCCTGAAGAGACACAAATATTCTCTGATTGCCTCTACTCTACATCTAGTGAAAATGTCCATCAAATATGGGTTCTTCCAATGTTTGGAAGTCTGCTGCAGTGATACCTGTTTTAAAATCTGGTGACCCATCACTGGTAGAAAATTACCGACCTATAAGCATTCTTCCAGTGCTATCAAAAGTAGCTGAAAGATGTGTGAATGACAATCTGACTGATCACCTCATTCAGGGCAACTCCGTTCATCAAATACAAATTGGATTCAGAACAAACTATTCTATCAAAACAGCCAATTGCTATTTTCTGGAGTACATTAAATCTAAACTGGACATAGGTGGTGAAGTCGGTGCAGTCTTTTTGGATCTTAAAAAGGCCTTTGATACTGTGAATCCTGAGGTCCTCCTATCCAAGCTATCCTCCTTTAATGTGTCCACTGAAGTCATTAGTTGGATGTATTCCTATCCGACAAACAGAAGTCAAATGATACGTTTGGTGGACACTCAGTTGGACTCTCATTGGGGTCCCACAAGGGTCAGTATTAGACCCCTTTCTGTTTAGCATCTATATAAATGATCTCCCACTTGCTTGCCCACAAGTTAACATGCATACAGTATGTATGCAGAAGATACAGTTCTGTATGTACACTCAAAACAATAGACAACTAGTTGTTAACATGTTAACTGAAGCTATGGTACATGTTTCGAAAATGGATGACTAATTATTGCCTGGATTTAAATATCGACAAGACTGTTTATATGTACTTCTCGAAGAAATCCATTGATTCTTCCCAACGAGCTGTTCTTGTTAATGGGGAGAATCTGAAAGTTGTGTCTAACTTCAGGTATCTTGGTGTCATTTTGGACTCCAACTTGACATTTAAGAAACATGTGAAGAAGGTGGTTAACAGGGTCAAGTTTGGATTATCCAACTTTACGTTTATCAGACCTTTCCTTCCTCTGGAGGCCGCCAAACTATATATGCATGCTGTGATCTTCTCACATCTGAGATATTGCCTCACATGCTGGTCACAAGCAGAAGTTACTATTCTGAAACCAATTGAATCACTCAACAAACACTTAAGATTTTTGTTAACAAACCAAACAGTTACCACCATTGTCATATAATTTACAAACATAATATATTTAGTCTGGATAGCTTTAAGCAGTATGTTGATGCAAGCCTTGTCTTTAACGTCCTGCATGGTCTTGCCCCTCCACCCCTATGCCGGCATATCATGCTCAAGGAAAGCACCTCCAGGATAACAAGGGCAGTAACTAGAGGGGATTGCGTTGTCCCTTTTCGACACAGCAAAATCTGTCAATCAGCCTTCTCTGTTAGAGCTACAATATACTGGAATGCAATGCCCATGGACTTGAGAAGCTGCACTGATTATTGTACTTATTGTAGTGATTATTGAAATGTAAATTGAAAACATGGCTCACATCTATCCAAACCTGTACACTGAGTTATCTGTGGTTCCTCATATGTAAGACAACAGTTGATGATAGTGTTGTTGTTGTTAGAATTATATATTAGTTGATGCAATGTATTTGTATTTTGTATTGTTTTAGTGAGTATTTGTATTGTGGCTGTGTAGCAGCCCTGGGACTACGGGTTAGCTTTTGGCTAACCCCGGCACATTTACATGGATGTTGCATTATTGTAATATTGATCATAAGCATTGTCCCCTATAAATCAATAAATAAAATAAAAAATGCCGCGTTGAATCAGAAAATCGGACATTTCCGAGTTTCCAACTAGTATTTGAACACCATATTTTTATTCAGTACATGGGGATTTAACCGCAAAAGTTATTTTTAGTGCAGTCATCACGCACAGCCTTCTATCATCAACAACTTAATTTGATGGAAACATGGTGGGAAAAAAATATAATAAAATGATGTTCACATGAAAATCTGTCGCCAACTGCATGGAAACCTACCTTATGATCGTAAACGCTTGGTTATCTTTATGGTACAATGTATGACGTTGCCTAAATATCTTTAAGGCTTGAAAATTATGCAATTTGTGCATTGTATTAAATTGGAATTAATAAGCGGCAGGGACTGGGAGACTAGTCCGGATCGAGGCAAAGATGAGCGGAGAAAGGTACAGAGAGATCCTTGAAAAAAACCTGCTTCAGAGTGCTCATGACCTCAGACTGAGACGAAGGTTCACCTTCCAACAGGACAACGACCCTGAGCACAAGGCCAAGACAACGCAAGAGTGGTTCGGGACAAGTCTCTGAATGTCCTTGAGTGGCCCAGCCAGAGACCGGACTTGAACCCAACTGAACATCTGGAGAGACCTGACAATAGTTGTGCAGCAACGCTCCCCATCCGACCAGACAGAGCTTGAGAAGATCTGCAGAGAATAATGGGAGAAACTCCACAAATACAGGAGTGCCAAGCTTGTAGCGTCATACCCAAGAAAACTCAACTCTGTAATCACTGTCAAAGGTGCTTCAACAAAGTACTGAGAAAAGGTTCTGACTACTTATGTAAATATAATATTATTATATATATTTTTTTTAATGAATTAGCAAACCTGTTTTCACTTTGTCATTATGGGGTATTGTGTGTAGATTGATGAGTGGGGGGGAAAAAACGATTTAATCAGTTTAAGAATGAGGCTATAACGTAACATGTGGAAAAATTCAAGGGGTCAGAATACTTTTCGAAGGTGTGTGTGTGTGTGTGTGTGTCCACCAACTTTCCTATGTGGGTGCGAGACCTGGAGAGGCCTACAAGCCACAGTGTCTCGCACCCACTGTGAAATTTGGTGGAGGATCGGTGATGATCTGCTGGTGCTTCAGCAAGGCTGGAATCGGGCAGATTTGTCTTTGTGAAGGACGCATGAATCAAGCCACGTACAAGGTTGTCCTGGAAGAAAACCTGCTTCCTTCTGCTCTGACAATGTTCCCCAACTCTGAGGACTGTTTTTTCCATCAGGACAATGCTCCATGCCACACAGCCAGGTCAATCAAGGTGTGGATGAATGACCACCATATCAAGACCCTGTCACGGCAAGCCCAATCTCCAGACCTGAACCCCATTGAAAACCACTGGAATGTGATCAAGAGGAAGATGGATGGACACAAGCCATCAAACAAAGCCGTGCTGCTTGAATTTTGGCGCGAGGAGTGGCATAAAGTTACCCAATGTCAATGTGAAAGACTGCATGCGAAGACACACAAAAACTGTGATTAACAATCAGGGTTATTCCACCAAATATTGATTTATGAACTCTTCCTAAGTTAAAACATTAGTATTGTGTTGTTTAAAAATGAATATGAACTTGTTTTCCTTGCATTATTCGAGGTCTGACAACACTGCATAATTTTTGTTATTTTACCAGTTGTCATTTTCTGCAAATAAATGCTCAAAATGGCAATATTTTTATTTGGAATTTGGGAGAAATGTTGTCAGTAGTTTATAGAATCAAACTATTTATTTTTATTTTACCCAAACACATACCTATAAATAGTAAAACCAGAGAAACTGATAATTTTGCAGTGGTATCCTATTTGTTTCCAGAGTTGTGTGTGTGTATGTACATGTATATATATATATATACTTTTTTTAAAACAGGATAAATCTGAGGGGGCATGATGCCTCTGAAGGCAGCCCTCATTTTGCCTGAATTAAGCCCACCTTTTCTCAGCAGACATGCCCACATTGGCATGATGTGGAGCCAATGCGTGCTAAAATATTGGCCCAATTAGGCCGATGCACTTTTTCTATTTAATAGTTATTAATTAATTCATCTAAAAAATCCACACAGCATGATGCTGCACCACCGTGGTGCCAGGTATCCTCCAGATGTGATGCTTGGCATTCAGGCCAAAGAGTACAATCGTGGTTACATCAGAACAGAGAATCTTGTTTCTCATGGTCTGAGAGTTTTCAGGTGCCTTTTGGCAAACTGCAAGTGAGCTATAATGTGCCTTTTACTGCGGAGTGGCTTCTGTCTGGCCACTCTACCATAAAGGCCTGATTGGTGGAGTGCTGCAGAGATGGTTGTCCTTCTGGAAGGTTCTCCCATCTCCACAGAGGAACTCTAGAGCGCTGTCAGAGTAACCATCGGGTTCTTGGTCACCTCCCTGACCAAGGACCTTCCCTGCCGATTGCTCAGTTTGGCCAGCTCTAGGAAGAGTCTTGGTGGTTCCAAACTTCTTCCATTTAAGTAAAATGAAGGCCACTGTGTTCTTGGGGACCATCAATGCTACAGAATTTTGTGCCTCGACACAATCTGTCTCGGAGTTCTATGGACAATTCCTTCGACCTCATGGCTTGGTTTTTGCTCTGACATGCACTGTCAACTGTGGGACCTTATATAGACAAGTGTGTGCCTTTCCAAATCATGTCCAATCAATTTAATTTACCACAGGTGGACTCCAATCAAGTAGAAATATCAAGGATGATCAATGGAAACAGGATGCACCTGAGCTCAATTTCGAGTCTCATAGCAAAGGGTCTGAATACTTATGTAAATAAAGTATTTGTTTTTTATTAATAATACATTTGCAAAAATAACAATGTTTTCGCTTTGTCATTATGGGGTATTGTGTGTAAATTGCAAAAAAAAAAGCATTGTGGCTAGAGTAACTAACTGTAAATAATCTATACATTTTTGGGGAGCCTAATGCTGAGGCATTTTTTAGGACTACATCAACAATATATATGAGTAACATGAAGTGAGAAATAACTGTTCATGCAGAAACTCAATGCTGACAGGGATTTCAGACGGTGGATGGTGGTTGGAAGAGCACACTTGCTTGAAATGGAAAAGCATTGCGGTAGCTTTTGATAAAGAAGAACATATTATTATTATTTGACCATGCTGGTCATTTATGAACATTTTGAACATCTTGGCCATGTTCTGTTATAATCTCCACCCGGCACAGCCATAAGAGGACTGGCCACCCCTCATAGCCTGGTTCCTCTCTAGGTTTCTTCCTAGGTTTTGGCCTTTCTAGGGAGTTTTTCCCAGCCACCGTGCTTCTACACCTGCATTGCTTGCTGTTTGGGGTTTTAGGCTGGGTTTCTGTACAGCACTTCGAGATATTAGCTGATGTACGAAGGGCTATATAAAATAAACTTGATTTGATTTGATAAAGATGAAGCAGCTGCTTCATAAGTGGGATGCACTGTTGAGCGCTACATCCCGAGGGGTTCGTGCTGATTGTACGGAGATTGTGACAGCCGGTTAAATGGCGTCCCTTGAGAAGGCAAGAACAAGATGTATGTCAGGAGAAGTGCAGTATTATCATAAGGAGACGTATACTTGGAATATGGAGGAGGAATGGAGGGAAAAAGAGAGGCAGAGGAGGTCTAAGAGATGGAGGAAGAGGGTGAGCTTGAGTCGGTTAAAAATTTAGAAAAAGGGGAGAAGGCTTGTTAAAGAAGAATGTAAGTGTAAGCAGAGTGAGCTGAAGACAGGAGGAGAAATGGAAGTGAATGAGATCGAAGTATGGGAGTTGGTAGGTGTGGTGAAGTTCTCGGAGCCCGAGGCTTGCACCGAGGGTCAGGATAAAGATGAGTTTGACGGTAGGAGTGAAGTTTTTAGAAAAAGTGGACCCTTGCCTTTTCGCTGATCCATTTATGGTTTCAGGGTGGGTGAAAACAGAGTTGGGAGCTGTGGAATCATTGAGGTTAACCAGAAGTGGTCTTGTGATAATTGTTTGTGTTTCTGCTGGTCAGAAGGAGAAGGCGCTCTGCATTAAACGAATGGGGGCAAGAGTGGTGAAACAGAAGAGTCATTGTCTGTTCTTTTGAGTTTTGATGTTTGTCCGACATAGTGATGTTAGGGTATAAGTTATCCTGTACGAGCTCTTGTGCCGAATACATTACGTTGTTACACGTGTCAAGCTTATGGGCATGTGGCAGCAGTGTGTAGAAGGGAGGTTCCTAGGTGTGAGAAGTGTGCCGAAGGCCATGAGACAAAGGAATGTGTAGCATTGGGGAAAGTAGGGGAAGATAGGTCAAGGGGGAGGGATCCTGAGAGGAGTGGTGTGGTAGTAGATCTGTACCAGTACAGAGGGATAGGCCAACAAGTGATATATGTTTCAGTAAGATTGGATTTTTAGCATTTATAGCAATGGTTATTAACTGTACTGCAGGGATAGAATGTAGGTCACAGAACATGGAGGTTGTGGTGGTAGCTGCAGAGAGGTATTTGGTGTGCGAGACTTAACATCAGAAGAGTTACAGGGTGTGTTAAGTGGTGGAATCCCATCCTTTCAGGTTGTTGGCCTGAGGTAGGACTAAATAGATTTAAATAGTGGAGTAGGGTGGTGTTATTTTTATTTTTGTGTGAGTGTAGTGTTAGATTGTAGGGTATTTGTTTATATATTTATTTTTTTCAAGCAAAGTATAAGGGAGTTCCACTCCAGTCTAGTAGGTGGCGGTAATGCAATATTTAGTAGATGCTAACCGCCTTTAAACCTCATCGAAGAAGAAAAAGACTTCGAGAATGGAGAGGATGAATTTTAAGGCGGAACTACAATCATGTCAACTTGTGTCTGCCGGTTGCGTTTCAATGTAACCATTAAAAATCAAACATGGAGGACGTTGACTAGAAAATGTACGGCTAACAATGCATCTTCTCTTCGTAATTTCATCAATATATGTATTGTCACATTTAAACGCGCAGGAATTATTGGCGTAGTATTTCAGCAAGTCATTGGGTAAGTTTAATTAATTAAGAATTGCGAAGTAAACAGATAGCTAGCTAGTTGCCATAAAATGTAATAATAGCCATGTCATTTGTTAACCTACCCATTAAATCCCAAGTTCATGAACACTGCAAACAGTACACAATATTTTAAAAAAGACGTCACCTCATTTCACATTTAGAGGCAAACGCGTTCCGACAGTTGTGACTTTATCAGAGCATCAAGAGATGTGCCAAACCCATTTTATTATTATTAAAGTGCTTAGGTGATAATGACAATTGCCTACACTTGTGTGAGGGCGGTGCATAGTGGTATTCGAAAACAGTCAACCAACAATTGTTACTATATAAAGAAATACACAGATATAACCTATAACACATGATACCTTTGCAGCTCACACATCAAACAAAAGATGTTCTGCAGGAGGCTATGGCTAAAGCCAGGGACTGGATTTTGGACTGCATCCCAGCAGGGTGCCCACAATCTGGCTTCTTTCCATCAAGCCTCCCTGCTCCCCCAGAGGAAGCTCCGGGGCCTGCTGTTCCCCTTCAGTGAGCTGGAGCCCCACTTGGCTTGTTCAGTGGATAGGGGCAACTTCCAGCTCTTCCAGCCCAGTGTGGAGGACATAACCAAGGCAGAGAAACTCTTCTCCCCGTCCTCCTCACACAAGATTGATTACCACACCTCTGCCGTGAGGATGGAACACGCACCCTCACAGAACCAGGCCGAGGTAGGTGGAGGGATGTGTGTTGGATGTATGTTAAAATAGTTGTGAATGTACATAGTAGTTTGATTTGAAATAAAAACACTTGTATAGGCTAGGTCTTATTTCACTTTTAGATCACAATATGCAGCTTAAATTTAACATTGGTGTCTCAAAGGTGAAAGATGCTATTGTTACATTTAAAAAAAACATCAGGCTTTCAAAAAGCTTGTCAGACATGGAGCAGCAATCTGGTCTGAAGATACGCCCTCCAATGTTGGAAAAGCCACTCCACAACTGCAGAGAATGCACATGTACAGTTGAAGTCGGAAGTTTACATACACTTAGGTTGGAGTCACTAAAACTTGTTTTTCAACCACTCCACACATTTCTTGTTAACAAACTATAGTTTTGGCAAGTTGGTTAGGACATCTACTTTGTGCATGACACAAGTAATTTTTCCATCCATTGTTTACATACAGATTATTTCACTTATAATTCACTGTATCACAATTCCAGTGGGTCACAAGTTTACATGCACTAAGTTGACTGTGCCTCTAGACATCATTTTCTGACATTTTTCAAGCTGTTAAGGCTTTAGAAGATTCTGATAGGCCTTGAAATACATCCACATGTACACCTCCAATTGACTCAAATTATGCCTATTAGCCTATCTTCAAACTTAGTGCCTCTTTGCTTGACATCATGGGAAAATCAAAAGACCTCAGAAAAATAAATTGTAGAACTCCACAAGTCTGGTTCATCCTTGGGAGCAATTTCCAAACACCTGAAGGTACCACATTCATCTGTACAAACAATAGTATGCAAGTATAAACACCACGGGACCATGTAGCCGTCATACCGCTCAGGAAGGAGACACATTCTGTCTCCTGGAGATGAACGTACTCTGGTGCGAAAAGTGCAAATCAATCTCAGAACGACAGCAAAGGACCTTGTGACGATGCTGGAGGAAATGGTTACACAAGTATCTATATCTACAGTAAAACGAGTCCTATCTCGACATAACCTGAAAGGTCGCTCAGCAAGGAGGAAACGACTGCTCCAAAACCGCCATAAAAAAAGCCAGACTACGGTTTGCAACTGCACATGGGGACAAAGATCGTACTTTTTGGAGAAATGTCCTCTGGTCTGATGAAACAAAAATTGAACTGTTTGGCCATAATGACCATCGTTATGCTTGGAGGAGAAAGGGGGAGGCTTGCAAGCCGAAGAACACCATCCCAACCGTGACGCATGGGGGTGGCAGCATCATGTTGTGGGGGTGCTTTGCTGCAGGAGGGACTGGTGCACTTCAGAAAATAGATGGCATCATGAGGGAGGAAATTGATGTGGATATATTGATGCAACAGCTCAAGACATCAGTCAGGAAGTTAAAGCTTGGTCGCAAATGGGTCTTCCAAATGGACAATGACCCCAAGCATACTTTCAAATTGTGACAAAATGGCTTAAGGACAACAAAGTCAAGGTATTGGAGTGGCCATCCCAAAGCCCTGACCTCAATCCTATAGAAAATGTGTGGGCAGAACTGAAAAAGCGCGTGGGAGCAAGGAGGCCTACAAACCTGACTCAGTTACACCAGCTCTGTCAGGAGTAATGGGCCAAAATTCACCCAACTTATTGTGGGAAGGCTACCAAAAACGTTTGACCCAAGTTAAACCATTTTAAAGGCAATGCTTCCAAATACTAATAAACTTCTGACCCACTGGGAATGTTATGAAATAAATAAAAGCTGAAATCAATCATTCTCTCTACTATTATTCAGACATTTCTCGTTCTTAAAATAAAGTGATGATCCTAACTGACCTAAGATAGGGAATTTTTACTAGGATTAAATGTCAGGAACTGTGAAACGGAGTTTAAATGTATTTGGCTAAAGTGTATGTAAACTTCCGACTTCAACTGTATGTACTCAACAGCAATTCTGCTCAGTGTTGGATATGTTTGACTGTGTGTGTCCCAGAGGATCAGTAGTTGGTAGAATATATGGGGTCATGAGGTATTTAATAAATAAAAAAATATTTAACTAGGCAAGTCAGTTAATAACAAATTCTTATTTGAACCTACACCGGCCAAACCCGGACGACGCTGGGACAATTGTGCGCCACTCTATGGGACTCCCAATCACGGCCAGTTGTGACACAGCCTGGATTCGAACTAGGGTGTCTGTAGTGACACCTCTTGCACTGAGATGCAGTGCCTTAGACTTCTGCGCCACTCGGGAGCCCAAATTGAGCTACTCGGTTTTCTTTGGTGTTTCATGCAGTTTCATGCAGCCAAGCTTTGTTGTTACATGAAAGCAAACAGTGTGCCCAATCGATTCTTCTTCTCTGGTGGTGTTGGCTCACTGTGTGACACATCCTGTGTTGTGCTGGTAAACTTTGTTTCAGGATCAACAACCAAGACAACCTCTCCCTCAATGTGATCAAGACAAAGGAGATAATTGTGGACAACAGGAAATGGACCATTCTCATCGACGGGGCTATAGTGGAGCAGGTTGAGAGCTTCAAGTTCCTTGGTGTCCACATCACCAACAAACTATCATGGTCCAAACACACCAAGACAGTCGTGAAGCGGGCACCACAAAGCCTCAGGAGACTGAAAAGATTTTGCGTGTCCTCAGATCCTCAAAAAGTTATAGAGCTGCACCATCGAGAGCATCCTGACTGGTTGCATCACTGCCTGGTATGGCAACTGCTCGGCCTCCGACCACAAGGCTCTACAGAGGGTAGTGCGTACGGCCCAGTACATCACTGAGGTCAAGCTTCCTGCCATCCAGGACCTCTATACAAGGCGGTGTCAGAGGAAGGCCCCAAAAATTGTCAGGCTCCAGTCACCCAAGTCATAGATTGTTCTCTCTGTTACCACACTGCAAACAGTACCGGAGCGCCAAGTCTAGGACCAAAAGGCTCCTTAACAGCTTCTACCCCAAGCCATAATACTGCTGAACAATTAATCAAATAGCCAACTGAACTATTTACATAGACACTATTTACACTGCTGCTACTCGTTGTTTATTTTCTATGCATAGTTACTTTACCCCTACCTACATGTACAAAATATCTCAACTAATCTTTGCCCCAGCATATTGGCTCGGTACCATTACCCCCTGTATATAGTCTCGTTATTTTTTATTGTGTTACTTTTTATTAGTATTTTTACTTTAGTTTTATTTAGTAAATATTTTCTTAACCAACACTGTGGTTGAAGAAAGAGTTAAGGGCTTGTAAGTAAGCATTTCACGGTAAGGCCTACACCTGTTGTATTTGGCGCATGTGACAAGTACAATTTTATTTTATGAAATAGTAAATGACTATTGTAGCTGGAAACTTTTTTTTTTTTAATGGAATATCTACATAGGTGTACAGAGGCCCATTATCAGCAACCATCACTCCTGTTTTCCAATGGCATGTTAGCTAATCCAAGTTGATCATTTTAAAGGCTAATTGATCATTAGAAAACCCTTTTGCAATTATGTTAACACAGCTGAAAACTGTTGTGCTAATTAAAGAAGCAGTAAAACTGGCCTTCTTTAGACGTTGAGTATCTGGAGCATCAGCATTTGTGGGTTCGATTACAGGCTCAAAAAGGCCAGAAACAAAGAACTTTCTTCTGAAACTCGTCAGTCTATTCTAAGTGCAAACCAGATGGGATGGCGTATCGCTGCAGAATGCTGTGGTAGCCATGCTGGTTAAGTGTGCCTTGAATTCTAAATAAATCAATGACGGTGTCACCAGGGGGCAGCAATGTCAATAGTCCGGTGGCCCTTTGATTAATTGTTCAGCAGTCTTATGGCTTGGGGGTAGAAGCTGCTAAGGAGCCTTTTGTTCCTAGACTTGGTGTTCCGGTACCGCTTGCTGTGCGGTAGCAGAGAGAACAGTCCATAACTTGGGTAACTGGAGTCTGACCATTTTTTGGGGGGCTTTCCTCTGACGCCGCCTAGTATATAGGTCCTGGATGGCAGGAAGCTTGGCCCCAGTGATGTACTGGGCCGTACGCACTACACTCTGTAGTGCCTTACGGTCAGATGCCGAGCAGTTTCCATACTAGGCGGTGACGCAACCGGTCAGGATGCTCTCTGGTGCAGCTGTATACCTTTTTGAGGATCTGGGGACCCATGCCAAATCTTTTCAGTCTCCTGAGGTGGAAAATGTGTTGTCGTGCCCTCTTCACGACTGTCTTGGTGTGTTTGGACCATGATAGTTCGTTGGTGATGTGGACACCAAGGAACTTGAAGCTCTCAACCTGCTCCACTACAGCTGTGATGTTAATGGGGGCCTGTTCGGCCCACCTTTTCCTGTAGTCCACGATATGCTATTTTGTTTTGCACACATTGAGGGAGAGGTTGTCCTGGCACCACACTGCCAGGTCTCTGACCTCCTCGCTATAGGCTCTCACTGTTGTCGGTGATCAGGCTTACCACTGTTGTGTCGTCAGCAAACTTAATGATGGTGTTGGAGTCGTTTTTGGCCATGCAGTCGTGGGTGAACAGGGAGTACAGGAGGGGACTAAGTACACACCCCTGAAGGGCCCCAGTGTTGAGGGTCAGCATGGCAGATCTAGGGGTGGCCTGTCAGGAAGTCCAGGATCCAGTTGCAGAGGGAGGTGTTTAGTCCCAAGGTCCTTAGCTTAGTGATGAGCTTTGTGGGCACTATGGTGTTAAATGCTGAGTTGTAGTCAATGAACAGCATTCTCACATAGGTGTTTCTTATGTCCAGGTGAGAAAGGGCAGTGTGGAGTGCGATTGAGATTGCGTCATCTGTGGATCTGTTGGGGCGGTATGTGAATTTTAGTGGGTCTAGGGTGTCCGGAAGGATGCTGTTGTGAGCCATGTCCAGCCTTTCAAAGCTCTTCATGGCTACCGACGTGAGTGCTACGGGGCGGTAATCATTTAGGCAGGTTACATTTTTTTTTTTTTACATTTTTTAAAAGGTAATTTAGCAGACGCTCTTATCCAGAGCGACTTACAAATTGGAAAGTTCATACATATTCATCCTGGTCCCCCCGTGGGGAATGAACCCACAACCCTGGCGTTGCAAGCGCCATGCTCTACCAACTGAGCCACACTGAGCCACACGGTTACCTTAACATCCGTGGGCAAAGGGACCATGGTGGTCTGCTTGAAACATGTAGGTATTACATACTCTGTCAGGGAGAGGTTAAATGTCAGTGAAGACACTTGCCAGTTGGTCCACACATGCTTTGAGTACATGTCCTGGTAATCTGTCTGGCCCCGCGGCTTTGTGAATTTTGAACTGTTTAAAGGTCTTGCTCACATCGGCTACCGAGAGCGTTAACACACAGTCATTTAGAACAGCTGGTGCTCTCATGCTTGCTTCAGTTTTGCCTGCCTCGAAGCGAGCATAAAAGGCATTTAGCTCGTCTCGTAGGTTTGCGTCACTGGGCAGCTCGCGTCTGGGTTTCCCTTTTGTAGTCTAATAGTTTAAGCCCTGCCACATCTGTCAAGCGTCAGAGCCGGTGTAGTAGGATTCAATCTTAATCCTATATTGACGCTTTGCTTGTTTGATGGTTCGTCTGAGGGCATAGCGGGATTTTTTTAAAGTATCCGGATTAGTGTTCCGCTCCTTGAAAGCGGGAGCTCTAGCCTTTAACTTGATGCGGATGTTGCCTGTAATCCATGGCTTCTGGTTGGGATATGTACGTACTAGAGGTCGACCGATTAATCGGAATGGCCGATTTTAATTAGGGCCGAGTTTTCATTACAATCGGTATTTTTGGACACTGATCATGGCCGATTACATTGAGCTCCACGAGGAGACTGCGTGGCAGGCTGACTACTTGTTATGCGAGTGCAGCAAGGAGCCAAGGTAAGGTGCTAGCTAGTGTTAAACGTAGCTTATAAAAAAACAATCAATCTTAACATAATCACTAGTTAACTACACATGGTTGATGATATTACTAGTTTATCTAGCTTGTCCTGCGTTGCATATAATCGATGCGGTGCCTGTTAATTTATCATTGAATCACAGCCTACTTCGCCAAACGGGTGAAATAAACAAGCGCATTCGCGAAAAAAGCACTGTGGTGCAACCAATGTGTACCTAACCATAAACATCAACGCCTTTCTTAAAATCAATACACAAGTATATATTTTTAAACCTGCATATTTAGAAAATATTGCCTGCTAACATGAATTTCTTTTAACTAGGGAAATTGTGTCACTTCTCTTGCGTTCTGTGCAACAGAGTCAGGGTATATGCAGCAGGTTGGGCCACCTGGCTCGTTGCGAACTGTGTGAAGTCCATTTCTTCCTAACAAAGACAGCCAACTTTGCCAAATGGGGGATGATTTAACAAAAGCGCATTTGCGAAAAAAGCACAATCGCTGCACGAATGTACCTAACCATTAACATCAATGCCTTTCTTAACTTCTCTGTGCTACGGATCCCTTTTACGGGATCATTTTCCTAAACAACCGCTGAATTGCAGGGCGCAAAATATTACTAAAAATATTTATAATCATGCAAGAACACCACCCCAAGAACACCATCCCAACCGTGAAGCATGGAGGTGGAAACATCATTCTTTGGGGATGCTTTTCTGCAAAGGGGACAGGACGACTGCACTGTATTGAGGGGAGGATGGATGGGGCCATGTATCGTGAGATCTTGGCCAACAACATCCTTCCCTCAGTAAGAGCATTGAAGATGGGTCGTGGCTGGGTCTTCCAGCATGACACCGACCCGAAACACACAGCCAGGGCAAGTAAGGAGTGGCTCCGTAAGAAGCATCTCAAGGTCCTGGAGTGGCCTAGCCAGTCTCCAGACCTGAACCCAATAGAAAATCTTTGAAGGGAGCTGAAAGTCCATATTTCCCAGCGACAGCCCCGAAACCCGAAGGATCTGGAGAAGGTCTGTATGGAGGAGTGGGCCAAAATCCCTGCTGCAGTGTGTGCAAACCTGGTCAAGAACTACAGGAAACGTATGATCTCTGTAATTGCAAACAAAGGTTTCTGTACCAAATATTAAGTTCTGCTTTTCTGATGTATCAAATACTTATGTCATGCAATAAAATGCTAATTAATTACTTAAAAATCATACAATGTGATTTTCTGGATTTTTGTTTTAGATTCCGTCTCTCACAGTTGAAGTGTACCTATGATAAAAAAATTACAGACCTCTACATGCTTTGTAAGTAGGAAAACCTGCAAAATCGGCAGTGTATCAAATACTTGTTCTCCCCACTGTATATACTTGTGGTGGTGGAAACATGTTTTGTCTAATGCAGCTGTATTGATCATCTGGGTAGAATAAACTTGGTTAAGCTTTCATAGTGTCCGTAGAGGTTTTTATTTTTTTTATTTTACTCACTCTGAGAATTAGGTTCTAACACTCCTCAATGCCATTGGATGAATCCCGGAACATATTCCAGTCTGTGCGAGCAAAACTGTCCTGTAGCGTAGCATCTGCGTCATCTGACCACTTCCGTATTGACCGAGTCACTGGTTCTTCCTGCTTTAGTTTTTGCTTGTAAGCAGGAATCTGGAGGATAGAATTATGGTCAGATTTGCCAAATGGAGGGTGAAGGGGAGCTTTGTACACGTGTGTGTGTGTGTAGTAAAGGTGGTCCAGAGATTTTTTTATTTTCTTCTCTCTGATGACACATTTGACATGCCGGTAGAAATTAGGTAAAACGGATTTAAGTTTGCCTGCAGTAAAGTCCCTGGCCACTAGGTGCGCAACTTCTGGATGAGCACTTCCTTGTTTGCTTATGGCCTTATACAGTTGTTTGAGTGCTGTCTTAGTTCCAGCATCGGTTTGTGGTGGTAAATAGACCGCTACAAATAATACAGATAGTGTGGTCTATAGCTTATCATAAGGTTCTCTACTTCAGGCGAGCAATACCTTGAGACTGCTTTAATATTAGACATCGCGCACCAGCTGTTATTGAAAAATAGAAACACACCCCCACCCCTCGTCTTACCAGACGTAGTTTCTCTGTCCTGCCGGTGCATGGGAAATCCCGCCAGCTTTATATTATCCGCGTTGTCGTTCAGCCACGACTTGTGAAACATAAGCTATTACAGAGTTTAATGTCTCGTTGGTTGGATAATCTCGATTTTATATTTCAATGCTTGTACGTTGGCCAATAGAACTGATGGCAGTGGGGGTTTACTCGTTCTCCTACAAATTCTCAGAAGGCAACCCGACCTCCGCCCCCTTTTTCTCCATCTTTTCTTCACGCAAATGACAGGGATTTGGGCCTGTTCTCGAGAAAGCAGTATATTCTTTGCGTCTGACTCGTTAAAGGAAAAAGCTTCTTCCAGTTCAAGGTGAGTAATCGCTGTTCTGATGTCCAAAAGTTATTTTGGATCATAAGAGACGTTAGCAGCAACATTATGTATAAAATAAGTTGTGAACAACTAAAAAAAAAAAGCGAACAAAATAGCACAGTTGGTTAGGAGCACTTAAAACGTCAGCCATCCCCTCCTGCGCCATTCTACAATTCGACCATGAAGGCCTGATTCACGCAGTCTCCTCTGAATAGTTGATGTTGAGATGTGTCTGTTACTTGAACTCTGTAAAGCATTTATTTGGGCTGCAATTGCTGAGGCTGGTAACTCTAATGAACTTGTCTTCTGCAGCAGATGTAACTCTAGGTCTTTCTTTCCTGTGGTAGTCCTCATGAGAGGCAGTTTCGTCGTAGCGATTGATTGTTTTTGCGGCTGCACTTGAAGAAACTTTGAAAGTTCCTGAAACTTTCTAGATTGACTCACCTTCATGTTTTCAAGTAATGATGGACTGTCTTTTCTCTTTGCTTATCTGAGCTGTTCTTGCCATAATATGGACTTGGTCTTTTACCAAATAGGGCTGTCTTCTGTATACCACCCCTACCTTGTCACAACACAACTGATTGGCTGAAACGCATTAAGAAAAAAGTTGATTTGTGGAACATCTTTCAAGGCACACCTGTTAATTGAGATGCATTCCAGGTGACTACCTCGTAAAGCTGGTTGAGAGAATGCCAAGCGTGTGCAAAGCTGTCAAAGGCAAAGGGTGGCTACTTTGAAGAATATAAAATATATATATTTAACACTTTTTTTGGTTACTACATGATTCCATATGTGTTATTTCATAGTGTTGATGTCTTCACTATTATTCTACAATGTAGAAAATAGTAAAAATAGAGACAAACCCTTGAATGAGTAGATGTGCCAAAATATTTGACTGGTACTGTACTTACATACATAAAATAGTTTTGTCTGTGAAAATACTAAAATACACAGGAGAAAAACTATATTATATAACAAATATTAAAATACACATGTATTTGAACCCAGGTCTGGTGTGTGTGGGGGAACATGCGTGGGTGGGTGGAAGACTGGGGGGATGACTAAGTGTGTGGAATGGGCAGATTAACGCTCGCCCCCTCCTTCATGCTCTTATGCTTATAAGAATGGAATGAAGAGAACATTGGCCATGGCTTATTAATTTAACAGAATTCTGAAATGTATTCATGTAACCTCAGTCAGACCAGGACTTTAACCTAGATTCTTCCCCGCAGTGCCAAATGGAAAGATGTTTGGAGAGAGGAGTGGTGCAGAGCCAGAGGGTTCAGTGATTGTGAGACACGTGGTTTTAGTTACCGCTCGGCTCACCACCTCTCCCCTGTCAGTGTGATTTATCCCCCGGCAACATGGGGGAGCGGCTCTCTGCATCCATCTTGTGTCAGACAGACTCCATCTTGTGTCAGAGACAGATGGCTCCAGTAGCTCTGATTGTCCGCTGGGACTCCAGGATATTACAGTAGCACACTGTCATATCTCTACAAATGACTGATTTTATATCATGGCTGGCAACACACAGTTGCAAACCCAAAGCAGTGTGCTCAGCATCGCAGAATATAAACACTTTAAGGTGAACTTATCTAGTTTTTGAATATCTACGCACACTAAGCTTTAACTTCAAAGTGATAATACAAAAAAAACTATATATTTTTAATGTATATATACACACTACCGTTCAAAAGTTTGGGGTCACTTAGAAATGTCCTTGTTTTTGAAAGAAAAGCACTTTTTTTTGGTCCATTTTATAATAACATCAAATTGATCAGAAATACAGTGTAGACATTGTTATTGTTGTAAATGACTATTGTAGCTGGAAACGGCTGATTTTGAATGGAATATCTACATAGGCGTACAGAGGCCCATTATCAGCAACCATCACTCCTGTGTTCCAATGGCACATTGTGTTAGCTAATCCAAGTTTATAATTTTAAAAGGCTAATTGATCATTAGAAAACACTTTTGCAATGATGTTAGCACAGCTGAAAACGGTTGTGCTGATTTAAAGAAGCAATAAAACGGTCTTTCTTTAGACTAGTTGAGTATCTGGAGCATCAGCATTTGTGGGTTCGATTACAGGCTCAAAATGGCCAGAAACAAAACTTTTCTTTCAAAAACAAGGACATTTCTAAGTGACCCCAAACTTTTGAACGGTAGTATATTCATATTTTCAATTTGGTCAGCTTGTTGTTAAGGTCCTTACACCCTTTTGGATGTTTGTTGATGTGTTGTAATATTGATCATGGTGATTGTGTGTGCCTTGCCAGGTGTGTTTCATCGGCAGGAGTAATGTGGGGAAGTCGTCTCTCATCAAAGCTCTGTTCTCCCTGGCTCCTGACGTAGAAATTAGAGTCTCCAAAACACCCGTGAGTAAACTAAGATCTGTTGTTTATTGGGGGGGTCCTACATTGTGTTATCGCTCTGTCTCATTCCATACATTCTCTAAGGTACTTTCACTACCTGGCATTTTATCCACTCTCTCTCAGGGCCATACCAAGAAGATGAACTTTTTCAAAGTGGGCAAAGCTTTCACCATGGTGGACATGCCTGGTTATGGATACAGGGCTCCCAAGGACTTTGTGGAGATGGTGGAGCACTATCTGGGTTCAAGAAAAAAGTAGGTCTTCGGGATGTTTTAGCTTTACATTATGTGGCTGTCAATCAATGTACAGTAAGTACACTGAACAAAAATCTACACGCAACATGTAACATGTTCTAATATTTTACTGAGTTACAGTTCATATGAGGAAATCAGTCAATTTAAATGAATTCATTAGGCCCTAATCTATGAAAATCACATGACTGGGCAGGGGTGCCGGGGTGGGGTGCATAGGCCCACCCACTGGGGAGCCAGGTCCAGACAATCTGAATGAGTTTTTCCCCACAAAAGGGCTTTATTACAGACAAAAATACTCCTGAGCACCTCCCCCACCCCTCAGACGATCTCGCAGGTGAAGAAGTCGGATGTGGAGATCCTGGGCTGTCGTGGTAACACGTGGGCTGCGGTTGTGAGGCCGGTTGCCAAATTCTCTAAAATGACGTTGGAGGCAGCTTATGGTTGACAAATTAACATTAAATTCTCTGGCAACCGCTCTAGTGGACATTCCTGCCTCAAAACTTGAGACATCTGTGGCATTGTGTTGTGACAAAACTGCACATTTTAAAGGTGCCTTTTATTGTCCCCAGCACAAGGTGCACCTTTGTAATGATCATGCTGTTTAATCCGTTTATTGATATGCCACTACTGTCAGGTGGATGGATTATCTTGCCAAATGAGAAATGCTCACTAATATGAATGTAAATACATTTGTATACAAAATTTGAAAGAAAAACCTATTGTGTGTATGGAAAAAATCTGGTATTTTGTATTTCAGCTCATGAAACATGGGACCAACACTTGACATGTTGCATTTCTATTTTTGTTCAGTGTAGATCAGGGCTCTCCAACCCAGTTCCTGGAGAGCTACCCTCCTGTAGGTTTGCGATCCAATCCCAGTTGTAACTAAACCTGATTCAGCTTATCAACCAGCTAATTATTAGAATTGGGTGTGCTAGATAACCAACAGGACGGTAACTCTCAAGGAGCAGGGTTGGAGAGTTGATGTAGATCGAATGCATTTGTCTGTTTGTGTAACATGATCATGCTTTCCTCTGCTGTGTTACATTTCTATCAGTCTGGTAAGGACCTTCCTATTGGTGGACGGCAGTGTTGGGCTACAGGAGGCAGATATGATCGCCCTGGAGATGTGTGAAGAGTTCAGTCGGCCTTACGTGGTGAGATTAACCTCTAGCCTCTGTTTTAATAGAATATATATACATATTGTCACGAGAATTTTGCTATCTCAATGGTTGAACTCAACTATCACTCAAGCTTTGTCTATTTCCCAGAGGTCGTAAATCTCCGGTTAATAAAGAATTAGACAAAGTCTCAGATTCTGCAATAGATCAATACTTTATTCAGAGAGCGCTCTGCCCTCTCAAGTTCAGAGCCCATCTTATATACACACACGTTCCTGTCATAGGCTACTCCCTGCTCAGATTGTCTGTATTTTTCCACTATACTAACACATCTCATTATCTTCTGCAAGCCTAGCCATTTCTAACAGTTACTCCCCTACCTAGGTTGGGGAGGCCTCTTTCCTGTTATTGGTTTCAGAGTTATCACAAGGTCGTCTGTAGACAGTTCAGTTGTCCTTTGATGTCTCAACTATACATTTCTCTTATTGCTAAATAGTAACACAATGTTTTAGTCTTAACTTGTTTTACACACACACATTATTGGATTATGACTAACACATTTCATTCAATTATATGGTTTCAGGGTGGAATACTTTAGTCATTATCTTAAACATACAAATTATTATATCACATATATATATATATATACACACATATACAGTTGAAGTGGAAAGTTTACATACACCTTAGCCAAATACATTTAAACTCAGTTTTTCACATTCCTGACATTTAATCTTAGTAAAAATTCCCTGTCTTAGGTCAGTTAGGATCACCACTTTATTTTAAGAATGTGAAATGTCAGAATAATAGTATAAGGATTTATTTCAGCTTTTATTTCTTTCATCACATTCCCAGTGGGTCAGAAGTTTACATACACTCAATTAGTATTAGGTAGAATTGTTTTTAAATTGTTTAACTTGGGTCAAATGTTTCGGGTAGCCTTCCACCAGCTTCCCACAATAAGGTGTGAATTTTGGCCCATTACTCCTGACAGAGCTGGTGTAACTTAGTCAGGTTTGTAGGCCTCCTTGCTCGCACACGCTTTTTCAGTTCTGCCCACAAATTTTCTATAGGATTGAGGTCAGGGCTTTGTTATGGCCACTCCAATACCTTGATTTTGTTGTTCTTAAGCCATTTTGCCACAACTTTGGAAGTATGCTTGGGGTCATTGTCCTGACTGATGTCTTGAGATGCTGCTTCAATATATCCACATAATTTCCCTCCCTCATGATGCCATCTATTTTCTGAAGTGCACCAGTCCCTCCTGCAGCTAAGCACCCCCACAACCTGATGCTGCCACCCCCGTGCTTCATGGTTGTGCTAGCATCCCCCTTTTTCCTCCAAACATAATGATGGCCATTATGGCCAAACAGTTCTATTTTTGTTTCATCAGACCAGAGGACAATTCTCCAAAAAGTACGATCTTTGTCCCCATGTGCAGTTGTAAACCGTAGTCTGGCTTTTTTATGGGCGGTTTTGGAGCAGGGGCTGTGGATATAAATACTTTTGTACCTGTTTCCTCCAGCATCTTCACAAAGTCCTTTGCTGTTGTTCCGGGATTGATTTGCACTTTTCGTACCAAAGAACGTTCATCTCTAGGAGACAGAACGCGTCTCTTTCCTGAGCAGTATGACGACTGCGTGGTCCCATGGTGTTTATACTTGCGTACTGTTGTTTGTACAGATGAACGTGGTACCTTCAGGTATTTGGAAATTGCTCCCAAGGATGAATGAGACTTGTGGAAGTCTACAATTTTTCCCCCTGAGGTCTTGGCTGGTTTCTTTTTGATTTTCCCATGATGTCAAGCAAAGAGGCACTTGGTTTGAAGGTAGGCCTTGAAATACATCCACAGGTACACCTCCAATTGATTTTAAATGTCATTTAGCCTATCGGAAACTTCTAAAGCCATGACATAATTTTCTGGAATTTTCCAAGCTGTTTAAAGGCACAGTCAACTTAGTGTATGTGAACTTCTGACCCACTGGAATTGTGATACAGTGAAATAATCTGTCTGTAAACAATTGTTGGAAAATGTACTTGTGTCATGCACAAAGTAGATGTCCTAACCGACTTGCCAAAACTATAGTTTGTTTACAAGAAATTTGTGGAGTGGTTGAAAAATGAGTTTTAATGACTCCAACCTAAGTGTATGTAAACTTCAAGTGTGTGTGTGTATATATATATATATATATATATGGGATGATGGCATTGTTAAACAACTCAGTGTTCTGTTTTGTGTCCTTGTGTATGTTAAGTTTACAGAATTTTACTATAATCTAGGTTCTCCATTTTCATTGCATGCCATTTAAGCCTTTTCTGTCCCTCTCCTCCTTAGTGTGTTATGTTCCATCACACTCACTGTAGAGAGCAGATTCATGTAGAACGCTCTAACTTGTCCCACTCAGCTATTTAAAAACCGCAGTCCTGGATCCGGCCATTATTGATTGGCCCTGTCCTGTGATTAATGCATGAAGCTGTGATTTATTCATGCTATCAGGTTATTAAGCACTTTTGACCACATAACTAAAATGATGTCAACGGGATCTTAAATAAAGCTAACAGGTTATTAAGCACTTTGACCACATAATTTTAGTTATGTCAACGGGATCTTAAATAAAGTTTATGTCCACCTTGTGGAGCCACAACAGACTAAAGGACTGACGTCAGATTAAAATTATCCCATTGATGTACTTACATGGGATGAATGGATGCACTCGTCATACTGCCAATAAAATACAGGCCTAGCCCCTGCCGCTTATAGTGTCCTAAACCACCCAGAAGATGACCGAAAACGTTAGTTATTGTTCCTCATAGAACCGCTTATTTTGCTTGGGAATTGGGAACACAGTGTCTGATTTGGACTAGCACACAATGAGAACCTGTTTATTCATTCATGATCGTATAGCCTATCAGCACTTGTTAATGAGGCATCTTTGTAAAACTCTTGTTTTGTCTGGTGTGTGATGCAGATTGTGGTGACCAAGATCGATAAGTGCCGCCAGGGGGTGCTGTTGACTAACCTGCTGCAACTTCAGGATGCCATAAAACAAACTGTTAGCTGCTTCCCACAGCCCTTCCTGGTCAGGTGAGTCACCCACACACCCTACTATTTTCAGTAAATTGTGCACCATATATATCTCTCTTTTTAGACCGATGGCTTGTCACTGTGAACTTGCCATGTCAGAATGTAAATTTACACACACATCGTTATAGAGCTCGCCTTATAGTCCTAAAAAATGTGTTACCTCTGGTTCGTTCGGCCATTCCTATGTCGGAAATTAATGGGGATAGAGTGGGGTTTTGGGATAAATGCCGAAAGTAAGGTTAACACAGGTTTAGGAGATCTTAAACGTTTTGTTCTGTGAGGTAATGACCTTTTTAGGAATTATGGAGCATTTATGTGCTCGTTTTGATTACATAAATGCTTCAAAATTCCCAAAAAGTGACGTTAGCTGGTGAACAATTTCTGATAAAAAATACTTGTCTTATACGTAATTTTTTATCACATAGTCTTTATCAGCTAACGTCACTTTTTGGGAATTATGATGCATTTATGATCTCCTAAGACCTTTTTGTTTTCTGAATTTATCAAAAAACCCTCAAACCCCCATTCCTTTCCCCATAGGGTTTGCCCAACAAGCCATGGCGGAGTTAGTGCTTACAAAAAGAAGCCATTACTATTGCTCAATATTCAAGGACATAAAGAGTTAGTCACAGTCACACTTATTTGGCAAAAGACCGACAGACACACCCTCTCTCATTTCACTCATGTCATTGTAGCAATCACATGACTAGACCAAGGTCATCACAGATGGAGTTGTAGTCTACAGGAAGAAAGTGTGGCTGACTGCTTACATGCAAAATACACACTGAGTGTACAAAACATTCCATGACACAGACTGACCAGGTGAATCCAGGTGATAGCCATGATCCCTTATTGATGTCACTTGTTAAATCCACTTCAATCAGTGTAGCTGAAGGAGAGGAGACAGGTTAAAGAAGCGTTTTTAATCCTTGAGACAATTAAGACGTGGATTGTGAATGTGTGCCGTTCAGAGGGTGAATGGGCAAGACAAAGGATTTAAGTGCCTTTTGAACGCTGCAGGGTTTTTCGCGCTCAACAGTTTCCCGTGTGCATCAAGAATGTGTGTTCCACCCAAAGGACATCCAGCACACATGACAACTGTGGGAAGCATTGGAGTCAACATGGACCAGCATCTACACCTTGTAGTCCATGCTACGACAAATTGAAGCTGTTCTGAAGACAAAAGGGGGTGCAACTCAATATTAGGAAGGGGTTCTTGATGTTTGGTATAGTCTGTATTTAGATGAATAGCCTATGTAAATATAAAAAAAATGCAACAAAACATTAATTACATCAATGGATACAGACTTACAGTACAATACTCAATATTAGGAAGGTGTTCTTAATGTTTTGTACACTCCGTGTATATAGCCTATCACCTCAGATATTTCTTGTTCATCCTTTTAGATAATGGAACGATATGCTTCAGTTCCATCGTCATGCCAACCACACCGTACCGTGATATTGTATTGTAAAATCTCTGTTGCCTTCACTGTAAACCAGAAAGTATGCCATTAGTTAGTGCTGTAGTTTGACTGTAACCTGTCTTCCTAATTCTTTAGGTGATGGGAAAGGACAGACTGGATTATGTCACAGTGCAGTTTACATATTATCTTATGTAAGCTGCAGTGCAGGTTCACTTTTCTTTATTGAAAACTGTGAAAGTGCACCATTGCGGCACACATGCATTTGTGTAAATAAAACCTACCTATCTAATTGGGTCAGATTGCTACCAGTGATCAGATAAGACGAGATAATGGTGGCAGTGGCACGCACGTATGGTTGGGCATACACACACACACGGACCTGACTGCACACTGTCATTGAAATTGGAGGGAGAGGAATGACCGTGTGCAGGAGAGACAGACTGTGTGTGAGAGAGAGTGTGACTGACTGTCACTCACACACTCTGCCTCTCGGCCAAGGTCTTAGGGGTTATGTCCGGCTGCACATTCCATAAAGGTTGAGTGTCGGAAGAATATCTCACACCAGTAACTAACTGATAACAGACCCACTGAAGTGCTACTCTACAGATACCAGCACACTAATGCACTAATTTACTAACACGGAAGGGCCCCGTTATAATGGCTCGTAAACTGTACATACACATATGTTAACTGTCGTTCTTCACAGGCAGGCACACCTACTTTCTCACTTTAACAACTACTTCATTACTCTGTCCTGTGTTGTGTATAGCAGGCCTCGCCAATTCTATACATGCAAATATGTTTGGCTGTCTTCAAAAATTTGAAGCAGCTATATATTGATCTCTCTCTCTTTCTCCTAATCGACAGTTCTCTCCATTTTTCGGGGATATACCTGCTCCGTTGTTTCATTGCCCATGTGACCGGGAGCATTCAGCTGGGAGACACTTGTCAAAGCTGATCTGAGACCAGTTAACCACCTCTTCTCTTTGACTGCACACTCTGGAGCACAACTGATAACTTCTTTTGGAATCAGCTCATACTTACTCAATCTATGAACACTCGCACCACTGATACAGTAGCCTATTGTGGACAGATTTCAAAACTGACCAGAGATCAGTTGCTATACTTGGCTCATGTGCTGCTACAGTGTTTCTCTTCTAACCCCTAAACCATTATACCAAAGCAGACAGCTGATCCGAGATCTAATCCACTGTCTAAGTGCTTTCTTATGGACACGGTACTGTGTGATTCTACGGGAACTTTCACCTTGGGAACAGAGACAAACTAAAAGCTGACCTGAAGACAGTTTCCCAATAGAGCCACTTCACCTTTAGTGTTTGTGTACATTGTTTACTATAGTCAGACTGCTATTTCTGTATATACCGTGCATTCGGAAAGTTTTCAGACCCCTTGACTTTTTCCACATTTTGTTACGTTAGACTTATTCTATGGATTCAGTCGTTTTTTTACCTCCTCAATCTACACACAATACCCCATAATGACAAAGCAAAAACAGGTTTTTAGAAATGTTAGCAAATTTATTACAAATAAAAAAAAACGTAACTATCACATTTACTTAGGTTTTAAGACCCTTTACTCAGTACTTTGTTGAAGCCCCTTTGGCAGCGATTACAGCCTCGATTCTTTTTGGGTATGACGCTACAAGCTTGGCACACCTATATTTCTGGAGCTCTGTCAGAGTGACCATCGGGTTCTTGGTAACCTCCCTGACCAAGGCCCTTCTCCCCCAATTGCTCAGTTTTGCTGTGCGGCCAGCTCTGGGGAGAGTCTTGGTGGTTCCAAACTTCTACCATTTACGAATAATGTAGGCCACTGTGTTCAGAAATTGTTTAGTAATCTTCTCCAGATCTGTGCCTTGACACAATCCTGTTTCAGAGCTCTACGGACAATTTCTTTGACCTCATGGCTTGGTTTTTGCTCTGACATGCACTGTCAACTGTGGGACCTTATATAGACAGGTTGTGTGCCTTTCCAAATCCTGTCCAATTGAATTGACCACAGGTGAACTCCAATCAATTTGTAGAAACATCTCAAGGATGATCAATGGAAACCGGATGCACCTGAACTCAATTTTAGAGTATAATAGCAAAGGGTCTAATTAGTTATGTAAATAAGGTATTTCTGTTTGTCATTGTTAATACATTTGTAAACATTTCTACACTTCTTTTTTTTCACTTTGTCATTCTGTGTAGATTGATGTGTTTTTATTTAATCGATTTTAGAATAAGGCGTAACAAGATGTGGGAAGGGGTCTGAATACTTTCTGAATGCACTGTATGGTGATGGGAATATGGATTGTTTTAATTTTGTAATAAAAACTATAAAAGGAAACATTTGTGTTGGTTGTTGTAGAACTCTGGACCTAAAGGGTCCTATATAGTAAGCTACTGGTGGAGACTTTGTTAAACATTTCCCCTAGCATTTAATGAATGACAGAATTAATGGGGAAATAAGTACTAAGGGAAGCAAAAACTATTGAACTGGCTACATTTTGAGAGACTGGGATAAGATCTTGTATTTTGTGGGAAAAGTGATCAGTTCTGGCGTAAGAATGAACCATGGTCTCATCTCAGGACAAATAAGGTTACATTCATGTAATATCAACTGGATAGTTGCGTAAGAAGAACAACCTAGTTACAGGCCTACAATATAGTCAGATGGTTTATGATACATTTGAGGTACAGTAATACGACTGATTATATAGTGAAATGTGACGCACACATAGGTTGTCACAGTTTTTGTGCTGTAACACATTATTTCCATGTTTTTTGTTGACAGATATTTATCCATCTACTTGGTTGATATTATATTATTATTTTCTAGCGTATGAATTTCACAATGTCTCATTTTCTTTCTCCAAACGATAGAAGTGTGAAGTTCCTCACTTACTTTTAGTGTCCTTGTCTTCCTCTAACAGCTAAAGTCTACCCCCCCCCACACTGGGTACGAGGCTTATACGATGTCATTTTGGCGTCTTTCAGTGACACACAGAGCATTCCTTCCACCTCTAGCTTTTTTTTCATAGTGGGTCCAACATCCAGAGACTTTCCAGTCCTACTCTTTTACAGTCCCACTGGGGAGAGGTGACGCACACCAGACAGGACCTTGTGCCCGCGCACAACACGTACAGGTAGGCATCATCACTCCTTTGGTGGCGGTACCAGGATGATGATGTTGCATGGCTGTGATTGGAAGAGGACAATAAAATTTAAGAGCTGAAGGAGTGATAAAAAAGTAAGATGGTGCAATTTACGTTTATTGTAAGTTTAATCAATGACTGTGTTTTTCTGCATTCGCATTTGGACACTGACCTCATAAAAACGTTAGGCATGAGTTAATTATTATTATATATTTTTTTTTTAGGTGTTAAAGGCCTGGAGGGGAGAGGTGTATGTTCTCAGTGCAGCCCTCGTCACCGTGGATACAGGAGGGAGGAGAGCCGGAGGAGTCTTAAAAGAACGCAACACCACAGGACAGACGACTTCTCTCCATCCCCCCGCACTCTGGAATTCTTCTATTGGGTTCCTTTTTAGATACATTTTTTTTTACCCCCGTCACTGTTCTCCACTATGAACACACCAATGACAACGGCTGCTGTGGCGTTGGCCACCTGCCACACCAACGCCACGATATGCTCGGACACGTCGTGCCTGGTGGCTCCCAGCAACTACAACGAGATCCTGAGCCTAGTTCTCAGCATCGTGCTGACCGTCATGCTGGCCATGGTCATGTTCTCCATGGGCTGCACTGTGGAGGCCGGAAAGCTGTGGGGACACATCAAGAGACCATGGGGAATTTTTATCGGCTTCTTGTGCCAGTTCGGCATCATGCCCTTCACTGCCTTCGCCCTGTCGCTGGCCTTCAACGTGCTGCCCGTGCAGGCCGTCGTCATCATCATCATGGGCTGCTGTCCCGGTGGCTCCAGCTCTAATATCATTGCCTACTGGCTGGATGGAGACATGGACCTCAGGTGAGACTGACTGGAAGCAGTAACACTCTTAGATGAAGAAGAATGGGGGGGGGAAAGGGTTCCAAAAGGGTTCTCCGGCTGTCCTCATAGGATAATTATTTTTGATTCCGGGTAGAACACTTTTGTGTTCCATGTAGAACCCTCTGGAATGGAACTGAAAACGGTTCTACCTGGAACAGAAAAGTGTTCTTAAGAGATCTCCTATGGGGACAGCCGGAGAACCCTTTTAGGTTCTAGATGGCACGATTCTTTTTTTCTTCATAAGAGTACATGTTATTTGTTTGATTTAGCGTACTTTCAAGTTTTGCCTTTGGTACTACGTTTTTGAGTACTTTTATGCGAGTGCGTTTCTATCGTGATCCAGCGTACTAATGTTGTGTGTTTTCCCCACTCTAGTATCAGCATGACAGCCTGCTCCTCTATCCTGGCCCTGGGGATGATGCCTCTGTGTCTGCTCATCTACACGTCTGTCTGGACCTCTGCTGACACCATCCAGATCCCCTACCAAAGCATAGGTAGCTACCAATACTAAAATAAACCATTCCATACAGGGGCATATGCATTGATGTACCATCTACACAATGTATTGGTGGGAATGCTTTTGTACAGCACTCTTTAGATTCCATCCAGCAGCACAGGAACATATAATTAGTATAGATTTCCACATATTGATTGTATTTCTGTGTTAGAACACCGTTAGAAATGCTAAAACATTCGGATCCTTATAGCAGCTTACGTACACGACATGGCCAAAAGTATGTGGATACCTGCTCGTCAAACATCTCATTCCAAAATCATTGGTATTAATATGGAGTTGGTCCCCCCTTTGCTGCTATAACAGCCCCCACTCTTCTGGGAAGGCATCCCACTAGATGTTGGAACATTGCTGCGGGGACTTACTTCCATTCAGCCACCAGAGCATTAGTGAGGTTGGACACTGATGTTGGGGGATTAGGCCTGGCCCGCAGTCGGCGTTCCAATTCTTTCCAAAGGTTTTCGATGGGGTTGAGGTCAGGGCTCTGTGCAGGCCAGTCAAGTTCTTCTACTCCGATCTCGACAAACCTTTTCTCTATGGACCTCACTTTGCACAGTGGCATTGTCATGCTGAAACAGGAAAGGACCTTCCCCAAACTGTTGCAACAAAGTTGGAAGCACAGAATTGTCTAGAATGTCATTATGATGTAGCATTAAGATTTCTCTTCACTGGAAGTAAGGGGCCTAGCCCGAACCATGAAAAAACATTATTCCTCATCCACCAAACTTTACAGTTCGCATAATGCATTGGGGCAGGTAGTCTCCTGGCATCCGCCAAACCCAAATCGGACTGCCAGATGGTGAAGCGTGAGAGCGTGTTTTCCACTGCTCCAGAGTCCAATGGCGGCGAGCTTTACACCACTCCAGCCGACGCTTGGCGTTGCGCATGTTGATCGGCCATGGAAACCCATTTCATGAAGCTCCCGACAAACAACTCTGGTGCTGACGTTGCTTCCAGAGGCAGTTTGGAAGATCATGACAGATTGTATATCTTTGTCTCCAGGTATCACCTTGGTGTCCCTCCTGATCCCCGTCGCCCTGGGAATCTACGTCAAAAACAAGTGGCCTGAAACAGCCAAAAAGATCCTCAAGGTAAGATCAAACACCTCGCACTGCATACAGCTGGTTTTGTTCCACACTACTGCTACACTATACACTTCTAGGTTGTTATTCCGGGATCAATAGTGTGCATGCGATTTGTGGATTCAAATCAAGTCTTTAAAATGTGTGTTTGCAGGTGGGTTCCATAGTTGGCCTCCTCCTCATCATCATAATTGCGGTGGTAGGTGGGGTGCTGTACCAGTCCTCCTGGACCATCTCTCCCTCTCTCTGGATCATCGGAGCCATCTACCCCTTCGTAGGCTTCACCCTGGGCTTCTTCATGGCTCGCTTTGTAGGACAACCCTGGCACAAGTACTACTGCAATATTATATGATTCATGGTAGTCCAGTCTTAATATTGTACCTAGCTGATCAAATCCAAGTTACCATTGCAATAGAAAGTGTTGATAACACCTACCGGAATTATACTTGAATAGCCTGAATAAGTTATTCCCTTTGTCTCCCCTCTGGAAATGCCTTAACATTCAAGTTAATGTAAGCACTACAGTACCAGATGTGCAATGTACTCCACAGGCGCTAAAATGAAAACCATCCAGTGCATTTTAACTTCACCTTGTTCATTTAACAGAGCAGGAGGTTCTTCATAAGCACGCCAGTCAAGCGGAGCCCTTCGTCGCTCCATGGAACCTACTATAGTTAACAAGCCCGTTGTTGTGTTTAAGGTGTCGTACCATCGCCCTGGAGACAGGCTTCCAGAACTCCCAGTTGTGCAGCACCATCGTCCAGCTGTCGTTCTCCCCTGAAGAGCTGGAGGTCATGTTCGCCTTCCCGCTCATCTACAGCATCTTCCAACTGGTGGTGGCTGTCATGTCTGTTGGAGGTGGGTCAGCTTATACCGCTGTTGAAGAGCTAATGTCAATATTGATATGCTATCCAAAAGTTTTGAATGATTTTGTGGTCGACTTATAGATGTATAGTAGGCCTATGGTCTGGTATTTCTACCGTGTGTTATCTATATTCCCAACAATTATTTGTCATTCTAGCTAATGATTGATTGCCCGGGTGCCAGTCTGATCATTAACTTCTCTCAGACTATATTATTGATGCTTGTCGGTGCTTATTTAGATTGAAAAATGTGGCTGTAAAGGAACACAGTAGGTGTAACATGAGTGGTTCCGCCTCCTACAGCTTACCAGATGTATAAGTGGAAGTGTGGAGGCGGTTCGTCTGAGTTAGACAGCGAGGGAGCAGAGGGGGACGCTGAGGCACCTAAGGATAAGCAGGAGTACGCCCTGGAAAATGGAGGCTTTGAGTGCGACGAGAATGGCAACAACGGAGAAAAGGGCAAGATCACCCAGATGTGAGCACGGACAGGCCGCGGGACTCTTTGACAGTTAGCAGCACGCAGCGACCTGGGTGCAATACCGTACCTACATCCTTCCCACTCAATCACACCATACACACACACTGACCTTGACAGGCTGAAATTGTGCATTATAGGGTCCTGCCATTTAAAAAGTGAGGTATTCTCAACATGGGAGAGGTTTCTGTGAAGCTTTACTTCAATAACAAAAAAAACAAAATCTTCAGGGGTAGGAAACCATCTCAGATCCTGAATGAAGTCTGAGTTCTCCTGTACCTCACTTTTTTAATTTTTTTACAACAGTGTATACCTGCAGAGACCTCGTGGAGGCCAGCAGCGTGGTAGTGACTGAGGTGAGGTATTGTGAGATTTGTTGAGTGGTGAGGGTTTACATCCTCTCTAGCTCCACAAGAGACAGAGGAAACTGTTCACCGTGAAAAGGTTTCTGTCTAGTCACTCCTGTCAGAACTACAGTAACTTTTTCAATATTTATATTTGCAAACCAGTCAACCTAAACTAATTTATTAGTCCATGTCGTAGGACTCATGACACACACACACACACCAGCATTAAGACATTATATTGAATTTTAAATGGACCCCTCCAGGATATTTTACGCATGCCTCATTATTTTATAATTTGTATGTTAAAGCAACAAACAAAAAAATACATTACAAGTCTTCATTTAGTTTTACATTATTAGACAGTACATTTGAACCATATTTATGAATGTACTGTCTTTGTATCCATTTAGATTTACATAGATGAATAGCCTAAATACAGACTATACCAAACATCAAGAACCCCTTCCTAATATTGAGTTGCACCCCCTTTTGTCTTCAGAACAGCTTCAATTTGTCGTAGCATGGACTACAAGGTGTAGATGCTGGTCCATGTTGACTCCAATGCTTCCCACAGTTGTCATGTGTGCTGGATGTCCTTTGGGTGGTACACACATTCTTGATGCACACGGGAAACTGTTGAGCGTGAAAAACCCAGCAGCAGTGCAGTTCTTGACACAAACCGGTACACCAGGCACCTACTAACATATCGGGTTCAAAGGCACTTAAATCTTTTGTCTTGCCCATTCACGTTCTGAATGGCACACATACAAAATCAATTGTCTCAAGGTTAAAAAAAATCCTTCTTTAACCTGCCTCCCCTTCATCTACACTGATTGAGGTGGATTTAACAAGGGACATCAATAAGGGATCATAGCTTTCACCTGGTAAGTCTATGTCATGGAAAAAGTGGGTGTTCATAATGTTTAGTATACTCTGTGTATATATCTGTGAAGAACTCTCCACATTGCACTGCACCTTAGTTGTTGTCTTTGTCTTTACGCAGAGGCTAGTTGCTAGTGTGTTGTCTTAAAGAAGGTACCTACCCACCTGATCTTTTGATGTGTAAATGTACCCAACAATTAAATAAAGGTGAACATTTTAAGTGGTCTATCAAGAGTTTTACTAAAATATATATTTCATGACAAACTGCAGATCCTTTAGTGAGACTTATCTTCTGACATCTATCACATCCAAACATATGCTTCATGTGAATGGTCTTCTTTTTTTTTTTTAAGGTGATACAAATATACAGAATTTCTCTTTTAAGATGGGTTTAAAAACACTTCCAAAGCCGTTTAACAAAGATATCTTCCATGTGGTATCAGACATGGTACTGTATGTAGCCTTATCCATTCATACATCATGAATCTGTCTATAGTGGGAAGGTACTATACAAATAGGGTACTGCTCCTCAGATGTACACAGACATCAACTGCAAGTCTGTGATGATCAGAGAACTTATTGTAGCCCTGCACTCATTTCTTAATTGACTGTGGGACATTTGTACTTTTATTTGCGGAACCAAACTAACCATTTGATAATTACTTTGTAACCTTGAGTGAACAACAAAAAGCTGTGAGCTGTTAGTCACCAATGGCGGCATCTGACAAACTAAGACTATTGTTTGCAGCACTCCCAAGAGTGTTACTGTATCAAACCAACGTTTTACAGATTTCAACTGAAACCAAACTTCTGACAATCACCTGAATAGATTTGACTCGTTGGGAGAGATGAAGGCTGTGTCTGCTCCAGTGGATTGAGTGTTAGTGGATGGATGCTTCCTAAATGCTACATTTTTGACAGTGATGAAGACATGCCTGCCTGGAACTGTCTTCATGCAAAACAGTACACTGCTGCCTGTCAAGATGTCACAGCCATCGAGGAGGATCTACTAGGACTTCTCCCTAATATCAAATACCATCTGCATATCCATGAAATTTGGTCAAACTAGTTCCATGTGTCTGGGCTGTTTGTCTCAATTTTAAGATCTGGAGTACCTTTCCATTAGTGGTTGTCTCAAATATTTTCAACCGCCAATAGCCAGGGCCTTCCAAATCTGCAAAAGGTGTATTTGAATGAGCCAATGATCATTGGGTAGTGTGATTGTCATTTTGGGCCTCACACATTCAGAGATGTAGTCAAGTTAAGTCATTTGACCATATTTGGTTATAGGCTATCAGCAATGGCACCAGATTGTATTTTATTTATTTAACTAGGCAAGTCAGTTAAAAACAAATTCTTATTTACAATGACGGCCTACCAAAAGGCCTCCTGCAGGGGGCGGGGGCCTGGGATTAAAAATAAATACAATATAAATATAGGACAAAACACACATCACAACAAGAGAGACAACACAACACTACATAAAGAGAGACCTAAGACAACACAGCATGGTAGCAACACAACATAACAACATGGTAGCAGCACAAAATACGGTAAAAACATTATTGGGCACAGACAACTACACAAAGGGCAAGAAGGTAGAGACAACAATACATCACACAAAGCAGCCACAACTGTCAGTAAAACTGTCATGATTGAGTCTTTGAATGAAGAGATTGTGTGAAATTAAATTCAGTGATAAAACCCGATTCTGCAGCTTCTCAAAACAGCTGAACTGTTTTGCAAAAAGCATTTCTAGATAATTTCCCAATAAAAGTTGTGTTATCCATGTAATTGGTTGTTTTGGGAAAAAGCAGAGATCGGGTCTATTTTGTGTCTGGCCATTTATCTCTAATTTATTAAGGTTTTTGAGACTGGAAATAAAATTCCATTTAATATGTGAAGTAGGATTTACCTTTTAAATGCAAATATTTCAGCCCAATGCATGATTCAACACTGGACATTGAGAAGCTGCTTATAGTGGTATATTCCAAACTGATTTCCTTGATTGAAAGCAAAAACACTATATTACAGATATTCTCAGAATCTATTTCATTACTAGATAAACTCAAGGACTGTATTTTCTTAGTGCCAGATAGGGGAAGGCGCAATAGTATTTCCTGGCTGAGCCCTAGTTCAAAAGTTGTCAGGTTCTGGAGACAAGACAGTGCACCTTCTTCTATATGTGTTATTTGATAACTCAATGATAACTTAATGATTGTTAGGTTATTCAAAACAGAGGTCATGCTTTCGTTGGTGTTTTAAGATCGAACAGTTTGATTGGTTTAGCGATTGTATCGCTGGTGCCTCTACATATAGCTCTGTAAGTGACTTTATATTCATTACTCTGCATAGTATCTCGGACAAATCATCTACACAGGGTTCAGTAATGGAAACACTTTGTAACTGAGGTATGCCATGGAAAACATCTGGTTTCCGCTCAGGTTATGGATGTGTCACTGCAACCTTAAAGGTCTTCAATGATGTCACCATTTCCCTTGATTATAAGCAATATTGTGCCTCTATTGTTATTTGTTATTGACTTGGCCAAAGCTTTTGATACGGTAGACAATTCCATTCATGTGGGCCGGCTAAGGAGTATTGGTGTCTCTGAGGGGTCTTTGGCCTGGTTTGCTAACTACCTCTCTCAAAAAGTGCAGTGCATAAAGTCAGAAAATCTGCTGTCTCAGCCACTGCCTGTCACCAAGGGAATAACCCAAGGCTCAATCCTAGGCCCCACACTCTTAATCTACATCAACAACATAGCTCAGGCAGTAGGAAGCTCGCTCATCCATTTATATGCAGATGATACAGTCGTATACTCAGCTGGCCCCTCCCCGGATTTTATGTTAAATGCTCTACATCAAAGTGTCCAACAAGCTTTCTCTACCCTTAACCTTGTTCTGAACAACTCCAAAACAAAGGTCATGTGGTTTGGTAAGAAGAATGCCCCTCTCCCCACAGGTGTGATTACTACCTCTGAGGGTTTAGAGCTTGAGGTAGTCACCTCATACAAGTACTTGGGAGTATGGCTAGACGGTACAATGTCCTCCTCTCAGCACATATGACAAATCTGGAGCTCTTAGACATTACACAAAATAAGATGGACAGATGCATGCAAACATGTTTACTGGTTTACATAGTTTGGCATGGTTAGACCTGAGGGACAATCCACTGATTCACACTATTGAGGCAATGTCTTTCACACACCTCATGTGTCTCTGGGGGACTTGAACTTTCCACCTACAGAACCTGTGTTCAAGCTGAATCTGACACTCATATTTGGCGACATTCTGAGGCAGCGGACTCATCTGTACATTAGTTCGGGTATGAGGCCAATGCAGTTGATAATTGGCAGTAATGTCACGTCCAAACACAATCTGAGTCTCCAGCTCAAAGGCCAGACCGTGTCATTTGAGGACTGTGACAGACCTTTCTTTGAGTCTGTCATTTATCCTTAACGCTGAAGAATTCCTTTGTGGATCTGAATTCATGGGAAAGTACTTCAGATCATTGGAAACACTTGAGTACAGGTCTAAGCTTTCAGCTAAAAGTGGTTGATTTAACATCAAGCAGCTGATTCCCCTAAAAACTGACTAAATACAGATAGATCTTTCAATACAGCGTACTGCCTACATTTTTCACAACCTGACCAAACTGAATGTTCTGAAACTTTCAAACTGCAGGATTGACTCGAGGGAAGTTTAACAAAATACTTTATATCTTTGAAAACATCGTATTTGCATATCGAGAACATTTATAATATATTCTAGCTTTACTGAACCTCTCTCTAGCCTTCATTTAATACACTACAAATGTTTTGCAGTTGTGACAATGCTTGGCTCATTGCTCGGGCAAAGGGGTACAGGCAGGTTGAAGTGATCATGCTTAAATCATGATCATAATTAAGCTTTGGAAGACTTGATATGCTTGTTAGACAAACCTAACTTTGTCAAGTACACAGAAGCCAACTGCACAACAGAGGTGGGCTTTGTGTTGCTGCGACTACCCTGGGAGTCCTGTTCTTCATGCTGGTGGTTTTCATCCATAACCTGGCTGGCCTCTAGCTCCTCCCCTTCTACCACATCACCGCTGGCTGTTGGCCATGCTATCCAACACCAGTGGGCACTACCACTATGACGCATTTGTCTCCTACAGCGGGAAGGACGAGCACTAGGTGGTGGAGGAGCTTCTGCCCAACCTGGAACAAAGGGGTCCTCCTTCCCTGTGCTTCTGTCTACACAGTACAGTCGTGGCCAAAAGTTTTGAGAATGACACAAATATTAATTTTCACAAAGTCTGCTGCCTCAGTTTGTATGATGGCAATTTGCATATACTCCAGAATGTTATGAAGTGATCAGATGAATTGCAATTAATTGCAAAGTCCCTCTTTGCCATGCAAATGAACTGAATCCCAAAAAATCATTTCCACTGCATTTCAGCCCTGCCACAAAAGGACCAGCTGACATCATGTCAGTGATTCTCTCGTTAACACAGGTATGAGTGTTGACGAGGACAAGGCTGGAGATCACTCTGACATGCTGATTGAGTTCGAATAACAGACTGGAAGCTTCAAAAGGAGGGTGGTGCTTGGAATCATTGTTCTTCCTCTGTCAATCATTATTAACTGCAAGGAAACACGTGCCGTCATCATTGCTTTGCACAAAAAGGGCTTCACAGGCAAGGATATTGCTGCCAGTAAGATTGCACCTAAATCAACCATTTATCGGATCATCAAGAACTTCAAGGAGAGCGGTTCAATTGTTGTGAAGAAGGCTTCAGGGCACCCAAGAAAGTCCAGCAAGCGCCAGGACCGTCTCCTAAAGTTGATTCAGCTGCGGGATCGGGGCACCACCAGTACAGAGCTTGCTCAGGAATGGCAGCAGGCAGGTGTGAGTGCATCTGCACGCACAGTGAGGCGAAGACCTTTGGAGGATGGCCTGGTGTCAAGAAGGGCAGCAAAGAAGCCACTTCTCTCCAGGAAAAACATCAGGGACAGACTGATATTCTGCAAAAGGTACAGGGATTGGACTGCTGAGGACTGGAGTAAAGTCATTTTCTCTGATGAATCCTCTTTCCGATTGTTTGGGGAATCCGGAAAAAAGCTTGTCCGGAGAAGACAAGGTGAGCGCTACCATCAGTCCTGTGTCATGTCAACAGTATGAGACCATGAGACCATTCATGTGTGGGGTTGCTTCTCAGCCAAGGGAGTGGGCTCACTCACAATTGTGCCTAAGAACACAGCCATGAATAAAGAATGGTACGAACACATCCTCCGAGAGCAACTTCTCCCAACCATCCAGGAACAGTTTATTGACTAACAATGCCTTTTCTAGCATGATGGAGCACCTTGCCATAAGGCAAAAGTGATAACTAAGTGGCTCGGGGAACAAAACATCGATATTTTGGGTCCATGGCCAGGAAACTCCCCAGACCTTAATCCCATTGAGAACTTGTGGCCAATCCTCAAGAGGCGGGTGGACAAACAAGAATCTACAAATTCTGACAAACTCCAAGTATTGATTATGCAAGAATGGGCTGCCATCAGTCAGGATGTGGCCCAGAAGTTAATTGACAGCATGCCAGGGCAGATTGCAGAGGTCTTGAAAAAGAAGGGTCAACACTGCAAATATTGACTCTTTGCATCAACTTCATGTAATTGTCAATAAAAGCCTTTGACACTTATGAAATGCTTGTAATTATACTTCAGTATTCCATAGTAACATCTGACAAAAATATCAAGACACTGAAGCAGCAAACTTTGTGGAAATTAATATTTGTGTCATTCTCAAAACTTTTGGCCACGACTGTAGACTTCCAGATGGGGAAGGACATTGTGGAGAACATCACAGAGCCTCTACCGGAGCCACCACACCCTCTGCCTGGTCAGTCGCCACTACCTGCGCAGTAACTGGTGTTCCCTGGAGATTCAGGTGGAGCAAAGGGACATCCTTCTCCTGATCTTCCTGGAGAAAATCACCAGCCTGTCTGCCCACCACAGGCTGGCTGGCCTGGTGAAGACCAGGACCTACCTGGACTGGCACCAGGACCCCCATCAGCACCAGGCATTCTGTGCAGAGGTTAATGTAGGACCTTGTGTTAATGCTGATATAAGGTTGGCAGATATATTGAGGACTTTTAACCAGTTTTTCCAATACACATATGCATCATTGTTGCTAAGAGCAACTGAAATAGGCTCTCAGAACTCTGTGGTTTTGATCCCTTTCTGTTTGACAGTATATCAAGTTGAGAACAACCTGTCCATCTGCTGTGAGTGACAATACATTAATGTTCATACAATGAAGCAGTTATTTTCATTTCAACATAAATCAAGAGAGGTTTGTACGGAGGTTTCTAATTGAGGCAGGTGTTAAGAGCATTGGGCCAGTTACCAAAAGTGCGCTGGTTCAAATCCCTGAGCAGGCAAGGTGGAAAAATCTGCCGTTCTACCCCCAACAACTGCTCCCTGGGTGCCGATGATGTCGAATAAGGCAGCCCCGCGCACCTCCCTGATTCAGTGGTTGGGTTAACTGCGGAGGGCACATTTCAGTTGAATAACTGACTAGGTATCCCTGCTGATTGTTTACCTTGCATTTTGGCCTGTAGAGTATATGGTTTATCACACCCCCTTTCCATCCAATCGGGTGAATTCTAGGCAATATATGTGAATCGGAAGGAACCCAGTTTTAATGTATTATTTATGCCCTTGAAAAAAGGGAATCTAGCTGAAATATTGGAAACCTGCCATTTTCTGTTTATGATTTGTCTTAAAGAAAAGTTTACATTTATTTGTAGGTAATGTATTAGCAGTTTTCCTGTAAATGCCAAATATAATTTGATAAAAAAGTGAATACTGCACACAGACTGTATGGGTTTGCATAGGTTTAATACCACGTTTCTAAAACATTTTAATAATAGGCTACTTTAAGAAAAACTTAAGGCAAGCGACTGATGTAGGTCTAGAAAACATCAGTGCAAAAATTGTAACTTGATGTCAGAGATGAAACACATGCAACCAAGAAAACCTTGTGTGGAAAGCTTGAGAACCCCTTTTATCCCATAGGCCAGGGTTTTGGAGTCTTAGAAACCTATGAAGGCAAAAATGTCATCAATGTTAGTCTCGTTCAGATCCAAGGGTTTCTGAGCTGGAGTGTCTCTACTTTGGTTGCTAAGCTCATTGCTAAGGGACTGGTCATCAGTCATCGTGGCCACATCCCCCGGTGTGCCTGGTAAAATACTCCTGTTTCTCTTTTGTCTTAGTGACCGTTTTCTGTTGACACAGAATGCACTTGTGATTGGTTCAAATGCAGTCCTGAATGGCTGAAAGCAAATTTTAGGGTGAGCCCTCCTCCACAGTGTCTTCAGCGACTGACAGGTCCTGGGTACCGCCCCTCTGAGTGACAGGGCCCAGCAAACCTCCCGTTTGTAGCGCGTTAGTTTCCCTTGTACACTGGGGAGACCAAGAACAAACAACACATAGGTTCCCCATCATTAATATGACTGGAAGTTTTAGTTTGGACACGGTGTGCAAAGATGTCCCATTGTGATAGTCTGATAGATGCGATAGACCATATTATTAAAAGCCCAGTTAAAACAGAGTCCCTGTACCTGCAGCCCTCTGACTCCAGGCGTTTCATCCTCTGGCACTTCAGGTTCAGGAACGTCAGACGCCCCTTCTCCTGACGCAGCTTCCTGCATTCACACCATCGCATCACTTCCTCCAGGTGGGTGGCCATGTTGCTGAAAGTGGTGGCTGTTTTCAGTTGCTTCAGAAACGTCCTCTTCTGACCAATCACAGCAGCATCCAGTAATGAAGGCTGCTCTTGTTCTGTTGACACCTGCAGAGTTCAAATGACAATCTAGTATAAGTAACACTCATCAAATAACTAACTCAAATGAAAAGTAGTGGACTAAAAGGTGTAATCTGTATAATATTCTGACATAAAAACAACCACACATACCTCTGTGATACCACCATGGGTTCGTTTCAGCAAGTGCTTCATATCAAATCCAGAGATGGCACCTGTTATAAGAAATGATATGACTGTTATATTATATGTTCAAATGTAGACAACAGAACATAGGCTATGCCAGGAGAGCTACAAAAAAAATAGATCAATCTATCAAATGTATTTTATAAAGTCCTTTTTACATCAGCAGCTGTCACAAAGTCCTTTATAAATACCCAGCCTGAAACCCCAAAAAGCAAAGAATGCAGAGGCCGATGACACTAACCTGTATCACCAGTTCTCTGGAGTAAGACTGCAGTTCCCAGATCCACTTTGCTGCTCTTCCTATTGGAGGGACCACCCAGAGCATGCTTCCTACTCTCCTCTCCCTCCTCTCTGAACAGTCTGTTGAGCACAGAGGAACTGGAGGCTCCTATCCCTCCAAGGCCCTTAGGAGCCCGGGAATGCTGCATCTTCAATAAGGAAGAGTCAGAGGGCCCGAGGAACTCTGCCATCCCTGCAGGCAGGGTGAAGTCTATGAGGAAGGCCATAGCCTGAGCCTGGGACACCTCCTTCAGGAGCTCCAGGAGGTGCTGATAGAGAGGGGCCAGGCTACCCAGGATGCCCCGGAAAAACACCCTAAGGAGCAGAAAGATACAGCACCCCTAACCAGAGTCACTTCCACTTACAGAGTCACTTACATTTGTCTTAAGATAGCTAGATGAGACAACCACATATCAAAGTCATAGTAAGTCAGCGCTAGTAAGAAGGGACAGGTTTGAGTGAAAAGCAGTACATCAGACATGACCCTGAAAGAGCCATAGGACTCACCACAGTCGGCTAAGCATGCTGGTGAGCACCACGTTCAACATAATGAATTCCTTTGATTGGAGGTGCTTCCCCGCTAGTCTGGAGAGGAGATTGGTCAAGGCAATCATACACACCATGCTCATGTATGCATGTCTACACTGAGAACATTGTTGCGTTCCAGGTGGTCTTTTTTTGTTGTTGCAGTCATGCTGCACATTACAGAAGATTGTCATGTTACATACCCCGTCATCACTTTTGTCTCGAGACGTCTTCATTCATATTGGTCTTAAGTCATCTCTGGATATGTCTCAAGATGCCTTAAGACATGTTGATGGCTGAGTAGGTATTACTGTGGTTCCTGACAAGTTAAACACTTCTCCAGGCGTTGAGAGACTAACAATACGCAACTGCAAAAAAGATGACCTGGAACGCCAGCAGTCATTTATATAGTAATAATCATACACTGGATTTAGAGCGCCTTTCAAAAAAAAGGAAAAAAGACACTTAGGCAAAAAAGAGAGGTAAAAAAAACAAGGACACAGACAGATAACAGCTGAAGTCTCCCAGAGGAGAGAGAGAAGGATACATGAAGGCTCTGGTGCAATGATTGAGCAGACATGTCATCAGTCTGGCAGCTCCCAACACCTTGAGACCAAGCCATTCCAGCATGGGCTGACTGGGGACATCACACTGACCTGTCTCCATAGCCAGCTGGCTGCAAACACAGATATACACACATCAAGATGACACAGTTAGCCAATACACCGTAGACTATCAAATAAACATAGACCCAAAAACAAGTTATATGGATCTTGATGCCCGATAGTGTGCTGTGTCTGCGTGATTAGATGCAGCTAAGTAGTGCAACAAGGGCATGTAAATTCCCTGGCACAAAACAATTTGCTAATAGCTAAATGCAGAGGAATTCTAGCTAGTTAGTACCTTTGCACTTTCTTTGGACATAGCTCCTTCAGGTCCAGAAGAGCAGCATCCAGCTTCATTTCCTTCAACCGGTTTATGCATTGCTCAACCTGCAGGGGTTTTCAAAACTCAGTCAATAACCCTCTACATCAGGGGTGTCAAACTCATTTTGCCCTGGGGGTAGGGTTGCCATGCCCATTATACTATGAAATAACACATATTGAATCATGTAGTAACCAAAAAAAGTGTAAACAAATCAGAATATATTTTAGATTTGAGATTCTTCAAAGTAGCCACCCTTTGCCTTGATGACAGCTTTGCACACTCTTGGCATTCTCTCAACCAGCTTCACCTGGAATGCTTTTCCAACAGTCTTGAAGGAGTTCCCACATATGCTGAGCACTTGTTGGCTGCTTTTCCTTCACTCTGCGGTCCAACACATCCCAAACCATCTCAATTGGGTTGAGGTCGGGTGATTGTGGAGGCCAGGTCATCTGAAGCAGCAATCCATCACTCTTCTTCTTGGTCAAATAGCCCTTACACAGCATGGAGGTGTGTTTAATAAACATTGTGCCTAATACGTTACATAGTGCACCGCATATTACGCATGGCAGAAAAATATCAAACAAAACTGATTTAAGATGTCTTTGGTACTCGTGATACAAGGCAGTATTCAAAGTCCATCCATGTCTGAGGACATCAGGAGATGAAGTGGAAACCAGCCACTAGGGACAACACTGAGGTTTCGGTTTTGCTAGGGTGTTGTGTACGGGGATGGTGGATGGGTGTAAGCATCTGCCACCGATTCCAAAGGGTGCAAGTTCAAATCCAGCAACATAACGTTGATTTTGATATTCTTGTTTTAAGCCTATCCCAAACCTTAACATTTACCTTAATGCCTAACCTTGAGAATTTGGAGTTAATGCCTAAATTTAACCTTAAAAGACTTTGAAATTTGCTGTTTGAGAAACATGGATGTTTAATTCTGACCTGAGACTGTGAGGGCTGGTAGCAACTACTACCAGAGCGAAGGCCTATGCTTTCACTTCTCAGAATTAGAAGTGTGTGGGCACGGTATGAATATTGTAAATAAAGGATTTATATGCCCCATGTGGGATTAGAACTTACAACAATTGAACTATGAGCCAACTGTTTTAGCAGACCGCGCCACCAATCAGTCATAACGGTTGAAGGAAAAGAAATACAAGTTGACATCTACTAGTTACAATGGATAGAGCTACAAATATAAAAGGTATAATCCACATTGCCTACACGTTTTCTTTCTTCTTAAAAGCAATATAGATGTGTATGAAACGATAAGCAAAAACGTTAAATTTGGTCAGATGCGGAAATGTGCCTTACTGCCTTTTTAAGTCTGTGTAATGCCAGTAGTCTAGTCAAGACCATTGTCAAATAAGGCGTGCTGTCACCAGCTTTTATAGCTAGCCTCGAGGTGGTACCACTCAGCACATCTAGAAGAGAGTGTATTTCATACTGAACCCCTCCCTTGAGGTGGTACCACCCAGCACATCTAGAAGAGAGTGTATTTCATATCGAACCCCTCCCTTGAGGTGGTACCACTCAGCACATCTAGAAGAGAGTGTATTTCATACTGAACCCCTCCCTTGAGGTGGTACCACCCAGCACATCTAGAAGAGAGTGTATTTCATATCGAACCCCTCCCTTGAGGTGGTACCACCCAGCACATCTAGAAGAGAGTGTATTTCATACTGAACCCCTCCCTTGAGGTGGTACCACTCAGCACATCTAGAAGAGAGTGTATTTCATACTGAACCCCTCCCTTGAGGTGGTACCACCCAGCACATCTAGAAGAGAGTGTATTTCATACTGAACCCCTCCCTTGAGGTGGTACCACCCAGCACATCTAGAAGAGAGTGTATTTCATACTGAACCCCTCCCTTGAGGTGGTACCACCCAGCACATCTAGAAGAGAGTGTATTTCATATCGAACCCCTCCCTTGAGGTGGTACCACCCAGCACATCTAGAAGAGAGTGTATTTCATATCGAACCCCTCCCTTGAGGTGGTACCACCCAGCACATCTAGAAGAGAGTGTATTTCATACTGAACCCCTCCCTTGAGGTGGTACCACCCAGCACATCTAGAAGAGAGTGTATTTCATATCGAACCCCTCCCTTGAGGTGGTACCACCCAGCACATCTAGAAGAGAGTGCGTTTCATATCGAACCCCTCCCTTGAGGTGGTACCACCCAGCACATCTAGAAGAGAGTGTATTTCATACTGAACCCCTCCCTTGAGGTGGTACCACTCAGCACATCTAGAAGAGAGTGTATTTCATACTGAACCCCTCCCTTGAGGTGGTACCACTCAGCACATCTAGAAGAGAGTGTATTTCATACTGAACCCCTCCCTTGAGGTGGTACCACCCAGCACATCTAGAAGAGAGTGTATTTCATACTGAACCCCTCCCTTGAGGTGGTACCACCCAGCACATCTAGAAGAGAGTGTATTTCATACTGAACCCCTCCCTTGAGGTGGTACCACCCAGCACATCTAGAAGAGAGTGTATTTCATACTGAACCCCTCCCTTGAGGTGGTACCACTCAGCACATCTAGAAGAGAGTGTATTTCATATCGAACCCCTCCCTCGAGATGACATCGAGGCCTATACATCACTATTTCAATGGTAGAGCTGAACCGCCAGGTTAAAAAAAGGCTAGATTTTACTACTAAAAGACCAAAATATATCACTTCTGCAACAAACTGTTATAAAACCAGAATTTACTTGTTTCACTGTAACTCAAATCAAAAACTCAAATATGGTTTTCATGGAAGTTACTCTTCAATTGGTGATACTCAATTCCCAACGTGGAAGTCAACACAAGTCTAAACGTCCACGTTTAGTTGCAGGGGGTTTGATTGAATTTAGAAAATGCTCCATTATTAAATATATTTTTTCACCCTGAAGTAATCCAACAATGTGCACACCACAATCTTGTCTATTTCAAATCTGATCTCATTGAAAATTCTATGTGCTATGCTTAACATTACATAATGTTACCTAATAAAGCCTATCAGCTGGAACAGTAGCCTAGTAATAATGGTCTGAATAGGTAATATTGTTAATAACTATAATCATAATAGGCTACAACGTAGTTACTTAGTTGGTAAAAATAACAGCAAATGGTCAGGTAATGCAGGCCTTTTTCTTGATCCTCACCTGTTTGAGAATCCTGAAAGTCTTGTGTTGCCTGAGGCTGTTATTGAGAACATAGAGAAGCTCGTACAGGACACGGATCTCAGTCTGCAGGACTTGACTGCCAAGCAACTTGAGCACTTTCTCATTTTCCTCCAGGACACGTTTTATGTATGTACCTAGATACAATGATACAATACACAGCACACGCATGAAATAAGCAGTAAAAAAAACACCGCACAATTGTGATGTAAATAACGTTCATCTAGTTAGCCTAACTTGTACAGAGCAAGAGCAATTTTCTCTGGCATCAGTCAGAACACTCCCCACGTGTGTACCGTAGCTTGCTGTAGTCTGCAGCGGGGCTAGTTTCCGTGAGCTAATGTGGCTATTATTACACAGCGAAAGGACGCTCCAAAAAGTTTATGCAGAAATGTGATAAACTACATACCTGTTGAGAGGCCGAATGGTATATGGACAGTTGAAACCGCACTTGGAAAGGGAATGTTTACTTTATTCCACGGTTCTTCAGCCATGCTCACGTCCATTTCATCTCAAACCAAGGAAGTGAAAGCTACCCAATTAGAATCAAGGAAATATTAACGTCATCGCCAGGCTTTAAAGGTACAATTGCACCTCGGCACACGCTGTTTATTAAGAGAAGAAACCAGCAGGCTATTATTTATTGCCAATCTATGTAAATACCTTAACCAAAATAAACGAAATACTATCTCTGGTATTACAAAAGTATAGATTTAATCCACATCATAAATACACCAACATAAACACATGAATTCATCAAACCAAATGACAAAATTATACAGAATGTGTGGAGCTAAAAAAAAAACTACTTGAACATTGAAAGAGTCAGGAAGGTTCAAGTATGTTCCAAAATCCACGACACGACATGCGAGTTGACTTCATCCAGCACAGACTCCTCAGCCCTTCCCTTCACTGTAAGCCCATGGCTACCTCCTTCAATCCAGTGAACAGTCACTGGAGACTTCATCTCCTTTAACACATCATCTAGAAGGATCTGGACAAAGGAAAAATCATCCGTGCAAAACAAAATTGGGACCAGAAAATAATGTTTCTTCCAGCCCATCAGTTTGAAATAATAAAATAACATACACAATCAAAAGCGAGATGCATGTGCAAACGTGAACAGTTTCATTACAAGGGAGAATCAGTTTGTGTAATCAGTTTGAAGTGAAACACATGCATCATCAAAAATAGACATGTGCATGTGCAAACTTTAATGGTTTCTGTGAATGATCACATTCCTCCGATCTGCTGATGTTTATGCATTGACCAAAAGACACCCATCACCATTCTCACCTTCTCACACATGTTGTCTGCAGTACCAGACAGAAACAGTACAGGCACCTTCTTGGGCAGCGCCCTGAGGTCCTCACTCCGCTGTCGATGGGTGTGTGTCAGTCCTGGAGGGTGTAGGGGAAAGGACAGACAGACCAGTCCCTGCAATGCATCCTCTGACCCACCACTGAGCTGCCTGGCCAGGGCAGAGGCAGCACGAGACCCCATAGAACGGCCTGAAGTGGAGGGTACACAGTGAGTAAGTACACAGTGAATATTTTATCTGTCTTGGAAGTGATTGCTTAAGAAGAACTAGTTTATGGATCAATTAACAATGCTCAATACTCATGGCCCCAGTAACCACCAATAGTCAGAATATGTCCCTGGTGAGGGGTTTTCAGTAGCTTCCACAGCCACAAAGTCAAAATCGGCTACAAAAAAAGTGCTTTTTGGAAAATAAATATACAATATAAATATACAGTTAGGCATAAGGTTAGCAGTGTGGTTAAGGTTAGGTTTAAAATACAATTTTAGTAAGATACATTTTAGAAATGGCCGTGATTTATGACTGCGGGTATAGAACAATTAAGCAATAAGGCCCGAGGTGTGATATAGCCAATATACCACGGCTAAGAGCTGTTCTTAAGCACAACGCAGAGTGCCTGGACACAGCCCTTAACCGTGGTATATTGGTCATTTATCACAAACCCTGAGGAAACTTATTGCTAAACTGGTTACCAATGTAAGTAGAGCAGTAAGACTAAATGTTTTGTCATACCCGTGGTATACGGTCTTATAAACTGGGTGGTTCGAGCCCTGAATGCTGATTGGCTAACAGCCATGGTATATCAGACCGTATACCACGGGTATGACAAAACTTATTTTTACAGCTTTAATTACATTGGTAACCAGTTTATAATAGCAATAAGGCACATCGGGGGATTGTAATATATGGCCAATATACCACGGCTAAGGGCTGTGTCCAGGCACTCTGCGATGCATCGTCCCTAAGAACAGTGTTTAGCTGTGGTAAATTGGCCATATAGCACACCTCCTCAGGCCTTATTGCTCAAATATACCATGGCCTTCAGCCAAACAGATTTCAGGTCTCAAACCACCCAGTTTATAATAATGAATATATACCTGGATTGCAGATGCTATGTATTGGCCAATGAGTGATCTAGTGTATATAAACTCAGCAAAAAAAGAAATGTCCCTTTTTCAGGACCCTATCTTTCAAAGATAATTCGTAAAAATCTAAATAACTTCACAGATCTTCATTGTAAAGGGTTTAAACACTGTTTCCCATGCTTGCTCAATGAACCATAAACAATTTATGAACATGCACCTGTGGAACGGTCGTTAAGACACTAACAGCTTACAGACGGTAGGCAATTAAGGTCACAGTTATGAAAACTTAGGACACTAAAGAGGCCTTTCTACTGACTGAAAAACACCAAAAGAAAGATGCCCAGGGTCCCTTCTCATCTGCGTGAACGTGCCTTAGGTATGCTGCAAGGAGGCATGAGGACTGCAGATGTGGCCATGGCAATAAATTGCAATGTCCGTACTGTGAGACACCTACGACAGCGCTACAGGGAGACAGGATGGACAGCTGATCGTCCTCGCAGTGGCAGACCACGTGTAACAACACCTGCACAGGATCGGTACAGCCGAACATCACACCTGCTGGACAGGTACAGGATGGCAACAACAACAGCCTGACTTACACCAGGAACGCACAATCCCTCCATTAGTGCTCAGACTGTCCGCAATAGGCTGAGAGAGGCTGGACTGAGGGCTTGTAGGCCTGTTGTAAGGCAGGTCCTCACCAGACATCACCGGCAACAACGTCAGCTATGGGCACAAACCCACCATCGCTGGACCAGACAGGACTGGTAAAAAGTGCTCTTCACTGACGAGTTGCGGTTTTGTCTCACCAGGGGTGATGGTCGGATTTGCGTTTATCATCGAAGGAATGAGCGTTACACCGAGGCCTGTACTCTGGAGCGGGATCAATTTGTAGGTGGAGGGTCTGTCATGGTCTGGGGCAGTGTGTCACAGCATCATCAGACTGAGCTTGTTGTCATTGCAGGCAATCTCAACACTGTGTGTTACAGGGAAGACATCCTCCTCCCTCATATGGTACCCTTCCTGCAGGCTCATCCTGACACGACCCTCCAGCATGACAATGCCACCAGCCATACTGGTCGTTCTGTGTGTGATTGCGTGTGATTTCCTGCAAGACAGGAATGTCAGTGTTCTGCCGTGGCCAGCGAAGAGCCCGGATGTCAATCCTGTCAAGCACATCTGGGACCAGTTGGATCGGAGGGTAAGGGCTAGGGCCATTCCCCCCAGAAATGTCCGGGAACTTGCAGGTGCCTTGGTGGAAGAGTGGGGTAACATCTCACAGCAAGAACTGGCTAATCTGGTCCGGTCCATGAGTAGGAGATGCACTGCAGTACTTAATGCAGCTGGTGGCCACACCAGATACTGACTGTTACTTGATTTTGACCCCCCCTTTGTTCAGGGACACATTATTCCATTTCTGATAGTCACATGTCTGTGGAACTTGTTCAGTTTGTCTTAGTTGTTGAATCTTATGTTCATACAAATATTTACGCATGTTAAGTTTGCTGAAAATAAACGCAGTTGACAGTGAGAGGACGTTTCTTGTTTTGCTGAGTTTATAAATCATTGGTATATAAGCTAATAAGGACCCCGGTGAGGGCCACTGTATGGGCAAGGGGTTGGAGATACAGTAGAGAGCTATGTGCAGATAAACATTGAGCAAGGATCTTTCAGAATGATGCAATTGCATTGGTTTGTTATGTAAGCATAAACCCCAAGCATGGCTCATCATCACTGGGAAATACATAAGGCCAATTAGATTTAATTGAGGTTATAAAATAGTTTTGATTGCTTACCACCAAGAAATATGTTTCTTATTGTGAATTTCTCAAGATTTTTCAAGTATTCCTGCAAAATCAAATAGAATATTTTCATAAATGGCACACTTGCATTCAGTGAATTAACTAGAGTAGATCTTCATAGCCAACTAAAGGCTTTTTATGACTTGGTATTCTTTCTTCACGTCTATGGAACGAAACATGCACAAATCTGTATTTCGAAAATAATTCTTACCCAAACGGCATGGTAAGCCTTCACTCTGTAAACCAGGTTTAAACCTTTACATGTGAAGCGAAGACATAGCAGGCCATTCGATGAAAGTGCATGAGCAAGAGAAACCAAATGCTTGAAGTTCATGTCCCCACCAGCCCCGTGCGTCAGGATAACAGCAGTCTGCACATCACTGGCATTGGCCGGGATACTCAACACAGCAACTAGATGTTTTGCCCCAAAAGGTATTGTCATGCTGTCCTGCAAAGTAATTCGAGTTAGTGAGTCATTTAAACTTGACCAGGTAACCTATCCGATACTTGTATCAATAGTGAACAAACATTTTACCTCTTGAATCGTTTCCATGCTTTCATTTGTTTATCCCGCACAGCTTATTCTAATCACATGACTTCTCAACTTCATTGTAAACTATTCATAAGACGCCATCTAGTGTACTGGAGTCGATGGTACCACACAATTACAATTGAGGATTTGGGAGAATTTATTTGACTATAATAAATGGTTGGAAACTCACAGTCTAATGTATACTAAGATTTTAATACACAAAGTGTAATTTTTCCTAGCTCCCTGAGCAATATAGCCTGGTCGACAGTGGTGCGACTCACAGCATGGGAGAGCTGTGACAGAAGGACTTCGAGTTAGGAGTTAGCCAGACTATGAGCAATAACCCTCCCAACTACACACACTGGCGATGGATGTGTGTCAGTCCTGGATGGACTAGCCAGTATGTGTGGAGTGACAATGACATTTCCAAGGTCAGGTCTCGCTTTATTATTGTAAATATGCCTCATAGGATGTAGACTAGTGTCAGAGAGGCACTTTGCCCATTTCCTTAAAGCTATCAGTTCCACAAATCTATAGGGCTATTACATGGAAGTCTAACAAGGAAAACAATATAATGCGTCTATCATATAATCAACTAACATCTGTGTTTTTGTCTTTACATGCTTCTATTGTGTATAACTTGAACCTGTGATATGGTGTGTGCATATATTGAAGATAGAAAACAACACAAGTGTTAACATACAATGAAAAAATATTTATTATAAACATGTGGAAACTAACAATCATGTATGGTTAGGGTGACTGACAAGCCCACAATTCACATTTTGGCACCCCCAAAAAAACATTTTACAACACAGGAACATCAGATAAAAATGTGATTGTTTTATAATTGAACAGTGGACAAATCATAATTCATCCTTGACCTGAAAAGCAAACATAAAAAAAATCAATGTCAAACTTCATATGCGGGGCAGGGTTGATGTTAGTGTCATAAAAGTCATACGTTTGTCAAAAAAACTGTTATATAAACCATGCAATGCCATAAAGCTTTTCCAATTCAATTCAATACATCTGTTCCCTCGGAATCTTTGATCCATCCGCATGTGTATTACAAAAGAAGACTTGAAACGATTCGCTAGAGTAGTGTGTTATTTGCAACATAACATTTATGATATGTTTGGACTGATATAAAACCAGCTTAGGGGGATTTAGCATCGGCTAAGATAACGTTTAGCTCTGTGGCAAATGCATTTTGTAAAACGTATTATATGAATCCAACGCAATCAGTTGATTGAATATCCCTTTGCCAAAGATCTGTTTTCATGTCACCTTTGACAGACAGCAGCCTGTAAAAAGACACTGGGGGGGACATTCCTTTAGCATTGTAGACATAGGGGGCAGATTATCATATACTGTATTAGAGAGTTGGGCGATACGGACAAAATTCTATATCGTGATAAATTGCCTGAATTGATCAATTCAGAAGAATAGGACGATGTGTGTATAACATTACAGGAGCAGTGTAGTCAAAACGTGATTTTCCTTAATTTTTTCCCCTGATCTACTACCGCATGACAAGAGGAACAAATGCATCAAGACTGGAACCAACATCTACCCAGACTATCTGCATTTTTGCACTAACTCTACGCAGACACAATTGACTCTACCCACAGACTCACGCTACATACGCCCACACACACAACAGGCATACTGACGCCACACACACTTTCATACTCACCACATATGCTGCGCCTGCTGCTACGGTCTATCTAACCTGTTGCCTAGTCACTTTACCCCTACCTATACATACAGTATATGTTATTTTCTACTCCCTATATATAGCAATGTTCTTTTTTTTTCATTATTCACTGTGTATTTATTCATTGTGTCACTATTTATGTGTTTATCTTTAACTCTGCATTGTTGGAAATGGACCCATAAGTGAGCATTTCACTGTCAGTCTACACCGGTTGTCTACGAAGCATGTGACAAATAAAAATGTGATTTGCCAATAATGTTGTGTTTATAGTCCCAGCTCTATCATATATCAGAATCTCCTGTTATCAAAACACTGACAGCCCAGTTCAAGGTTGACTGCAGTGGGATCAGAGCTAGGATGCAATCCCTTGTGCAAACATTCCTGCCTCCATTTTCCTCCCTATATGCTGTAATAGAGAGATTAGCTTGTGTCTTGATGCTTACCTGTGGTGTCCTGTGGCAGGAGCATGGGAAGAGGTCATCAGTGGGCTGCTCGACCTGTTCCATGCCCTCTCTGACCTTAGGCTCAGTCACCTGCAACTTGGCATACTCCTGGTCAACAGAAATAAAGAGAAACATGGAAAAAAAATATTATATATTACACACACTACCGTTCAAAAGTTTGGGGTCACTTAGATATGTCCTTGTTTTTGAAAGAAAAGCACATTTTTTGTCCATTAAAATAACATCAAATTGATCAGAAATACAGTGTAGACATTGTTAATGTTGTAAATGACTATTGTAGCTGGAAACGGCAGATTTTCTATGTGATATCTGCATAGGCGTACAGAGGCCCATTATCAGCAACCATCACTACTGTGTTCCAATGGCACGTTGTGTTAGATAATACAAGTTTATCATTTTAAAAGGCTAATTGATCATTAGAAAACCATTTTGCAATTATGTTAGTACAGCTGAAAACTGTAGTCCTGATTAAAGAAGCAATAAAACTTCTTTAGACTAGTTGAGTATCTGGAGCATCCGCATTTGTGGGTTCGATTACAGGCTCAAAATGGCCAGAAACAAAGAACTTTCTTCTGAAACTCGTCAGTCTATTCTTGTTCTGAGAAATTAAGGCTATTCCATGAAATAAATTGCCAAGAAACTGAAGATCTCATACAACACTGTGTACTACTCCCTTCACAGAACATTGGCCAGTCTGTGATATGGCTTTTTCTTTGCAACTCTGCCTACAAGGCCAGCATCCCAGATTTGCCTCTTCACTGTTGACGTTGAGACTGGTGTTTTGCAGGTACTATTTAATGAAGCTGCCAGTTGAGGACTTGTGAGGTGTCTGTTTTTCAAACTAGACACTAATGTACTTGTCCTCTTGCTCAGTTGTGCACCGGGGCCTCCCACTCCTCTTTCTATTCTTGTTAGAGCCAGTTTACGCTGTTCTGTGAAGGGAGTAGTACACAGCATTGTACAAGATCTTCAGCTTCTTGGTAATTTCTCGCATGTTTCTCGCATTTTTGTCCATTTTAAAAATGGCATTTTTTTTTCTTCTTTTCTTTCAAAAACAAGGACATTTCTAAGTGACTCAACTTTTGATTGGTAGTGTATATATTAAAGTGATGACGAAAATAAGAAGACAAAGCGATCTGTGTCGAAGTTATGTCACCACCTTGTCATGGCCCCATCATTCACTACTTATCATAACTCACAGGTGTTGAAATATTAGTGCTATTTTGGAGATTAAAAAAACCTATCCCACAATCCTGTCATACAAGTAGCAAAACAATGATACACAAAAAAGTTCAACTTCATAATACGCGTTCAGATTCATACGTATGTAACAGGGTAGGGGTCAACTCGAATTGAAAGCATATCAGTTCAATAATTGAAAGAAGGACATTGGTTTTCAATAAACTGAAAAGAAAAACAACAAAAAAAGAAACGTCTCTTTTTCAGGATCCTGTCTTTCAAAGATCATTTGTAAAAATCTAAATAACTTCACAGATCTTCATTGTAAAGGGTTTAAACACTGTTTCCCATGCTTGCTCAATGACCCATAAACAATTTATGAACATGCACCTGTGGAACGGTCGTTAAGACACTAACAGCTTACAGACGGTAGGCAATTAAGGTCACAGTTATGAAAACTTAGGACACTAAAGAGGCCTTTCTACTGACTCTGAAAAACACCAAAAGAAAGATGCCCAGGGTCCCTTCTCATCTGCGTGAACGTGCCTTAGGTATGCTGCAAGGAGGCATGAGGACTGCAGATGTGGCCATGGCAATAAATTGCAATGTTCGTACTGTGAGACACCTACGACAGCGCTACAGGGAGACAGGACGGACAGCTGATCGTCCTCGCAGTGGCAGACCACGTGTAACAACACCTGCACAGGATCGGTACAGCCGAACATCACACCTGCTGGACAGGTACAGGATGGCAACAACAACAGCCTGACTTACACCAGGAACGCACAATCCCTCCATTAGTGCTCAGACTGTCCGCAATAGGCTGAGAGAGGCTGGACTGAGGGCTTGTAGGCCTGTTGTAAGGCAGGTCCTCACCAGACATCACCGGCAACAACGTCGGCTATGGGCACAAACACACCATCGCTGGACCAGACAGGACTGGCAAAAAGTGCTCTTCACTGACGAGTTGCGGTTTTGTCTCACCAGGGGTGATGGTCGGATTTGCATATATCGTCGAAGGAATGAGCGTTACATCGAGGCCTGTACTCTGGAGCGGGATCGATTTGAAGGTGGAGGGTCTGTCATGGTCTGGGGCAGTGTGTCACAGCATCATCAGACTGAGCTTGATTGCAGGCAATCTCAACAGGGAAGACATCCTCCTCCCTCATGTGGTACCCTTCCTGCAGGCTCATCCTGATATGACCCTCCAGCATGACAATGCCACCAGCCATACTGCTCGTTCTGTGAGTGATTTCCTGCAAGACTGGAATGTCAGCGTTCTGGCAATCCCATTGAGCACATCTGGGACCAGTTGGATCGGAGGGTGAGGGCTAGGGCCATTCCCCCCAGAAATGTCCAGGAATTTGCAGGTGCCTTGGTGGAAGAGTGGGGTAACATCTCACAGCAAGAACGGGCAAACCTGGTCCAGTCCATGAGTAGGAGATGCACTGCATTAAGATTTTGATCCCCCCTTTGTTCAGGGACACATTATTCAATTTTTGTTAGTCCCATGTCTGTGGAACTTGTTCAGTTTATGTCTCAGTTGTTGAATCTTGTTATGTTCATACTTAAGTTTGCTGAAAATAAACGCAGTTGACAGTAAGAGGATGTTTCTTTTTTTCCTGAGTTTAGTACCTATTATTTATTTTTTTATCACAATTTTTATTTTGAAATTCTTATCACTTTCAGAATGAACTGCCTTAGATTTAAATTGACCCCAACCCTGTTATGTAATATGTACGCAAGATGACAAGGTAAAATGTGCACATTCATTCGGTTTCCAACAAGGATCACAGGTAGCCCTAACTTTGTTGACCTCCAACACTATCCCTCATAAAACACACCTGTCTTTATGGCTGATATCTTTCGTGAAGACAGGAAGTTGTCCGTTTAAACATTCATCCTGCAACGGCTGGGTTATGGGCTCCAATAAAGCACTTCAGGGAGAGACACATCACCATTATGTCTCTGGGCCACAGTGTTCCTTTCCCAGAGAAAACACAGGGAGGGGCTGCGCCACGGCTCTTCATGATACCCCATGACCCTCCTGACCTGTGGGCTCAGAGGTGGACCAAGGCTGGAGGCAGGTGGAGGTGGTTTGGGTTAGTGCTCTTCACTCATCTGATTCAGAATTGTGTTTTTAAATGTGGCATTGGATGAAACACACAGGTACACTTTTATTGTTTGAAAGAGTGCAAAGGGGAAAAACATCTCCCATCTGTATGGCTCATTTGGAAGAATTTGCAACGCCAGGGTTGTGGGTTCGATTCCCACAGGGAACCAGAACGAAAGAGTAAGAAAATGTATGCACTCACTACTGTAAGTCGCTCTGGATAGGAGTGTCTGCTAAATGACTAAAAATGTACATTGTGGCTAACTATAGTTTTCAGTAAAATAAATACAAAAAGTATATTCTCATGAATAAAATAGACATTGATAAACATGTACTGCATTTGACTGACATTACTACATTATAATTAGATGTTCTTCTAAGGGCTGGGAGGGAGGATAGTAACATTAGGAGCAATCCAAATTGGGGAACATGTAAAACCACATTGAAAACAACCAAAGCCAAAGCAATTGTTGAAGGTACACATGCTTAAAGAGACTCCACTGCTTCTTCAAGGTCAGCATATACCACCGATATAAAACAGTAACACGTGTAGGGTCTGAACTGAGCATGCAAAACCTCACTGTTGACAGTGCAAAGACACAAGTCACAGAACAAGATCCAGTGCCAGAAAATGTCTTCCTTGCCAGACACAGTTCTTTCCGTGATGACCCAGATGCATGGATGGGAAGCTTAGTTATCATGTTGTTAACTTGAACTCAATATGCTGAATTAAATTCACTCTTTGGAGGCGTACCATAGAATGGTTCAGTGACACCCTATTCTAGCCGGGGGTCACCCACCCAAGTGTCATTCCAATAGGTGGGCCCTTCTATTCTGCCCTAGCCAAGGTGAAAGGTGAGCACCGACGTGTCAGTGACGGTGTCACAGCTGAGGAGTAGCCCGACCTAGGAATACCTGGCCTCTGTACGAGTAACTACTGTCCTTGAAGTGTGGGTATAAAAGTGAGCGGTAGAGATGGAAAGATAAGAGATGAGATACGCAAGCTGATGATGCTGATGATGATAACAAGGGTGCATGAAACACTAGGCACACTTTCAATATCTAGTTCTTTAGAACCAACAATGCAACAAGTGTGTGTACCTAGGGCTGTTACGGCGACTGCATTACAGCCACACCGGCGGTCACGAGTCATGACGCCAGTCAAATTCCATGTGACAGTTAAGTCACAGTAATTAGGCTTCTCTGATCTCTAATGCTGATGGTCATATAGCCTACAATGCAAATGTAATCAAAAATCTAATCAAATACTTCATGAGAGCCAATGAGCTCATGTTGCGTAACATTTCTATAGGCTATGCAATTTCCTGAGAAAACAGAGTGATGGCCTCTATTAAAAAGAGGAGGATCCCATCAGCTTTCTATAGGCTTACGATATTTATTTATCAACTTTCCTAATATTAAGCACATTGCTTCTCTTTACAATAAGAGTATAGCCTACCTGGCTGGCATGGAAATTAACCATGGGAAAAGTGTCCTCCATTCGCTATTTAAGTGCATAGATTACATGTCTTTTTATCCCCTGCCCTGTTTCGACACAGGTGCATGAAAATGGTACATTCTAAATGAAAACAAACTTCACACATTATCTAGTAAAGACAAGATTAAATCAAGGATAGTCTGATGGGTGACAATATTAGCATATCACTTGTGAATGATGCCCAGCTTAAGGCAAGAGAGAGCACATTATTATTTTTTAATTTTTCAAATCATAGTCGCACACCTCATGTAGCCTACGCCATAGGCCTATCTGTTTTGATAAGGTTTGTATCACAACTAAAAGTGGCAAAATAACTTTTAAAATTAAGCCCATTAATCCGCTTTACAATGGGTGTAGAGCCTAACTGGCATACATACTCAGCGTGTGAGTTTCAAGTTTGGCAAAGTCAATTTTCACCATAAAAATGCACCTTTATAATAAAAGCATTACATGCATAAATAGCAAATTTGGTCATATTTGAGAATGGTGTTTTCCTGCTAATAGAACATTTGCGCTTATAGCCTACTGCCATATGCACACTGCTGCGCTTATAATGTGAAGAAATAGCCTAATAGTTTATCAACATTTTAAGTTAAACGTTGTGTCAGCCCCGTTACTTAAAGGTTTTTTGATGCTAGTGGCTGTATTAATTTGGAATCTACTGATCTCACAACTGTCCCAGACTGTTTGGAATATTTATTTCTTACACAATAGGTAAACTTTTGTATTATGGGGGATAGTAGAGTGACATAGGCTAGTGCTTTTGCTGTTCGTTAGGCCTACTCATTTTATTGGCTGACAAAAAGTAAGTGTGAACAGTTATTCCAAGATCTTCAATATGCGCCTCGAAATTGGATAAGGATACGCGCAGTTGCATCCACGAAGTGTCTGTCTTCACTTGTAGCCTGTGAGAAAGACCCGATCACATGACGGAGAGCCATATGAGTGAGAGGTGCTTCGGAGCGCGCAGTCGGGATAAGGGAATTATAATAATTATATTCAGCCCAAGGGAACGGCCACTGGCCGCAAAAGGCATGGATTTTTATAGGGGGCTTTACGGCCACACAAAGGGGACGCCATTGGGAAATAGAGGCATTATCAAGTGCTTGTTAAATTGTGAATGAGAGACTGATATAGTGTGTACAGCCTGCACAAAAAAACTTTTGTCAAATCATCATGAGTCGCATCATGCAGCATTAGAATGTATAAAAATCTAAACATATAGCCCAACATTTGTATCACAACTAAAGTTACATAAATAACTAAATTAAGCATATAGGAGTACCTGTTTCTTTGTTAACTGCTCAATACAGAATAGCCGCATGTGAGCACTCCCACAAATCGTTTGGAGAAAATATTATTTATATTTTATTCAGCTATGTTCAATTATATTCTTCATACTATCAAATAACATAATATAATGCCATGGAACTCTAAGCAAATCTTGTCTGCTAAATTAACTAGTGCAGCCCACAGCCATATGGCATAGCCAGATCAGGGCTTAACATTATGAAAACTCAGAGTATGCTATTTTGTTCTTCTGAAATACTACATTTTCTTCATGTCATGTTTCTTTAGACCTGTCTAAAATAAATAAATTGATTTATTGTGATGGCGTAGGCTATATTAAATGGATTTATTAGACTTTTTAAAATGTAGATGTTCCAAAGGTCTGCATCAGTGGCTTGTAGGCTGTGTGTGGAAGCCTGGAGATGCCAAATTTGTTTATGTTAATCAACGTCCAGTTACCGTGAGACCGGCAGTTATTTCCTGGACAATCACCAGCTGACAAAAATGCATGACCGCCACAGCCCTATCTATACCTACGACCGTCAGTTATCCAGGTTCTCAAGTTTCTCCACAAAGGCACACACTTTACTTACTTATTAAATACATCTCTAATTTCAAGTGTGCATGTCTGAATCTTGACTGTATACAGTATGTAGAGTTAAATCAATGTAGTCATAGTGTAAAGTGAAAGGTTACCTGGAAGAGTTTGTAGTAGTAACAGAATATACTGTCCCCCATCAGATGATTTCGGGCAAATTGTTGACCGGCTACTGCGATTTTTCTTGCCTGGAAGAGCGAGATCATACTGAGCTTTTGAACAGAATGGGAAAAAAATGTGTGCCTACATACTGTATGTTCCCCCAATATATTTGAAACTTTAAAGTGCATTACAAATCCAACAGTGTATTCATCAATCATCCTCATCACCTCCTCATCTTGCTCACGGGCCCAATGGATCTTCTCCTGCAGGTCAGCCAGGTCTGCTCTGATGGGGATGTAGTGTTCCCAGGGTCTGAGCTGGCTGTAGAAGTGTTCATAGTAACCAGAGTTCTGCTTCAGCACCACACTGTCCCCAGCCAGCAGGTAGGGCAGTCTGTAGGCTGCCACCGTGCCATCTATGTTGATCTGGTACTTGTACTGTCAGAGGAGATAGAGGTGGGGTGGTGAGACTGTTCAGTTCCATTTTCAAATCAGTCTTCTGGGATGTTTATGCTTGTTCCTGACCTATTTCCTGTGGGATTCAAGGGACTGGTTAACCTGATACAGAATAAGTCTAGTCCTGGACTAAAAAGCAAACTCAATAGAGAATGTCCATTCTAAATTATTTTATATGAAGTCCAGTAGTGTTGACCCCAATTAGCCGACTGGTCAATCGTTTGGTCAATAGGCTGTTAGTTGACCAAGTATTTTTTTTTTTGGCAAGCAGTAGCAAATATATATTAGTTTTTTTATGTCACACGAGATACCTGTCTGATACCTGTCGCGCCCAACTCCGTGAACTAATCCATTGCAGAGGATGAGACTAATCCATGGCGGAGCCACGTGGATGGCACCGTGCTAAACATCTCTCTCCAGAATGTGTTCTCTCCTGACAAATTTGTGCACATTCATTGTTTCATAACTTAATTGTGTGATATGTTTTCCTTGATTGTTAGTTTTGGTATATTTCATTCCATTTACAAGTTTTGTCAATTTACTCAGTCTTTTGTTTGGAGCGCTACTGTCAATGTTGAGTAATGCCTCGATCACACCGACAGCGTCATTGCATTTTGGTACACCAGAAGTACATTCATTTCCAATGGAACACTGCGTTTGCCTCGCAGCATTGCGTTGCAGAGGCAGTTGCAGTGCGTTCTGTGTGGTGCATACGTTGCGTTCTGTGTGGTGCATACGTTGGATTTATCGAACGTACGCGTCAAACTATGTGTAGACGGCTTGACAGAAATGGTAGCAGAAGCTGAACGTTGAACTTTTGTTGCACACATATCCAGATGATGCTGCGTCACATTTTGTGCAAATATACAATCGGTGTGATAGAAGCGTAAGGAAAGACGCACACCTGATTATGCATAGAAGTAGGCCTATAGGCTACCTGGCCTGCGCGCAAATGTAGGCACTTCTCAAAGTAATGTCTTCACCTCAAACAGCAAGCAAACAAAGTCTGTTTTTCCGGGCATTGAGAATGACAATAGTTCCTCAATGTATTTGAAAAATCTTTCCAGCTCTTTCTCTTTCAATAACCACTCAGCATGAAAGGGAAAAATGTCATGCTCTGATCCAGTGGAAACATCATAAAATAGGTTTACCTGATGAGCTCTTATACCTTGTGAAAAATATCCTACAGCTCTTCTGTTCCCAAGCTCACTGGCTTGGGAAACTCTGAGGGCCCAGAATATTACATAAAATGTTGCAAGTTTGCTAGTTTAAGCTTCAGGCTGGACCCAAGTTAATAGTTTATACAATGTTGCAAGTTCAAGCTTCAGGCTGGACCCCTAGTTAATAGTTTATACAATGTTTCTAGTTCCTTGCAGACAGGCCATGAGTAGCCAATGTGATTTATAGGATATTTATTTTAAAATCTGAATATTTTCTACCTACAGGCAGCAATGTTTTTATTTGTTGGCTTTATGACTGGAAAGCACTTTACTGACCTCTCGTTTCCATGCGTTGCCATGTGCATATTGCCTTGTAAAATGAACTATTAAAATTGACTTTTTATCTCTGGCATAAAGTCTCCTCCAAACCGTTTTATTTTTACAAGTCTCGTCCCTTGTTCTTTTTGTTTTACAAGCAATTATCTGTCCCATTAAATAAAATGTAGTCAAATGTCACCGCTAAAAGAGTAAAAATGATCAATGTGTACATTTTCTAATTATGGCTTTATAAATTAAATATATTGCCAAATATGATAACACCAGAAATCAACCCAAACTTGTTCATTACCTACCCCAAAGCAGCAAGGTGTATAATTGCCTGGGAGTGAGTCTGTCTCATCTGCAGAGACTGGATACTTTTTCTGCCTACACCACATCCATCTCACCTTGAAGAAGTCAAAGAAGGAGACGTGTTTGACCAGAGGTCCGTAGAGGCTCTCATCGTGTTTGAAGAAGAAGAAGTTGGTAAAGGCTGCATCCACCATGTCGGGGTGAGCCCTGGCCAGCTTCACCAGCTCCAGGCGCTCCTTGCGACTGTCCCGCCCCCTCCAGAACGCGGTGGCGTTCTTCTCCCTCCACGGAGGCCCCGTATTGGCCTGGACCGACATCATGTCCAGACTCACTCTGCTCATCGGAGGAGAAACGTGTCAGTCGAAATGAACAACAGACGCAATTGGCTAACACACAGACCTGATAAAGATAATTTTCTTAAAATCTTCTTAAAATGCTGTCACTAACCAGTTGAGTGTGTGGGCCCCACTATTCATTTTGGATTATATTATTTGTTCAGCGCACATTTCCCTTTGAATCTAATACACTATCATAATAGTACATTATGAAAAACTAAATGTTTGGGCTGTAGCATCACTTGCACCTGTGTATAATGGATGACACACAAAGATAAATGAGGAGAGCAACAGTGGTGCTTGCCTTCCCATGGTCTCCAGAACCGACTCGGTGAGGTCGTAGGTTGGCATAACGACGTCGCGGGTGTCATTGGAGCCGCACCAGGAGAAGATGGGGTGGAGCCTCTCTGAGGGCCTCCTCTTCTCCAGGGGCCAGTCCCCAAGGTTCACAAAGAACTCTAGATCTGGGACCCGCACCTGACCGCACAGGGAGAGAGAGAGAGGAGACACTGGGCTTAGAACATACATCACTACCTGACCGCACAGGGAGAGACAGAGAAGACAGAAGAAAGAGGAGAAGAGAGACAGAGCAGGACGAGCGAGAGAGAAGATACTGGGCTTAGAATATACATCACCTACAAAACATAACTTTATTGTCCATGTTGCAGCAAACAACAGAAATGTCTTCTGCTCTGTTCTACATAACCTCTTTAAAAAATAAACATTTCTGCATCTAAATTCAACCCCCCAGTATACCCTGATAAATAACACAACCTTTATAAATGAAGTTGACATATATTCTTTACAGAAATGCCATAGGCTGCGATCTTCATGAGTCCACAGTGCCATCTAGTGGCCACGGGGACAAATAACCCTAGAATTCCATTATCTCCCACAACGTTGGTGATTGCGGATGTGAAGGAATCTGATAGGTGCAAGCGAAACCTCCGTTTCCGATCAGCCTTGAACGGGCCTTTGTCTTTCAGTAGTGGCTCAACAAGGACTTCCTATTCCAAAGTAAATGGTCATGAATGTTAAAACGCCCACACCAGTAGAAATCCACTTTTCCGAGCTGAAAGATGGCCTGAGCTACCCATGATGTTGCACAACGATTTAAGTCAAGATGTCATCGCTTTAGTCAAAGTATGATATTTAGTCACAGTCTGCTTAAACTAATAACACACAAACAATTATATGTTTTCATGTCTTTATTGAATACACTGTGTAAACATTCACAGAGCAGTATGGGAAAAGTATGTGAACTCTTGGATTTAATAACTGGTTGACCCTCCTTTGCCAGCAATAACCTCAACCAAACGTTTTCTGTAGTTGCAGATCAGACCTGCACAATGGTCAGGAGGAATTTTGGACCATTCATCTTTACAAAACTGTTTCAGTTCAGCAATATTTTTGGGATGTCTGGTGTGAACTGCGTTCGAGGTCATGCCACAGCATCTCAATCGGTTTGAGGTCAGGACTCTGACTGGGCCACTCCAGAAGGCGTATTTTATCTGTTGAAGCCATTCTGTTGTTGATTTACTTCTGTGTTTTGGGTCGTTGTCCTGTTGCATCACCCAACTTCTGATGAGCTTCAATTGGCGGACAGATAGCCTACCACTCCCCTGCAAAATGTCTTGATACACTTGGGAATTAATTTTGCCGTCGATGATAGCAAACTGTCCAGGACCTGAGGCAGCAAAGCAGCCCCAAACCATGATGCTCCCTCCACCATACTTTACAGCTGGGATGAGGTTTTGATGTTGGCGTATTGTGCCTTTTTCTCTCCACATGTTCCACAGTGTTGTGTGTTCCTTCCAAACAACTCAACTGTAGTTTCATCTGTCCACAGAATATTTTGCCAGTAGCGCTGTGGAACATCCAGGTGCACTTTTGTGAACTTCAGACGTGCAGCCATGTTTTTTTTGGACAGCAGTGGCTTCTTCCGTGGTGTCCTCCCATGAACACCATTCTTGTTTAGTGTTTTACATATTTTAGACTTGTCAACAGAGATGTTAGCATGGTCCAGAGATTTCTGTATGTCTTTAGCTGACACACTAGGATTCTTGTTAACCTCATTGAGCATTCTGCGCTGTGCTCTTGCAGTCATCTTTGCAGGACGGCCACTCCTAGGGAGAGTAGCAACAGTGCTGAACTTTCTCCATTTATAGACAATTTGTCTTACCGTGGACTGATGAACATCAAGGCTTTTAGAGATACTTTGTAACCCTTTTCAGCTTTATGCAAGTCAACAATTCTTAATCTTGGGTCTTCTGAGATCTCTTTTGTTCGAGGCATGGTTCACATCAGGCAATGCCTCTTGTGAATAGCAAACTCACATTTTGTGAGTGTTTTTTTATAGGGCAAGACAGCTCTAACCCACATCTCCAATCTCATCTCAATGATTGTACTCCAGGTTAGCTGACTCCTGACCTGACTCCAATTAGCTTTGGGAGAAGTCATTAGCATAGGGGTTCACATACTTTTTCCAACCTACACTGTGAATGTTTAAATGATGTATTCAATATAGACAAGACAAATACAATAATTTGTGTGTTATTAGTTGAAGCAGACTGTGTTTGTCTGTTGTTGTGACTTAGATGATCAGATCTAATTTTATGGCCAATTTACACAGAATTCCAGATAATTCCAAAAGGGTTCACATACTTTTTCTTGCCACTGTAGAAAAACACATATCGGCTATCTTTCAATAGTTATCCATATTACAGGAGTTTCATCTTATTCTTTCTAACTATTTCTATGGTGGATTCAGGGCTACAATTTATGGAAGATGCCAAAACTTGAGATAACAAGAGATGGCGAAGTCAAAGATAAGCCAGTGGTTTCCATCTGTGGCAGTTTTCCCTAAATCAATGCTTATGAAAAATCCAGCTCCAGAACCAGCTGGCTAATCTTGTGAATATGGTGTAGCAAAATTGTTTTAAACTGCAACAAGTAAAATGAGCTAGCTAGATAAAGTTAGCAAGACAGTTAGCTACACTGACAGCCGTCAGTGCCCTATCTGTTGATGTTCATCAACTCCACATGGTCCTTCCACTTAATTTCAAGAACTCACCTTCCTGGTTAGCGAGAGGAGGAAGGCATCCATGAAGATCCTGAATCCCACATGTTCCCCTAGTGTCTTAATGTAGACCTCAGGGGGGAAATATACAATATTAACTTTATCCTCCATGTGTTACAGCAAACAGTGCAAAATTGTCTTCTGCTCTGTTCTCAACCCTCCCTCAGGCAGCACGCGTCGCCCACAGTTCACACGAGCACATGGTCAAGCTGCAGTGTAGCAGCCCTGGATGGACAGACGTTGCTCATGATAGAAGTTAGAACATTCTGATAACATTGTCAATACTGGCTGTAGTCATAACAGTGGTGGTATCAACATCTCTTGGGAAGCTCACATTTATGTAGATGTCTAATCAACTGAGCTAGTGTGTAATTCCAGATGACCACCGTAGTGAGTGGGAACTGCTGCTGACCTCTTGCCTCTCACCACAACCTCGCTGCATAAAGCCTACCGCTTACCAGGGCAGTGTGACGTCACTGGAGTGACACTCACTCACACTGGATTGCGGTGTTTACGCAGCATTGTGTGAGGAAACAAGAAAAGGGGATATATCCAGAACATGCCTATAGTAGTTTGGGTCTGGGAATGAAGCACATCCAGTTAGTGGGTGTTAGAGATGTATCAAATACCAGCTTAGAAGTATAGTGGGATTCAAATCTACATTTCAACTGACAACTGTATAGTCGGAATCAAATGTACAACATTTTGACTGACACCTGTTTGAATGTAATAGTATGATTAAAGGTACCATGAATCGCTGTCTTCCAGCATTATTGGGGGGGGGGGTTAACAATACTACCTGGTTGTTCAACACGGTACAGGTGTCTAAAAAAATGGGACTCAGGTGTCGTCAACCGACTGGAAAAGGCCACGCCACCTGGGCCCATATTAACAAAATTCTCAGAAATACGAGTGATGATATAGGACCAGTTTAGCTTTTTAGAATCATAATGAATACAATTATATGGAGGGGGGGGGGGGGGACCTGACTCTAGATCAGCACTCTGGTATGCTTTTTGAATATGGGTCCTGGTCTACCATATACCTTGTTGTCTTTGATTGTGTAGTGGCAGAGGCTTTGTCTCTGTCCGAAACGCTGGGGCACCTCCAGGGCGTTACGGTCTGGGTCCACCCTGGGGAACAGGGCCAGGTCCTGCTCTATCTGGGGGAAGGACACAGGGCACTGCATGTCCTTCTTCCACACAGAACCACTGGGCTGAGGACAGTCACAACCATCATGGTACACTGGACCTAAAGAGAGGGGGTGGAGAAGGGAGCATAGAAAGTTTAGATTAGAGGTCGACCGATTAATCGGAATGGCCGATTAATTCGGGACGATTTCAGTGTTTTCATAACAATCTGTATTTTTGGACACCGATTTGCCTTTCTTTTTTTTTTTACACCTTTATTGAACTAGGCAAGTCAGTTAAGAACAAATTCTTATTTTCAATGACGGCCTAGGAACGGTGGGTTAACTGCCTTGTTCAGGGGCAGAACGACAGACTTTTACCTTGTCAGCTCGGGGATTCGTTTTTGCAACCTTCCGGTTACTAGTCCAACGCTCTAACCACCTGCTTTACACTGCACTCCACAAGGAGCCTGCATGGCAGGCTGACTACCTGTAACGCGAGGGCAGCAAGAAGCCAAGATAAGTTTAATGCTAGCTAGCAACTTATCTTATAAAAACCAATCAATCTTAAGACAATCACTAGTTAACTACACATGGTTGATGATATTACTAGTTTATGTAGCGTGTCCTGCATTGCATATAATCGATGCGGTGCCTGTTAATTTCTCATCGAATCACAGCCTATTTCGACAAACGGTTGATGATTTAACAAGCACATTTGCGAAAAAAGCACTGTCGTTGCACCAATGTACCTAACCATACACATCAATGCCTTTCTTTAAAATCAATACACAAGTATATATTTTTAAACCTGCATATTTAGTTAATATTGCCTGCTAACATGAATTTCATTTTTTCTAGGGAAATTGTGTCACTTCTCTTGCGTTCCGTGCAAGCAGTTAGGGTATATGCAGCAGTTTGGGCCGCCTGGCTCGTTGCGAACTGTGTGAAGACCATTTCTTCCTAACAAAGACCGTAATTAATTTGCCAGAATTGTACATAATTATGACATAACATTGAAGGTTGTGCAATGTAACAGCAATATTTAGACTTAGGGATGCCACCCGTTCGATAAAATACGGAACGGTTCCGTATTTCACTGAAAGAATAAACGTTTTGTTTTCGAAATGATAGTTTCCGGATTCGACCATATTAATGACCAAAGGCTCGTATTTCTGTGTGATATTATGTTATAATTAAGTCTATGATTTGATATAGCAGTCTGACTGAGCGATGGTAGGCAGCAGCAGGCTCGTAAGCATTCATTCAAACATCACTTTCGTGCGTTTGCCAGCAGCTCTTCGCAATTCTTCAAGCATTGCGCTGTTTATGACTTCAAGCCTATCAACTCCCGAGATTAGGCTGGTGTAACCGATGTGAAATGGCTAGCTAGTTAGCGGGGTGCGCGCTAATAGCGTTTCAAATGTCACTCGCTCTGAGACTTGGAGTGGTTGTTCCCCTTGCTCTGCATGGGTAACGCTGCTTTAAGGGTGGCTGTTGTCAATGTGTTCCTGGTTCGAGCCCAGGTAGGAGCGAGGAGAGGGACGGAAGCTATACTGTTACACTGGCAATACTAAAGTGCCTATAAGAACATCCAATAGTCAAAAGGTATATGAAATACAAATCGTATAGAGAGAAATAGTCCTATAATTCCAATAATAACTACAACCTAAAACTTCTTACCTGGGAATATTGAAGACTCATGTTAAAAGGAACCACCAGCTTTCATATGTTCTGAGCAAGGAACTTAAACGTTAGCTTTTTTACATGGCACATATTGCACTTTTACTTTCTTCTCCAACACTTTGTTTTTGCATTATTTAAACCAAATTGAACACGTTTCATTATTTATTTGAGGCTACATTGATTTTATTGATGTATTATATTAAGTTAAAATAAGTGTTCATTCAGTATTGTTGTAATTGTCATTATTACAAATAAATAATTATTTATTTTTTATATATATATTTTCTTTAAATTGGCCGATTAAACGGTATCGGCTTTCTTGGTCCTCCAATAATCAGTATCGGCGTTGAAAAATCATAATCGGTTGACCTCTAGTTTAGATGACCCTCATGAAGCATTATAGATGCAGTAGTGATTAAATTTAGCATGAAGGCATTTTACTAAAATTAATTGAAAGCGGTAGGTGGAAAAACCCATGTCATCAAATCAATGTGCCATCAATGTGTCAAACGTGCAGTCAAAATGTGAGATAAACATATTTATTTTCTCAAGGGCGTGGAGTAAAACACAGAAACAACTTGTCCACTTAATATTTATAGAAATGAATTTGCCAAAAACACTTGAGCAATCAACTGCCCCCGGTCTCATGCTTAACACGGGGGGGAGCCTCCTTTATGCAGATGATCTGGTAATGCAGTCACCCAGAAAATAGGAACTACAGCAGCAAGTAGATCATCTGCAACAGTTCTGTCAGACCTGGGAACTGACAGTCACTCTTATGATATTCCAGAAAAGGTCCAGATGTCAGGGAAACCGATATACTTTTTAACTGGGCTCCACTCCTACACACAAACACACCAACTTGGGACAAAAAAAAATTGCTCCACAAGAACCTTCAACCTGGCCGTGAATGAAGTGAGAGACAAAGCAAGGAGGGCTTTCTATGCCATTAAAAAAAATCTATCAAAATTAGACATACCAACTAGAAATCGGGAAATATTAGAATCAATAATAGAACCAATTGCATTATATGGCATTGAAGTGTGGGGTCGGCTTACAAAGCATTGACAAACCCTGCATGCGGAATTCTGTAAGAGCATCCTCAGAGGACAGAGAAACTGAAAACCACGCATGCAGAGCAGAATTCAGACAATTCCCTCTTCTGATTAATATTGAAAGAGCCACCAAATGTTATAATCATTAAAAAACTAGTGAAAGATAAATATATCACCTATTGGAAAAGATACCACAAAAGATCTAACTTAAATTATATTTAGCTCTAAAACCTGACAGTACACAGTGGCAGACTATCTGAGAAAAACACTGGCTTTGTACAGACTCATTGAGCACAGCCTGGCCATAGAAACCGTCTGTCACAGGTAGATCTGGCTACCCACAGAGGACAGGCTGTGTTCACTCCGCCCTCAGAGAGGAGGTCGAGACAGATCTCTACTTTCTCCTACACTGCGAGAACTATGCAGACTTCCAGGCAATGTTCTTCCCCAAAATGAAAACAAATAAAAGGTTTTGAAACAAAAACAGAAAAGATGAAAATCTATTGGGAGAAAAACCCCTTTGTGCCATATACAGTGGAAAGAAAAAGTATGTGAAACCTTCGGAAATACCTAGATTTCTGCATAAATTGGTCAAAAAATTTGATCTGATCTTCATCTAGGTCACACCAATAGAAAGTCTGCTTAAACTAATAACACACAAACAATTATATGTTTTCATGTCTTTATTGAACACACCGTGTAAACATTCATAGTGCAGGGTGGGAAAAGTATGTGAACCCTTGGATTTAATAACTGGTTGACCGCCAGCAATAACCTTAACCAAAAGTTTTCTATAGTTGCGGATCAGACCTGCACAACGGTCAGGAGGAATTTTGGACCATTCCTCTTTACCAAACTGTTTCAGTTCAGCAATATTCTTGGGATGTCTGGTGTGAACTGCTCTCGAGGTCATGCCACAGCATCTCAATCGGGTTGAGGTCAGGACTCTGACTGGGCCACTCCAGAAGGCGTATTTTCTTCTGTTGAAGCCATTCTGTTGTTGATTTACTTCTGTGTTTTGGGTCGTTGTCCTCTTGCGTCACCAAACTTCTGATGAACTTCAATTGGCAGACAGATAAACCTAACATTCTCCTGCAAAATGTCTTGATAAACTTGGGATTCTTTTTATTTATTTTTTTCGTCGATGATAGCAAGCTGTCCAGGCCCTGAGGCAGCAAACCAGCCACAAAACATGATTCTCCCTCCACCATACTTTACAGTTGGGATGAGGTTTTGATGTTGGTGTGCTGTGCCTTTTTTTCTCCACACATAGTGTTGTGTTCCTACCAAACAACTACACTGTAGTTTCATCTGTCCACAGAATATTTTGCCAGTAGCGTTGTGGAACATCCAGGTACACATTTTCTAACTTCACATGTGCAGCAATGTTTTTTTTAGACAGCAGTGGCTTCTTCCGTGGTGTCCTCCCATGAACACCATTCTTGTTTAGTGTTTACGTATCATAGACTCGTCAACAGAGATGTTAGCATGTTCCAGAGATTTCTCTAAGTCTTTAGCTGACTGACACTCTAGGATTCTGCTTAACCTCATTGAGCATTCTGCGCTGTGCTCTTGGAGTCATCTTTGCAGAACGGCCACTCCTAGGGAGAGTTGCAACAGTGCTGAACTTTCTCCATTTATAGACAATTTGTCTTACCGTGGACTGATGAAAATCAAGGCTTTTAGAAATACTTTTGTAACCCTTTCCAGCTTTATGCAAGTCAACAATTCTTAATCTTAAGTCTTCTGAGATCTCTTTCGTTCGAGGCATAGTTCACATCAGGCAATGCTTCTTGTGATAAAAAAACACTCACTAAATTTGAGTTTGCTAATCAGGCAAGGCAGCTCTAACCAACACCTCCAATCTCATCTCATTGATTGGACTCCAGGTTAGCTGACTCCTGACCTGACTCCAATTAGCTTTGGGAGAGGGGTTAAAATACTTTTTCCAACCTACACTGAATGTTTAAATTATATATTCAATATAGACGTGAAAAATACAATGTGTGTTATAAGTTTAAGCATACTATGTTTGTCTATTGTTGTGACTTAGATGAAGATCAGATCAAATTTGATGACCAATTTATGCAGAAATCCAGGTAATTCCAAAGGGTTTACAAAGGGTTTTTCTTGCCACTAAGTTTCAAAACAAATGTAGCTTCCTGCCACACGCGTAGGGACAGCGTGTGGAACAAACAACCAGGACAATAACATTGCTACCTGTGTCTTTCAAAAACAGGTTTAGACATTTTTGCAAATGTATATATAAATAAATACAAAATTAATTATCAAATTTACATAAGTATTCAGAACCTTTCCTCAGTACTTTCTTGAAGCACCTTTGGCAGCGATTACAGCCTCAAGTCTTCTTGGGTATGGGGCTTGGCAATAGAGGTCGACCGATTATGATTTTTCAACGCTGATACCGATTATTGGAGGACCAAAAAAAGACGATACCGATTAAATCGGCCGATTTTTTTTAATGTATATATATATATATATATATATATATATATATATATATAAAATAATGACAATTACAACAATACTGAATGAACACTTATTTTAACTTAATATAATACATGAATAAAATCAATTTAGTCTCAATTAAATAATGAAATATGTTCAATTTGGTTTAAATAATGCAAAAACAAAGTGTTGGAGAATAAAGTAAAAGTGCAATATGTGCCATGTAAAAAAGCTAACGTTTAAGTTCCTTGCTCAGAACATATGAAAGCTGGTGGTTCCTTTTAACATGAGTCTTCAATATTCCCAGGTAAGAAGATTAAAGTTGTAGTTATTATAGGAATTGTAGGACTATTTCTCTCTATACCATTTGTATTTCATTTACCTTTGACTATTGGATGTTCTTATAGGCACTTTAGTATTGCCAGCCTAATCTCAGGAGTTGATCAGCTTGAAGTCATAAACAGCGCAATGCTTGAAGCACAGCGAAGAGCTGCTGGCAAATGCAGGAAAGTGCTGTTTTAATGAATGCTTACGAGCCTGCTGCTGCCTACCAACACTCAATCAGACTGCTCTATCAAATCATAGACTTAATTATAATATCACACAGAAATACGAGCCTTAGGTCATTAATATGGTCAAATCCGGAAACTATAATTTCGAAAACAAAACGTTTATTCTTTCAGTGAAATACGGAACCGTTCCGTATTTTATCGAACGGGTGGCATCCCTAAGTCTAAATATTGCTGTTACATTGCACAACCTTCAATGTTATGTCATAATTATGTACAATTCTGGCAAATTAATTACGGTCTTTGTTAGGAAGAAATGGTCTTCACACAGTTCGCAACGAGCCAGGCGGCCCAAACTGCTGCATATACCCTGACTCTGCTTGCACAGAACGCAGGAGAAGTGATACAATTTCCCTAGTTAAAATGAAATTCATGTTAGCAGGCAATATTAACTAAATATGCAGGTTTAAAAATATATACTTGTGTATTGATTTTAAGAAAGGCATTGATGTTTATGGTTAGGTAGACATTGGTGCAACGAGTAATTTTTTCGCAAATGCGCTTGTTAAATCACCCGTTTGGCGAAGTAAGCTATGATTCAATGATAAATTAACAGGCACCGCATCGATTATATGCAACGCAGGACAAGCTAGATAAACTAGTAATATCATCAACCATGTGTAGTTAACTTGTGATTATGTTAAGATTGATTGTTTTTCATAAGATAAGTTTAATGCTAGCTAGCACCTTACCTTGGCTCCTTGCTGCACTTGCATACCAGGTAGTGAGCCTGCCACTCAGTCTCCTCGTGGAGTGCAATGTAATCGGCCATAATCGGTGTCCAAAAATACCAATTACCGAATGTTATGAAAACTTGAAATCGGCCCTAATTAAAATCGGCCATTCTGATTAAATCGGTCGACCTCTACTTGGCACACCTGTATTTGGGGAGTTTCTCCCATTCTTCTCTGCAGGTCCTGTCAAGCTCTGTCAAGTTGGATAGGGAACGTCGCTGCACAGCTATTTTCAGGTCTCTCCAGAGATGTTCGATCGTGGTCAAGTCCGGGCTCCGTCTGGCCCACTCTAGAATATTCAGAGACTTGTCCCGAAGCCACTCCTGCGTTGTCTTGGCTGTGTGCTTAGGGTCATTGTCCTGTTGGAAGATGAACCTTCGCACCAGTCTGAGGTCCTGAGCACTCTGGAGCAGGAACTCTCTGTACTTTGCTCCGTTCATCTTTCCCTCGATCCTGATTAGTCTAGCCAGTCCCTGCCTCTGAAAAACATCCCCACTACATGATGCTGCCACCACCATGCTTCACTGTGAGGATGGTGCCAGGTTTCCTCCAGACGTGATGCTTGGCATTCAGGCCAAAGAGTTCAATCTTGGTTTAATCAGACCAGATCATCTTTTTTCTCATGGTCAGAGTCCTTTAGGTGCCTTTTGGCAAACTGCAAGCGGGCTATCGTGCCTTTAACTGAGGAGTGGCTTCCGTCTGGCCACTCTACCATAAAGGCCTGATTGGTGGAGTGATGCAGAGATGGTTGTCCTTCTGGAAGGTTATCCCATCTCCACCTAGGAACTCTGGAGCTCTGTCAAAGTGACCATTGGGTTCTTGGTCACCTCCCTGACCAAGGCCCTTCTTCCCCGATTGCTCAGTTTGGCCGGACGGCCAGCTCTAGGAAGAGTCTTGGTGGTTCCAAACTTCTTCCATTTAAGAAGGAAGAATGGAGGCCACTGTGTTCTTGGGGACCTTGCAGAAATATTTTAGTACCCTTGCCCAAATCTGTGCCTCGACACAATCCTGTCTCGGAGCTCTACGGACAATTCCTTCGACCTCATAACTTGGTTTTTGCCCTGACATGCACTGTCAACTCTGGGACCTTATATAGACAGGTGTGTGCCTTTCCAAATCATGTCCAATCAATTAAATTGACCACAGGTGGACTCAAATCAAGTTGTAGAATCATCTCAAGAATTATCAATGGAAACAGGATACACATGAGCTCAATTTCGAGTCCCATATCAATGGGTCTGAATACTTATGTAAATAAGGTATTTTTTTGTTGTTTTATTACATTTGCTAAAATGTCTAAAAACCTGTTTTCGCTTTGTCATTATGGGGTATTGTGTGTAGATTGATGACGTAACAAACTGTAGAAAAGGGAAGGGGTCTGAATATTTTCCGAATGCACCGTATGTGGTAACACTTTCCATGCCAATGAAGCCTTTTGAATTGAATTGACAGAGAACGAGAGAGTGAGGAAGAGAAAGAGAGAGAGATGAAGAGAAAGGGAGACAGAAAGAGAGAGTTAGTTGGTTTACCTTTCAGAATGAATGGGGACTTGGCGACGTGCTTGTCATTGAGCAGTATGTGGACGTGTAGGTCCGTGTAGCTGGCATACATCCTGTACCGCACCAGAAAAGAGCCATCTCTGCGATCTAGAACCTGCACCCAGATTCTAGTGAACCGTTCCACTGGGGACACGATCTTCACCTCGAATGTGTTCTCTCCGGGAGATGATGTGAAACTGAATGGTGTACACAGCGACATATATAAACACGGGGGAAACAACATGTAGGCCTATGAGCTGAGCAGATTATATTTGGCTGAGCTGATGGTCGTCATATGATCACAAGTGTCAACAAATCAGATTACAGCGCCTTCAGAAAGTATTCACACCCCTTGACTTTTTCCACATTTTGTTGTTAAAGTGGGATTAAAATGCATTTAATTGTCATTTTCTGTCAATGATCTACACAAAATACTCTGTAATGTCAATGTGAAAAATTTAAAAAATCTAACATTTAAAAAAAAGATATATCTTGATTAGATAAGAATTTAACTTCCTAAGTCAATACATGTTAGAATCATCTTTGGCAGTGATTACAGCTGTGAGTATTTCTGGGTAAGTCTAACAGCTTTTCACATTTGGAATGTGCAATATTTGCCAATTTTTAAAGAATAACATTCAGGTTCTGTTAAATTGGTTGTTGATCATTGCTAGACAACCACTTTCAGATCTTGCCATAGGTTTTCAAGCAGATTTAAGTCAAAACTCTAATTCTGCCACTCATTGAACATTCATTGTCTTCTTGGTATGCAATTCTAGTTAAGATTTGGCCTTGTGTTTAAGGTTATTGTCTTGCTGAAAGGTGAATTTATCTCCCAGTGTCTGATGGAAAGCAGCCTGAACCAGGTTTTCCTCTATGATTTTGCGGGTGCTTAGCTCCATTCCTATAATTTTTTTATCCTGAAAAACTCCCCAGTCCTTAACAATTACAAGCATACCCATAATATGATGCAGCCACCAATATGCTTGAAAATATGGAGAATGGTACTCAGTAATGTGTTGTATTGGATTTTCCCCAAACATAACACTTTGTATTCAGGACAAAAAGTTAATTGCTTTGCCACATTTTTTGCAGTATTACTTTGTTGCAAACAGGATGCATGTTTTGGAATATTTTTATTCTGTACAGGCTTCCTTCTTTTCACTTAATATTGTGGAGTAACTAACGTTATCGATCCATCCTCAGTTTTCCCAGCCATTAAACTTTAACATCAACATTGGCCTCAAGTTGAAATCCCTGAGCGGTTTCCTTCCTCTCCAGCAACTGAGTTTGGAAGGATGCCTCTATCTTTGTAGTGACTGGGTGTATTGATACACCATCCGAAGTGTAATGAATAATTTCAACATGGTCAAAGGGATATTCAATGTCTGCTTTTTTATTTTTAACCCATCTACAAATAGGTGCCTTTCTTTGCGAGGCATTGAAAAACCTCCCTGGTCTTTGTGATTGAATCTGTGTTTGAAATTCATTGCTCGACTTACAGATAATTGTATGTGTGGGGTACAGAGATCAGGTTGTCAGAAAAAATGTTTAACACTATTATTGCACACAGGGTGTGTCCCTGCACCTTCTGTGACTTGTTATTCATGAACTTATTTAGGCTTGCCATAACAATGGCGTTCAATACTTATTGACTCAAGAAATCATTTGTAAACATAATTCCACTTTGACATTATGGCGTATTGTGTGTAGGCCAGTGACAAAAATAATAATAATCTAAATCGAATCCAAGCTGCAACAACAAATGGGGAAAAAGTCAAGGGGTGTGAATACTTTCTGAAGGCACTAACATTACAGGCCTATCTGTAGTTTAAACTCCAGGTGATATATGTATTTAAAACTGTTAAATGACTGTAGGTTACAATTATGTAGGCCAAAAGTGAACCTCGTGAGTAAACACCCAAAACAACAATGACAACTGTGGAGGAGGAAACTCCACCAGAGGGAGAGGTGCCACAAAGATGTGTTCAATGAGTGTTATCCCCGAATACTATCTATCTCCAACCCTAGGGAAACGCAGTCATTCGTGTGTGTTCAGTGACGTAAACGTTCAGTTCGACTTTATCTGCACTTTCTATCATAATTCACGTGTGGCTTTACGATTCCACTGCTACATTGTGTCCACTGCCCATGCCATCCGTAGCTAGCTAGCCGCTTTGTATCGTCTGGTAGGCTTCCTTGAAGAATAACGACATACTTACTTCCTCCCCGAGCTGTCCACAGTCTGTATGTAAAAGAAACGAGCTGGAAGTACAATATTTGCTTCGAGTCCAGAACCCCATACCAAAGTTCTTGTAGCACAGGGCACCGCGCCGGTTGAAGCCACGGGAGGTGTCTGTTCCATCAGCCCCAGACAGCACAACACAAATAACGAAAGCACTTTACGCAACATGTTTCTGCGACTCGGTTCTTCTGAAAATGCTTTGGTCCCTTGTCTCTTCCAAACTGCTCTTTTACAATGGAATTTCAAGCCTGTAAAATGACCATCCCGGTAAAATGTAGGAAACGCCGGATAATTCGACATCTGGCCGCCAGCAGTGCATAGCCTACATCCAGCGAAACACCCTTTCTGGCAAATATGCGGATGCAGTGTTTCGATTTGTGTATACTATACTCACGTATACACAACACAGCGTATTTCTATTAGTTTGCTGTGTCACATTTTTATCGGTAAAGTTTCTAATAAAACATACATGCACACAAAATCCTGGCCGGTTTGGGTAGAAGTTATTCGCAGACAGGCGAGCCTGGCAATCTGATTGGTCGCCCCCACAACGTCTGGTAGAGCGGGAAGCTGATTGGACCAAATAAGTAGGGAAAGGCCATTGGGCCAGACGTATTTACTGCCATGCAAGGACAAATTTCAATGACTAAGTGAAATTCTTTTACATGAGGGGTTTGTGCGTTAATGTTCCTAGATAGTGGGCTCCCGAGTCTAAGGCACTGCATCTCAGTGCAAGATGCGTCCCTAGTTCGAATCCAGGTTTTATCACATCCGGACGTAATTGGGAGTCGCATAGAGCGGCGCACAATTGGCCCATCGTCGTCCGGGGTAGACCGTCATTGTAATTAAGAATTTGTTCTTAACTGACTTGCCTAGTAAAATAAATAGTGGATTTTACTTATATTGACCTAATATTAGAAATCAGTCAAATGTGTGTATATATATTTCTGTAGTATATTGCCCAACTTTTGAATGTGTTGGTGCAATGTTGGTTATGGCTTCATACCACAGCTCTTTACTGTGTAGCCTTAGTTTTCAGAAGTCACATTGGGGGAACAAAGCAGTACGGGTTTCTCTGGTGTGTACATCAATCAATGTTTATTTGAATGTTTGATTTGCATCAACATATTTTCAGTACTTTTTTCAGTAATCTCTATTACACTACTATAATATCAATAAGAACAAAAGGTGGTAGAATCCATTTAAACAAGACAAACTTTGCTGCCATCATTGAGAAAACCAGAGAAACGGTTGGCTTGGCCAGGAAACAACAGTGTGGACAAGAGTTCCAGTGACTTTAGACACAGCCAGAATAACCAGGTACAGTACCATGATTCATTTAACAGACACCTACAGAGAAAGAATATCCCATTTTTCTATGTTTTTGTGTTTTTCTTTACTCCCAGCCAGCGTTGTTGTACAGTTGATATAAAAACAAAAACAAAACTACAAACAAAACACCCTTTATGTCAGTAGAAGTCACGTTTTTCATTTTTCTCAGCCATTGAAGTTACGGTACTAACTCGACACAAACCTCAGGGACGGTATAGTACACATAGAGAAATAGATCTGTTCCCTCTTCATTAGACCACCACATTCAGTTATGGACAATGGCCTTCATATTGGCCTGGAAAGCAGCCAGGCAGTCGAATCCAACTCTTTCTAGGGTCTACGACTGACTGGCTCCCAGTTCAGTAGACTGTCTGTCCTTTAGGAATGTCTCACTAGCCTGAGAAGGAGCAGAGTGAAATGAATAGTGATAATGCAGGTTTTTTACCTGTGTGTGCGTGTGTGTGTTTCAGCTGTGTTGTGTAACATATGTTGTGTGAGAGAATGGTTGCCTGTATGGTCATGGTAACCACCTTTCTGTGGTTCAAGGCAGGGTGGATATGTGAGCGTCGGTGAGGGAGAGGGAGTAACTGTTGTGGTCATAACAATCATTTAGACTTTCCTATATCATTTGAAAATACAAACATAACCTTTGAAAACAGAAAAATAAATGATGGTATTGTCATGTCACATTTGGTCAGTTACGAGAGGACTTGTCAGTGTTACGTGTACACTTATTGACTTGTACAACATATACAATAACATGTATCATAGAACAATCTTTGTACATAGATGATCATTTAGGAGAGAAGAGGCTACCACCATCCACTAGGGGGTGAGGATAAGGGGGGTTACATTAAGGTCATCAAGAGCAATTACGAGTAAAACGAAGAATAGAAACACCTTTGCTTCAAACTCATATCAGTCTGGATTCCTTACATGTACCAATATGTGTAACATAGAAGATCCGTATACTGTATGTGCCAACGACACCTGACAACCGCAAGACTCATGATGGTAGGCTATTGTTAGTCTGGCTCTTATTCCATTTCTCCATATAGATCAACAACACGGACCGACCGCAGGATATTTTTGATCCGGAATGGTAATAGTGTTTAGATGGATCTGACACTACCTCAGTCTTTTAGCTAGGCCTACTCCTGTTCAACATGACCCCTGGAGACTTCTGAAGCATAGTTTTCTCATCAACGTGTAAAAGAGGACCATTCTGGATACCAAAATGTAAACACGGGACCCACCACCCACAATAACATATAATGACACAATCCTCCAACTGACACCTTCATTCGTGAATTGCTTTGGCAGAAGAAAGAGTAAGAGTTTTGTCTTTACATGGGCTTGCTTGAGACACACACTGGCTCAACAAACTCATACATAATATGAGAAAGGCAGCAGAAGATTCCAATGAAGAAGCAACAAACAACAACAAAAACAAAACATTAAAAGAAGAGTGTCAACGGCCATACTGAAAAGTTGGGCTCAGCTAGCCTACTCTTATCTACAGCAAACACATCATTACTACCACATAGTATTAGCTCTTTGCTAGTTTACAGTAAGGGGCTTCACCCATCTTGATTTATGGCACGTGAATTATTACATGATGTTATATATGTTCAGATTAGAAATATAAACACACTCAGTCCAGACCTCACAGTCTACTATCACCGTGGCACCTCAGCCAACTAATTTCCATGACCGTTCACACATTATTAATCAATATATTCTCTGTGTTCACACATTATTAATCAATATATTCTCTGTGTTCACACATTATTAATCAATATATTCTCTGTGTTCACACATTTCTGGCAGGGGGGGTGAAATGTACCTTTTTTTCTGGTAACAGGTATAGTCAGTAGTAGCAGCCAAGAGAATGAAATTAGTGCCAGTAAAATTGACAATTCTGTTGTTCAGAATGTGTGGAGTGGTATACGTTGAAAAACTAGATTGTGTTTTTGCACTGTGTGTACACCACAGAGATCTTGGATAACGATATAGTTTGAGCTCAGTGTCTAATGGTGGGAATATGAATAGTATCATCAGTAGTAGTATTGTGTAAAGAAAGTATTGAGACTGAAATTATGTGTGTGTTCAGAATGTGTTCAAAAACCAAATGAAAGTAATAAAAAAGGCTAAAAAAAGAAATGTGGCTTTATAGCTATGCAGGAATACATTTTCGTTTTTATATATATTTTTTTCCATATTTCAAAAAATATAAAGTTTTTTTCATACTTTCTGTTGTTGGCTTATATTATTAAATAAAAGTTTTATTTTGTTTTATTTCCCTCTGTTAAAGTAGCATGCTGCTTTTTAATATTGCAGTTTAACTTTTTTTTGTATTCATCTGTTTAGTTTCATGCAGTCTTGTTGGATTATTAACTTTAGAGTATCTACACAGCAAGATCTGGGTAACCCACCCACACACACTGATGGACTGTCATCATCCACTTTGGGTTCCCCTGTCGTACCAACTTACTTCCTGGTCTGTGTCCATCTCACTATAGTCTAGATAAGTGACTGCCCTCTGTCCAAGTCTTGTGACAATGATGTACAGACGGCCTACAGAGAGGCCCATTAACACAAAGTCCCTCTTGTGTCTCTCTCTATCGCTCTCATGTCCGTCGAGTAAAGGTCCATGTCCCAGCATAGTGCCCCCCCCACCAGGTGGAGGGGCAGTCACAGCCCGCTGTCCTGCCTTTAAAGCTGATACCATTTCTTGTCCTTTTGTTTCAGCATCACCTGTGGAGAACAGATAGAAAAGAGACACAGGGTAAGATGCGTATCACCTTATAACACAACCCTCTTGCTTTTCCAAAGTTGCTTCATCACACAATCACTGGCTTGGGGGTCGTACCTGGTGGGCGTGTGTGGAGAAGGTCTCGGCGCTGTTCATCATGAGGGCGGTGCGTTCCTCCAGCTCGCCCAGCCTCTCTCCTCTCTGGTCCAGGGCGATGCGGGCTCGGGCCAGGTCCCCCACGACGCCGCCGGCTGCAGTCTTCATGTTCTCCAATCCCATTGGACCAGGGATGTGCTGGGCCAAACTCCGAGAGGCCTTACCCGCTGCTGCCTCCCCAACTATAGGGAGATGGAGAGGAGGGGAGGGAGATGATAGAAAGAGAGAGATATTTAGAAAGAGAAATTGGAGAGATGGATAGGAGCGAGACGAAGAGAGAAATGAAAAGATAAAGGGTAGGAAAGGTTCATGTGTGTCAAACTGTCTCTCACATACTTACTTGGTACACATAAATAACACACATAAAATGTAGAAGGTAACCTACACAGCTCCTCTCTGTCGAAGGTCTGGGCATTGCCCCCGAAGAAGCCCTTGAGGAATCCTTTGTTCTGGGCCTCTGGTGTTTCTATAGGAGTGAACAGCTCCCCCAGCATGTCCTGAATCAACACACCGCACACATTAATACACACACACACATTATTACACACAGAAGAATGGCGCCGGAGGGAATGTCCGCCGTTTTATGAGCTCCTGACCAGTTTTGATATTTTGTGTGTTTTTTTGCAGTGTTCCTAACTTTTTTTTGTACATAATCGTTGCATATGACCGAAAAGAGCTTATGGACATTAAAACAGCGATTACTAACCTCGATTTGGATGAGGACTTCTATTTCAACTAATCGGAGGCGAAGGATATAATGCTCATCCCAGACCAGTCCCAAATCCCCGTCATTCGGAGGAGGCGGAGACGGCGCTATAGAGGTCGGGGTGCGGGATATCTAATGAGGCCGCGAGTGGATGAGTCGCCATTGCCCTCCGTTCTATTGGTGAACGTGCAATCACTGGAAAATAAACTGGATGAGCTCCATCCGAGACTATCCTATCAATGTGATCAGAAGAACTGTAATATCCAATGTTTCACCGAGTCGTAGCTGAACAAGGAATATATAAATCTAGCTGTTTTTTCTATACATTGGCAAGGCATAACAGTCTGTCTCTTTGTCAACAACAGTTGTTGCGCGATCTCTAATATTAAGGAAGTCTCAATGTTCTGCTCGTCTGAGTTAGAAGACCTCATGATAAGCTGTAGAACACACTATTTACCAAAATAGTTTTAATCTATATTTTTCAAACAAATGCTGGCACTAAGACCGCTCTCAACGAGTTGTATAAAGCCATAAGCTCACCTAGATGTGGCACTCCTAGTGGCCAGGGATTTTAATGCAGGGAAACTGAAATCCATTTGACCAAATTTCTACCAGCATGTCTCTTGTGTAACTAGAGGTGAAAAATGAATAAACTCTAGATTACCTCTGACCATAACTCTATATTCCTGATTCCTGCTTACAAGCAAAAACTCAAACAAGAAGTACAAGTCATGAACTCAATACGGAAGTGGTCAGATGAAGCGGACACTAAGCTACAGGACAGTTTCGCTAGCACAGATTGGAATATGTTCCGGGATTCATCCGAAGACATTGAGGAGTTTACCACATCAGTCACCGGCTTAATTAGTAAGTGCATCGACAACGTAATCCCCACAGTGACAGTACGTACATATCCCATCCAGAAGCATTGGATTACAGGTAACATCCTCACTGAGGGAATGGCTAGAGCTGCCGCTTTCAAGGAGTGGGATACAAATCTGGACGCTTATAAGAAAACCCGCTACACCCTCCAAAGAACCATCAAACAGGCAAAGCATCAATACAGGACTAAGATCGAATCGTACTACACCAGCTCTGACGCCATCATTATGTTTGCTGACGACACGACGGTGTTAAGCCTGATAACCATCGACGTTGTGACAGCCTACAGGGAGGAGGTCAGGACAACAACCTCTCCCTCAACGTCAGCAAGACAAAGGAGCTGATCGTGGACTACAGGAAACCGAGGGCTGAGCACGCTCCCATTCACATCGACAGGGCTGTAGCGGTGACGGTCGAGAGCTTCAAGTTCCTCGGTGTCCACATCTCTAAAGGACATATCATGGTCCAAACACACCAACACCATCATGAAGAGGGCACGACAACACCTCTTCACCGCTTGGTATGGCAACCGCTCGGCATCTGACCGCAAGGTGCTACAGAGGGTAGTGCGTACGGCCCAGTACATCACTGTGGCCGAGCTCTCTGTCACCCAGGACCTCTATACCAGGCGGTGTCAGAGGAAGGCCCTAACATTTGTCAGTCACAGTCTGTGCTCTCTGGTACCACACGGCAAGTGGTATCGGAACGCCAAGTCTGGTACCAAAAGGCTCCTGAACAGCTTGTACACTCATAGGAAAAAGGGTTCTGCAGGTGTCTCCATAGGAGAAACCTTTTTGGTTCCAGGTAGAACCCTTTATGGTTCCATAAAGGGTCTGTGGAAAGGGTTTGTGAGGGAAATGTTATGGTTTATGTATCAAATCAATGCTACTTTCTAATAACTAATTGGGAAGGTTCATGCGGGTGAATGACTGATCGTGTATGGAGGAATCCTCACTATCACTGTTCCTCAACTTGGCAGTACGCCCAGAATATTGCTACGGGATCAACCGAGGTATCTCAGTTTCAAGGTCTCAACTTGGAGAGAGAGAAAGCCTTGTGAGGTATTGGTCAGTCGAACCAACGGTAGTTATTAATTATGCTAAATCATGCAAATATAACTTTTTCCTTTAACGAGTCCGACGAGAAGGATATCCTGCTTTCACTGGAACAGGCCCAGATCCACGCCTTTTGCGTGAAGAAAAGACGCCGGAAAAGGGGACGCAGAATGGGGATCCTTCTGAGAATCCGGAGGCGAGCGAGCAAACTCCCAATGCCTTCCATTCTTCTTGCTAACATGCAATCGTTGGAAAATAAAATTGATGGCCTACCATTAAGATTATCCTACCAACAGGACATTAAAAACTGTAACATCTTATGTTTCACCGAGACGTGGCTGAGCGAAGAAACGGACAGTATAGAGCTGCCGGGATTTTTCACGCACCGGCAGAACAGAGACGCTACCTCTGGTAAGATGAGGGGTGGGGGTGTGTGTCTTTTTGTCAATAACAGCTGGGGCACGATGTCTAACATTAAAGAAGTCTTGAGGTATTGCTCGCCTGAGGTAGAGTACCTTATGATACGCTGTCAACCACACGATCTACCAAGAGAGTTCTCATATGTATTATTTGTAGCCGTCTATTTACCACCACAAAGCAAAGCTGGCACTAAGACCGCTCTCAACCATCTCTATAAGGCCATAAGCAAAGAAGAAAATACTCACCCAGAAGCGGCGCTCCTAGTGGCCGGGGACTTTAATGCAGTTAAAAAAAAAAAAATACCAGCATGTCACATGTGCAACCAGGGGAAAAAAATCCTAGGCCACCTTTATTCCACACACAGAGATGCATACAAAGCTCTCCCCCGCCCTCCATTTGGCAAATCTGACCATAATTCTATCCTCCTGATTCCTGCTTACAAGCAAAAGCTAAAGCAGGAAGTACCAGTGACTCGCTCAATGCGGAAGTGGTCAGATGACCCGGATGCTACACTACAGGACTGTTTGCTAGCACAGATTGGAATATTTTCCGGGATTCATCCAATGCCATTGAGGAATACACCACCTCAGTCATCGGCTTCATCAATAAGTGCATTGATGACGTACATACAGTCACTGTGGGGTCGACATATCCCAACCAGAAGCCATGGATTACAGGCAACATCCACATCGAGCTAAAGGCTAGAGCTGCCGCTTTCAAGGAGCGGGAGACTAATCCGGACTCTTATAAGAAATCCTGTTATGCCCTCAGATGAACCATCAAACAAGCAAATCATCAATACAGGATTAAGATTGAAAATCCTACTACACCGGCTCTGACGCTCGTCGGATGTGGCTGGGCTTGAAAACTATTACGGACTACAAAGTGAAAACCAGACGCGAGCTGCCCAGTGACGCGAGCCTAACAGACAAGCTAAATGCCTTTTATGCTCGCGTCGAGGCAGGCAACACTGAAGCATGCACAAGAGCACCAGCTGTTCAGGATGACTGTGTGATAACGCTCTCGGTAGCCGATGTGAACAAAACCTTTAAACAGGTCAACATTCACAAAGTTGCTGGGCCAGACGGATTACCAGGACGTGTACTCAAAGCATGAACGGACCACCTGTCAAGTGTCTTCACTGACATTTTCAACCTCTCCCTGACCGAGTCTGTAATACCTACATGTTTCAAGCAGACCACCATAGTCCCTGTGCCCAAGGAAGCGAAGGTAACCTGCCTAAATGATTACCGCCCCCTGGCACTCACATCAGTAGCCATGAAGTGCTTTGAAAGGCTGGTCATGGCTCACATCAACAGCATCCTCCCGGACACCCTAGACCCACTCCAATTCGCATACCGCCCCAATAGATCCACAGATCTCAATTGCACTCCACACTGTACTTTCTCACCTGGACAAAAGAAACACCTATGTGAGAATGCTGTTCATTGACTACAGCTCATTGTTCAACACCATAGTGCCCGCGAAGCTCATCACTAAGCTAAGGACTTTGGGACTTAACACCTCCCTCTGCAACTGGATCTTGGACTTCCTGACGGGCCGCCCCCCAGGTGGTAAGAGTAGGCAACAATACGTCTGCCACGCTGATCCTTAACACTGTGGCCCCACAGGGGGGTGTATTTAGTCCCCTCCTGTATTCCCTGTTCATCCACGACTGCATGGCCAAACACGACTCCAACACCATCATTAAGTTTGCTGACGACACAACAGTGGTAGGCCTGATCACCGACAACGATGAGACGGCCTATAGGGAGGAGGTCAGAGAACTGGCAGTGTGGTGCCAGGACAACAACCTCTCCCTCAATGTGAGCAAGACAAAGGAGCTGATCGTGGACTACAGGAAAAGGCGGGCCGAACAGGCCCCCGTTAACATCGACGGGGCTGCAGTGGAGTGGGTTGAGAGTTTCAAGTTCCTTGGTGTCCACATCACCAACGAACTATCATGGTCCAAACATACCAAGACAGCCGTGAAGAGGGCACGACAAAACCTTTTTCTCAGGAGACTGAAAATATTTGGCATGGGTCTCCAGATCCTCAAAAGGTTCTACAGCTGAACCATCGAGAGTATCCTGACTGGTTGCATCACCGCTTGGTATGGCAACTGCTCGGCATCTGACCGTAAGGCGCTACAGAGGGTAGTGCGTACGGCCCAGTACATCACTGGGGCCAAGCTTCATGCCATCCAGGACCCATATAATAGGCGGTGTCAGAGGAAAGCCCATAAAATTGTCAGAGATTCCAGTCACCCAAGTTATAGACTTTTTCTCTGCTACCGCACAGCAAGCGTACTGGAGGCACAAGTCTAGGACCAAAAGGCTCCTCAACAGCTTCTACCCCTCGCCACCGGACAATTTACATTGACAAGACCTTTTTCACCCCAAAGCCATGACTGCTGAACAGTTAATTAAATGGCTATCCAAACTTTCTGCTTTTCACCCCCTACCTACATGTACATAGTACTTGAATCAATCACCTAACCAAACCTACATGTACATATTATCTCAATCAAACTACCTCGAACCCCAGTACACTGACTACAGTATACCTTGTACAGTATATAGCCTGTATATAGTCTTGTTATTGTTATTTTATTGTGTTACTATTTTATTTTTATCTATTTGTTAATTTTCTTACTTTAAGTGCCTTGCTGGTAAAGGGCTCGTAAGTAAGCCCTTCAGCATTTGGCACGTGTGACAAATAAAATTTGATTTCATTTGACACACACATTAATACACACACACACACACATTAATATACACCACACTAGAGGTCGACCGATTAATCGGAATGGCCGATTAATTAGGGCCGATTTCAAGTTTTCATAACAATCGGTAATCGGCATTTTTGGACACCGATCATGGCCGATTACATTGCACTCCACGAGGAGACTGCGTGGCAGGCTGACTACCTGTTATGCGAGTGCAGCAAGAAGCCAAGGTAAGGTGCTAGCATTAAACGTATCTTATAAAAAACAATCAATCTTAACATAATCACTAGTTAACTACACATGGTTGATGATATTACTAGTTTATCTAGCTTGTCCTGCTTTGCATATAATCGATGCGGTGCCTGTTAATTTATCATTGAATCATAGCCTACTTCGCCAAACGGGTGATTTAACAAGCGCATTCACGAAAATAGCACTGTTGTTGCACTAATGTGTACCTAACCATAAACATCAATGCTTTCTTAAAATCAATACACAAGTATATATTTTTAAACCTGCATATTTAGTTAATATTGCCTGCTAACATGAATTTCTTTTTACTAGGGAAATTGTGTCACTTCTCTTGTGTCTGCGATACCAAGGGCTAAAACAGAACTCCTTTCTATTTCTGACGCAGATTGCGCTGCAAGTCCTGCCTCTCCCATCTCCTCATTGGTTTATAGAAGCAGGTACCCACGTGCCATCTCCTCATTGGTTATACCCACGTGGGTGATTGAAAGACGAACTGTTTTGCCAGTTGTCGTGGTAATACTATGAAAGTGTAGATGCCAATCACCATATAAATTCAAAGATGAAAAAGCCTGGAAGGAGGAGAGATGACTAGAAATGATTCGGTTGGCCGTTTTATGTGTGGATTAATTGTCGGAGTAGAGGACCTTGTGCATTTCAGGTAAAATAACAACTCAATGTTTATATCCCAGGACAAATTAGCTAGCAAGTGCAAGCTAACTAGCTAAATTGCCATACATGTTTAATGCTTTTCGACCTGTCCCCAAATTAATGTCAATGGTTCAGAGTTTGTTTTGATATTTTAACATGCATGTAGTGATCGAGTTTGGTGTAGGGGGACAAAATAAATGTATGCACGATAGCGCACGATGGCGCAAGCGCGCAGCCGGTTTGGGTTCAGTGTAATTAGCTTTACACGGAATTAACTTTACTGCGTTTGCCAGCAGCTTTTCACAATGGTTCAACATTGCGCTGTTTATGACTTCAAGCCTATCAACTCCCGAGATTAGGCTGGCAATACTAAAGTACCTATTAGAACATCCAATAGTCAAAGGTATATGAAATACAAATGGTATAGAGAGAAATAGTCCAATAATAACTACAACCTAAAACTTCTTACCTGGGAATATTGAAGACTCATGTTAAAAGAAACCACCAGCTTTCATATGTTCTCATGTTCTGAGCAAGGATCTTAAACATTAGCTTTTTTACACGTCACATATTGCACTTTTACTTTCTTCTCCAACACTTTGGTTTTGCATTATTTAAACCAAATTGAACATGTTTCATTATTTATTTGAGACTAAATTGATTTTATTGATGTATTATATTAAGTTAAAATAAAAGTGTTCATTGTTCATTCAGTATTGTTGTAATTGTCATTATTACAAATATATATATAAAAGAATCGTCCAATTAATCGGTATCGGCTTTTTTTGGTCCTCTAATAATCAGTATCGGTATCGGCGTTGAAAAATCATCATCGGTCGACCTCTACACCACACATATTAATACACACACACACACCACACAGATTAATACACACACATTAATACCTGCACACACATAAGTACACACACACACAAATTAATACACACACATTAATACACATTTCTAACCAACAAACACACACACACACAATCATAACTAACCAACATAAACACAGTAAAACAGTCATAACACAGTCATAACTAACCAACATAAACACAGTAAAACAGTCATAACACAGTCATAACTAACCAACATAAACACAGTAAAACAGTCATAACACAGTCATAACTAACCAACATAAACACAGTAAAACAGTCATAACACAGTCATAACTAACCAACATAAACACAGTAAAACAGTCATAACACAGTCATAACTAACCAACATAAACACAGTAAAACAGTCATAACACAGTCATAACTAACCAACATAAACACAGTAAAACAGTCATAACACAGTCATAACTAACCAACATAAACACAGTAAAACAGTCATAACACAGTCATAACTAACCAACATAAACACAGTAAAACAGTCATAACACAGTCATAACTAACCAACATAAACACAGTAAAACAGTCATAACACAGTCATAACTAACCAACATAAACACAGTAAAACAGTCATAACACAGTCATAACTAACCAACATAAACACAGTAAAACAGTCATAACACAGTCATAACTAACCAACATAAACACAGTAAAACAGTCATAACACAGTCATAACTAACCAACATAAACACAGTAAAACAGTCATAACACAGTCATAACTAACCAACAGAAACACACAGTAAAACAGTCATATTGAACCAAAGACACACAACAGCAGAATATGCACAATGGGATTTGTGGATATTTAGGAATTGCAAGTTGGCTAAAAAAGCACGTTGTTGATGAAACAGGTTTGAAATATTGTAGGTGAAGGGCAAAATCATCACTTGTCTGCCAATTTAAAGAAGGAGCTTGCTGAGAAGCATATCGGTGTTGGTGTTTTACTGTGCCAGCAGATGGCAGTAGGATTATGCTGCATGTTCAGTCATGTTGCTGGATGAGAAAGACTGCATGTCTGAAGCTGGAGCTCCACCAATGTCTGCTCTTATTAGTGTGTGTTTGTTGTGATGGCTCTCTAGCAACACACACACACACACACACACCTCACACAAACACACAGTGTTGGGAAAGCTACTCTGAAAATATAGTTTTCCTAGATACCAATTCCTTCACACTGCAATACATTAAGTTACACTATCCGTTAGAAAAAAAAACTGAATCTAACTAACGACTGGGTCTTAGATATAGAACTAATAGAACTAACAACTGGGTCTTGTCTCTAGATATAGAACTAACGACTGGGTCTTGTCTCTAGATAGAGAACTAACGACTGGATCTTGTCTCAAGATATAGAACTAATTTAACTAACGACTGGGTCTTGTCTCTAGATATAGAACTAACGGCTGGGTGTTGTTTCTAGATATAGAACTAATAGAACTAACGACTGGGTCTTGTCTCTAGATATAGAAGTAATAGAACTAACAGAACTAACAAATGGGTCTTGTCTCTAGCTGTAGAACTAATATAATTAATGACTGGGTCTTGTCTCTAGATATAGAACTAATAGAACTAATAGAACTAACAACTGGGTGTTGTCTCTAGATATAGAACTACTAGAACTAAAGGCTGGGTCTTGTCTCTAGATATAGAACTAACGACTGGGTATTGTCTCTAGATATATGACTAATAGAACTAACGACTGGGTGTTGTCTCTCGATATAGAACTAACGACTGGGTCTTGTCTCTAGATATAGAAGTAATAGAACTAATAGAACTAACGACTGGGTCTTGTCTCTAGATATAGAACTAATAGAACTAACGTCTGGGTCTTGTCTCTAGATATAGAACTAATAGAACTAACGTCTGGGTCTTGTCTCTAGATATAGAACTAATAGAACTAACGTCTGGGTCTTGTCTCTAGATATAGAACTAATAGAACTAACGTCTGGGTCTTGTCTCTAGATATAGAACTAATAGAACTAACGTCTGGGTCTTGTCTCTAGATATAGAACTAATAGAACTAACGTCTGGGTCTTGTCTCTAGATATAGAACTAATAGAACTAACGTCTGGGTCTTGTATCTAGATATAGAACTAATAGAACTAACGTCTGGGTCTTGTATCTAGATATAGAACTAATAGAACTAACGTCTGGGTCTTGTCTCTAGATATAGAACTAATGTCTGGGTCTTGTCTCTAGATATAGAACTAACGTCTGGGTCTTGTCTCTAGATATAGAACTAATAGAACTAACGTCTGGGTCTTGTCTCTAGATATAGAACTAATAGAACTAACATCTGGGTCTTGTCTCTAGATATAGAACTAATGTCTGGGTCTTGTCTCTAGATATAGAACTAATAGAACTAACGTCTGGGTCTTGTCTCTAGATATAGAACTAATAGAACTAACATCTGGGTCTTGTCTCTAGATATAGAACTAATAGAACTAACGTCTGGGTCTTGTCTCTAGATATAGAACTAACGTCTGGGTCTTGTCTCTAGATATAGAACTAACGTCTGGGTCTTGTCTCTAGATATAGAACTAACATCTGGGTCTTGTCTCTAGATATAGAACTAATCTAACAAATGACCGCAAACAAAAGATGAGAAAGTATGATTTTGCTTTTTTTATATATATATCAACAAAGAAAATGTTATTTCTACCAGTAAATGTGTGCTTTAATGTTGTTTTATTTTGCCACTGTGGTATAAGTGGGATTCATTAGTGAAAACTCCACTCCACTCCGTCGTCCATTTTTCTATGGTAATGTACAGAATGTCAGCGTTTAGTTTCAAGTGAGAATTAGGCAGGTCTGCTGCCGAAAAAGAAAGGAAATTCCTGCCAACCATATTTTATTTGATCTTTGCTGAATTTATAGTGTGTAGTTCCAGTAGTTAGCTACAGCGCTACATGACAGAAAAGTCATTAACTACTGAAAGCACTACCTAGATTAGAATGTAGTTCAACTACCACCAAGCTACTGCAAAATATAGTTGAGTTTCTAGTTGAACTACATGTAGTTCACTACTCTCCAACACTGCACACACACACACTCCACCACCATGGAGTCAGCGCAGTGGAGCTCAAACCACACATGACAAGCGTGACATTTCACTTCAATGGCCACTGTCACGATTGGGCTTTAGCAAAGGTATCAATTATAGCACCCATATATTTACTGCACCACTGGCTCTGAGAAATCACTCTGCCTAAGCTGCAGGACGCAATGTGCTGCCATACCTACAGAGCAATGAGATTACCAAGGATAGACACACAAACACATGCACAGATGCGCACACGCACGCGCACACACGCGCACACACACACACACACACACACACACACACACACACACACACACACACACACACACACACACACACACACACACACACACACACACACACACACACACACACACACACACACACACACACACACACACACACAAACAAACAAATACAGATTATTCTAACCTTCACAGTACACAAATGCACACACAGATGGGTGCTGACCTGTAGGTTGTCCGTCATCTCCTGGCTGTATGTGAGGCGCTGTATCTCTGTAGGAGAGCTCAGATATAGGGCCTGGCCTCCGTTAGTGAAGACAAAGGTCCGGGCGATACGCAAGTCGGTCAGGGGAAGGTAGTTGATATCCATCAGGGGTCTTAGACTGGGCAAACTGGGAGGAGGCAACAACAGAAAAAGCACAACGCTGTCAAGGGTAGTAGTAGTAGAAGTAATCTCACGGGCCTGTAGGAATACGACAGAACGACAGGTATTTTCTATCCATCAAGGGAACACAACCAAGACAGCTTTTAAGAGGCGTGAGAAAGACAGACTGTATACCTTAGGGTCATGATGTGTCCGTTGGCGCAGAAGCAGGCGAGGCAGACGCTGTTGCAGACGGAGACAACGTCAGCCCGCAGGAGGAAGGAGGACTCGGTGATGTTGTGGGTGAACAGGACAGCCTGGGTGGGCATGAGGATGACCTTGGCCTGCTTCTCAGAGCACACAACGGCCAGGTGACCGTCACTGCACGCCTCCTGGGATGATGACGGGGAGAAGTTGACCAGCTTGCGCCTGCGGGGCCGGTCGGGGTCTTCGGGACCGTTGGGGTCCCGCCACACCTCGTAGGGACTCTGAATGAGAGCGCCCCCACAGTCCAGGAAGGCAAATCGCAACACAGAGCCTTTTAGCATCAAGACGGTACCTGGGTGTGCCATGGAAAAGGCAGATAAGATAAGAAAAGATAGCACTTTCAGTAATGTGACATCCGAGATATTTTCTATATTCACCAAACATTCAATTCTTTCAGATCTTTCTATCTAATTTGACTAATATCAGTCATTAAAATGGAATGAGAGAGTAGGAGGGCAGCGAAGAATGCCTACCTGCAAATCCCATTATCACACCCACGTTAGCATATCGATAATCTCTTCTCAAATGTTGCTTAGGTGGGCTTGATGAGTAAGCCCCTCCCCCCACCACCATGCCCTCTGTTGAACCTGCACCCCTACACCCTACCCTGTGAGTCAGTGAGTGATTCCTCCATTACAAGCATGTCTAATGGCAATGACATCAAAATAACGTAGGCTAAGGCAGGCCACATTAGGGATCTCCTTCCCCCAGACCATCTATCATTCCCTCAGGCAGACAGGCTCACCACTGGGCCCCATGGTGATGGGCTCCTCCATCCTCTCCTCCTCTTCTGTGGGGATGGATATGGGCAGGAGCAGGACCACGCCCAGGCTGGTGCCCACCCACAGGCAGGCGGTAGGCAGAGCATCGCCCTTACGGCCGTAGGACTCTCCGAACTGCAACGTGGTCACTGACTCCTTGGTGTCGCGATCGATGCTGGACACACTGGAGCTCCGCGAGCGACTGAATGAGTTCTCTCTACTTTCTGCTTTACAGCAAACGTCGGGGAGGGACACAGACACAATGAGACATAGGGGGGGAGAGGGAGAGAGAGAGAGAGGAAAGGAGAGAAAGAGAGAGAGAGAGGAAAGGAGAGAAAGAGAGAGAGAGAGGAAAGGAGAGAAAGAGAGAGAGAGGAAAGGAAGGAAGGAAGGAAGGAAGGAAGGAAGGAAGGAAGGAAGGAAGGAAGGAAGGAAGGAAGGAAGGAAGGAAGGAAGGAAGGAAGGAAGGAAGGAAGGAAGGAAGGAAGGAAGGAAGGAAGGAAGGAAGGAAGGAAGGAAGGAAGGAAGGAAGGAAAACAGTAGACAGAGTGGAGAGAAGAAGGCGAGAAAAGGAATAGGACAATGGAGTATGCAGACAGACAGAAAACAGAGGGTGAAATACAGAAAGAGAAACAAGGCAATAAGACGAGGAAGAGAGAGATGTGGAACATAGAGAAGGGAAAAAACAGCTGCTTAAAACAGGGGAGAGACAACGAGCAGCCAAGTGAGAGCACACACACACGTGCAACACACACACACACACGCAGAGACAGACACACACACACCACAAACCAACATGAAGTCACAGCTGTAGTGCTTAGTTACAGTTTGATCCATCTACGACTCATTTTATTATGGACCAATGAAAGCAAACACACAGTATGAAACCATTTCTGTCCTTTTGAATTTTCCCATATTATGTTCTCTCACTCACTGCAGGTTCAAGAAATACCCTGATGTGCATACATACACACACAAAACACAGGTACACATACTGTACACACACAAAATAAGTGGATGCACACACACACACACACACACACACACACACACACACACACACACACACACACACACACACACACACACACACACACACACACATCACATCAAAACACACAGATGTGTTGACCCCTTGCCTTGCTAGGCATTCGGATCCTCCATTACATATTTATAGATTTAGCCTCCTGCCTCCACCATAAAAGTATTTCTGTATTGCCCAAAAATGATTCATGCACTTCTCAATTATTTACAACCTGACTATGTGCTGCCTGGGCTTGTTCTACAAACACCACAGACTTTATAACTTAACAGCGGCTGGGGATTTCTGCATTGCCCAAGGTTCACTCTTAATATTTTCATTCAAAAAGCAAATTGAACAAATTGGAAAGGGCTCTAGCTAAACACTGCTTTCTCTCTGCCCTACTCTGTCTTTACTAACGGTAGAAAATAAAAAGTGTATCAGAATAAAGAAAAGCACCAGCACATCATTAATACACCTTATGGCATTTCACAGTGTCTTGGATTATCAGGCAAGCAAACAAAACTGAACAAGCAAACGCAGTAATAAAGATGTGTGTCCGTGGCATGCAAACATTAGGACAGTACACTAAGCACATACAGAACAGCTGTACCTTGGACACAGCACACACTCCTATAAGCCATGGAAAGATAACGTACACAACCGTGTTCATCCTATCAACCCCAGTACAAGAGCAACAAGCGTGTGTCCCTGAACATCTTTAGACAGGACATGGACGGTGACAGAGCAACGTGGGGCCACAGGACGGACGTACCAACTGACGGAGTTGGGGACAGTGGGCCGCACGTGGCGGTGTACTGCGCCCCCTTACCTCTCTCGCTCCAGTTGTAGGAGGTGGTGTGGTGCTCGTCGTGGGAGTACATACTGACTCCATGTAACTGCTGAAGCATTGCCCTCCTGGACGCATAGCCACCTATTCCCCCACATCACAACCCCCATCCAAACCCCCAACACCAACCAAGCCAGCCAGAAAACCAGCCGACAGACGGACAGACGGGACAGACGGCAATACCAGAGATAGACAGAGGGGGAGAGAAAAAAAAACAACCCAGCTGGGATGAGCATGGTTAGGACAAAAGAAAAAGGGAGAAACAGGGACGTTTTATCCCTCCAGCAGAAAGAAACTCGGCTGCCTAACCCTCCTCCTATATTAAAGTACCAGCTGGAAACTCCAAACTCCTCGGACCATACATGACGAGTGAAACCTGTTTCTGGGACTAATCAATGGGGATATGAAGAGAAATACATCCCTCTAGGCTGCAGTACAGCCGAGCCATGTTTAGGGCGACGCTACACTACACTACAACGCTGCCGGCTAGCATTGAGGCTAGAAAATGTCATGGCTTTTGTTGTCGGGCCTGTGTCCAGAGTGGCAGCTCATTTTCTGCTGTGTGTGTCCGGGTTATGTTTGTGCATGACAGAGTCTTCAAGGTGGTAGCTAATGAAAGTCACGCACAGTGGCACTCGGACAAGACACGGGGACCCCCAAAGGGGCCAAGCAGGGATTTAGTAGGAAGAGGGAGGGGAGGAGGAGGAGAGAAGAAGGGGAGGAGGGAGGGGAGGAAAGTAGAGAGGAAGGTAAGGAGGGAGGGCAATGCTTCAGCGACTCAAGACACACATAGACAGTATAGTGGAGAGACGAGGACAGACAGACGCCCTGGAGCTACATCTGACACCTCGGTCAATAACTTCATCACTACTAGAATGAAACCCATAGGCTTCAGCAAGTTAATACCCCACATACCACCCAGGTAGTGAAGGACCATAAGCGCCTACTTTGGCCTCATGGGAGGAATGACGAAAATCTGGTGTTTCTATGTCAAACAGTTTTGTTATACTTCAGTCTTCTGTGATGTATATAAACTCCAAATTAGATACATTTCAACTCTATCTCTGACATGGTACAGGTGTCTTTTTTTTAAGCCCATAACCATGTGTGTGAGGTGTATACTTTTGTTTCAAAGTAGATTTGTTTAAGACTACCAAGAAACACTCTGTGTGACCCTGATTTAGCCCACTGCAGTAAAAGGTTGCAGCGATCGATGTCTTTGTCCATTCACAGTCATTGTTTGCTCCTAACAATGTCAAAGCTGTAACTATGTTCACAGGCCATAATTACCTCATGTTGCATACTTTAATATTTCATTCTCTGTCAGACAGGGAGGCATGGCGGTGTTGTTTATGTTGTGCCTGTCCCCTTTCTCTGGTGTGTGTGTCGTCTGGTGTATGTGTGTGTGTGTGTGTGTGTGTGTGTGTGTGTGTGTGTGTGTGTGTGTGTGTGTGTGTGTGTGTGTGTGTGTGTGTGTGTGTGTGTGTGTGTGTGTGTGTGTGTGGCGTGTCGCCTGGTGTGTGTGTGGCGTGTCGCCTGGTGTGTGGGCCTCATTACAGGAACTCAGCCCTTCACACCGCTCATTGACCTTTCATTATTCCAGTGACCCTGCTGTTTCATCGCTGTGGTAACCCAGCCAGCGCTAGCGACAAACTGAATGGGTAGGGGGGCGCACTGCCTGATGGGAGCACCAGCATAACACACGCCATAGACTGGCTACGTCCTAAATGGCACCCTATTCCCTACATAGTGCACTATTTTTGACCAGAGCCCTATGGGTCCTGTTTAAAAGTAGCGCACTATAAAGGCAATAGGTGCCATTTAGGACATAGCTATAGTCTACATGGTGAGAGGAAAAGATATTTAAACATAGTTAGCGAACCGCCCAGGGCATATATAGCACAAAAAATCCTAGTCTCCAATGTGCTTTGACATTTTGAGGAAACCATTTTAAGATCCACCTGTTGAGCTGTTGGCTAGTTTTGATACGGTTACACAGTTTGAGTTCAAATTAGGTGATCTGTCCTTTTACAAATGATTTTTATTTTTCCGGTGTGTCACCGTAACCTCTCACTACCTTACTGTGTTAAAAGCTTTGAGAGAATAAGTATTAGGCCTATTTGCGCGGTCAATGACTCCTCATTGTTATCTAGGCGAATCCCAATTTCGCACTCTGGCGACTTCAACACGTTGACAACGCTGATCTAGGTTAACTAAAGGCTTTCACACATCCTGCTGTCATTTAATTCCATTATGAACAGAAGTCAAGGTTCTGAGTTACAGCGAAATTGAACAAACTACATTTTGGCACTAATATTCTGTTCTAAAGGGCTTTTATTAACACTAACACAGGAGCTCTGGGAATACATGTAAAATAGGCATTTATAGCATGCCAGTATCAATCTGATCAGTAACAAAGGCGACCGCGGCCTTCATTAAAACATGGAGCGTATGCTAATGTGGAACACAGCAGACTACAGCCTGCCTCCCAGCTCTATGGGTTCTGCCTTAATGGAGGATTTGTTCACGAAATGGGAATACAATCACACAGTTTTTGTGAAAGTGTGCATGCTGGTGTGTGTGTTTCGAAATCTTCAGGAATAGAGATTCTTATGTTGCCGTTACCATGGATACATTTGTAGTTTTCTTTCTCTCCCTGTCCATTTCTATCCCTGATAATCACCCACTGTCTTTGCAATTCGGGAGCAGCTGTTACTTTTGACAAGTTAAAATGTTTTGTTCTCCGGACAGCCTCGGCTAATCAAACACAACTCAGCGTGAGGACTGAACACCCTGCGGTGGCCTGTGGCTGGTCCAGGGTCCAGGGTCCTCTTGGAACACAACTAGCTCAGTCTGCCTTCCGTCCCTCCCTACCTGCCTGACCATCTGTCTGATCTGACGCTCCAGCTGGGTGATAGAGCCCTCTGACGCCGGCGCAGGTCGGCTGACTGTGGCGTTTTGGAAGCAGTCCCCATCCTCTCTGTACCGTGGAGAGATTAGCTGGAAGGACCGCTGGTGTCTGTCTGCTAATCCGTCCGGATTGGGATGAACCAGAGTGGAGGACCAGCCAGGCCACGGTAGTGCTAGTGTGACCTGGATAGGAAGAGCTTTGGCCAGGCTTACAGTACTCAGAGAACCCCTCGGTCTGTGCACTGACAGGACAGCACACAACAGCAGATCAATACCAGGGCAAACTTTTGGCATCCTGAGAATGACTCAGAAAGGTCAGAGAGTGGATTACACTAACTCTCTGATAGAAAAGTACAAGGATTGTGTAACACATCTATAAGTAATGTTTGACATTCTAAGCAGCGCATTTGTCACAGTATACATACATGAACCTTTAGATGTTGACATAACCACTCATAATAATGTATAGTTTTAGTATGAAGCTCTTGAAATAATATCTGGATATTCAGATCCATAGTGGTAATCTGGATGTTCAAATCCATAGTGGTAATCTAGATGTTCAGATCCATAGTGGTAATCTGGATGTTCAGATCCATAGTGGTAATCTGGATGTTCAGATCCATAGTGGTAATCTAGATGTTCAGATCCATAGTGGTAATCTGGATGTTCAGATCCATAGTGGTAATCTGGATGTTCAGATCCATAGTGGTAATCTGGATGTTCAGATCCATAGTGGTAATCTGGATGTTCAGATCCATAGGGGTAATCTGGATGTTCAGATCCATGGTGGTAATCTGGATGTTCAGATCCATGGTGGTAATCTGGATGTTCAGATCCATGGTGGTAATCTGGATGTTCAGATCCATGGTGGTAATCTGGATGTTCAGATCCATAGTGGTAATCTGGATGTTCAAATCCATAATGGTAATCTGGATGTTCAGAGCCATAGTGGTAATCTGGATATTCAGATCCATAGTGGTAATCTGGATATTCAGATCCATAGTGGTAATCTGGATATTCAGATCCATAGTGGTAATCTGGATGTTCAGATCCATAGTGGTAATCTGAATGTTCAGATCCATAGTGGTAATCTGGATATTCAGATCCATGGTGGTAATCTGGATATTCAGATCCATAGTGGTAATCTGGATATTCAGATCCATAGTGGTAATCTGGATGTTCAGATCCATAGTGGTAATCTGGATGTTCAGATCCATAGTGGTAATCTGGATATTCAGATCCATAGTGGTAATCTGGATGTTCAGATCCATAGTGGTAATCTGGATGTTCAGATCCATAGTGGTAATCTGGATATTCAGATCCATAGTGGTAATCTGGATATTCAGATCCATAGTGGTTATCTGGATATTCAGATCCATAGTGGTAATCTGGATATTCAGATCCATAGTGGTAATCTGGATATTCAGAGCCATAGTGGTAATCTGGATATTCAGATCCATGGTGGTAATCTGGATGTTCAGATCCATAGTGGTAATCTGGATATTCAGATCCATGGTGGTAATCTGGATGTTCAGATCCATAGTGGTAATCTGGATATTCAGATCCATGGTGGTAATCTGGATGTTCAGATCCATAGTGGTTATCTGGATATTCAGATCCATAGTGGTTATCTGGATATTCAGATCCATAGTGGTAATCTGGATATTCAGATCCATAGTGGTAATCTGGATATTCAGATCCATAGTGGAAAGGTATTGCATAAAAGCTGCACAGCACTTTTAACAATATTAGCTGAGTTTAGCTGCCGCTGTGACTATACAATCTAGTAAATGTCCCTCTATCCTCAGTAAGGAGGAGGACTGTGTTCATAAACCATGCAACGTTACGTTAGACGACTAGTCTCTGTGTTAAGAGCCTATTATCGCCTATGTGAATGCATATTGAACTTGCATTTAGTTAAGGTGCACACAGCCCCACCTCCTGAATATACCCAGTAGAACATTTCCTTTGTGGATGTTACATTCTACTCAGGATTAACAGGCCTGGGCAGCTGACCTCAACACTCAATACATTTTACCGTCATTTTGTCCATTTTGAGAAAATGACCGCATCCCGACAGACTGGTTCTATTAATGGGCCAGGAGCTGAGTGACAGTACGCTGCTATAATAAGACAAGGTCTGCGTCCCAAATGGCAACCTATTCCCCATATAGTGCACTAACTTTGACCAGAGACCTACGGGCCTGAGTCAAAAGTAGCGCACTATGTAGGGAATAGGAAGCTAGTTGAGACACAACCAGGGGGGCGAGGTCATGTAGCTGGCTGAGAAAGGGGGATGCCTAGTCAGTTGTTCAACTGAATGTATTCCACTGAAATATGTCTTCCGCATTTAACACAACCCCTCTGAATCAGAGAGGTGCGGAGCGCTGCCTTAATCGACATCCACGTCTTCGGTGACCGGGGAACAGTGGGTTAACTGCCTTGCTCAGGGGCAGAACGACATATTTTTACCTTGTAAACTCGGGGATTTGATCCAGCAACCTTTCAGTTACTGGCCCAACACTCCTACCCACCAGGCTATAGAGACGTAAGTGTGGAAAACAATGAATGGATGTCCATCGTTTGATGTTGTCTCGAGCTGTCCCTATAGCGTTCTGACTATGACTAAAGAAGGCTGACTGACAGGGGGGTATGATTGCACGTAATGGCATGTTGCTACCCATCCTGACAGCAGCCATTTTCTCTCACAGCGTTTCGCAGGGGAGAGGTAAACATGTTGGCTCAACAAGAAACAGAGAAAAGTAGATGTGAGTAACCGCTTGACAGTGTCAGATGAGAGGATATCCTCTGTTTGATGTTATTTGTGACAGGACGCCTCAAGACACATTCGAGCACAACAATGAAACATGCCTACGCTCTGTAACACGGGACAAACATATAACGATAACCTTCCTATTGAGGTAGTAACCAGAGATCACAAAAGCAATGGTTGAGAAAACACTGGACAAACAACCAGCAGGATTCAGACACATTCAGCCAAGTAGCAACATCTGGGAAAGTATTGCAGTCAGATAAGCACCTAGAGGGAGTTAGACAGGTGTGTATTTATATATATATACAGTATATATATATACACACACACACACACACACACACACACACACACACACACACACACACACACACACACACACACACACACACACACACACACACACACACACACACACACACACACACATATATATATATATACACACACACACATATATATACACACACACACACACACACACACACACACACACACACACACACACACACACACACACACACACACACACACACACACACACACACACACACACACACACACACACACACACACACACACACACACACACAGTACAGTATGGAACGGAAACACCTACTGGCGCCACACATACAGCACATAGATACACACACACAAACACGCCACACCCTGTCACCATTGATACACTAACACAGGGACGGTATGGGTGGTACAAAGTGAGGGTGTGGGCTGTAGTGTTGTGGTGTAGTCACATTGTGGTGGTGTGGTGGAAAGTGAAGGGCTGTGAATGACAAGTGAGGTCACAGCGGAAGGGCCGCTGGAGTATGTGCGAGCAAATGTGTGTGAAAATCCCCAACAATTTGTCTTCAGCAAAACCTTTTGGTGAACTTTGACTTTATAGCTGTTCTCTTACAGTTTTACATGTGACGAAACATGTTTTGACGTGGTCAACTGTAATCATCTACCCTATCAATATAACACTCATCACAGAAAATGCTGAAGAGAAAAGTCCCACAGTGTCCACCCTGCTGTCACTACATGGTGACTAACCAGGAGGGACATAATACTGTAACATTCAATGTCAGTTATACTTCAGTAATACAGCATTCACCATTTTTTCTTCAGGATAGAAAAGTCAGAGAAGGCACAATCAAAATGAATGAGAAAACACCAGATATCCCACCAACCACAACCCAACCAACCAACCTCTCACCCCCTACCTGTTGATGACTGGTAGACATGCACTTAGGAGGGGAGGATGAGGAGGTTAGGAAGAGGGTTTAAGGGGAAGGGGACAAGCACACACCTTCTGTGTGGGAGGAAACAGGCAAAGAGATCTCCATGCAAGCGGCGGACTGGGCCTTGCGGAAGGGCGGTCGGCCAGGCCCTCTCCGGGTGAGCCGCGGGCCCTCGGGAACCCCTGTGATGCGAGGCTTCCCCACGGAGCAGGGCTGGGAGGTGGGACTAGTGCAATGTCCATTGACATGATCTGCAACAACGGCAAAGCATTAGCAAACGACTTAAGGAAATCAAAGCAGAGAGAGAGGGGAAAAAGTCTGTGGAAAAGAGAAAATGACAGAGATAATGAATTAGAGTGAGAACGAGAGATATAGTTAGAGAGATAGAGAGCGTTACAGAGAGTTAGAGAGATAGAGTTACCTGACCACTGTGACTGACCCAAACTTAAGGAAAGCTTTGACTATGTCAAGACTCAGTGAGCATAGCCTTGCTATTGAGAAAGGCCGCCGTAGGCAGACATGGCTCTCAAGAGAAGACAGACTATGTGCACACTGCCCACAAAATGAGGTGGAAACTGAGCTGCACTTCCTAACCTCCTGCCCAATGTATGACCATATTAGAGACACATATTTCCCTCAGATTACATAGATCCACAAAGAATTCGAAAACAAACCCAATTTTGATAAACACCCATATCTACTGGGTGAAATTCCACAGTGTGCCATCACAGCAGCAAGATTTGTGACCTGTTGCCACAAGAAAAGGGCAACCAGTGAAGAACAAACACCATTGTAAATACAACCCATATTTATGCTTATTTATTTTCCCTTGTGTACTTTAACCATTTGTACATCGTTGCAACACTGTATATATTATGACATTTGTAATGTCTTTATTCTTTTGAAACTTCTGTATGTGTAATGTTTACTGTTCATTTTTATTGTTTATTTCACTTTTGTATATTATCTACCTCACTTGCTTTGGCAATGTTAACACATGTTTCCCATGCCAATAAAGCCCCTTGAATTGAATTGAAATTTAGTTAGAGAGAGAGAGCGTTAAAGAGAGATATAGTTAGATTTAGATGGCGATAGAGAGTTAAGAGAGATAATTACAGAGTTAGTGATAGAAAGAGAGTGGAAAAGCAGTCAAAATATAGGGAGAAGCTTTTTACTCAATCCATGCCAAGAAAATAAAAAAGATACCAAATAATATTGATTAAAATAAATAAATAGATTCACAGGTGATGGTAAAGTACATTCGGTCGGACCAGGCATTTTACAGGATCAGAGTCTTTCATCATCCCTTTGTTTTTGTCCTCAAGTGACAGTGAGAGAGTTTCACACTCAGTACCAAACTTTATTTTACTTTTGAGAGGTGCCAACGAAATTCAGGTAATACATTTTTGACCAGTAAGGTCCTCACCAGACTAGCATCAGGAGCGGTGCAGGACTTCAAACATTTAAGAAATCAGAGACCCTTGGGTAGATTCCAGAGTGTATCAATATTTGAATACAGTTGGTTGATACTGTAGGTATACAGCGTAGGTCCATGAAACAGCATACTGGACTGTCTGATGCCTCTGAGACAAGGTGGGTACATGTATGGTGCCTGCTCTGAATTGTGTATATTCATATTGATACGTGTGTGTGCCCACACTTGCTTGTGTGTGTGCGCATGCACATGTGTGTGCGTGGATGCGCATGTGCGCGCGTGTGTGTGTGCCTGCTCTCTCCAATGGTATTTGAGCCAAATACTTTATGTTAATGAGACACAATTTTGGGGGGGATTCAATGGGCTTGGCTCCTATTCCACAGCTCGTCAGCCTGTGGCTTCGTCAGCCAAACAGAGAAAGCTCTGCGCCGCCAAGAGACTAACAATTAAGCAGCTGACGACGTCTGTGCCAGATGCAGACCACGTCTTCACTGTCAAGTAAACAAAACTTTGGCATTTTATTGACTGACAGCTCCCAGTGAGGTAGCACTACACCAGTGCTACACTTCAGAGCAGAAATCAGTGTGTGTGACAGGGAGGCTTGTTGGGAGCAATCCTTGCTGAGTGAGAACTGCATTCAGAAAGTTGGCATTAGCCTGGGTGCCAGTCTGCTCCTGCTCTCTTGCCAACTCCTTCTAGAAATTGTCATGCAAAAACATGTTCGTTTTGACAGTGGAGTAGGCAAACGCACAAACAGATCTGGGACCAGGCTAAGTTGGCCTCGTGTTAACTACTGAATATGCCAGACAGGAATCTCTAGTGGGTTGTCTGTTTAGCTATGGTGATTTGAAGGAACACACACTCCTAACACCAAATCCCTTGTTAGGCCCATTGATGCAAATCTGGTTCATTTTCTAAGTGAGGATGAAAGACTCTGTGGTGCCACCCAGTCGGCGTGCGCCTCCAGTCCAGTTTCACAGCAGGCTGTAGCAGGGCAATAACAGGCTTGGAAACTGGGGATAGCTCTAGTGCACCAGCCAATGAATGTGCTACATGACTACGCCATTGTGTGTCTGGCTAGCACTTATCATCATGGTTGGGTCTGCCAATCAGTGGTTTGTCCTGGCACAGTCTAAAGGAAACTGGTCCACATCAGAAAAAAATGGCTGTCTACCCACCCCACCTACACACACTCACTCTCTTTTTCTCTCTAACACACACACACACAGACACAGACACATACAGTACACACACGTTCGTACACACACACACGCAGGTTCAAGTAATTTAATCACATGAAACAGTCCCACTTTGTAGCAGCTGTATCCTTGACTAATGACAGACAGCTGCTCATATTATATTTGAACTAATTACATAGGTGCATTAGAATATTAATAGCCTAAACAGGGTACTGATCACGGTTGACATATATTTTTCCCCACTGCATTAATGTGCAATTTAATTTTGACTGCTTGGAATACTGCTTGAACCTTATTATTCTCTTCCAATTGTTGTTCAACGTTTAAAAGGAGATGAGGTAGGTATATTTTTGCTACAACTATCATCCTTTTCAGTTTTATTTCCTTTTAAATGATTGCTGGTTTACCCAACACGGTCTCACTCTAAAACTACAGCTACACATTTCAAACCTGTTGAAGGAAATAGTTATCATTTCACAGATGTCATACTGTAGATATTGGCACATTAGTGTACTGTATATGAACTGAAGAGGCATATAGTAGAGGGATATCGTAGGACAGGACAGAGCAGAAGCATGAGTGACATAACCTGTGACTGCGAGAGGCGTAGGAGCTCAAGAGATGTACTGAGAAAGAGCGTGTCGCTAAAGTCTACAGGAAATGCAGAATGGTCCAGTAATAATGGAGCAAGTCCCGTTTGAGAGACAGAAATGGTCCAATCACGATGGAGCAAGGCTGTTTAGAGTTAGAGAATGGTCCAATCACAGTATAGAGCAAGGCTGTTTGGAGATAGAAAATGATCCAATCACGATGGAGCGAGGCTGTATGGAGACAGAGAATGGTCCAATCTCAATAGAGCGAGAGTACATTTAGAAAGGCATCTCCCAAAACGATATGGGCATGAGGTAAGAACCACCTTTAGAAACACTTGCAAAATGTACGATAAACAAAAAGCTTACGACGGGTAAAAACAAAACATAGAAAGTCAAAGGAGAAGAACAGAACAGGCCATTCAGTCTCATCATGAGCTGGTCGAGTAGAAGAGGTGAGTGATAAGAAAATACTGCTGGTTGCGTGAAGAAGAAGCTACTTGATGTGAACAACATAAACAAAACAAATATAAATGTATATCTGCGAATAACAGGACAAAAGAGGAAGTAAATTAATCAAATGAAAAGAGGGTAAAACTGCTGGCTTTCGCCTACCGTACCAAGATCAGTCTTAAGATCTGTAGGCAGACTTAACTTTCTGCCGGGTCCCTTTACTGTAACAAAAGACATAGGAAAGAAAGGAGCAGTTAATGTTTCCAAACCAAAATGGAAGCAAAAGTAAAAGCCAAACGATGCAGAAAACAAAAGATCAAACAAAACAAAAACTGAACAACATAATTTAAAACGTGCAAAAGTGTGCAGATGTCGCACATGGCAGGCAGATGCAGAGGCCATTCCCATCATGCTCCATGGTTTTCCCAGGCCAGTGCTCCCAGTCAGAGAGTGTAGACACGGGAACCGTGAAACCCGTTTTCGGGCAAGACTCCTTCCCAGTGTGTCTTCCAAGTCTTCCATTCTCTGGCCACTCAAACGCAACTGATTTAAGTCGATGTATTTTCTGATTGTTTGTTTAATGTATTTCTGTATGTTAGGGTTGTCAGAGTACGCTAAGGCCTGGGGGGGTTTGGCATAAGAAACATAAATAAACTGGGAACTCAAAAACACAAAACAGATTGGAAAGAAACAAACAAGTTCAACATTTTGCAAGCATTTTGCAGTATATACAGAACTGCAAAGGTACATGTTGAGAGAGACGGTCATTAATTCTTCCTCAGTCGATCCAAAGGACATACCATGAGGACACTGGTTTTGGTTGGTTAGATAATTATTCTGGTGTATGGGAAATGTGGGATGTTGTAAGGATGGCAAATCAAGAAACCACACTCATTGTCCTCTAACCAATCTTTGTAAAGTAATGTTTGGGGCACGCTAGCAGATATTGGAAAGTGCAGTTGTTTGATTGCACCATCTGTAAGTGGAATCCAGAACATTTTAGCTTTGAAATTGAACAAACTCGTATGTTAGAACACTCTGTTTTACAGATAATAATTCAAGAGGCCAAAAGTCTGAATTCCACCATCTTTCATTGACTTTGAGTAGGGTAAAAGGGGTATGCTGAGGTAGAATTGAAGTTGGAATCATTTTATGATAAATTGCCTTGTTGGGAGCACAGAAATTGAAAGGGATTTTGATGTAAATGAAATGTTCTCCTTGTGCGGTGCTTGTGACGAAATTGCTGTGGTATAGTGCCGTGGCATCATTTAATTCCGAAATCAATAAAGTGTGTGCGTGTGTGTGGCCAGATGTTGCGGCCATGATGCGTAGCAGCAGAACTGTGTAGGAACAGAGGAATATAATTATGGAACGACAGTGCTCTACCAATAGCACTGTCATTCACTATTCACAGGTGGAATTCTACAAGCCATTTAACAGCTCATTTGCACCATTTTAGGACTCTTGTGGGAATATCTTTGTTGGATAAAAGGATGTTTGAACTGAATAAAAGTGGGACTGTGCATTGTGCCAGCGATGCCTTTTAACAAATGATAATATTTACATATTTGGGGACATAATTATGCTACATATCAACCTGTTGCCCTACGAAAGGCCAGTTTGTCTTTATCAGTTATGGAAAAATAGAAAAGTATATTGTCTTGTTTATATGCCCTGATAACATCCAAATGCTATTTTATGGTAAATATTTAGGGAGTATTAATTGCTAGTGACATGGAGCATATTGCAACCATCAATGGCCACCAGATTATCATCAGTTGATCTCTTGTTAAACCATCAATACAGGTTAAATTCACCAGCACAGCTGATCACAATTGCAACCATTATTGGACACCTCTACCACTCCCTAAAAGCTGATGTCGGTGTTACCTTAGTCCTGCTTGCTACCAAAGTCTCTGAAGATACAGTATGTTCACCCTGTGATGGGTATTATCAACGGAAACAATTTAGTCCTACTTTTTGAGCAGATTAAGTGCAATTTATCGATTTGACAATCATTCCGTACAACTGAAATAAAGTATTTTCTCATTTACCACGACAAATCTACTGTGGCAATTTACCCGTGTAAATGGAAAACTAATGTTGGTGTAGCCTACTCTTAATACTTTATTTGATTCCAATTTATGTTATCCATTAAATACAGCTGTCTTTAAAATAAAAATGTCTGGTACGGTCATTTCTTATCAAAATCGGGGGTAAACTATTCCTGGTCTGTCCATATTTGAAATGTGTAACTAAAACTTAATCAGCCTGTCGGTTTCCGATGCTCCTGATAGGTCGATATTTCATTGGGGGCGGGAATAGAGAACCTAGACACAGCTGTCTGGTATCATCATGGAGTACATGCAGTTAGACACATCACAGAGTATTAGATGTTGTTATTATGTTAAAGAGGAGGTTGTGGGTGAGAAAAACCAAATAGACAAAGTTAGTGTTACAAATGAATGAGAGTCAGAGTGCCTCCCAACAGGAAGGGCAAAGATGCATGGCCTTCCTCACAAGAACATGACAACAACAACAACAACAACATGGATGAATCACAGAGGAGCTGAAGAATTAGGGAGGAGTGTCTGACCTTGACTGACTCCTCCCGCTTTTCTCCCCAGCCTTCCTCAGTAGCACGGCTGATGAAGGATGCAAGGCCACAAGACCAGACCAGACCCAGCACAAAACACACATCGCCCCCTACAGCTGGGGCTGAGACAATGCAACAACGCCTATAAGCTGTAAATCTTCTGCTCACAGATGCATGGATCACAATGTTGAAAGTTGGAACAGACAAGCATAGGAACACACTCCATATGCTACCATGCAACGCCCCACACCCACAAACCCACCCACAAACCATCCTCCCTCCACCCTCCACCCCTCAGCCCACCCACCCTCCCACGCACACTCCCCCAGCGATGGGACGTGAGAGGGACAGGTTTCCCTGGGCCGTGGTCCCTCCTCTTACCATTGTCCAGTAAGTAAAAGACTGGACTGCAGTGGCTGGCTCTCAGACTGGCCACAGGCTCAGGCATGGAGCGAGGGTCATAGTGAAGGTAGGGAACTGGAATAGGAGATGCAATAGAACACACACTTTTCAGGAGGGAGAAAACAAAACAACATGGGTGAAGATAAAGACAAGCAGGTACATAATATCAGTTGATTCTGAAGATACTAATACAAACGTGTGTGATAAGGTCAAGGTAAGACTACCATGCAAACACAACCACGCCAACGAAAACAATGACTAATACTGCTACTACAACGACTACTATGTCTACAACTACTATCACGACTCACCATCACAAATCACTGCAACTCAATGAAATGTTGTCATTGATGATACAGGTAAAGTAACACCTGTTGTTAACATTTATGCTAGGACTTCCCCACAGCCGCTTGTCCAGTCCAGTCCACACCCCGGTCAAAACAACACAGCACCCTTCCAACAGAATTCAGGATGAGAGAGTGTTCTTGAGGTATCGATTCCAGACTTGGCTAACAACATGTGCTTCCTTATTGTACTGTGAAATTTGCTCTCTAGCACCTCTCAAACTCAATGTCAAATTCTCGCTAGATTCCTTGTGACATAACACAGACTAAATGAGGTTTCAAACTTGGTGTGCAGGTGTGTGGTGAACAGTAAGTACGTTTAATCCCAGCCACTCTGCTCATTATAGGAGATAAGAACTGCCACATCCAGCCCAGGCAGGTTGCTTCAGCTCCCCGCTCTCCTTTAAGCTCCCCTTTAAACAGCCAGCCTGCGAGCTCAGGGACAGCTCCATCACCTCTCCTCTCTTCTCCTGGAGCCTTTCTTTGCCTCTAAATTTATCCTGCTTGGTCAGAGCCACTCTCTGGCATTTCCGCTTATTTTGCCCAACCTCACGATTCGCGTCTCACCCCAGACTACAGGACCTATGCTACCATCAGCCACAGTAGCCGCCATCGTGAGCAGATACCCAGACACAACAAGAGACAGTAACAAAGTAAACAAACAACAACGGAAAGGAGGATATGGCTTCAAAGACGAACATGGGGCCAATTACGGGGCCTAACGGGGGGAAAAAGGAGGATGTTTCCCGGTGTGGAGAGGTGAGACGGAAGTAGGAAGGAGGGAGTGAGAAAGAGGAGAGTTGAGACGGGTGATGGTGGATAGTTAATAGGCTGCCTGCCGGGTCTGGGTTTGGCCAGTGGTGGTCACAGCAGGACTGGGGTGTCAGGGCAGGGGGACAGCCAGAGCCAGCCAGGCTCAGGTCACTAATCGCCTCAGAGCTGCTTGGGAGAATAACGACGACAGAAACTCGCCATGAGCCCTCTGTCTCAGGATGGAGACTCTGCCTTTCTCTGCCTGTCATCTGTCCATCTCTTCCTTCCTACCTCTGATATCCCCTATGTTTCCCACCGCTTTTTCTCCAGCCATACCTGTGCCATTCTTTACACATGTCTTCATCATTCCTTTTCTCTGCACCTTTGTAAATACCACACAGTCACACATCACATCCTCATCTCTCTTCCTACCCGATCTCCACCTGTCTCGCTTTTCTCATCTCTGCAATCAATAAAAGGGATGGGACCAGATAATAGATAGGCTACCCTGACATATTCCACATAGCTATGCACTTTGGTATTCATTCCTTCTAACGGCATACCACCAACACTGTATCCTCAGGAGACTTGTGGATACATGGCAGGGTCAGCCAGGTCTAAGATCCTATAGACCCAAGAGAAACTGCAGTCAGGGCGAGAGAGATAGCGAGAGAGATGGAAAGATAGAGAGAGAAAGAGAGAGAGGGCGGGACAGAAAGGGATCGGGAGAAGGAGCGGGGGGAGAGAAAGAGAGAGAGAGAAAGATGGAAAGAGAGAGCGCGAGAGAGAGAAAGAGAGGGAGAGAGAGAGGGAGGGAGAGAGAGAAAGAGAGGGAGAGAGAAAGAGAGGGAGGGAGAGAGAAAGAGAGGGAGAGAGAGAGCGCGAGAGAGCGAAAGGGAGGGAGAGAGAGAAAGAGGAGAGAGAGAGGGAGGGAGAGAGAGAAAGAGAGGGAGAGAGAGAGGGAGGGAGAGAGAGAGGAAGGGAGAGAGAGAGAGCGCAAGAGAGAGAAAGAGGGAGAGAGAGAGAGTGAAAGAGAGAGAGTGAAAGAGAGCCTTGTGCAAGGCCTTACATTTACTGGTCCTACTTCCTCCGAAACAGAAGCCATGTTCATTCATAATGCAGACACTTTTGGCAAATTGATTTCCATAAGCATACGTCTCCAAACAGGGAAAACATTTTTTTTATGGACGCATTAAATATTCACAACAACATGCTCCGGAGTTTAGATTCGCCTCTGGAAATAAGTGTGTAAATAACGGGCAGAAAAGATGACTTCAGGAAAAACAAATGAGGCCTCATCAATCCCTATCGGGGGAAAAGTCGGTGGGAAAAGTTTTTCTTCAGAATGGCTTTCACAAACATCCCTCACTCCTTTCCTTCACACCCACCCTCCCAACACCACCTCCCTCCCTCCTCCTCCATCATTCTCTTTTTTCCCCGAATTCTTTCCATTTCCCAAACGCAACACAAAGCATTTCAAGTTATTCACGCTCCACTGACAGGTTTGAGAGTTCAAGTGGATTCTTGCTTCCTGCAAAATAAGATGCTGGTTAAATAGCTGTCTGCTTGAGTACATGCCAACTGACACTTCTTTCTCCGTCCCTTGTCGGCGCGTCAGCACTAAGTGACCCGCGCAGACAGAGTAACGTGTGGCGCTCCTAAGAGGAACACATCAAACACAGTGACATCACCGTAACAGACATAACGGGTCATTGTTGACACCATCAATCAGCCCCCTTCCATACATTCCGTTATAGATTTAACGTCTGGGGCCTGGTGAGAACATAATTTTTACGTTATGATGGCTCTGTCTGGCAAAGTGATGATTCAAATACTAAGCAAATATTTACACAGAAGAAGAACATTGGTCTAAACTTAAGTTGCTGACAATCTGCTATCTTAGGCTATGTAAAGAAATGTAAAAATTAACGCAAACACACTCAGACGCATGTACGTACACATACTCCCAGTGATATAAAGATGGCTTTACATCAAGTATAAAGCAAAGCTGTATGGAAACCAAAGCCTAGAGAACACAGCAGGTCTAACAGCATGGCTGGCATTGTATTCCCATCACACACACATTAGTCTAACAGCAGTACTACACTCTCTCTCTCTCTCTCTCTCTCTCTCTCTCTCTCTCTCTCTCTCTCTCTCTCTCTCTCTCTCTCTCTCTCTCTCTCTCTCTCTCTCTCTCTCTCTCTCTTTCTCCGTCTATCTCTCTCTAACTCTCTCTCTCTCTCTTCATCTACATCTCTCTCTCTCTCTCTCTCTCTCTCTCTCTCTCTCTCTCTCTCTCTCTCTCCGTCTATCTCTCTCTAACTCTCTCTCTCTCTCTCTTCATCTACATATCTCTCTCTCCATCTCCTCTCTCTCTCCCTCCATCTCTATCTCCTCTCTCCCTAACCAGCAGCTGCAGGCAACCGCTCGATGTTTGCTATCCTCCTTTTTCAGTGTGAAAAAGACTAATATTAAACATTTAGCCCCAGCTCCTTCTCAATGCTCATTCTCAGGCACAGCTGGTTTGGTCTGAGCAGCGAGAGGAGAAAGGGAGGGGAGAGGAGGGGAGTGATAGCGAGGAGGAGAAGGGCAGTGGGGAAAATGTAACTCTGTCAAACACACACACACACACACACACACACACACACACACACACACACACACACACACACACACACACACACACACACACACACACACACACACACACACACACACACACACACACACACACACACACACACACACACACACACACACACGAAAGCCAATTCTCTGATCTAAGAACAGTCTGGTGCATCTGGCCTGGAGCAAACTCCCTCACTGGCCGACCTACTCGCTCTAACACATCCATCTAGCAAACCTGCAGGCCACTGCTCTCTCTAATTATCTCTCTCTCTAATTATATATATCTATCTACGTATATATACACACACACTGAGTATACAAAAGCTCTTTCCATGACAGACTGACCAGGTGATAGCCATGATCCCTTATTGATGTCACTTGTTCAATCCACTTTAATCAGTGTAGATGAAGGAGAGGAGACGGGTTAAATAAGCATTTTTGGAACAGTCACGCGCATAAAACAAACTGTTAGAGATAAGCTCTACAGACAATTCCTTCAACTTCATGGCTTGGTTTTTGCTCTGACATTCACTGTCAACTGTGGGAACTTATATAAAAAGACGGTGCCTTTCCAAATCATGTCCAATAATTTGAATTTACCACAGGTGGACTCCAATCAAGTTGTAGAAACATCTCCAGGATGATCAATGGAAACAGGATGCACCTGAGCTCAATTTCGAGTCTCATAGCAAAGGGTCTGAATAATTAAGTAAATTAGCAACCATTTGTAAAAACCTGTTTTCTCTTTGTCATTATGGGGTATTGTGTGTCGATTGCTGAGGATTGTTTTTGTATTTAATCCATTTTAGAATAAGGCTGTAATGTAACAAAATGTTTAAAAAGTCAAGGGGTCTGAATACTTTACTGTTCGATTTCTTGAATTTTTTTTGGATTTGGGGACTGTGAAAAGACCCCTGGTTGCATGTCTGGTGGGGTAAGTGTGTGTGTCAAAGCTGTGTGTAATTGTTCAACACAATAATGTTTCTTATTAAACAAAGAAGTGATGCAGTAAGTCTCTCCTTAACTCTTAGCCAAGAGAGACTGACATGCATAATATTTATATTATCCCTCTGATTACAATGAAGAGCAAGACGTGCCGCTGTGTTCTGGGCCAGCTGCAGCTTAACTAGGTCTTTCTTTGCAGCACTTGACCACATGGCTGGACAATGATCAAGATAAGACAAATCTAGAGCCTGCAGGACTTGCTTTGTGGAGTGTTGTGCCAAAAAAAGCAGAGCACCTCTTTATTGCGGTCAGACCTCTCCCCATCTTTACAACCATTGAATCTATATGTTTTGACCATGACAGTTTACAATCTAAGGTAACACCAGGTGATTTAGTGTCCTCAACTTGTTCAATAGCCAGACCATTCAATACCAAATTCAGCTGAGCTCTAGAGCTTAGAGAATGATTTGCACCAAATACAATTCTCTCTCTCTCGCTCATATATCCCTGGTAATGGTGCAAAAAGCCCTAAAAGGTACCAAAATGCATTACACACACACACACACACACACACACACACACACACACACACACACACACACACACACACACACACACACACACACACACACACACACACACACACACACACACACACACACACACACACACACACACACACAATGTATTTTTCCTCAACAACCGCAGGGATGATACAGTATCTGTTTCCTAAATAGACCCATGAAAATACTAACAACAACGTAGCAAGAAATCTAACCCAGTTAGCACAGTTGGTTCCTTTGAAGTTGTGGGAACATACACTATTATTTTACAATGTAGAAAATAGTAAAAATAAAGAAAACCCCTGTAATGATTAGGTGTGTCCAAACTTTTGACTGATACTGTATCTTTTTACTGTGGCTCCTTGAAAGCTTTCATGGGAGATTTTATTAACGCCCTGAGAATAGAAATTCTAGGTTATTTGGAGGTTTTTTAATAACTTCCTTAAAATGTTCACTCAATGTTTCAATAATACCTTTAATAACAATGATAGCTTATTTTGAGTTAACTTTTTATTACTCCAAGCAGAGATAGGACACATGATTTTCCTTAGGCATTAAACTATAATCTTCTGTTCTCTATCCATGGTATTAGTCCACTGTGCCACCAGGAGGGAGCTAACATGCCATGTTTTTTAACTCGTACAATGCTGTTCATTTGAACCTATTCAAATAAAAACCATTTCAAAGGAAACAAGCACTCATTAACCTTTTCCCTGTGAGTTCCAAATATCTCTAACAGTTTTTTTTATGCGCGTGACTGTTCCAAAATGTGATTGATACGCAACAGGACAGTTAACCCGCGCAGCACGCAAACCAAGGCACGCTGCCTGCTAATTATCTACTGGCTATGTTTCAACTTGTCCATTTCAAATGATTTTCTAACAAGTTTTATTTTCAAACAGTTTGAATTGAGGTGTGTTACGCATCCTCATTAATTCACATAAGAATTAGCTCATTTCACCGTTGCGGACAATGTATGTTTGAGGCTTTACTGAGCTGGACAAACTTCTCTCTTCGAGGAGAACCCAAGCACTTCCCCAGTGTTTCCCCAGATCAAGTATCCAGACATTTGCCCATCTCTAGTCAGAACAGGCATGGCACAAACCTTTTCCTACGCCACATTTTCTCGCTGCCCCTCATTGTCTTCCTTGTTGTTTTCCTTACAAATAATAACTTTGGACATGTATGCGTTCCTATCAAAGTACGTGCTTATTTTCTGCATATGGTGTTGTCATTTCTACTGTAGCATACTGTATGTATGGAGCATAATGTATTTACTGTTTTATTCACGTTTTCAAGTACTAGTGAAAAATTATGCATTCCGATTCTTGCATAGACTGTAATGGACACATATGTAACATACTTTTGTGAAGGTTGTACTGATTATAATTAGCTAATGCAAAGCTATTTCCCAGATACTTGTGGCGCCATGTTTGTTGGCATCATACAATGCATTCTGGTTGTCACATAAGTGTCTGTCAGACCAAAGATGTTATAACAAAACGAGGTGAAGGGAAGGTGCACTCGACTGATTTATGGTGCAACTGGGAACTCTGAAAAATTCGAGGTCAAATCATGACGTCAGTGATTTTCAGGTCGGAAGATTGGAACTCGAGAAAATGGACGGAATTCCCGAGTTCAAATTTCGAGTTAGATGACCGTTCAAATAAATTTTTCCCCAGTCGGAGATAGTTTTTTTCTGAGTTCCCAGTTGTCTTGAACACACTAAAGTCGGAAGTCTGAGATTTCCAACTTCCTAGTTCCCAGTTGTTTTGAACGCGGCATCAGATTGTAACTAAGGTACCTCAGGGTTGCCAGCTCTAATTCCCCTTTCCAGGTTTATTTTTTTAGCTTTGAAACTTCTCCTGTGTTTTCCCCCATTTATTGATAAATCCTACATCATAGTAATATTTCCTGCATCATATCTCCCGATGATATCTTCCCCCATTTCTACCCCCCATAGACTTGAAAACCCTCCACACATTAAATTAACCCCCCCACATAGCCCCCATAAAATGATTTCATCCATATCTGGCTACCCTGTTTAGCTTTCGTGTTACAGTTAGGCTAGGCAGTAGGCTTGTATTTGGGGTGATGCTCTGTGAGAATATAACATTTTATTTGCTTTGTGATTTGTCAAAAACTGTAAACGACTTGTCAAGTCATGTGCTCCGGTTCTTGTATACACTATAACAAGTACATTGAAGATTTGTAATATGCTGAAAAGTTGCCAAACTAAGTTTGCACAGCCATCTTTGACTTAGACGTTGTTTATTTGCGTCTTATAGTGAATGGCATTCTAGGATTAGGGAGTTTTTGCTTGTCAAACATAAACAAACATGGCTGCCATCATAAAGAATTTAGCTGCTGTTAGCTTAGCTGTTAGGTTGCTAACTTATGTTGTTTTTGTTTTTTGTCAGCGCCACCTGTTATTTAGACTGGTTTATGGAACGCGTTTGGTTGTGGATGTGGTCCGTCTGATGCTTGGATGAAGAAGGTCACATTTATCTTTTACAATAAAAGGTGAAATTGAGGAATAAAGTTATGAAGACCTTTTATTTCCCATCAGTACAAAACATTGTTTAGATGCTTTTCAGACAACAATGCTGTTTAGAGGCGTTTGTTGCATCATACGTTCTGTTTCTGCTGTCCCAATCACATATTTGCGTTGTGATGCTGCAGGGACCACTGAACAACGATCACAAATATGTGATCGCACGCGTCAAAGGGTTCAATGTGCTGATAATGTTCCAAAGGAATGCAACTATCCTGCACCATTCCAAGAAAGTTGTGGCAAGGTTAACCATAGAATGCTAAATGACCACGCTCTCACCGAGCTCTAAGAAACATATGGTTTGTTATGTGCTACCTGGGAACACTTTAAGAAGTATCCTTCCAGGGTGATATGTTAATACAGTTACCATTCACTTCAAGTTAAAGCGATGCCCCAAAGGTAAAGTGTCCGTACCCCAGTGACAGGTACAGAGTCCATACCCCGAGGCTAGGTTCTTGCTGAAACCGACCGGCATCCCAGTACGACCTTCAGCTTTGATCAGATGTAACAATCCTGTGAAGTGAGTTGGGTGGAGAGAGAGAGTGTGTGTGTGTGTGTGTGTGTGTGTGTGTGTGTGTGTGTGTGTGTGTGTGTGTGTGTGTGTGTGTGTGTGTGTGTGTGTGTGTGTGTGTGTGTGTGTGTGTGTGTGTGTGTGTGTGTGTGTGTGTGTGTGTGTGTGTGTGTGTGTGTGTGTGTGTGTGAGGCGTTACCTGAGGTGGGTGACTTGCTTCTCTCCATGTCCATGGATACCTGGTTATCGGAGAGTTCTGTAAGGCCTGTCGCAGCCAATCAGATTCCAACAGGAGGAGGAGGAGGAGAAGGACGTGGGATAAAGAGAGACTCTTCAGTCATGGTCATATAAAGAAAGCATGGTGATATAACAGACAGTTGACAGTGCCTTAACAGCATCTGTTGCCATGGAGACACAACATACAGTTATCAGTAGCATAACGTTGTCCGTTGCCTAGGCGTACCACTCTGATCCTGACGCAACACACAAGATTCAGGAAGTTTTCCCCCATACATGATGATCATTTATACCACAGCATTGTTTGATACGGGATTCTGATTGGCTAGAAGGGGATTCTATAGCGTGCGTCAATTTCAGATACATAGAAATTGGACACCTCTGAAGTAGTCGCATCTTCCATTTCTTTACTTATACCGTGGTCTACAGAGGCCACACATCTCAATATAGCTATAGCTAAAAGTTCAACGTGAATAATTTCCGTCTGTGTTGAAGCTCAGGATCAGCTTGGTTCACTACCAGCATGTATGGCAATGAACACCACATGATATGAGGCCTGCACTGCAGAGTTTGGCTGAGTATTCAGCCTGAGGCCTGTAATGTCAGCGCATCAGATATTACCCAACACAATCCTTTTCAATGTTCGCTATTCAATGAATCACATTGATTTTATAAAGCCATTTTTACATCAGCACTTGTCACAAAGTACTTTACAGATACTCAGCCTATAACCCCAAAGAGCAAGCAATGCAGAGGCAGATGCACAGTGGCTAGGAAAAACTCCTTATAATGCAGGAACCTAGGAAGAATCTTAGAGAGGAACCAGGCTTAGAGGGGTGGGCCTACATTTCCCTATGATTGATATCTGAACGTTAAAGTAATGACAAATGTATTAATAAAACATAGTGTATGCAGCACAAGCCTCATTCAAACAGATACACACAAATAATAAAGAAACACAGACCTTGTCGCAGCGTGATCAAGTTGCTCTTAAGTCTAGTAAAACCAAGAATCTCATGTGAAATCTAAACTCTAGTCTTTTACCGAAACTTTAAGTTAAATGTCTTGAAATTCCAAAAAATTGCACTGTTCTAACTGAGTAACTGTGCTGGGACAAAACTCAGCTCCAATGTTTTAATACATTTTTTGACTCTGATCAACTATAGGGAAACAAAAGCCTGAAATGTTTAATTTGAAGTAATTCATCAAATGAATGCTTGGTTCTTGAAGTTGTGAAATAAAACAAAGTCGATTAAATGTCTCAAATAGTGTATTAATAAAGAAAAACTTTTACTCAGCTATGAAAAGTCCACATCGTAGTTATATGATGTCTGGATGTCTATGTCATGATTGAACGTTTACTCACGCAAATCTCTGTGCTGCATTTACAATGTATACAGTGTCTTGGCTTTTTGACATTTAGTCACTTCATAAAAGGGGACCCTTGGCAAAAGGACATACTATATTGACATAACTGGATTAAATAATTCATAGGTTTTGATAAAGCACTGGCATTTGATTCATTAATAGCTGTGCCACTGGGATTTGTTTCAGAGCTGTTTCAGCAACAGTCAATGTCATTCCAATCATCTCTCTAGTACGTCCCCTTGCCATAATCCTCTTGCTTCTCTCTTCCCTTGGTCCCTTCTTCCCTTGTCCCCTTGTTTCCCTCCCCGGTCTCCTTGCCTTGAGGATGGCCTGACTTACTCTGATAGGACGTACGGATCCTTTTCTTTGAATCGGAATAAAAGTGAGACAGGCCGCGCATGCAAAAGTCTGCAGGCAGGCCCACATGCCCACACCAGCAGCCACAGTCACCAAAAGGGAGGGATGAGGAGGAGGGAGAGAGAGAAGAACACAAAGGCCCAGAGTGAAAAATAAAGTGAAGGCAAGCAGCAACCCAGTTAGTGTAAAGGAGAACAGAGCAACCCAGGTTCCAACCCCAAACAGTAACTGATCCTACTTATCCCAAAATGAAAAAGCATTGTACAGGAATAGACAGAAACCTAGTAGTATTGGGGAAAATAAGGACAAACCCAGTCCACCTTCCCGAAGTCCAATTAGCATTACTTGCACAACTTCCTGATTGGGCAAAGTTGATGTACAGTTGTATTTCTGGAAAAGCATTGTTAATCAATTGGAATTGAGTGTAAGAAAAGTGCAATACTGCAATAAAACCAACAATAAAACATCTTCTTACGTGAGATGAAAACATATATAGTCCTATTCACATAGATATGTGGTAGGGACAACAGCTAAAGGACATCATACTTAGTTTTTACATGTTTTTATATTCTTAACCTTTATTTAACTACGCAGATAAGCAACGTGAACAGAGTTAAGCTGGCCATTACTGAAAAGGAGAAAAGTAGCAACTTCAGGGGCGAGAGCATCCCTTTCTACCTCTCTCTTTTCTCTCTTCTAAAAGAGACTGATTGATCTGACTGAGGCTACCCTGGGAGACTTCACTGAAGTAGAGAAGGCAATGTGAATAGTCCCGTCGCTCTATAAAAGCTTTTGCGCAATACCAAAGGAAAGAAGGACTCAAAGCCCAGAGTCATCCTCCTCCTACCTCTACCGCTGCCAAACAAAGTCCTGAATACATGGAAGGTTTCTTCAGGTATACTTGTGGGAGTTTTTACAAGATAAAAAGCCTTTCCAAGATCGCGAGGAGGGTTTAAAACGTACATTAAACTGTCCTCCAGAAAAAAATACAAAGGTTATGCCTCCGAAGTTATTCTAAGCCTTTTCTCTACTTTTAAGTTCTTGTGGGTTTTCCTCAGAAAATGGACAGACAGCGAGAGCACTGCATGTGTGTCTGTCTGTGGGTCTGCAGGCATGTGCATGCGCATGTGTGTGTAGTGGGAGGGTGGAGGGGGCTAGGAGGAGTGATGTAGTCACAGGGTGTACCAGCACCAGTCCAGATTAGTAGTACTCAGAAGGGTGTCAGTCTCAGGAAAGCTTCTGTGACTCTTATCTTACAGTAGTGCTCAAGCCGGACTAACAGAAAGAACCACAACATGCACATGATGCTCCCGCGGAATGCAGCCTGTCACATGCACCTCGCGTGGCTGTTTGTGAACAGTTGTGTGTGTTTTTTTATTTTGCATATGTACTGTATGTATGTATGTCTGTACTGTAGGGACACAGAGAGGTTAGGAAAATATACAAGAACGAGAAAGAATGGACAGATGAGATAAGATAGAGAGGCAGAATTGGAGACTAAGGTCGTAACGAATACAAAAGAAAAGGTGAGAGAGAGCGACAGACAGAGACAACGAGAGAGAGAGAATTGTTGATACAGTGCATTCGGAAAGTATTCAGACCCCTTGACCTTTTACACATTTTGTTACGTTACATAAGTTTTCAGACCCTTTACTCAGTACTTTGTTGAAGCACCTTTGGCAGCGATTACAACCTTGAGACTTATTGGGTATGATGCTACAATCCTCCCATTCTTCTCTGCAGATCCTCTCAAGCTCTGTCAGGTTGGATGGGGAGCATCGCTGCACAGCTATTTTCAGGTCCCTCCAGAGATGTTCGATCGGGTTCAAGTCTGGGCTCTGGCTGGGCCACTGAAGGACATTCAGAGACTTTCCCGAAGCCACTCCTGCGTTTTCTTGACTGTGTGCTTAGTGTCGTTGTCCTGTTGGAAGGTGAACCTTCGCCCCAGCCTGAGGTCCTGAGTGCTCTGGAGCATGTTTTCATCAAGGATCTCTCTGTACTTTGCTCCATTCATCTTTCCCTCAATCCTGACTAGTATCCCAGTCCCTGCCGCTGAAAAACATCGCCACAGCATGATGCTGCCACCATCATGCTTCACCATAGGGATGGTGCCAGGTTTCCTCCAGATGTGATGCTTGGCATTCAGGCCAAAGAGATCAATTTTGGTTTCATCAGACCAGAGAATCTTGTTTCTCATGGCCTGAGAGTCCTTTAGGTGCCTTTTGGCAAACTCCAAGCGGGCTGTCATGTGCCTTTTACTGAGGAGTGGCTTCCGTCTGGCCACTCTACCATAACGGCCTGATTGGTGGAGTGCTGCAGAGATGGTTGTCCTTCTGGAAAGTTCTCCCATCTCCACAGAGGAACTCTGGAGGTCTGTCAGAGTGACCATGTTCTTGGGGACCTTCAAAGCTGCCTTTTCCATATCTCTGCCTCGACACAATCCTGTCTCGGAGCTCTACGGGCAATTCCTTCGACCTCATGGCTTGGTTTTTGCTCTGACATGCACTGTCAACTGTGGGACCTTATATCGACAGGTGTGTGCCTTTTCAAATCATGTCCAATCAATTGAATTTACCACAGGCGGACTCCAATCAAGTTATAGAATCATCTCAAGGATGATCAATGGAAAGAGGATGCCTGCCCCTGAGCTCAATTTTCGAGTCTCATAGCAAAGGGTCTGAATAGCTTATTTACATAAGTATTTCTGTTTTTGTTTTTTTATACATTTGTAAACATTTCTTAAAACCTGTTTTGCGTCATCATTATGGGGTATTGTGTGTAGATTGACGAGATAAATAATTTTTGATACATTTTAGAACAAGGCTGTAAGGTAACAAGATGTTGAAAAAGTTAATGGGTCTGAATACTTTCCGAATGCACTGTATGTCTGTGTGTGCAAACATACCAATATATGTGTTTATGTTCATGTGTATATGAGTTTGTATGTATGTATGTGTGTGTGGAACACGGGGTGTGGGTGTTCCCCTACCTGAGGTGGACTGTCTGTTCTTGCGTGGGGAGCGTGTGAGTCGTTGGTAGGGGTCTGCGGCGCCGTACAGGTCCAGTGTGCCCATACACATCAGGATCGTCTTCTGAAGGAAGTCCACCACCGTGAGCCCATTACAGTTCCCAAACGCTAGGCTGACACACACACACACACACACACACACACACACACACACACACACACACACACACACACACACACACACACACACACACACACACACACACACACACACACACACACACACACACACCCACCCACCCACCCACCCACCCACCCACACACACACACACACACACACACACACACACACACACACACACACACACACACACACACACACACACACACACACACACACACACGAGAAGAGAGTGAGAACCAGCCACTACCTAGTTAGTGTAAAACTGAAGGGAGAAAACAGATAGAGAAACCTGAGGTTCGAAACCCATAACCTGAAGAATAATTCCTATCTATAGTATAATACAATTTACTAGAAGCTCGTCTGTTCAGGAAACACACAAAAAAAACACATACTGTAGGTAATCACACATGAGGCATCTTTTCCCATATATAAATTATTCAGAGATCACAGAATCAGAGATTACATCAGGGATTCTTATACATGGAAACACTGAAAATGGAAAGTGGTAAGTTTCCCCCACACTTTCCTGTATTGTGGCAACAACATCCCTGTGTACTGAGAAGCATGATGACCAGCATACAAATACTACATTGCCAATCAACAGCATGCCTGAAATACTGTAGGAAGACTTATAATAATCATTTGGTGGGTGCTTATATTTGGCCTATTTCACACATGTACAAGTGTGTATTAATGTGGATTGGATATCTTCTTTTTGCATATGCCAACTCAGAGAGTGGGGTCACAGCCAGGCTCTGCCATTATCAAAGGGGACCCTGGAGCAATTAGGGTTAAGTGCCTTGCTCAAGGGCACATAGCCAGACATTTCACCGTGTTGGCGCAGGGACTCAAACCAGCAACCTTTCGGTTACTGGCCCAATGTTCTAACGGCTAGACTACCTGTCATTCCAGTTCCAGAAAATAACTTCAGCATGCGACCAACATTCCAATGTTCACACTAGAACCAACATCACTTAGAATCCAGCTCAATATATTGCTTCTTCATACCACTGTAACATATCCCCAGTGTGTGTGTGTTGAGTGTAGGCCTATAAGCGCCAGGAGAAGACACACAGAAGAGATTACTCAAACACACTTTAAAATGTTAATAGCTTCTCAGGGGTAAGGTTAGTGACCTTTTCTGTGTATTCCCCCAGTAATGTACTCTTTATTTTTTTAAAGAGCTGCGAATTTATCGGCTTTTTCTACCAACTCTGCCATTCAGAACAGAAGTTTGTAAATGGCCTTGAGGCTGTCTATTGATTAACTGCAGAGAAAGAGCAAACAAAGATTCTCTCCTCTGTCAAAGCAGGTTGTTTTCCCAGCAAACCATACAAGCTGCATTTTCTACCTTTTAATCATGTTTTACTGATTACCGTTTCCCTCTGCTACACTTGAATCATAGATGGGACTGAGTGTTATGAAAAATGTATCAGGGTGAAGCAGAAAAATAACATTAATTTCATGCTGTGTATTTAGGCGTATACTTTATTCCATTTATTAGAAAATAGTAGCTGGGCTGATGAATAAAACAGTGTTTTGCATGAGAGCTGGAAAATGAGAAGGATATGATGTGAATCACTTTGAAGACAAAAGACGCCTGACAACAATCAAGAGGCGCAGCTCAGACAGAGACAGAGACAAAGAGGGAGAGAGGAGGTAAGAGAGAGGGAAATACGGGGAGATAGAGAGAGTGAGGGGGGTAAAAAAAGACAGATTGTGTGAAACAGATAGACAGAGAGAAAGAAAGAAAGACAGAGAGCGATAGAAGGAAAGGGAAGGGGGGAACATGAAAAAGCAGGGAACAGACATGGAGCGGAGGGGAGAGATGAAGTGAGAGCTGGAGAAAGAGAGTGAGAGATGGATGGTGTGAGCGTGGAAGTGAAAGGTAGTTAGGGTACAGAGACACATAGAGAGTACAGGGTCACTCACAGGCCGTAGGCAGAGTTGATGTCCAGGCTGGTGATCTGCTGGGGGGGTTCTCCATCCACCCACTGCAGCTGCACCACCAACTCAGCCTGGTACCCCGGGGGCATCCGCACTGGACGATTCTTCACCCTGACATACAGAGCGGGAAGGGAAGGGAGAGGGTAGAGGGAAAGGGGGAGGGAGGAGGGTAGAGAGGGAGAGGTAGAGATAGAGAGAGAAAGAGAAAGCGACGGAGAGGGAAAGTGAGAGACAGTTGATGGAGATTGTTAAGAGCGAGGGAGGTTGAGAGTTAGAAGGAAAAAGGGAGAGATTGTATGTGTGATACATATCGATTCATTCTTTCTGACGCTGTTGTTCAGTATATCTTCTGCATTTTCATAGGAACTCTGCGTAAATCGGGTTTTTCCATCACAGCGACACCTTTGGCGCCGGCGGAGCCTGTTGAGGTGTCTGACAGGAGTGACTCACTTGAGGCAGGGGAGGCTGTCCTGTGTGCCACTGCCAGGGCTACCGGGCGGCTGGGGGGAGTGGGAGCTGGGGTCCGAGAAACACGGGTTGTTCTCTGCCTCTGACGGGGAAATGACGTCCTCCGAATCAAACTGCAGACGCACCTCTAGTGACTGTCAAACACATGCACACACACATAGATGCAGAGATTTGCTGGGACTGATATAGCAAGCATACTCACTGGCATACCTCACTAAACAAGTAAACTAACCCTCAAGCCCTGCATACGTTAAAATCAGGTGTTCTGGTGGTAAAACAACTGTGGAATGTGGAATGACTTGGGAAGCGGGATTGGAAACTTCTCTCATCCACTCACCACTATCTGTGTGTTGGCGTCATGTTTGCTGAACCGGTAGAGGATGACGTGGGCAGAAATGCCCACCACACAGAAGAGACGGCTATGTGGGCACCAGCTGACCATCTGAACGGCGTAGGGGTCCTCCTCTACCAGCTCGCCCGCCCGACCCTCTCCCACCTTGGGCTTCTCAAACACCTTGGACGTCTTCAGCTTGTACAGCATCTGCAGTGTAACTGGTCACACAAGACAGGGAGGTATATAGATTGCATTCCAAATGGCACATTATTCCCTTTGTAGTGCACTACTTTTGACCAGGACCTAAAGGGAATAGGGTTTACAGTATATGTAAAAATCGAAATAACTTCACAGATCTTCATTGTAAAGGGTTTTAACACTGTTTCCCATGCTTGTTCAATGAACCATAAACAATTTATGAACATGCACCTGTGGAACGGTCGTTAAGACACTAACAGCTTACAGACGGTAGGCTTGACTTTACGTGCAATGCTATTACCACCACGTTATGTAATCGTACACGACAAGTGTTAGAGATTACTGCTGACATTCAACGTAAGAAAGGGTGGAGGGAGAGAACTTACTAGCAGAGGCGTCCCAAAACTTTACGGTTCCATCAGCGTGTCTGCACAAAGGATAAAAGACAGGGAAAGAGGTAAAGAGCAGTCTATTTCTAAAACTGTAGCAGAATTAGACATTCCCACTCTCATGCTTCTACCGATGATAAACACCAGAGGAGCAGAGGAAACCTTTACTACATCCTGTCCGAATAAATAGAACCAGTGACTCAATGTTTGCTCACACCCACTGGGAACAGACGTCAATTCTACGCGCATTCCACATTGGTTCGAGGTAATTTCATTGAAATGACGTGGAAACAACGTTGATTCAACAAGTGTGTGCCCAGTGGGCAAGCTTTAAAAAAAAAAAGGTCTCCATCCAACAGTATGGAACCCACTGACTCACCCTGTGACGATGATCTCTGGGTAGGTCTGTGAGCCTAGTGTCCATGTGCCACCGCTCACTGGCCACTCCTGTCATCAAATAAACAGGTGGTCATGGATTGTAAGAAACAGCAGGTCATGAACTGAAAAATGCAGGACGTAATTGAGTTTTTTTTGTTTTAGCCATCTTGTCATTGTCTGACCTATGACCTGTAGCGTACCTTGTGGCTGTAGCCAGTCTTCTTCTGCTTGGCCCCTATGGAGTAGAGGATGGGGATGATGTCAGGAGGGCATTCAGCGAAGTAAGCCGTACAGGTGACAGGAGACTCGTGGATGTCCATTGGGTAGGGGTTCTCAAAGATGGGGAAGCTGCAAAAGGGAGAGGGAACTGTTATTGCGTGCATGTAGAGTTCTCACAAGGGAGACGTGGACGTATGTGACTGCTACAGAATGTTATCACCAAAATATCTAAATAGCAAAGAAGCAAAAGGTACAGTGCTCTAGCTCTGAGCATTGCAGTTTATGTACACTGAGTGGACAAACCATTAAGAACACCTTCCTAATATTGAGCTGACCTCAGAACAGCCTCAATTGGTTGGGGCGTGGACTCTACAAGGTGTCGAAAGCGTTCCACATGGATGCTGGCCCCATGTTGACTCCAACACTTCCCACAGTTGTGTCAAGTTGGCTGGATTGTCGTTTGGGTTGTGGACCATGCTTGATTCACACAGGAAACTGTTGAGCGTGAAAAACCCAGCAGCGTTGCAGTCCTTGACACAAACCGGTGCGCCAGGCACCTACTACTTCTCTCCTTCATCTACACTGATTAGGTGTTCCTAATGTTTTGTAGTGTATATCTAACGGGTATTTTTGCAGGAGATAACCTTACCCAGGTCACCACTTAAGTTCTTCCCAGCACCGTATTGTCCAATTAGTGTTTCTTATCAACATCCTTATAATGTTAACACAGCTACTGATAACTAGCTTAGGCGTCCCTGTCCCTCCTTCAGCCTCCTCCATCATAGTGCTGATGTATCATCTACAGAGAGTGTCAATGAGGCTATTTTAAGAAGAGCAGTGAACATAGGTGTGACAGTGTCACAGTGACATGGTCTTTGTCTTGCTTCCTTAGTGATGATGACACTTTAGTGACAGACAGCTGACCGGAGTGGCAGTGGACTAAGGTTCTCTCAAGGCAATGTGACACATTTGGGTGGATGTGGTGGATGTGTGCTGTGTATGTGTCTGTGTGTGTTTATTTTCTTTGTTTTAATGGCCATCTGTGACCCTCTCTCTTAATCAGCCAATGGAATGTGTCGATAGTGTGTCTATGTTTCAATCCATTTGTCATGACTTCCGCCGAAGTCGGCTCCTCTCCTTGTTCGGGGGGCGTTCGGCGATCGACGTCACCGGCTTTCTAGCCATCACCGCTCCATTTTTCATATATCCATTTGTCTTGTCTTGTTCCATACACACCTGGTTTTTATTTCCCCAATCAATCTACATGTATTTAACCCTCTGTTTCCCATCATGTCTTTGTGTGTAATTGTTTCATGTTATGTGGTGTTTGATTTATGCGCTTGCCTTTTATTTATGTTCCGTTTTTTGAGCGCGTTTGTTTATTGTAGTGCTCTCGTTTCCGAACGGAATATAAATGTGCGCCTGTTAACTACACTCTGCTCTCCTGCACCTGACTTCGCCTCCAGTACACGACATAACACCATTGATGCTGTTTGGGACTCTTATAGCTGTTACGTGGTGTTAGAGGGCTGTTACACCTCCTGTCACATCGAGTCACATCAGGAGGTGACAGTCTGCTCCCCTCTGGACCACAGCAGGACACCTCACTGCAGGAGGGTGTGTGTGTGTGTGTGTGAGTGTGCGAGTGTGCGCATGTGTGTGCGTGTGTGTGTACATACTTGCTCTGTGTCAGATCCACCACGATGAAGTCCTTTTCTAAAAGCACAACCACTGCATAAGGATCCTGGACCTCTGTAGACAGTCACATAGATACACAGAGTAGTGAATTACATTCATACACAGAACCAATAGATACAGTAGACATAGAGAACGTAATACTGTGGAAATCCTTCACTCCAATACTTTAAATAGAAATGTAAATATATGAATGTGTACGTGTGTGTGTGCGAACGTGTGTACTTTGTAATAAAGTCCCTGTTCCTCTGCTCTCCCAGGTATGGGACAGAGAGAGAGCAGATATAGTAATTTAAGGTCTCACAGAGGCACTCATTATCATCACACCTTTCACTCAAATTAGACTAATTATCAAGGGGAGAGAGAGAGAGACAGAGAGTAAGAGTCAGCAAGTGAGTGAAAGAGAGAGGGCCAGTGAGAGAGAGAGAGAGGGGGGGGGCTTTTACTCCATCCTTCAAACCCAACCTACTGACCTGCACCCCCCCCAACCCTCCACTCACCGTTGGAGTATGGGGTGTCACAGAGTACTAGGAACTCTACAATAGGGTGGTCCATCTCCAGCACCGTGATGGCCTTGCCGTGCATGATGGTCAGGGTGGGCCTCCTTCCACCGGACTTGTCATATGACAGACCCCCAGAGAAGATGACATAGGGCTCACTGCTGCGGAAACAAAGACAAACAGGTCGTAAGGACTGACATTATCGTGATCTTATGTCAATATCATGATAGAGTGACCAAGTGTCGCTATGAAATCCAGGAAATATTTCATGTTGGTATAACATAGGATGATCGGTCACGAGAGCGTTCGTGAACTTGTCACACAATAGATGGACAGTAAGCTGTCATGGATGATCATGAAAAACATCATGTCCTGTTTACGACAGACAGCTGATGGTCCGCTGACACACCATCCAAGCTAAGCCTTCCCAACAAAATAAACCATGAAACTACGAGAAACATCACAGTGTCTAAAATAAGTGAAAAATTTAATCAGAACTACAGTATAATATAGATACTTAAGGAGGAATATAAAAAATTCACATGGCAGGATAGCGATGTACAGTATATTTCAGCCAATGGTGCCCTTCCTTCCCACATGGCTGCTTGGCATAATTCTTCCTGTCTATCTCAGTGAGTCCGCGAGAACAGAGAGAGACAGTTAGCCCACAGCCCACAAAATGACTGTGAATGGGTTTGTCTGGTCTGGGCCAGACTAACACAACCGCACAAGGGCACAGCGGTCATCAGAGACAACCACCCACGGTCACAACGGGCATCATGATCAGACACAATCCACCCACGGTCATGATGACCATCAGAGACAACCCCCCACGGACCTGACGGTCACGCCGGTCATTAAACACAAGCACCCACGGTCTCACGGTCTCAATGACCATCAGACACAACCACCCACGGTCACAATGGCCATCAGACACAACCACCCACGGTCACAATGGCCATCAGACACAACCACCCACGGTCACAATGGCCATCAGACACAACCACCCACGGTCACAATGGCCATCAGACATAACCACCCACGGTCACAATGGTCATCAGACACAACCGCCCACGGTCACAATGGCCATCAGACACAACCACCCACGGTCACAATGGCCATCAGACACAACCGCCCACGGTCACAATGGCCATCAGACACAACCACCCACGGTCACAATGGTCATCAGACACAACCGCCCACCGTTAAAGTCAGGGTCCTGGCCGTGAGTAACAAGAGCGTTCTGCTGTTTTCTCTCAGCATTACAAAGCGTGGTCACACCCTGAAAGGCAGTCTAAAGTGTCTCGGTCTCAGAGGTGCACCTGTACTTCCTTGTCTATCTAGCCCTTTAATATTCAACTTCACACAACTACAACTATATGATTACAAGCCTCCACTGTAATTGACTAACCACTGAAGGGAGAAATAGGAAGAGATAATTAGGAACAATCATGCATTCCAAACAGACAACACAGAGCATCAAGCCAAGAGGGAATTCTGCTTCAGAGGCTCCTATCAATCCCATGTCTGGAGATGAAACGCTTCTTAACAGTTCCCTGGTACAGGCTCCCTGGTAAAGGCTCCCTGGTAAAGGCTCCCTGGTAAAGGCTCCCTGGTAAAGGCTCCCTGTTAAAGGCTCCCTGTTAAAGGCTCCCTGGTAAAGGCTCCCTGTTAAAGGCTCCCTGTTAAAGGCTCCCTGGTAAAGGTTCCCTGTTAAAGGCTCCCTGTTAAAGGCTCCCTCGTAAATGCTCCCTGGTAAAGGCTCCCTGTTAAAGGCTCCCTGGTAAAGGCTCCCTGGTAAAGGCTCCCTGTTAAAGGCTCCCTGGTAAAGGTTCCCTGTTAAAGGCTCCATGTTAAAGGCTCCCTGTTAAAGGCTCCCTGGTAAAGGCTCCCTGGTAAAGGCTCCCTGTTAAAGGCTCCCTAGTAAAGTCTCCCTGGTAAAGGCTCCCTGTTAAAGGCTCTCTGGTAAAGGCTCCCTGTATTTTGTACTGTTTTCTGTGATAGAAAGCCAGCGGATGACTCAGACCTATCTGGAGCTCGTTCATACCAGGTTTCACTTCTGAACAACAAGCTGTGATCAAAATAGTTTTTGGCAAATACAAACATCGGAAACTTGACAAATACATTTTTCACTACAGGGGAACTGCTCTTGGCAATCATTTGAAATCTCATAGGAAAAACGTCTCTATTTGAGGGTAAATGGAATAGAAAGCAACAACCTTTATGAAAATCCCGCTGCCTGAAAAGTGGTTATGGCAAACACATTTCATTTTACAGAACACAAGGCAGCTTCGCCTGGCACTAGAGTACCATGTTGGTTAGTACAGTACAGGGTGTGATGCAGGGATCTGGGATCTGTTGGGTAGGTGTATGAGATGAAGAGAGGCAGAGTATTTACCTGTTCCTGGAGGTCTTGTATTCCACCTTGAGGATGGGCTTACACGACTCTTTCCTCCCGTCCTTCAGTATCTTCCCTGGGGAAGACGAAAGAAGGGGAAGCCATGTTGGGTACGTCAACTAAATAAGCCAGTTATGTTGTTTTTATCCTCATATCATTAGATAGTTATTACTTTGTTGTCCAAGCTTCTTCACCACCATCTCTCTTCAAATCAAACTGCAATTTTAAATTGATTAAAGTGTAATGTACTGCTAAGACAGCAGAAGACAACAAACCCTCTTATTGAGTGTGCACATTCTTTTCAACAACAGTTTTGGGCTTTTTCACCATTGACGAATCTGTTTCTCTCTAAGTCCTATCCTCTCATGCAAATGACTGTGATTAACAAGCCTGGGAGTGGCGTGCTGTCGAATAGATCATGTTAAATAATGTGGTGGCTGGCGGGTGAGCTGCACGTACGTTTTTTACATTGTTTATCTCTTCTGAACTTTATATAAAGGCAGTATTCCCTGTTCCCGTTCGAAGGTAAATTACTTTTGGCCGTCACGAATCAGACTTAAATAAATACCCAGAGGACTGTCTCTCTGCGTTCAAAAAACTGAGTCAGGGAAGAAACAAGGAATATAGGGTGATGTCCGACTGATCCAATACCAGGCCTATACTCAACTAAAATTGATGTGGCAGTAATAAAGCCTCCTTGAAGACCCCAAACCTTGACCCAGAAAATATAAAAAACTATCGGCCTATAACGAATCTCCTCTTCCTCTCAATAATGTTTGAAAAAGCTGTTGCGCCAGCAACTCACTGCTTTCCTGAAGACAAACAATGTATACGAAACGCTTCAGTCTGGTTTTAGACCCGATCATAGCACTGAGACTGCACTCGTGAAGGTGGTAAATTGCCTTTTAATGGCGTCAGACCGAGGCTCTGCATCTGTACTCGTGCTCCTAGACCTTAGTGCTGCTTTTGATACCAATGATCACCGAACCCAAATTGGTCTACACGGACACGAAGTTCTGGACAGGTTTAGATCTTATCTGTCGGAAAGATATCAGTTTGTCTCTGTGGATGGTTTGTCCTCTGACAAATCAACTGTACATGTTGGTGTTCCTCACGGTTCCGTTTTAGGACCACTATTGTTTTCACTATATATTTTAACTCTTGGTGATGTCATTCGGAAGCATAATGTTAACTTTCACTGCTATGCGGATGATACACAGCTGTACATTTTGATGAAACATGGTGAAGCCCCAAAATTGCCCTCCCTGGAAGCCTGTGTTTCAGACATAAGGCGGATGGCGGAATTTTTTTAAACTTTTATACTCGGACAAAACAGAGATGCTAGTTCTAGGTCCCAATAAACAAATATATATTCTGTTGGATCTGACAACTAATCTTGATGGTTGTACAGTTGTCTCAAATAAAACTGTGAAGGACCTCGGCTTTACTCTGGACCCTGATCTCTCTTTTGACGAACATATCAAGACTGTTTCAAGGACATCTTTTTTCCATCTACGTAACATTGCACAAATCAGAAACGTTCTGTCCAAAAATTATGCAGAAAAATGTATCCATGCTTTTGTCACTTCTAGATTAGACTACTGCAATGCTCTACTTTCCGGCTACCCAGATAAAGCACTAAATAAACTTCAGTTAGTGCTAAACACGGCTGCTAGAATCTTGACTAGAACTAAAAAAATGTATCATATTACTCCAGTGCTAGCCTCTTTACACTGGATTCCTGTTAAGGCTAGGGCTGATTTCAAGGTTATTACTGCTAACCTACAAAGCATTACATGGGCTTGCTCCTACCTATCTTTCCGATTTGGTCCTGGCGTACATACCGACACGTAAGCTATGGTCACAAGACACAGGCCTCCTTATTGTCCC